>NC_132866.1:27807960-28469746 GCF_048164855.1 Canis lupus baileyi
AGGGGAGGGATCCCTGGGTGGCGCAGCGGTTTGGCGCCTGCCTTTGGCCCAGGGCGCGATCCTGGAGACCCGGGATCGAATCCCACATCGGGCTTCCGGTGCATGGAGCCTGCTTCTCCCTCTGCCTATGTCTCTGCCTCTCTCTCTTTCTCTCTCTGTGACTATCATAAATAAATAAAAATTAAAAAATAAATAAATAAATAAAATAACTAGGGGACATATGGTCCAAATTTCTCATTTTGCAGGAAGGAAAACTAGAAAGGGTGAGCAGTGAGGGGAGAGGGTGGCCAGTCTGGTCACACAACTAGGTAGTAGGATTTTCAGAACTAGAGCCCATTCCGAGTGTCTTGTGCACTACAGCAAGTGCACTCTCAAGGAGAGTGAGCTACTACAAGTCCTTTTTGGAATAAGGCAGGATATAAAGAAGTTAATTAAACAAACTGCTCAGCTAAAACTTTGATGAATAGTATTCTTTCAGGGGAACAAAGACTCATATTGGCTTCTCCTCTGACTGCTTCCTATTTGTTGAGCAGTTAACAAAAACTTTCATAGACCTTAGGTTATCTGGGTTTCCTAACCACTCTCCAAGGCAGGTAGGGATTATAATCCCCTTTTTACTGGTGAGGAAACAGACTCACAGTAAACAAAGTATTGATTAAATAAGGTAGGAGGCTAGCTCAAGGGCATATCCACCAGGAAGCCTGGCACCAAGAAGATGCTCCAGTTCCTTGCACCAGAAGATCCTCAGATAGCTGAGGACAGAGCAGCAATGGGCAGCAGGGGCTGCCTGCCCGGCCAACATCCAGAGCATGGGATCCAGCAGCAGTGCCCCAGTCTCCATGAAGACAACTGCAAAACCAAAGATTGTCTTGACCAAAAGGAGAGCCACCAGCATAGTTAACAATGGTTATCTTCTGATCATGAGCAAATTGTTTTCTTTTCAACTAAGTTTTTCCATATTGTCCAGGCTTTGTACAATAAGCATGTACCACTTCTAAAATCATTAATAAAAATGTCTTTCACTCCTCAGCAAAAGATCTGCTCTCCTCACTCACTCACTTAGCCTTGTCATTCCCCAACTATTCTGGGCTTCCTTGGAGCAGAGCCCTACCTTCTACCTCTCTGAACCCAGGCCAATCATGAACTTTGTCCAGCAAGGTATCAGCAGCTTGGGCAGGAGGGAAGGCACTGAACACCATGTCTTAGGGATGAGGGCTAGGCACAGAAGAGTTCTGTCCTCTTTTTGTGATGACTTTCTACCTGAATTCTCAAAGTAGTCACTGGGAGGGATGAGAGAGATTCTTGTGCACTGACCAAAAGATATGTTGGGTGATGATCAGAGACAGGAGTAATAATGCCATTTCCTTGGTTAGAAAGCACCAAGGCTCATCAAAGTCTACAAAATCAAGATGGGATGAACAAGGGCCACCCCCCAAGTCCCAAAAAATAGGAATTAGGCAAGTGAAAAGAATTCTTTTAAAGTATGGTAAAGAAAAAAAAAAAAAAGCATGGTAAAGAACTATGCTAACTTCAGTTTTCTAAGACCCAATACACATATCTACCTGTCTATGGGGAAACCAACATTAGAGTTTTTACACACACTCATTAAATCCACTCAATGTGGGAATCCCTGGGTAGCTCAGCGGTTTAGTGCCTGCCTTTGGCCCAGGGCATGATCCTGGAGTCCCAGGATCAAGTCCTGCATCGGGCTCCTTGCATGGAGCCTGCTTCTCCCTCTGCCTGTGTCTCAGCCTCTTTCTCTCTGTGTCTTTCCTGAATAAATAAATAAAATCTTAAAAAAAAATTCACTCAATGTTGCGAGGTACTTCTCATTTTTCAGATGAGAGGCAAAATTATTTGTTCAACATTATCCAACTAGTGAGTAGCAAAGACTGGATTTGAACTCAGGATGTCTGACCCCAGAGCCCTCTCTCCACTGTACCAAATTGGCCTTTCGTGTCAAAGACATCATCATCATTTATGGACATCATCATCATTTATGGACGCTAACTCCAGGCTAGGCAGGCTTTAGGTGTTTCACACACATTATCTCTAGTTCTCACAGAACACTTGCCGAAGAGATACCGTTAGTTCAATTTTACAAATGAGGTACCAAGCTAAGGGATGGTGAGGAAAGTGTGCAAGATCACAGCAGAGCAGAAGCAATCTGGAGGAAAGTCAGTCTTACTCCATCCGAAGGCAGAAAATGACCCAAAAAGGCGATCGAGGAAGAAAAGAGAAAAGCATGGAGGAAGTAGGAACAGCCCGCCAGGGCCCGGGGCGCTGGAGGGGCCGGGGCTGGCTGCGGTTGGGGTGGGGGCTCCGCACTGACGTTTGCTCCCCACGGTGCGGACCGCTGGCCTCCGCCCGCCCTCCCCCGCTGGCTCCTCCAACACTACCTTCCCCCTCTGAGGGGTTCACCCCCAGCTGCCAGTTGTTGCAGTTTCAAACTCAATTGTTCTCCTCGGTACTGAGGCAAATGGAGTCATTAATTACCTTCTATCGGCTGGGCTGAGTTCAGAATGCGATCAATATCCCGCTTGTCATTCAGCGCAGCCCGCCGGTGCAGCCCCGGCCCCACCCCCACCCCCACGCGGCGCCCACCCTCCCCGCGGATGGGGCGCGGGGGCCGGCAGGAGCCCAGGAGCCCCGCCGAGCCGGGCGGCTCTCGCACCCGAGGAGCTAGGAGCGCCGGGATTCGTGCGATCGGAGGGGACAGGGCAGGAGGGAAAGAAAGGAAAGAAGTGTGAGCGAGGGAGGAGTGCACGCGAGGAAAGGCAGGGAGAGACGCCCGAAGAGGAGATGCTGGGTGTTAAAGGAAAAACAGGAGGAGGGGGGTGGGGAGAGCAGGGGGCAAGCCGTGCTGCCCTGTGCTGGGAGGGGCTGCAAGGGCCAGGCTGGAGAGTGCGCTCCTGGGATCACCCTCCTGGATCACCGTTTGTCCCAGGAGATGGGATGACAGTCCCCGTTGCCTCCCATTCTTAAACTGGACAACCTGCCTGCGAGTGTGCCCGGGCCAAGCGACACTCAGGAGGAGAGCATGAAGAAGCCCTTGGAAATAGGGCCCACAGCTTAGGCTCTGAGCAAGACCAGGTTCTGCCTGGCCTGGCCCTGGCAGACCACCTGTTCTCCTTGACCAAGTTCAGCTTCTGGGCTTCTGAAATTTGAGCCCACTCAGTGAGGGACGCCTGGGTGGTTCGGGTGGTTGAGAGCCTGCCTCTGGCTCAGGTCCTGATCCCTGGGTCTTGGGATTGAGTCCCGCATCAGGATCCCTACTGGACACCTGCTTCTCCCTCTGCCTATGTCTCTGCCTGTGTGTGTGTGTGTGTGTCTCATGAATAATAAAATCTTAAACAAACAAACAGTGAAGTTCATGGGAGGGGGGAAAAGTAGGGGTAGCTGCCTGGGCTGCTGTGCCCATTTACACCCACATGCCTCTAGGGACACTAACTTGCATTAGTGATCCTAACATAACGCTGGACTAGGAGTGACATCGGAGTTGAAATCCTGGTCTTGTCGCTCACGTGCTAGATGGCCTTGGCCAAGTCCCATGAGCTTTTCTGGATTGAGTTTCCTCAAAGTTATACCAATGGATGGCTAGCTCCTCCCTCAGCAGTATTAATTTCTTCTTTCTCTGTGTTCCAGTAGCCATCTATCCAAACCTCTATTGTAGAAATAATAATAATAACTGAAATCGATCCAGTTCCTATTACAGTAGCAGACACTATGTGTAACATATAGACACTGACTTAATTCTTACAATAACAGCAACTAACATGAAGTGCTTACTATATATTAGGCAATCATCTAAGAATTGTACATATATTAACTCATTTAATTTTCACCAGAACTTAAGCAGGAAGCTTCTATTATTATCCTCATTTTGGAGTTGAGAAAACAAATGTTTTCTCAACAAATGTACAGAGGTTCCAGAACTTTCCTAAGGTCACAGCTAACAAGTACTGGAAGAGACAGAAGCAAACACAGGCAATATGCGTATGGCAGCTTGAGTTCGTAACCTGGAGAAACCGAAGGATGGAAAGGTTAGGTAACTTGCACCAAATTACCTACAACAGCCGGTAAGAAGCAGAGCCAAATTTAGAATCTATATGTAGCATGGTTGTTGTTGTTGTTGTTGTTTGCATGGTTGTTTTTTTAATGTTTGTTTTCTCCACTAAACTGTGACTATTTTGAAGGCAGGGACCCATCTTTTTCATCTCTGTAAACCTAGAGTAGGGCCCGAGGTGATAAAAAAAAATGTTGGCTGATTCATCTAACAGAATTCCAGAAGCAAAGGTAGATAAATTTGTAACTTGCCTCCCTCAACAATTTACCTTTGAGAGGAAAAAAAGAAGCAACAAAAGAAATTGCTACTCTGGATTCAGTGTCATTGCATTTTACAGCTGCAAATTATCATGCAGATCATTTAAGCTGATTCCCTCTTAGAGACCAAAAAAAGGGCTCAGAAAGGTTGAGTAATTGTCCCCTGTCACACAGCTAGTCATCGTTAGGAGGGGAACTGAGGTTCTCAGTTGTCCAATGCCCTTTTCACTATTCCAAGCTGCTTAATTCTGAGAGAAACAAAAGCCGATAAAAGAGAAGTGATGGGGATCTGGGGAGAAAGCAACCATGTCTAGAGTTGACAGTAGCCAAGGGAGGAGGCATTGGACAGAATCCAACTCAAGGAAAGCAAACGGCTACACGTGGAGGGAAGGAACGGTCGTGATCCCATGGCAAGGGAGTCTAATTCCCTAAGGACAGGGTGCTCTAAAAATGAAATTTCACCTCTACAAGCTCAAATAATCAACCTGACAAAGTAAAGGCACTGGAGTGGGGGGAGGGGCTGAACTAGAAGGACATTTAAGGAAAATCGTGGTTGTTGCACATGGATAAGCTTTAAAAATGATGAGCCTAGATTTTAAAAGATCATGTACACCGAACAGTGGAAGATTATGCAGCCATTAAAAAATCATGTTTTCAAAGAATATTTAATGATATGTGAAAATGGTCCTATATAATGTTAAGCAAAAATAGCAAGACACAAGCTGTATATATACAGTATCATTCCAGTTTTGATAAAAAAATTATATATGCACAGAAGGGGAAAAAAAGACTGTGAAGAATAGACCAAATTCTAACAGTGGTTATCTCTCAGTGATGAGATCAGGGTGATTTTTTTTTTTAATTTACTGTATCTTCCAAATATTTTACAATGAGCATGTATGATACTTATTATCAGACAAAAGTTTTTTTTTCCCCCTCTTAAAAAGGACACATAACAGATGGAAGGAAGGAAGGGCCCATAACCAAGGATGGATATGAGAATAGCATGAACCTATCAGGAAGAAAAAAGGGCCTTCGTAGCTATGTTTGAAGAAAGACCAAGAAGGAAGGTAGGTTTACGCTCAGTACTTGGGAAGCAGAGTAAGACTGAGACAAAAAAGGAGAGAAGGTGTAGAACCTCTCGGTGCTTCCTCAGCTTGCCTTTGCCTTCTCCACCAAAAAAAAAAAAAAAAAAAAAAAAAAAAAAAAAAAAAATCTTCAAAATAGGATCAGCAGGAGGGGGCCAGGCAGGTTAACTCCTTCCCTATTTTTTTTTTTTTTAGTTTTTTTATTTATTTATGATAGTCACAGAGAGAGAGAGAGAGAGAGAGAGAGGCAGAGGGAGAAGCAGGCTCCATGCACTGGGAGCCCGATGTGGGATTCGATCCTGGGTCTCCAGGATCGCGCCCTGGGCCAAAGGCAGGCGCCAAACCGCTGCGCCACCCAGGGGATCCCTAACTATTTCAATTTACTTAACTTTCCCAGGCCCAGATAACTCATCTACCAGGACCCTAGGGGGCGAAGCAGATAGGATCCTAAATTTGATAATCCTTAAGAAGACACAACGAAAGGGGTGAGGCAGTGACAAAGCCCAAGCCATCTGCCCTGTCAAGGGGGAGTGGGGGAGGGGGTGGGGGTGGAGATGGTATGCTTATGCAAATAATGCTCTAATAAATGGTAATGCTAGGGTTGGGGAATTTATTTATTTGTTTGTTTGTTTATTTGTAAGATTTTATTTATTTATTCATGAGAGACATGCACACAGAAAGAGGCAGAGATACAGGCAGAGGGAGAAGTAGGCTTCCCACAGGGAGCCTGATGCAGCACTTGATCCCTGGATACAGGACTGTGTCCTGAGCCAAAGGCAGACAGACACTCAACCGCTAAGCTACCCAGGCATCCTGGGAAATCTTTCAGAAGAAATTATTATACAGTTAATTTGTGGGCCACAGGAAAGAACATGGTGATACCCTGGAACCAGCATGCATTTACCAAGAAGAAGGTGCGGCACATTAATTAGGTAGCAATGCTTCAATCAAATGCCAACCCCACTAAAACTGTCTTAATTGCCCTGGTTGGAAGCAACTGCTCTCTCTCTTTCTCTCTCTTTCTTTTTTAAAAAATATTCATCATAGCGCTTTATACCTTGATCACAGCATCTATCACATTCTGCTTATATAATGATGTGCACATTTATCTCCCTACTAGATTAGAAGCTTCTTGCAGTCAAGAGCTGCATTCTATTTACGTTTGTAAATCACTCCTCCTGCCATGTTTTCTATCTAGCAGGTGCTCAATCTGCTCATCAACTTAAATTGCATTTTTTATTGATGAAGGAAATGCTGTGGATGTGGTGAATGTTAACATTTCACAAAGAATCTCCTTCCTAATGTTATGGGCAAGATGAAGGCAAGTGATAAGGTAGATGGCTACTGGGCCCAATAGTATCCAAAGCATTCATTTATTGCAACCAGGAGGGACGTTTCCACTGGTGGGTGATTGTCTCTCCTTTATTTATTTTATTTTATTTTATTTTATTTTATTTTATTTTATTTTATATTTATTTATGATAGTCACAGAGAGAGAGAGAGGCAGAGACACAGGCAGAGGGAGAAGCAGGCTCCATGCACTGGGAACCCGACGTGGGATTCGATCCCGGGTCTCCAGGATCGCGCCCTGGGCCAAAGGCAGGCGCTAAACCGCTGCACCACCCAGGGTTCCCTGTCTCTCCTTTATTTTAAAGACAAGTAATTCTTGTGAAAAACTCTACTAGGATAATGCTACAGAAGACATCCTTATGTCTTAATCAGGTGGAATTAAGAGCCCAAACCAACAAGATGAAATTCAACAGGGATAAATGGAATGCCCTATGTTTAGGTTTAAAAAAATCAATTATGCAAGTGCAGAATGGGGTAGACCTGGCTTGATAGCAATTGATGTGAAAAAGATCTCAAGGTTTTCGTTGACCACCAACTCAATATGATCTTGAGTCTGACAGAGCTGCTAAAAAAAAAAAAATCGAATGTAATCTTAGGCCACATTATGGATGTAGTATCTCCAGGAGAGTGGCATGGTTCTACTGTTCTTGGCATTGGCTAGACTCTCTAGAGTTCAGTGTTCACAAAGGAGGGACTTTTAACTGTCAAGAATGAATTCAGAGACAGGTAACCGGGATGGTGGGGAAGCTCCTCCAGTGCAGGGACCACATCATGTGATAAACTAAAATCCATTCCGGGGCTCAGCAAACTGGGAAGGATAGATGGAAAGAAGAGAGGGTGTCAAAGGGAGATCTTTACCATCACTCTAAGTGGTGAATACTGTTGTCTATTTTAAAGATGAGGAACGTGAGATTCAAAGAGATTATGTAAGTAGCCAAAGATCCCACAGCCAGTAAGGAGTGCAGATGGATCCCACATCCAGACATCTGGATTCCAAGGTCCTTCCCTCAACACTACCCTGACTCAGTATAAAGGCAGTTCTGCTAACAATGACAATTGTCCATGTATGTCCTATGTCCAGGCAGGGGCTGCAGCCTGGCAGGCAGAACTGCTGGAAGGGAGAGTTCTATGTGAGTGGCATATAAGACCAGATGACCTCTAAGAATCTGAGACCTTGGGCAGCCCGGGTGGCTCAGCGGTTTAGTGCCGCCTTCAGCCCAGGGCGTGATCCTGGAGACCTGGATCGGGTCCCATGTCAGGCTCCCTGCATGGAGTCTGCTTCTCTCTCTGCCTGTGTCTCTGCCTCTCTCTGTGTCTGTCACGAATAAATAAATAAAATCTTAAAAAATAAATAAAAATTTTTAAAAATTAAAAAAAAAAAAAAGAATCTGAGACCTTGCCTTGTCACCAACCTCATCCTAGCCACTGGCCTCATTCCACATGGGAGGGGTTTCTGGAGACAGTCTCTCTGCATCTTAGCCATTCCTGGGCTCAAGTCCCGTCTCCTGCTTGCTCTTCTAGCCACTTCCCTGGATTCCTATTGAATGCTCAGCCACATGGTTCAGCATTTAATTAGCAGCCTATTGTCTGATGTGTGATGGCCTTGCCTCTCCCAGTAGATTCTAAGTTCCTAGAGACCCCAGCCCTGGTTGGTTATTTGTTCCTCTCGTACATCCCAACACAGTGGGCACTTGGCCCCACATCGATACAAAGCTCCCCAGAGATGTTAAGTGTAAGTTTTCTCACTATTCCACTATTTACACACCAAAGCAAAACCACAGACTCTCAACTCTCTGAAATGGTTTATAGGAAATCTGCCCAAAGACAGAAGGATGACCTGAATGATCATCTAGGGTCCTCATATTTCCTAACCAAACAGTAGAGGGGAGACCTAGAACTCTAGAGAATTATACCAGTAGTTACTTTCCCCTTTTTGAATAGGTAACCTCTCCCACACCTCCCAGTTACCTGTAGCAGGAAAGGGCATGGGCACGTGCAGCCAGCACACAGCTAGTGTGAGTGTGTGTGACCCATATATGAAGTAGGAGGCTGAGCAGGTAGAGATGAAGCTGGAAGGAAGTGGGGACCAGAGGCAACGATGGGAGGGGAGCTAACAGGTCATGGAGGGAGAATTGAAATGCACAGAGAAAGGGGAGCAGTGAGCACTGGGTGCGTCTGAGTGAATTCCCCAGAGTGATCAACTTTCCTGCTTGGGAGCAGGCACCGTGCCTTCCTGCTGGCTGGCTGGCAGAGGCTAGGGCTCCAGGCTCATGGGCCGCTAGTGGGAAAGGGCTGGCTGAGTGTCTGTGTGAGACCCTGAGTCCTCCTTCAGCCCTATGTGGGTTCTCACGGAGAGGCCGGGGCCTCCTGCCTGGTGCTGGGCGCCAGCTGGGGCCAGAACCAGTTAGAAACCTCTCTGGAGCCAGGAAGGAAGGGGGCTTTGTTAGCTCAAAGGACACAAGCAAGGCGAAAAATTACATACCAGGCCGCCCTAAGTATGCTTGTTTAGAGAAACTGCTTGCATTTATGAAGTCTTTGGTGCGGAAAGCAGGGTTGCAAATGACTGCATCAGAGCGACAGTAAAGGCCATTAATTTCCTGTTATGTTTTCCTGTGTTGGGGGCTTTATTAATTTAATTTTACACTGTCGAACAACAGCGAGAGCTGACACTGCCACACCGCCACGGCTGGGGTTTTCTTTTTGTGTGTGTAGCAAGGCTTTGCCTGACATGCAAATCAACGCTATTACCGGAACCAATAAAGATGTGTGGCGGGAAGAGGGGAGGGATGAGGAGAGGAAGGGAGGGGAGGAGGCAGGGGAAAGGAGACAGAAGGGGAGAGAAAGGGCGAAAGCCATCCTTGGCCACTCTCTGCCTTCCTCCATGCCTATCATCTCCTGGCTTCAGAGCATCCCCCACAATCAGTACTTTTTGTCCATCCTTCACTTTCCCTTTGACACTTCTTCCCTCGACTGTCCGCCTTCAGACACCTCTACCTCTGCTGTCCTCCTCTGTTCCAGCTCCTGGCCGAACTCGGGAACAGGGACACAAAGTTTCTGAGAAGAGGTGGGAGGCAGACTTCCCTCCCCACTCGCCATCCCCAGCTGAGGCACATTGCGGAAGCACAGGGGTTGCCAAGCAACGGAATGCCAACCCCACAGGTAGGGGTGAAGGCCTTTCCTACACACTCCTCTTTCTTTTAAAGTCAAAGATTCTGGCCCATGTACATATTATTATTAGGTATGCACACATGAACTCACGTGTCTGTGCACATGAAGAAATGTCTAGAAGGACAGATATCCCACCTTGCTTACAAGTCCCTCTGAGTGCTCATATCCTAACCTTGTCAACCATTTGTTTCCTTTGAATTCCCAGAAAAAAAATACGTCTCTAATTGTTTCTCCTTCAGAGCCTCCAGCAGCTGTCTTCACTAGCTGCAAGGTACCCGGCTGGCCTGGACCAAGGGACCAGAGAAAAGGAATCCTGGCATCAGAAAAAAAGGCAGCTTCCTGAGACACCACATTTTGGTCCCTTTTACTCTGTATACCTCCCCCAGACTGCCCCTCACGCAGAGCAACTTCCACAGACTGGCTGTGCCGGTGGTCCATGCTGCCCTCCGTCCCATCTGCCATGCTACCAGTCCGCCAGGGTCCACACTGCCTGAGTGTCTAGATTGGCCACACCACCAGAGGAGCTGAAGATCGGGGGCAGGGAGGTGAAAGGGAAGGAAAGTCAATCAGCTGGAGTCACTCCTACCAAACGCACTATCTGCACCCATCTATCTCAACTCTGCAGTCTGCTGAGGTCTAGGGAGTTCTGTGTGAGTCTGTGGAAGAGAGGGGAGGGGGCACTGAGTGTGTGTGTGCATGTGTGTGTGTGTGTGTGTGTGTGTGTGTGTGTCCACGCATCCCTCCCTCTGTCACTGGCTTGCTCGAGCTCCTGCCTGCACTTTCTGCTTCAGGAGCTGTTTGCCAGGCTCTGAGAGGCTGTTGGATGGAATCCAGCTCTCCCTAGGAGGAGAGCATACACTTCATAAACTGCATTGACTTTAATGCAGGTTCCTGGGGCTGCTTTCCTCAGGCTTTTCTTCCCTCCTCCGTCCGCTCTGTCTCGATCACATTTTATCCCTGCCCCTGTGTGCACCCAGACCCCATGCGTGCGTGCCTGTGTGCACATGCACTTGCGCGCGCGCACACACACACACACACATACACACAAACACTATAGCTAGTGCTTCTGAAAAAGATGAAGCCTCAGGCGGAAAGAGAATGGGCAAGGTGTAAAAGCCCTGTATAAAGGGGGATTCCTTGGCCTGGCCCTGGAGGGGCCCCGTGAGATGCCCACGTCCTGTCTCCAGTGGAGTTGAGCACAGAGGGTGCTTTGAGGCAGGCAGGCAGGCAGGCGGGTACTTCAGGGAGGGAGGGATACTGACATTTGGTGGGGACAGCCAAATTAGGAGCCACCTGGAGGCTGGGCCACAGGGCTCCAAGGAAGGGAGGGAGAGAAAGCGAGGCCTTCATGCAGGTTGAGGTTTCTGAGGCCTCCCTTGTCTGGTGTTGTCAAGGTCAGCAGGTTCGGGTTCACCGAAGGGTCAGGATGGTTTGAATTACTGGCTCTGCTGCAACTCGGCTCTGAGGCTCGTGATCTGTCTCCCAGCCCCAGAGCCAGGGCCCAGCCCTCCCCCAACCCTCCTTGCCTTTTCACCCCCACACAGGACAGAATGGGGAGGGTCCTGGAGAGCCCTGTGGCCACCATGGCTCAGAAGAAGGCAGGCAGGGAAGCTCAGAGCTCAGGGCTCCTTCATGAGCAGCCAGCAAGGTCAGGGAGGGTGCTCAGACCCACTCCTCTGCCAGGCAGCAATCTGGTCTACCTTCCTTCCAAACCCTTTCTGAAGTGTTCCCCATGCCCCTGCCCTTCCCAGCTGCCCCTTGGCCTGCAGAGGAGGAGGCATCTGGGGAGGTGAGCCCAGGAGCAGCAAGACCTGGCTCCTCCCTCCTGCATCCATAGCCTGCACTTGGGGAAGAAGGGCAGAGCTGAGGCAGCGGATTTCTCGCCTGGTGCCCTTGCCCGTGGAGGAAGGAGAATGATGCCTACCTGCAGGGCTGGAAGGTGGATGCCAAGTGGAAGACTAGGAGTTGAAGACAAATTCTGACAAGATGGGTGTGCATGCATGTGTGCAAGAATGTCCAGACATGGGGGGTGGGGGCCGGGGAGTGGGGAGGACTTGAGGCCTTTGCTGGAAAAGTTGTGATACTGTGCTACACCCACCCCAGTTTCCAGTGGTGGAGGGACATGGGTACCTCCATCCACTGCAGATTTGTACATTCTCTCCTGGTTGGGGGGTGGGGTGAACCTATCTATTCTGGCACCTTATGAAAAAAAAAGTCTCTTTTGTGCTAAATTTCAACAAACTTATTCAAACAACCAAATATAACTCTTTATCCACAACAGCATGAACTGGCTGGGAAACTACACTGGTTAATGATCTGGCTGCCAGTCTCTAGTAGAAACACAGGGATTTATGTACAAATTCAGGCACCTGTGTCAACCTCACACAGCCAGAAAAAAGTAAACCCATGTGTGCACAGATGCCAAGGTTAAGTTCTTAATAAAATATCTACATAACCTACCCCTACAGAAGTGTAACGATATAGTCAGTGTTACACTCATGGCCATAACTTGACAGAAAATTTGGCTAAAAAATATGATCCAACTAAGAAAAGATCCTCCCCTCAGGTGCAAACTGTCTAATTTCCCAGGTTACTGAGAAGATATAATCATAACAATGTATGTCCATAAGTGGATTTTTTGATGTCTTAGTGACTGTTGACCTTTGAACCTTAACTCTTTCTTGGACTGGAGTGGACATTAGCCAGGTTTTGACTATTTGTTGGAAAATGAACATAGGTTGAGCTTTGTTGATACAGTTAAACTCAGGCACTTGTCCAGACAGATTACTACTTTCGTGTAGATTTGGTTTCTGGACTTTCATAGGAGCTGCTTCGTGAGGGCAGAGTCTGTGACCTGGGGCTGGGTGGTATCGGGCAGGTAAAATCATATAATTCCAGCAACCATCCACAGAGTACCTTTCCTTAAAGAAACTCAAACTCTTCTCAGCTTCCCCCTGCCAATATAATGTTTTCTGACTGCCTGACCAGGGCCTGGAGGAGAATGAAAGCCAAAAGAGGTTCTGTGATTTCCTGCTGACAATGTAAGCTCACGCCAGGGTTCTGAGAGCATGACCACCGCCGGTTCCACACTCCCGGGTGGGAGTGGGGGTATTCTTTGAGAAGGGAAGCAGACAGCTGGGGATGTATGTGTGGAAGGAGTAGGTGATAAACAGACATAATGGTGCCAACATACCAGGTTTAGGTTAAGGAATCTGTAATATGGTGCAGCCTCAAGGTGTCTTCCGGACACTCCTCGGCTCCCCTCCCAGTTCCTTCAGGCTGAATCCTGTCCTGCTCACATGGTGTATGCTCAGCAAAACTTCCCTAAGCTCTTCCCATGCAAGCCAGGCTTGGATGGCTCTCTGCTTCTGCCAGTCCTCTGCATCAGGACCAAAAGGCCATGGAAACCAGCTCTGTGGGCCTGAGGGGGTCAGGCTCTGGCTCCTGCCTCTGCCTCTCAACCTCCATCCGTGCCAGCCTTCCAGGGAATGCTCACCTGCGGATTTCCCCCATGAGCCTCCTCCAGGACCGAGTCGAGTCACACCCAAGGTCCCAGGGCCTCTTCCCCAGGGGTCCTCTTCCCAGAGTCCTCCTTGTCTATCTTTTCTGACCCCAGCTCTCTTCCCGCTGCCCCTCCAGAAAGACAGTGGGGAAGAGAGACCAGTGAGCAGGGCATGCCTGGTTTACATTAATGAGATACGCCGAGTGTAATCCGGCCATGGAGGCAGCCTACAAAAGGAGGCGAGCGGGCGGCCAGGAGCAGGGCTGCTCAGGTAATTGGTTTATCTATCTGGAAGCAGGGGGAGCAGTCTCAGCACAGACAGACTAGCAGTAAAGTCTCTTCCTTAAGGCTATTTCCTTTGTCTTTTCAATTGCTTGCACATCCATGTGAGAGAGGGAGAGAGTGTTAAAGAGAGAGGGAGAGGGAGAAATGTTAATTTGTGAATTAATGGCTTTTCTCAGCGGAATTGTAAATTCAAATGTCACCTCACACGGTGACACCACGGCTGGTCTGCTGAAGAAGCAATGATAAGATCCCCCACCTCCCTTGGTGCCCCTCCCTCCCCAAAGATAGCTGTGGAGTGGAACATGCTACTTTTAATTTGCAATAACAACACAACAGAGGTATGCAGTAATGACTGCCTTCTTCCACCCTCCTCCTGGCTTCCTTCCCCCCAGTCCACTTGGCTCCCCATTTCCTCCCTCCCCACCTCCATGCTCTTCTGAAACAACACCTCACCTCAACCGGGCTGCCCCCACCCCCAGCCCAGCCAGGGCCCGATCACAAGGTGGGGGGGTATGCCTTCGGAATTGACGATGCTGCAACCCTCTCTTCTCCTTCAATAATCAGGGGATTAATGATCCTGAAGTTAAAGTGAGGCTGATACCGAGGCCCTGCCCAGCGTTGGGAAAAAGCCTTCATTGTTTTCAAGCAGGAGGCGGGCAGCAGTGAGGGAGATTCATGGATGGAGATTGAATATGCAATTTTCTTTCACCTTGCCAAGAGCTGCCCCTGGGCTGTGCCTGGCCTAAATTTTTCCTTTTACCATCTCTGCCTTATCCGGCCCTCCCACCTCCCTTCCATTCTTTCCAGAAAATTACCTTCAAAATTGATTTCCACTTTTACAAACAAATATAATGGGAACACAGGAAAAAACTTGGGCCGTGATGAATTAGGGCTGTCAGGTGCTTCCAGGTCTCCTTTGCTTTTGTTTTACTACCCGATCTGTTCTTTGTTTTTCCAAGGGCTGGAAAAAGTGCCCCCCATCCACTGAGTGCGTGACCCTCCAGGTCACCCGGGGCCTCAGCCCCCAAAGCCAGCAGTGGCCCATGGCGGAAGTGATCTAGGCCCTGAGACTCTGTTAGCCTCTTGGTTTCCCAGCGGAAGCCTCACCCACCTTGTTTTCTGCTCCCTGGCTCTTAGGAGCCCACTTTCTGGATTATCTCTAATCGCCACCCTTCCCACCCCCCAACTATTTCCCCTGACCCCCACACCATGTTCCCTCTGGCCCCCATACCTCTTAAAGTCCAGACCAGATGCAAACCTCCACCTCCTCTAATGTGGGCAGGATCAGTGTATACCTCAACTAGAGCAAATGAGAGACAGACAGACACTGAGAGATCCTGAAAGGCAGGCAGGTAGAAGACTGGGGGCAAGACCCTGAGATTGGGAGACCAGGCTCCTCTTCAAAGGGCTGTGAGGTTTCTGAGTGACAACTCCCACACAGCCTGAGGGTGTAAGGGTTCCCAGCCTCAGTTTCCCCAGCCTTGGGTCCCAGGCAAACCTGGAGGCAAGCTCAGGACAGCCCATCCATTTGCCTACAGAATGCAAGGTGATGCCTACAGGGCCCTTTGGGCAAAACTGTATGTCTCACCTCACCACCTGTGTCTCAGGACCCTGGAGCCGTCACATAGTCAGGCCTGGCTTCGAGCTCTCTTGCTCACTAGTACTGGTGGATCTGCACCTGCTCTCATTTGGTCGTCTCTTCAAGTATATGCATTACCCAGAAGATTGCATTCCTGCCCAGTGCATGGCGTTCCACACCCCTCTTCACCCAAAGATCACAGAATGGTAGAAAACACACACGTACCCACATTTGCATCAATCATGTCAAAAATTACATGGTGTCCATAAAACAACAAACACACGTTTCCTTAGATCTATAAATAAACTTACATGTGAGAACAGAAACACACAGCAATGGATATGGGAAGGGATGCCTCCATGTTAGAAAAGAAGGGGGTCCTAGATTTATTTACACACATCTAAAATGCCTATGGAGGGATGCCTGAGTGGCTCAGTGGCTGAGCATCTCAGTGGCTGAGCATCTGCCTTCAGCTCAGGCCAAAGGGACCTGGGATCGAGTCCCACATCGGGCTCCCCACAGGGAGCCTGTTTCTCCCTCTGCCTCTGTCTCTGCCTCTCTCTCTGTGTCTTTCATGAATAAATAAATAAATCTTTAAAATAAATAAGTAAATAAAATAAAATGCCTGTGGATGCTAAGAGAAGACATGTGGCCCATTTGGATAACCACACAGAGCAAATGACTAAGTAGAGATGGACAAAGGTCCTCCCAATCACACATGGGTGGCTGACATCTTTTCCCCACTCCCTGGTCCCAGTGAGCTTATCCCAGCATCAGCTTCCTGCACCAAGATTAGGGAGCCTGGGCCCAAGTAAGTTTCCTTCTGACATGACTTCATTTCCCCTCAAAACCTGTTGTCTATTAGGTCCTTCCCCACAGACACACAATGACCTGTCTTCCAAAGTGGATGCAGCTCGACACTCGACCCGTGATTCTGGGAAGCCCTCTCCGCAGTCCCCCTGGAGTAAGTACTGTTGCCATCTCCATGTTCCAGAGGAGAAGACAGAGCTGATGAAGGACTAGTGATTTGCCCATGCCACCAGGATTCACACTCAGCTGTGCCCCACCCCAGAGCCAGCACCTATCCCCACTGTGCCACACTGCCCACCCACGCCACCCAAGGGACTGCCCGCTGGCCTCTGCCGGGCATCCTCCTTCTCGCTGGGACTCCTGCAGTCTCCTCTTGCCTGAAGCCAGGGCCCCCCGACCGTGCAGGCACTGTTCATTGCTGCAGCCGCATCCCCTCATTTGCTCCAAGTCTAACCTGAGCAACATAGTCAGGATTTCAAGGAAGGAAAGGAACTAAGGAAATAAGCCTCCTTCTGCAATTATGGCTTCAGCCAGAGCAGAAAGGAGCTATCAAAGGCAGTGACTGAGCTGAGCCGTTTGCAGCTGTGCAACCTGCCCTGTCTACAAATGCACAACTGCCCTGGCTTGGCACCACTCAGCTGCACAATTCATTGTGCGTCTAATTAATGGAATGCCAGATCACAGCCCCTGGCGATCCCACACATCATGAGAGGATACCAACACATCGCCCCTCACACAGATCAACAGGCCCCTACCACATGACTTCATTTGGATTTTTAGACAAGTGACGTCATTGCTCCGTGCTCCAATAATACACATGGACAGCAGTGCTTTGGGCTACAGCTGAAAGCAACTGGGTGAAAGGCAAAGGACTTTGGGTTTCCAGTCCCCCAAAATACAAAGGTCTCTATCTTCCAGCCACGTAAACCAGAGTACACGGCATTCAGGGAAGTGGTGTCCCTTCAAGGGACACTAATATACTCACCCAAAACTGTAGCCCAAAAGAGGTAAAGATCTTAGCAGGGTACTACACGGCGATCTGCCTTCTCAGACCGATGGATAGCCTGTCTTCTGGGCGCCTCAAGACATAGTTCCTCATCTAACCCTGGTCCATCTACCCGTCTCATTCTGGGAGCTCCTGGACTCAGGTAGGTGGAGAGTGCCAACGCTTCCTGACTAGCACATTTCTCAAAGGAAAATCTGGGGATTTTTCCATACTTCCGGTGGCCAAGGCGCATGAGAAGGCGTCTCAAGCAGGCTCACAGTCACTGTCGGTTCCCTTTCTCCCCAGAGTCACAGCTGATCGGCCCTTTACTAATATCCCCACAGATATGATTGCTGCAGATACTAATAATGCTGTCCATATTCCGAGTGCCAATGCCAATAATGCTTTGGGTATTATCACTGTGAACACCAATAACTACTGCTGAGATTGTCTCCAATAATGCCAGCACACGCTGCAGTGATTGTCCTCGCTAATGCCCACCACCGTGACATTGTTAGTGCTGAAGAATAGGCCGAACCATACCCAGAGGCAGGAGCCGAAGCGCCTTCCTCGAGGACAGAGAGGCTCACAGCTTGCCCTCGGGGTACAGCACTTGTAGAGAGCTGCCCTGGTGCCATGTGGGGGCCAGCCTAGCAGGGCAGCTGGGTCCTCCTGGAGGGGGATGGGCCTCTCCACTCCCTGGAGGTCTAGTCCCTTGACATGCATCCCCATTTCCATGCCAGCGTCCCTCAGTGCCCCAAGTCAGTTTTCTCTTTGCCTGTGGTGCTGGCCCAGTCACTAAAGGACACACCTGGGTGTCTGCAGCCCCTGCCTGAGGCTGCCTCCTGCGAAGGGCCTGCCAGCTGCTGTGCTACCTTGGCCTGACTGCAGACTTGGGCTACATCATCTTGACACATAATTATCTCTCCTATTCTTAATCATCTGAGCTGCTCCCTAATGCAAACTGGGCCCCCGCTGCTTGTAGGCACCCGGAGGCAGCCAGGATGGGGGAGGGGGCAAGGCTGTGAAAGGTCTGCCTTTGCCCTCTCCTTTCCTTCCCCTTCCACCTGGATCCCACAGGTCAAGTGTGTGTGGCGGCCCAGGGGGAATGGGTGGGGGCCAGCTGGGGACAACTGGCTTCCTTCATAGGTGCTGGCCTCCACCCGGGAAAGGGCAGCCCCAACTAGTCTGTGGTTGCTCGAAGAGAGGCGGAGACAAGGCAAGAGAACCACCGCCCCCATCCACCCAACCAAAAGAAATAGGGCCTCAGATCCTCCTTGTACCCTGGCTAGGTCCAGGAGGTGAAGTATTTCAGCAGTAAGAGGAAACTGAGAGTCCACATTATCCCTCATCTAGAAGATGCCAACTGCTTCCTAAGTTGTTTCCCTGTTGCCATCACAGTCTCCCTGCCAGAAGATTGTCTTCCCAAACCCAGCCCTGCTCTTCTCCCTTCCTGCTCAGACACTTTCAGTGGCTACTCAAGCCTGCAGAGAAAAGTCCAGACTCCTTATATGGTCTGGTCTTGGCCTGATCTCCTGTGACCCTAACCCATGTGCTTGCTCAGCCTTCACTCCCAGCCTTTCCCTCGTGCCTCTTCATTCCTGCCAGGGCAGACCTGCATCTTCTCACCACAGTACCTTTTGATCAAGAGGCTCTGTCTACCAGATAGGATTTCACACTGCCATTGTTCTGGACATGCCCCTGATACATCAGTCAAGCCCCTCCTCAAAATGCAGCCCTCCTGCCAGGTTACTCCTTCTTGACTCTGAGTTCCCATGGCCTGCCGCCCAGACCTCTATCACAACACAGCTATCTGATGGGCCTTTCTGCTCTCTGGGCTCACATGTTTTACACGCCCCACTAGACTATAAGCTCCTTAAGGACAAGAATCATATCTTGTTCTGCTTTGGGATCCCCTAGCACCAAGCTTTTCTTGCAGCTGATGCACAGGAAAGGTTCACTGAATTGAATTGACTGGAAACAATGAGCGTGATCAATTGCAGGTAGGAGAGCACTCTGTTCTGGGCTGACTGGGCCCGACCCTGGGTGGCCACAGTCTCATACAGTGCCTTCTTACTCCTGGCCTCCTCTCATGGCCCAGAGGAGCCCAGGAAACAGAGGGCATACTTGGCCCCAACCGCAGACCAATAAGGGAGAGTATATGGGTAGGTCCTGTGGCCTTCCCCACCCCACCTGCTGGACATCCCACAGTCTAAAAATGCAGGGGCTGGTGGTGAAAGGGGAAACCCTTGGGGCCCGAGGAAGAATCTTCCAAACCACTCAGGGTGCCAGGGCACCTGGCTAAGGCCAGAATGTGGGAAGCCCCCAGGGAGAATTGGGACCTCATGCCTTTTCTGAAGCCTCCCCCTGCCCATCAGGGGCTGCCGCCAAAATAACCACAATGAAATTTAGTGAGTGGCAAAGGCCGTGGCAGCCAAATGGGTTTGAATATTTTGGAAGAAGGAGAAATAGAGCCAGACAAGCTGTTTCCCTGTGAAACGAGGCCATTAGGGCTTCTGGAAGGAGGCCAGCACCAGGTCATCACTGTCTTGCCAGACCTAGGCCTCTCCCGCCCGTACTCTGTCCCTTCCGCTGGAGGCCAGGGCTTTCACACCCTCTTTCTCTTCAGCCTATGCCCAGGGAATCTCACTTTTGTTCCCTTTCTCTGTTTCTTACCCTCTAATGCTGCCCCAATCAAGGGGCTTGTCTATGCTTGGGATAGCCATGTTATTTATTGTCCAAATAGGACATTTTTGAGAGAAAAAAGAGATGCTGACTGGCCAAGATGCAGAGACAAAAGGCATAAATTGGGACTGTCCAGGCTAATGGGATATGCGGTCCCCCTCATGCTCATCTCTAGAAGACTCTGTCTATTTCATGGGAGATACCCTTAAAATCATAACCCTCCCCAGACAAGGGACCATGAGATTGGGACAGGAAGCAGGCTCCAGACACTGGTGTCTCTGTTGGTCTGGGGCCACTGGCCCTGCGCCCTGGGCCCTTCTCTCATCAGAAGAGAACCAGAAGGTCACGAAGGGACCCCCTCATGTCCCAACATTTGTAAAACACCTTCTCCTGAGCTCATAGCCACCACTCCCTCTTCATGTCCTTTCCCCCCTTTCTCTCTTCTTCATTCCTCCCTCCTCTGAACTCCCTGACAACCTGGTGGCACCTTGAGGCATTACAAGGAATGTGAAAGGGGGGCACAGAGAGGAGCCTGCATGGCGTCTCCTCCCATAGGGAAGAAGAATACAGAGGGCCCATGTCCAGCTCCCTGAGTGGCTTCAATGGGGGGCAGAATCCGTGTGTCACAGAGAAAGGACACCTGGGTCAGGTGCATATGACATCATGCCCCCAACTTCTGATGGGTTGGGATCAGGTAAGAACCAGGGCAGATCGGCCTTTCATCCTTGGGTCAGAGATGAGCTGAACGCTCCCAGGGTACATGGTTCACGCTGGCATGAACCTGGCACCCCACTGAGATATTAGGGGCAGTCGCAGAGGAAGATGAGGCCATCGAGGCTTCTGAGCAGATGGTGAAGCTGAGGGCCCCACCAGCAGCCGGCCTCCCTCTCCAGGAGCCAGCAGGGCAGTGGGGGGACCTGGGTTCCGCTACTAAAACTGATCTCACAGCAGAGCAGCTGTGAGGCCGGGCCGAAACCGGAGCTCTGAGTCCAAGGACAAAGCATGCACAGGGAAGCCAAGCCTCTTCCCTCCTCCCTACCTTCATCACGTTTCCTCTTCTCACCATTGGAGCGAGGGATCCCCAGGATCCCGTTGATGGAGTAGGATCCCACTGGATCATTGGAGGCGCTGGAAACAGGAGGGGAGGCCGTACTGGGAACTGGATGAGAGTAAGGAGGAAATGTCATCAGGATAAGAGCTGTGATTGAAGGCCAAAGCCCCAAGGCTGGGGGCAGAGAGAAGCAGAGGAAATAAGAGGGATGGGGAGCCCATATCGCCTTCCGTTCTCTGAGGTTTAGAGGGGACACATGGCCATACAGTGCACCCTCTTCACTTCTGTCCAGGCCCTGGCTAAGCGGTGACCAGTTAACCCTAGGCCTTCTCCACAGCTCTCGTGACTTGGCTGGGCCATTAAACTCACTTCCTGAGGATGGACAGAAACACCAACATGGGCTCAATCTAGAGAGTGAGTGGTCCAGCTTCTAGGAGCTCCTAGGAGGCCTCCTTGCACAGCTCCCCAATCCCCGGGGCTGGGCCAACCCTTCTAAACAAACCCCAGCTCACTGACTCTAGTCTCCTGGGCTGGCCTTTGCCAGTCCTATTTCAGAGGGTGCGGCTTTCTAGGATCTGTCTCTGACCCTCTAGGAGACACAACAACAGTCGTGATATTCCCCAGGAGGGTGCAGCTCCTTTCTCCCTGGTGCTTCTGGTCTTGAAATCACCTGAATTCTAAATTTCCCCCTCAGGGCACAGACTCATGAAAACATTCACTCCGTGGTGATCAGCTCGGGTACAGCCTGGCCCAACCCTCCCTCCCAGCACACACTGTAACCCGGCTGCAGAAACAGTGGCTCCTGCCAACTTCGGGAAGGCCAGGACCAGCTGTGTCCACTTCCTGCTGGTCAAGAGAGAAGAGGACAGCTGCCAAGAGGGCCAGCAGGAGGAGCATAACCTCATCCCAGCCCTTAACGGCTCGGGCCTCACCTAGGGCTGCAGTGGCCAAAGGGGAAGACCATAGGGGAGGGGCTGTTAGCTGGTGTTCTGATGGGCCTGGGTCATCTCAGAGAGGCCCTGAGCAAGGACCAGCAGATAAGGAGGCTGGAGCAGCAGGGAATTACAGAGCAGAGGGGAGAGACACAGGTTGAGGAGAGCCCATTAAGAGGAAAGGAGGGGGATCCCTGGGTGGCGCAGTGGTTTGGCGCCTGCCTTTGGCCCAGGGCGTGATCCTGGAGACCCGGGATCGAATCCCACATCAGGCTCCCGGTGCATGGAACCTGCTTCTCCCTCTGCCTCTCTCTCTCTCTCTGTGTGTGTGTGTGTGACTATCATAAATAAATAAAAATTAAAAAAAATTAAAAAAAAAAAAAAAGAGGAAAGGAGGAAAGAGGCTGTGAGGAGTGGAGCAGAGAGATGAGAACAGACCCAGAGCCACACATACAGAGAAGAGAAAAGAGAAAGGGAAAGGCAGAGAGAGTAAGAAAGAGAAAGAAAGAATTTTAAAAATTACAAAATGCAGTAAGAAGGTCCAGGCAAGTGGAGACAGAATCGGATAAAAACCGAAAATGAGGGAGGAGGAGGAAGGTGGAGAAGAAAAGCTAAAGGAAAATCTTCACGTAGAGAGAGACAGAGATAGAGACAGACAAGGCAGCTGCAAGGAGATGTGGGCGGGAGGCAGAGAACAGTCCTGGTTAGCGAGTCTCTTGGGGAGACCCCGACCTGTAGGAGCTCAGGGAAGGCAAGTGCTGAGAAAGGGGTTCCTGGGACTGCAGGTAGGTGGGTAGGTGGGCCCCACTCATGGGGTGGGGGGAGGTGGTTCAAGCTCTCCTGGGTGGGACCCCGCTTCCTCCCTTCCCTGAGCCCTCTTACCAATGGTGTGGCCAGGGGCTGTCACTCCCGTCCCAGCCCCATCCGGCGTTGGGTGGAAAGGCTGCTGAACTTTGGTCCTGATGATCCTGCAACAGCATCACGACAGCATCACACATCACATACCTGCTCCCACCTGCACCAGCTCTAGCCCAGCCCTGCAGAGGGGCTCTCCCAAGCTCCCCAGCTTCTCATCCATCTGCTCCCTGTATTCCTGCCCTCATTGACTGCTGCAAGGCATGAGCTTTCCCTCCCACTGGCTCTGCAGATCCAACCTAGTGCAACTGGACAGAGGTGGTCTGTATTCTCTCCTGCAATGTGCATCTTCTGAACTGCAGCTTGGTTTTCAGTAGCAAGGACTGGGGCAGGGGAGTGAGCAGAGCATAGCATCCTTCCCCTCTCTGGGGGTGGGGACTGCCTGGTGGCTTGTTGTCCCTTCCCTCCTCAACTACATGCAAATATCCTCCTGGGAACAGGACTCCCTGGGGCTGGAGATCACTTTGGAGCTGGCTTTCCTATTGGGACTGTATCACAGTCCTCTAGAGTTGGGACAAGGGGGAGATTTCCCTATTTCTTAAGCTAAAAAGAAATAGCCAGGAAAGGGCTGGGTCACAGGTGGCCCCTTTGTCCCTGGGATCCCAGTGCAATGCCAGGTACCTTTGCCAGATGCCAGGTCCCAAGCGTCTTCTTCCTGAGCCCACTTACTGCCCTGTCCCTGCCCAGCTCACTGGCCCAATGATCCAATTCTCTGGGCTCTTACTTGGATCACAGCTTCTTTACCAGCCCAGTTGAAAAGCCTGGCACTCAACCTGTGCACTGTGGAGTTGGAGGGCAGGATTAAACATCCCAGGGTGGAGGATGGGTCTGCTTATCAGTGATCTGAGGAGCCCAGGGCTCAGTGATGCAAAAAACCAATGCCAAAGCCCAAACAGAGGAATATTCCCCTCCGCCCACTAGTTAAACTAGGTACCCTTGGTATCAACTTCACCTATGACATGGCTCCTCCCTACAGAGAGGCATGTGGGCCAAGTTCACCTAAAACCAGCCAGGTGAGTCAGAGGCCATGAGTGGATACCACTCTGGTTTAACTGAGCACTCACAGGCAATAGAGATAAGGCACCTGCCTCACTGTGCTGGAGATGAAGCTGGAGAGGAAAGACACACACTCAGAGAAAGCTAAGGAGCACCAAGGGGCTAGGCAGTAAATGCTAGAAGGAGGCAGAGGAGGAATCCAGCCCCTTGCAGGAGGGGGACTGGGAAAGAAGTCCTTGAGGAGGTGGATGTTCATGTTGACCTTCAAAGGAGGACAGGGCTGTTATCGATGAAGGGCCCCAAGGATGGAGGAAAGTGAAAAGGGCACCAGGCCCTTTGGCAGGAGCCCTGAGTCCTGCTTCTGATGCTGCCACTCATCAGCCACGATAGCTTTGGGCTCATCATTCTACCACTCAGGGCCTCTGCTTCTTCAACTGTAAAGTAAAAAGGTGGGACTCCAGGATCTCAAAAGTCTCTTTCCCAGTGAAAAATATTACAGTACTAAGATGAACAAAGAAGTTGTGGTGGGGTGGGGGTGGGAGCATTATAAGCAAGTGCTGGAGGAAGGCTGAAGCAAAGCATGGAAGCTGAGTGAGTTTAAGAGGTTAAAGCCCAGGCTGGTCAGCCAGGAACAGTGGAGATACGTATAGGGGAAAGAGGAAATAAGGCTGAAAACTTGGAAGTGACGATGATAATAGTGATTTTCCATTTGTTAATCATCTATTATGGGCCAACAGCATATGCAATTTATATTACTTATGCATACTACTGTTCATTCACCCAACACCCAACAACCTCCAAAGTAGATACCATTATCCTCATTTTGCAGATTGAAAACCAAAGCTGACAGAGGTTAAGTGGCTTAGTCAAGACCATACTGTTGGTTAGGGGAGAGGCAGAACTCAGTCTCTAAAACATGTGCTTTTCCTTACTTTGTCCTACTTCTCACAACATGCAGCAACCGGGATTAGAGAGTCTCAAGCCATCAGTATTTTCGAGACTAGAGAGAACACATACGAGAAGATCCTGGTAGAGCAACATACAGGCACGAGGTCTCAGGAAAGAAAGGAAAGATTCTACAAGACATTGTGAAGGCAGAATGGCCAGGATTTAGCCACTAACTGGAGTCAACCATGGCCCTAAGACCCCAATTCTGTGTACGTGGAAGGCTGGTGGTTTGTACCACTGGCAGGAGGAAAGATGCAAGGAGGTGGCTAGTCTTGTTCCCAACATGCAGTGTTTGAGGTGGTAGGAGAGTATCCAGCTGGCACAGGAGATGCAGATTTAAGACTGTCAAGGAAAAGAGTGTTGACAGAGACGAGAGGCCTAAGGAGAGGATGTTAGAAGGCACTTAATTTCATAGGCTGGGGAAAAGAACCTGACCTTGCAGAGGGGTCAGAATTGGTCACACTGGAAATGGCAGGACCAGGATTGAGCAGTTTCACTTAAGTCAATGGAGAAGAACACTTCCAGAAGGAGAATATAATTAATTGACGGCACCAATGACAAAGCAAATATTCGAAGGAACTGGGAATAAGAAGAGGCATAGGTATGGGAATTTGGGGGACAGTGGTCTCAACAAAGCAACTAGGGCAGGAGCCAAACAGAAAGGGGTTAGGGAGTGAACAGGGAGAGAGGGAGGCAGTGAAAGTAGATTACTGCCTTCAGAAGTTTGTAGGAAAGGAGAGGAGAGAAAAGTGTGGAAGCCAGAGGGTGGAATTGGCAGCTTAGTGGAGGGAAGGCTGTACAGAGTAGGAAAGATCTGGATATGTTGGTAGGCTGGGGAGGCAGAACCTGAAGTTGCCTGAGCGTGGATGACGAAGAGAACAAGGCAGAAGAAGACGACACACAGGGAGGGATTGGTGAGCGATGGTGCATTTTGAGGCAGCCAAAGGTTTTGAAGAGGAGCTTTCACAGCTTTTCTCTCTTAGCAAAGCAGAAGGGAAGGTCATGTCTCAAGTGTAAGGGAAAGGTTTGGAGCATGATCACAATGGGAAAGATAAGATGGGAGCTGAGGGCAATGTAGACTGGTCTATAGGAAAAGTCTAGAAGGGGGCTGTGCAGCTCAGAGCAGCTGCCCTTAACTGGTTGCAGCAAAAGCTTCTGGGATCGCACAGGTCAGCTGTGGGTGGCTCCAGTCTATGGGCTGATGAGCACTGGACTAAGGGAGGCCCAGGGCTGGGGCTAGTTGACTCAGATAACCAAATGGCCTCGTGGAGTTTCCATCTTTGTTACTCTGAGCCTCTGACCCCTGGGGCACTGGTGCAAATTTAGCTGAGGCAGCAAGTGATGGAAAATCACTACTCCCTGACAGCGGCTTGGTGGTCCACTAATGCTCTCAGTGCCCATCCGTGCTCCGGACAGTGGGCACTTGGAAGTCCCCAGAGCTGATCTTGGGAATTTTAAGAACTGGGATCGTGGATAATGGTGGTCATCAATTGCCCACCTGCATCCTGTACATAGCCCAGCAACTCATGGGATTATCACCAGAGGTTAAAAGGATGAAGTAAAGCATTGCTTTGGGTGATTATCTAATACTATTTCCCCGTTTCTCCTCCTTCTCTTCCAATCTTTTTCATTCTTGGCACTGTAAGACAGCCAGATGTATCTATGGCCTCCATGGCCTTAGGCCAGTTTGGCCCTCAAGTCAAGTCTGCAAGTATGGATCACTGGGGAGTCCCAAAGTCTGCGTCTCTACTAGGGGGCTGGCAAGTGCCATTTCCTGTTGCCATGAAAGATAGCCCCATCAAGACACCTGGTCCCCACTTCTCTTTCCAGCATGTTCTCCTTCACAGGGATGCCCTTCCTTTCCCATGTTTCCTGGCTTTGCCTGAGCCCAGCATGGGGACTTTAGGAACTTAGCAGGGGTGTGACTAAGGCAAAGGGAAGAAGGGAATAGGCTCTGGGTTGAGTCTGCCTGAGTCTGAGACTCAGTGAAACCCCTAGGTTATTACCTGTGAAATCCCTGACAGTTTCTGATTCCCTCATCTGTAAAGTAAGCTAATAATACTGTCCACTTCCTAGGATTGTTGAGAGAATTAAACAGGATAATGCATGTCAAGTGGTTAGTATGACCTTTGGCTCAATAAACACTAATGCCAATGCTAATAATAATAACAACTAATAGTAGTAGTAGTAGTAGTATTCCTCTGAGTGACCACCAGGACTGGCTGCCTTCTGTTTAGGGATGAGCCGGGTGCAGGCAGGAGGCCTCTCAACCCCACACGGTCCATCCTGGTCCATGTAGCTGCCAGGGAGGCCCCGGATGGAGCACTGAGAAGATAGGAAGTGGCAGCAGCAGGTGTCATGACCTGACCCAAAAAGAGGTGCATCAGAGAGACTCTCAGGAAGACAGACTGGGGCCCCCTGCCTGGGGGCACTGGGAAGGATCCACAGACATTATGACCAGGAGCCTCTCTGGGGCCCAGTAGGTACCAGGGGGCTATGGCAGCGCCTCAGAGTATAGATGACAAGGCAGGTGAAGTCACTCTTTCTTTGGTTAAATTCCCAGAAGGCCTCCACCTCCCACCAAGCTGGAGATCAAAACAGTTTCATCAGCTCTGTGAGCTAGAATGAAAGCAGGTAATGAGTCTCCTATTAACAGTTTGTTAAACTCATGAAGAAACCAAGGAGCTCCCAACATGCTAAGAAAGCTCTTCTGGTTCTCCTCCGTCGCCTACTTCCTCTTCCTTTCCTTCCTTCTTCTGGGTTTCACCCTCTGTCTCTCTCCCCTGTGTCTCTCTCTGCCCATCTGTTGGTCTCCCTTCTCTTTGTCTGTCCGTCTGTCTCTCGGCACCCTGAGGTCCCACTGTGGCTGTGTGAGTTTATTGATTCCTGGGAGCTGGGGGAAAGCGGGAGGCAGGGCTGGGGTGCAGGCTCAGGGATGGAAATAGAAGGCTATAAATTATTTGTGACAGGAAAGCAATAGTGGCAGAGTGCTGAGCACAAGTCCTGTGTCACTATTAGATTCCTTTTAGCCTGATGACACTGTAAAAAAGGTTAAGTGTCTGCTGGAATCGTACACCTGGGGGGCCGGGGCAGCCTGAGAGCAGAACAAGCCACTGAGAGCAGGTATATCAATTCTCCAGGCCAATAATATTCCACTCATTGATCGCCACGCAAAGTTCAAAAATCTCATTACAGCCAGGCAGACCGGGAACTTTTTACAAATCAATAGAATGATATAATGTATGTATACTTAGTACAAATGTATCTATTCATCTATCCATCCATCCACGGTCCGCCTCAGGGTTTCCAAGTTAACCTACCCATCATATTATGTTATGTTATGTATGATATTATATTGCATTGTATTATATGATAATAAATGGTGTGCAAAAACTCCCCCTGAGGTGGAGACAAGAGGAGGTCCTATTAGCATTGAGGTGACCTCAGACAGCTCACCTTGGAGAGAGTTAGGTGGCAGCATATCCAGGACTAGACTGGTCAGGATTTCTAGTAGCAATGCTTCCCTAGCAAGAGTTCCAGTAAAAAAAAACCCATTGTCTACTGAGTTATTTACTATGTGTTAGGCAATGTTCTACGTGCCCCAAACAGTTTACTTAATCCTCACAACAACCCATTTTGTATATATGCCATGTTGTAATTTGCCCAACGTCACCCATTTAATAAATGGCAAGTCTGGGGTTTGAATTCAAGGAGTATAAATGCTTGGTAGCCACCAAGCTATCCTATCTCCAAAAAAGAAATACCCTAAAGCCCTGAATCCAAACTCCTGGATTCTATTTCCAGTCTCTTCTGTCGTATTCTGAGAGACAAAGGGTAAGGGGCTCCCTGAGCTTTAGTCTTCCTTCTCTAAAATGGGAGTAATAATACCTGCTGGAGCCAGCTCTTGACAATGTGATATATACATGGGATCTCCAAGCATGTCCCCATAAAATCCTGTCCAGCTGCCTAGAACAGACTGCTTTCCTCATGATGGAATTACTTCTTAGTAGAACGGCAGATTGGCCCTGGGCAAATTGGTCATATTACTGGTTTGCTGAAAGGTTCTTTAGGGCAAGAAGTCAGGTGTCTATATACACGTACCATACACATATAAAAATCAGTTTAAATTGTCAGAGGGTAGACTGCCCACTTAGCAGAGTTTTTGCAGAAAATATTTAATTCCTCATAGGGGAAAGTCTTTCCTGATTTAGTAAATCAAGGGAACTCCAGGTTAGAGAACGTCTCAGACTAGCTGGCCCCACCGTCCACTGAGACAGGGGAGTGGTGGGAGGAGCCTCTGACAGTGCCTTCAGGCTTCCTAGGTATTAGAGGCTGGATCATTCCAGAGGACAAAACGATATTTGCTTCAGCAAAGGATATTTTGCCCAGTGATTGCACATAATTGTTTCAACACAGGCCTTCAAGAACTGCCTCTACCAGGTACGTGTTCCTGGCTCAGCCTTGAGTCAAGTTGGAACAATGGAAACAGCTGGAGACTTTTCATGGCAAAACCTCAAGTGAAATATCATAGATTTTCCAGAAAATTTTCACCTCTCCTAAAAACGGTTCCTCTCCCTATTCCCAAGAATTCCAAATAACTAGAATTTTCCCTCTGTACACCCAGGAACTAAAACCCTAAAATTTATGACCTCCTCCTCACAGAGGAAACAGCATCCATCCAACCTCCCCTCCTCACTGGCAGCCCAGATGTGATTTGCGCAAATTTTGTCTTCCTAGGCTCCAGCTTTGCAATTTGTGCAGGTCACAGTGGCTTGCCCATGCCCACTCACATGCCCTGCAGGTTTCATTTTGGACAACCACCCATAGGTTAGGCAGGGTCTATTCATGAGCATGGCTGCTGATGAGGAGAAGGGATGGGCAGGAACTCCCATTCTGGCTATAGCATGGTAGAGCTGGAATATACAGCTTTGGAGGCTAACAGGGCTCCTCCCAAATGAGTCTCTCTTTTGTTGCTTCTCAGAAGTCAAGACTGAGCCCCAAGAGATGAAAACCTTGCAGAAGAGTTTCCTCAAACCACTGTCCTTGAACCATCTGCATTAGAATCCCCTGAGGTGCAGGCTAAAAATCAAATCCCTGGGGCCCACCTCAGCCCTTCTCATAAAATTTCTGATAGTGGTAGGGTCCAGGAATCTGTATTTAAGCAAATTCTCCAGATCATTTCATTCTTTTTTTTTTTAAAGATTTTTATTTATTTATTCATGAGAGACACACACAGAGAGAGGCAGAGATGTAGGCAGAGGGAGAAGCAGGCTTCATGCAGGCAGCCTGATGTGGGACCCAATCCGGGGACCCTGGGATCATGCCCTGAGCCAAAGGCAGATAGATGCTCAACCACTGAGCCACCCAGGCCCAGGCTCTCCCGATCATTCTTAAACTCTATTAATATTTGAGAAGACTAGCTTAAGCCAGGGAATGAAGAAATCATCCTTATGGTTATATAAGGGAGCCTTGAGAAGGTTGAGAGAAAGTCTTAGTAGGCTCAGAAGGTTCTTTACTCATATCTATCAATTGAATTTCTCTCCATCTGCTGATCCTGACTCCCACTGACCCAGTAACCAAAATTCAAGAAGCTATCAGTTCCTCCATGGAAACTAAACTATAGGCTAAAAATAAAAATAATTTCAAAATAGTTTTTGTATATTCTAAGATGATAGATTCCCACTGGGTTCCTTAGATATTACTTTAGATATTATTTCTTTAGATATTCTGAATCACTTAGCCTTCTAAGACTGGCACTAAGAGCGATAATCCTTCCACCATGTGTCCCTGGGAGCCCAGGCCAGATACAATTTACCAGGCTAGATGGGCCATGGGGTTGGCCCAAGGGGGCAATAGTGATGGTTTATATGATGAATGGTAAGCATATGGATTGATTTAACTTCAAGATATGCATAGGTTTAAAAATTAAGGGGCAATGTGTTTAACTAACCATTTGGAAACCAGTCTGCAGTGCATGCCAAGCCCAGAGCGTGACCAGACTAGCTTCTTTCACCACCAGCCCTGCCCTCGTCTGTCAGGGCTTCTGGGCTAGAATTAGGGTCCACCAGCTGTCCACCCCATGGTCCTGCTTGGGAAGGTCCAGAAGACTGCCTGATGTGATGGTCCTCTCTGTCCATGCTCTGTGTCCTTCCCTGGCATGCCTACCTCCCTGGGCAAGATGAAGGAAGCCTGGAGGAAGTGCCCTGAGCAGCAGCAAAGGTGGGACCTGACCTCCTCGCCTCTTGCCCCTCCCATCTCTTACCCAGTGACTCCAGTATTCGAAACCAATCCATCAGTCTGTCTCCTGAAAGAATGTGATGTGGCTAAACCCTACAATTGCTTCCTATTACCAACAGAATCAATTCAAAATTCCTCAGCCAGGCCTTCAAAATCTTTCCCAATCTGGCTCCACCCTGGCTTTCCAATCTATTTATTTCTGTACCCCTCTTCCCCTCAGGGTCTAGCACAGAGCTGAAAGCCTGTTTTCTTGCTTACTCAATTCACACTGAGTGTCCCTAGACTCTGAACTCTACAAGGGCAGATGTCACACCCATTTCTCTCACTATTGTATTTCCAGCACCCAGTAACAGTGCCTGGTGTAATGTTAGCACTTAAAAACTATTTGCTGAATAACAAAAGAATGTTATTATTAATAATAATAAGGATAACATCTTAGGGAATGTAATGAGCTAATATATGTTCACTATGTACCAGGCACTGTGCTAAGTAGTTTACCTGGATTAATTTATTTCTCACAACTTCCTGTGAAGATTATTAACCCTTTTCTGCAGATGTGGAAACTGAGGCTCGGAGCACTAACATAACTTGCCCAAGGGCATATAGCTGTTAGGTAGCAGAATCAGGATTTAAACCCAGGAATCTGGCTCCAGAACCCATGCTGCTAACCACCGGGTAGAATAACTCATATCAAGAACAGAAGGTGGAGGGCGCCTGGGTGGCTCAGTTCATTGTGAGGAGTCTGCCTTCAGCTCAGGTCATGATCCCAGGGTCCTGGAATCAAGTCCTGCATCAGGCTCCCTGCTCCACAGGGGGCCTGCTTCTCCCTTCTACCTCTCCCTCTGCCTGCTGCTCCCCCTGCTTGTGCTCTCTTTCTCTGTGTCAAATAAATAAAATATTAAAAAAAAAAAGAACAGTAGGTAAAATCTATGAGGGGCTGGGCCTGAATAGAAGAGCTGCATATAATAGTAGTAAAAGAAATAACTAGAACTTATTTCATATTCACTAATGACAGCCATTGTGAGAAATGCATTTGCTCATTTAAATCCTAGCTACAACCCTATCAGATACGCATGTTCTCTATTACACAAAGGAGACCACGAAGTGGCTGAGCAATTTGCCTAAGGTCACACGCTTAATGGCACTGGAGTCAGACTTTGGGTCTGGGACTCCAATGTTTATAGGCTGAACCTATTACCTCTTAGTTATCTGTGTTTATTAACTATTTGGGCATAGTATTTTCCCATGTATGATCTGGACAACAGAGCAAATGCATGCGTAGACAATGAACAGAAATTGCATATAGCGGTGATACTAAACATGCTTAGCCCCTCTCCTGTATTTGATGAGCAGCACATCCACATTACAAAGGAACCACAATTTTAGGTTAAGTGGCTATGGGTTCAGTATTTTATATGCACTTGTAGGTTTTGGGTGTAGGGTTTCCAAATACTCTGTATCTATCTATCTATCTATATTTAGTTTCCAAACCATGTACGTGATTATGTGATGGTCCTGTACACAAAAGTGTTGCTATGTTTCTAGAAACCATTACTATGATTAGTGTATCTTTATATTCATGTCTGTTCTGATGCATTGATCTAAGTTTTTTTTTTTGATCTAAGTTTTTTTGATCTAAGATTTATAATACTGGATATATTTATCAAAACCTACTTCATGAATTTCTGCCCCAGTTATGCCTATTTCTGACAAATATGTAAGCCATGGTCACACTCATCACTGGTCCCTTCCCAGAGTGTCTGGGATTCTCACATCACAACTGTGTTTTTATATTGGTCCATGCACCGGTATTGATGTGCATAAATGTGCACTTGTACACCTGTGTATCTTTCTGTCTATGGCTAGGACAGGGTGGGGGTGATGTGGAAATGAGAGAATTATTAAATGCCAAGTAGATGTGCAATAAATCCCATTGATTTTATAAACTCCAACTTGTCTTCAGTCTCCTTCCATTCTTTATCCTGGGGGCATTGCAACAAAAACCTATTTTAAATACTTTTACTCTCCCCCTCCCCCTCCCCAAAAAAGTGTCAATATTTTATTTGGATTTTTAACTTCGCTCCATAACAGTTGTTTGACCTCCTGACTCGTGCGAGTCACATAAATTCTGGGACTTTATTCAGGAGCCATGTTCCTGCTATTGAATAAGCAATTTGGGAGGGTGAATTAATGACTTGTGCTGTTGCTGGAAAGTCCCTGAAGAAATATTAAAATTGCTTGCAGACTGAATCGATACTCAGTGAACACCCAGCAAGAGGGCTTCGGCTCTCGAATGGCCACAGAAGGCAGGGTTTGGTGGAGGAAGGGGGAATTCCTGCACCCAGCTTGGTGAGCCCCCTCCCAGCCCACCCCCACCTTTCCCTCCATCGCTATAGCTCTGTCATTTTCAGTAACAGCAAAGTCTTATTAAACCCCAGCCGGGATAGAGCTGATTTGTCCTGTCTCAGGAAGCAGGCTCAGGGGACATTTTATTCTCTTACTAGCAACCAGAGCCTGGAGGCCTTATTGAAGGTGATGGTCTGGACACATCCACCTGCTGGAGAAATGGGATGGTGCCACTGCATTCTGCAGGCTGCGCTGTGCCTGGGGATCAGGAGTGCACTGAGCTTGGGGATGCTGTGGCTGTGATCATTTTCTGCTGGGTGTGCAGAAGAGCTGGGTGCTGGACTGCCAGCTCCGTCTCTGTGTATGTCGAACCAGCATTCACTATTGCCCTGGTAGTCACATGCTTTCAGCCTTTGTGTATGGGTGTGCCTGCAGGATGGAGAGTTTGAATTGTGTTGGGTGTACGTTGCATTGCATTGTGCCCCAGTGCATTCCCGCAGCTGGCTTAAGGTTGGTTACTTGGTGTTTCATGATATTGTATTGAGGTGCCTGCACTTTGTGTAACACTGAGCTGGAGGAATTTAAGTATTGTTTAGCAGCAATGTCTGTGTTTTTGCTTTGAATTATTGTGTTCGTTGATCATATCAGCATCTTTTTTTTTTTTTTTTTTGTAATGTATGTCTCAGAGATTAGGTTAATGGGTGTCTCCTTGGTGATGTGGGTTGAGTAATGATGTTGGATCTGGGTGGTGGTGTAGGATTCGGTAATTGCTTTCTCGGTGTGATTGTGGGAGGTGGGTTAGAGGGCCCATCCTTTAGCTATTTTAGCTTATTCCAGCTTAGTCATTTGCACTGCTGCTTTCCAGAAGGAAGATTCTAGAGATGTGGGACAAATTTCTTCTCAATGACCAAATGCATAGTTGGAAGCCTGCTGTCCCTGATCCATGGGACACTTCGGATACAGGTCCTGGTTCCACCCTCCCTACCTCTGTCTAATGTGGGCAGTCAAACTCCAAAGCCAGACTCAATGCCTATTGAGAGTCTTGATCCCTGATGTGGCAAGAGAAGGATGGATGGGAGTAAACTCACCAATTCTAATGAACATGAACCCAAGTCCAACACAAATTCTAGTTCCCCAGTCCACTAGTCTCTGTGATTCTGGCCATCTGTACCTTCTGCCCTCCCAGCATCCCCAGATGACATGGCTCAGCAGTGACCTGCACTCACAGCCCCCCCCCGCCCAACACACACACACCATGGAATAGTATGGGAACACCCACTAGGTGTGACTTTCTACTAGGGTGCAGGCTCTTTGTTCTGAGCTTGTAAGGAAATGTGTAACTACATCATTGGGCATGAGACTGCAAGTTACCAGAGCCCCACAAGAGACTGTACATGCCTGCGTTCCCTCTGATGGAAAGGTGATATGAAGTAGAACGTGGTGGGTGAGCACATGGGCTTTAGAACCAGTATTGCCTGGGTTCAAATCCTAGTTCTGCTGCTTAACCTGTGACCTGAGTAAGTTATTTAATGTCACTGTACTCCAGTTACCTCATTTATAAACAATCCTATAAAGCCCTATGGGGTTGTTTATGAGGCTTAAATCAATTAATACATGCAACATGCTTATAATGATTTTTACTATAGTAAGTACTTGTTAGCTACTACTATTATGAATATGAGGGCTTACCAAGTAAAGCAGCCATAAGATTGGCCTATGCGTGTGTACAAGCATATACACGTGTGTGCTAATATACATAAAACCCTAAGATGAGTAGAGGTATGTGTGTGGTTTAAGCAGAGAAGTGCAGAAACTGCAGTCAGGTAGCATGGAGGCAGGGGCCGTTCTCTCCTTGGGCTTCTGGTCCATTTGGACAGGGGCAGGGGCTGGGAGAGGATAGATTTCACCATTGCCCATCTCCATACCGAGGCTGCATCCAGCCCTGTGAGGATGAATAGGCAGAAAGGAAAATGGTGGCCCTTAAACATTTTATACTTATGGAAAAAATTCAAGGATACTTGAGTTTTCAGGATTCAAATTTAGCTTATTTAAAAGATTCACTTTCTAATTTAAAAAATCAGTACTGGAATGCTTGGCTGGCTCAGTTCATTGAGTGTCTGCCTTTGGTTCAGGTCATGATCCCAGGGTTCTGGAATCGAGCCCCACATGAAGCTCCCTGTTCAGCAGGGAGTCTGCTACCCCCTCTCCCTCTGTGTGCTCCCTCTCAAGTAAATAAATAAATAAATAAATAAATCTTTAAAAAAAATTTAAAATTAGAACCTTTGTCAGGCAATAAGTATAAATAAGGGATAGTGAAATCTAGGGGTCAAGTTGGGAAATAAGGAAGGCGTAAGAAAGAAATCAGATCAGTGAATATTAAGGCATTTGGGTGTGGATCTTATGAAAGTCCATTGAGCTGAACCTGGTTACCTACCCAGGCCAAATGGGCAGAGAGAGCCACAGGCAAGAATGGGATCAGGCCTTGGCCTCATTCCATGGGCCTTCCCATAAAGATGGGGAGCCAGAACACATCATTGTGAGTTTGGTAAACTTTGGTTTTCGTCTTTGCTCTTATTGAGCACAGAGTAAATAGAATTTGTAGCTGTCCAGTTACTTTGAGTCATTGCACTTAATACGTTAAGCCCAAAGTAAAATTTTTCTCCTAAATTTGCTCCTTATAATCTTTTAGCTCTTAACAGTGAAAATACTTGCAATTAATCTCCCATGCCTCCCTGGAACATCCAGAGATGTGGGACAATAGTAGACAGATTGGTTGGAATTTGTCAAATATTTGCTTACTTTCCCCTCTCCCCTCTCTTTATCCTTTATCTTATCTTTACTTTCTCTTCTCTCTTCCCTTCCTCTTCCTGTTTACCTCCCTACTCTTCCTTCTATGACATTTAAGAATCAGAGAAACCCTTCAAAACCATCAAATAAGGATTTTTTTCATTACTGTTTCATTTTACCTTTTAAAAAAACTGACAAAATGCAAAGCACCACCACCCATGAAAATGCCATAAAGTCCAGAAAATGCCAACCTTCAACTCCTCAAGCACTAGTAGGCTCATTCCAGAGAAGGAGTGTGCAAGCATATGAAGTTCACACATACACACACACACATACATACACACATGTGCGCACACACTGGCACACATCCACAGAGGCTGGGCTCTCAACATGAACAAAAGGGGCAATTATCTGACTAATTCTGTTCAGTGGTCATATAACTGACACATTGTGGGCTTTTTTCCTGCACACACATAGAACAGGCCCTTTCCTAAACCCAGCTAGGCTCGTAGTGGACCGTATTTCTCACTGGCATTCATGATGCACATTTCTGTTCACAGAATATCCTTTCTGCTCAAGCTTTTTTATTTAAAAGAAATCATTGTTTATGCACACACAAGCCAGAAGTCACACACATTGATGCAGACATATAGGAAGAAATATATACTTCATGACTATGACTGCCATAATAACAACTAACATTTATTGAGCATTGCCAGGTGCAATGTGAAGCAGGTTTATGTGGATTAACTCACGTAACCCTCATGAGAGCCTGTGAGAGAGCTGTATGGTTATCCCCATGTTAGATGGGTGAAGAAACTGAGGGCCGGAGAGGATGTGAGATTTACCTATAACCACGTAGCCAGTGAGTAGGGAAGCTTGACTCAAACTCCAGCAGTCTCTCCCAGAGCCCACTTTCTTATGTTTTCTGGGTTACGTAGGTTTGTGTGAATTGCCTGGCATGTAGCAGGTACTCAACAAAGGTTTTCTGAATGGACAAATTAAAGTATAAATGAACAAAAAAAGGCCATGCCTCCTAAGAACCCTATACTCTCCTTTAAGATGGCAAAATGGATTCCCTTATGGAAGCCAGGCCTCCAGACAGTTTACCCTTGTTTGGAGAAAGTGATTTGCCCTCTCAACCAACTTTCCAGGGAAAGCATCCACCGGCTTGTTCAGATACTTAACCTTCTGAGCACCAGCTCTCCAGCTGACTTTCAAGTCAAAACCAACCTCCTTTTAAGCCGGAAACCAGACCCAAATGCATCAAAGATGATTTTGAACCACAGCACTTTGTCACCCAGAATATTTTGCTCTGAAAACAGGTGTTTTCCAATGAAATGCAACATCAGTGAAATGAAAATGAGTGTTGATGCCTGGATAAAAACTTAGAAATCTGATCAATTATGTAGATGTCTCTAAATCACCAGATATTTGGCATCCTATTGACAACCCTCATAGATGATTGCCTAAGGGTCCTGGTTTCCATCCAGATGTTTGGGAGCTGTCACATTAACCTGTTTGTCAGCAGTGCTCATGCATTTCTAAGGGACATAAGTGAACACTGAAAAGGACAAGGATAACCTAGAATAAAGCAGAATAAAGAGGACAGGGGTAGCAAGCTATTTAACAAAACTAGTCAAGCAGTCTCCATCTGGGAATGGGTTGCAGCCTTGGAGATCCATTAGAATGTGGATCCAGCTCACAAGAGACTCCTGTGCTCAAAGACCTTTACAAACCCCTAAGGCTGTATTCTTGGCTGTCTGCAGAACCAGACCCAAACAGATCCCTGGATCAGTCCCACTGGCCAGCAGAGAGAGCCCAGGTTACGGCCAAGTCCACCTCTTCATGCTGACACAGCCTCATCTACCCTCTGCACGCCTGCATGCCTGTGCACAGAGTATCTCTATGTGTTGTCAGACCAAGCTGTAGATTTTGCAATGCTTGGCGTAAATCTGGTTTGTGACTTTGTATGTGTACCCCTATTTGTGATTTAGTGCTCTGCTTTTTATCATGTCTCCACTTCCATTTTCTTTCCCTCTCTACTTTTTAATGCCCTTTACAACTTCCTTATCCATAGAGCAGCATGGCAACCTTTCAGTGTCTCTACTAATCTACCCACATGATTTTTCTGACCCGTGTTTTCTCTCCATTCAACTTAATTTATGTTTTGGTAAATAGGAACTTTAGATTATCCCATTCAACAGTATTTAGGGTTACTGCTTTTTATCAAGGCATCATGGCACTAAAGGACTCCCTGTAAGGGACATTTGTTTAGAATTCATTATGAGTGACTGGCTCTCCCTACACATGAGAAGCCTGCGTGCAGGCGGGCGTGCCTGCACAGCATCCTCGGTTTGTGCCTCTCTGCTCCATTGCCCTATGTCAGTGCTGCTTGGCACTGGCAAGAAGAGATCAGTGAAACCACGATGTGGACAGCAGCAGCCCCTCAAACTGCTAGAGATAAATCCAGGCCCCAGGCCCTCCCTGCAGATGACCCCTTGGTTCTTTTAGGAGGAGGTCCACGCATGCCTGGCAGGGCTGGTTCCTCCAGATTCTCCCTCCCACGCACACACTTCATCTCCAAGCTGCAGCCGAGGCTTGTGATGACATTACTCACAAGTGAGATTTTGGGACTCTCTTCTCTTAGAGGTGTGAGTTGGAAGTGGAGGGGGCAGCAGGGAGCAGGGGCAGGGGGAGACCAGAGCAATGCCTTCCTAGATTTCTGGGTCATCTACTATCTTGTTCTCCCTCTCTTCAATTTTTTCCACACCCTCTCCTCATTTCTGACTCTGTTTGACCTTGAACTCTGTCCTCTCCCTTCACATTAGAATGTGTCCCAAGAGACAGCACTTCCAAAGAAGCAGTTACCTGGCCAGAGAGGCCTGGAGACCAGTAGCCAGAGGGGCCAGCCCATCACTCCACTCCTGGAAATAAATCCCATTGTATTTGCATTTTAATTTTCCACATAAACAAAGGCCCAGAGTACTCGCTTGGGCAGCATCACTGGACAAATTTAATTAGAAATGAAAAGTTTATAGGGCCCTCTTTAATGCGATTAATGCTCAGTTAACATTTATCACATTCGTATGCTGGAATCGCCTTTTCTAAGCAGCTACTGGCCATGAAATGAATTTCTCTCAACTTTTTTGTACCCATCCTGGGAGGTCATCTCCTAAGCAGTCTCCAGGCTGTCTCTCTGGAGCCAGGAACTACCCAATCCTCAGGGCCAAACTAAGGGGAAGTGAGGGAGGAGGAAAAGGCGGGAGGGTAGGGGGTGTAAGAGTGATGGTGGCCACTGTTTTTAGGGGGGAGCTGGACCAAACCAGGGCTGTATCCTCTGAAAAGAACTGAGTGCCCAGTCCAGAAGACTGGCCAAAAGGCTTCAGAGCCACTTCCCTAAAAAAAAAAAAAAAAAAAAGACCTCCCTTCCCAACATACATACTCAGTCCACTTCTATGGCCAAAAAACAGGCTTTAGCTGGAGCTGGCCTGTGTCAGTTACCTCCAGCTCTCACTTCTTTCCTCCTGTCTAGGCTGTCTCTCTTCTATCTCTTTACCCTCTCATCAGGGGTTCCATTAGACTGTTCCCATACCCAGACCCATGGTGATGGGGAAAGGAACCTGAGTCCTGACCCCAAGGAGTACCTCATTTCCTCTGACTCTCCCAGAAGCCAGACAGTCACGGTCTGTGGGAAGGCTGCCTGCCCTGGTGTCAGCTCCCTAGAGAAGCCAAGTGGAGTGGGGGAACATGAAACCTATATTGGTCCCCAGAGGAAGGATGGCCTTCCTTATCTTATCACATTCTCTTCCCTCTTCAATTAGAGTCTACTGAGATTGGCCTCCTAACCCAAACCAGCTAACCTGAGGCGGAGGAGGAGAGAGAGGAAGGAAAAATGTAAGGGATAGGGGGGCAGGAGAGGATGTAACCTCTCTGCAGATGATAAAAAGAGATAAACAACTTGACCTGTGTCCCTCCTCAAATACACACTCCCTTTGATGATCTCGACAGGCATAAACCAAGCACTGCCATCAGTACTCCTCGTAGGCATGTTACACACCCATGACCCAGCCGATCACTACACCCTCATCTCTAGCAGAGAAAATACATGTTCACACACACAGACTATGTTGAGACCCTTTGTACCTGACCAGACTCCCACTCATCAACCCATCAGGAGATCTATCGTCCATTCAACCCGCGCTTGCCAGATAACATTTGCTAATATCCCAAATAGGCAGGTGGCCCAAGTGTTGGCAGAGACTTTCATTCTGACCAAACAATCCCTTCAGCTGGAAACTCTCTGAAGAGCAAACCACCAGCCCCCTGTTTGACAAGACTGACTCCTTTTAAGAGCTCCCTGGAATACCAGAACCATTTAGACAGCTTCCCAGGACACACACGCTAGGCTCAGCTAGATACCACACACTCTTTCCAGAGTTCACAGGCTGTTTCAAAACAGAGTCATGCAGAGGCCCCCTCAACGCATAGTCACCAACTTAGAGGTGGTATGGTATGACATAGAGGCAGGCACCATCCTGGCCTCTAGAATTAGGATAGAGAATCACAAGATAAGAAGCAAAATAAAGGTCTCTTCCCTGACCGTCTCTGTGGCCTGTCAAGCCAGATACTGCATACAAAGCACCTGGTTTTCCTGCAGCTTTCTCCACCAGCCCAGTAAAGACCCTGAGGCCAAGCGGGAGTGTTAAGGCAGGAGATAGCGGCCTTGGTGCTTGCTCCCATTTGCTCAAGCTCTGTGGCTACTGTTGTCATCCCTTCCTGCCCTCCTCCTTTCTCTCCCAGACCTATAAAGCCTTCCTCTCTGATTTCTTGACCTTGCTATGCCTACAAGGTAGGTACCGTGCCCCTTGCAGCCTGCTGCCCTGTCATAGGGCCTTTGTGCTACTCCTGCCAGGAGCTGCCCAGGGCGTCCTCTGGCTTCCTCTGTTCCTGCATGGCTGCAGACTGAGCTCACTGCAGAGAAGTCCAGGCAGGGCTGAAGGCAGGCAAAAGAGGAAGTCCAGAGCAAAGTGGCCAAAAGCTCCCAGTTGGGGGCCCTCTAAATCTGGAACACTTAGGAAGTGAGGACCTCCCCCCTTCCTCTTGGCCTCTCTCCCACCCTCCCTGCTGCTGGGGACCAGGCTGCAGCAACGACACCGCAGTGGCTACACGGCCGTGGCCAGCCTGCCGTGTGGTGTGCTGCCCGGTACAGGTGGCCATGGGCCCCAGCTCCTGCGACTTGACCTCCCATGCCACTTCCTCTGCTCTGCCACCTTTCTCCTTCCTGGCCGACCTTCCTGAGGTCCCCCTCAGCCTGATCTACCAGCCTCCCAGAGCTCAGGCTCCCTCCAACCACCTCTAAGCACTACCAGAGGCCCTTGGCTGAGATGCTAGGGATCCAACCCCCTTTTCAAGTTCCTGGAGCCCTCTGCTTTATCCTCTGGCCATGGACTGCTCCCTTCTCACCCAGCCAAGCCAGCTCAGAGGCCTCTCCCTTCCACCCCTTGGCCTCCCCACCTCCTTTCTCATTCTTCAGCCCTCCTTCAGACTTCCATCCTCCCCTCCCACTCGTGCCTCACCCTCCCTCGCCCTCACTGTAGAGACCCGACTCTCCCCTCCATTTGTCTTCCTCAGGGGCCTGTGGGCTAAGGAGCTCAGGAAGCGTCACCTGCACCCCTGCACCTGCATCGATAGTGCTCTGGTCTAAAACAGAGAAGAAAAGCTCTGTCTGGTTACACGGCCCAGGGATCAAATCAGGCTTAAAGCTGTGTTTTCTTTGACCAAGCACAGGGTTTTTAAAACTTGAATCTTCCTGCCTGTAGGCTGGGCCTGCATATTCCAGCCCTTTCATCCAGCTCTCACCAACACCATCCCATCTTCTGCAGCCCTACTTTCCTCCCTCTACATCCCTATGATAAACCTGACCTTTCTAGAATGCCAACAACTCCTGGTTTCTCTCACTCTCACATGAAAAACAAAATATCTTCTTATTATGTTACCTCTCAAAAACCAAAAGAATGAGTCCGGTTATTCTTGTCATTGCTGAGGATAAGCTACAAGAGGAACCTGGTCCTATGGCTTCTCCCATCTCCCTCCCTCCCTCCCTCCTACACACCTTCTTCTCCTACCCACGGTGGGGGTGGGGATGGGAGGAACAGCACAAGGCCTTCCTCCTTCTCCTACAATGCCAGGTCACTCACTCTCCTCTTATTTCCTACCCCCAACAGCTCCTCGGGGCTCCAGGCATCTGCTGGTGCCATCATGCACTGCCTGGTCTCCAAGGCCTTGCCAACCCCCAGTTATGTGTTTCTCACACATAAACTCTTCCTTATTTCCCTGGTACTTGGGTTCCTGGGGAAGGGTTTGGAGACTGGCCCTTGGGAGAACTCTGCCAATGACTGTGTTCCCCGTGCTGCTGCCACGCCTCCTGCTGGAGGGACCTGCACCCCTTGGTGGGTCTCTGCACTAGAGCTCTACAGGAAAGAGGCCCCCTGGGAAGAGCATCTTTTTAACTGTTTATGCAGTTGGTCCCTACCTAGTCCTGCCGGACTCAAGTGTTGAAGTGAAGATGGACAGCTGACTACACAGCTCTCTAATACAAAGGAGACATCACTACAGCCAAGCCCCTCTTTTGGGGGGCTAGCTGGAATGTGGAATGTTACAGTGCAAATAAAGATTGAAGGAAAATTTGACCTCAGTTTGCCCAAATTATGAAACAAAGAATCTTCAGCGGAGCCCTGTTATCACCCAATGGCCCAATGACTGCCTCCCTGATTGACCTGATGGGCCAAGAACAAGGTGTCCAGTCTTTGTCTGTGACTGCAGGACACATTCTTTGGAATTTCCTCCCTTTCCTCTTGGCCTCAGAGCCCTTGTACCAAAGAGCAGGCACAGTATACACATATAAAACCACACTCACTGAGGATGTCAACCTCTATGCCTAAAACCATTGTGAAGCATGTTCAAGCCGCACCTTGACAGCACCAAAAACAACAGGTTCAACAGGAGGAAAACATTCAACCCCCTGGCTTACTGGTAGACAGATAAACCCAATGTGATTTAATTTCCCACCTGTTTACTTCATTTGTCATTTGGGCATTAGTTGTGAGATACTGATTCCCATGCCTCAGATCTGTCAGGGGCCCTTCTCTCTTTTCTAGACTCACCTGCATGGCTAGGTGAGCTACACTGGCCATAGCAGTACCTGTGACTGCTTCCCTTGTAAGAATCTGAACTCAGGGTAGCCCCGGTAGTGCAGCAGTTTAGCGCCGCCTGCAGCCCAGGGTGTGATCCTGGAGACCTGGGATCGAGTCCCATGTCAGGCTCCCTGCATGGAGCCTGCTTCTCCCTCTGCCTGTGTCTCTGCCTCTCTCTCTCTCTCTCTCTCTCTCTGTCTCTGTCTGTCTCTCTCTCTCTCTCTCTCATGAATAAATAAATAAAATCTTAAAAAAAAATCAGGACACCAGGCTGGGGGCATAGGGGGGGTAGCAGCAGGGATTCAGAGAAGTAGCAGCTCAGCTTAGACCCCTTTACTGCACTTTTTAATTTTTTTTTAAGATTTTATTTATTTATTCATGAGAGACACAGAGAGAAAGAGGCAGAGACATAGGCAGAGAGAAAAGCAGGCTCCCATCGGGGAGCCTGATATGGGACTTGATCCTGGGACTCCAGGATCGTCCTTACTGCTCTCTATTTTAAAGAACAGAAAGTGAAGGGGTGTCTGCATGGCTCAATCAGTTAAGCGTCGAACTCTTGATTTCTGCTCATAATCTTAGGGTTGTGAGATAGAGAGATAGAGTGCCCCCCTCCCCTTTGTTTCAGGCTCTGTGCTTAGCAGGAGTCTGCTTGGGATTCTTTCCTTCTCCCTCTGCCCCTCCCCCCACATGCTGGCTCTGGCATGTGTGAGTTCTCTCTCTCTCTCTCAAATAAATAAATAAATCCTAAAAAAAAAAAAAAACAGGAAATGAAAAAATACATATACATATACATCTTTCCTCTTACTATGAGACCTCTAACTCCAGGTAGTAACAAGGAGAGACTCAAGACAAATCTGAGAACTAAGAGAGGAAGTTACTGAATAGCTAGAGCTGGAGATCCAGGGAACTGGGAGCAGACAGGGGAGCCCTTGGCTTACCGTGTTCCTTTCTCAGTCGCCCTGACAAGATGGGGAAGCAGGACCCCTATCCCATGTGGGTTCATAACAAGCCCCTCCTCAGAGTGCAGGCTCTTGGTAGCGTGTGTGTGTGTGTGGGGGGGGGGTGGTATTGATCATCTTCTCTACCAGTTACTACCACTGCCACTCTTTCTCTGGAAGCGGTAATGTTCTAGTCTGAAAGTACATGCCATCACATATGCAACCACACTATCCTCACGTGCACCAGAATGAGCCAGTTTCCCAACTGTTTCCTCCCACACCAACTTCCAACAGTGCTTCTCATCCCCTGGACCTACTCTGCACAATAATTTGCTCCTCCTGCCAATATGCACGCAGCACCGCTGCTCTGCCCTGCCACAGCCCAATCCTTCCCCAACCTTCTTTCTCCAGGCACCCTGTTTCCCTTCTCCAGGGGCTGCTCCTGCCTGGCCCCATCTCCACTGGATAATTCCCCCTGTGGCCCCTGTATTGAACTGTTGTGTTGTCCATTTCCCTGTGACAAGGGCTCTGGTTACAGAGTTATTGATTGGTTTTCATGCAGACAGATGGGCCCTTCCCAAGCTCCCATCGAAATCCCTGGCTCTATGGGCTGATTGTTGCCTCTCGGGGTGTAGGATTGCACTGGAGACCACCCTCCACGCAACCTCCTTTGCCCAGGTCGTGGACGGTAATAAATGGAGGCAGCCTGAACGATAATAAAAGCAATTGAGTAGGTTACCTGTGCCGACACAAGATTTATGCCTCTTCATATTTGATGTGATGGTTTTATTGACTTCTCAAAATAGTTGGGACACTATTTATTTAGTTAGTTAGGAGGAGTTTCCCTCTCTTTTCTTCTTTGCACCGCCCTCCAAAACCTACCTGGAGTTCTCCTTAGGGACAACCGGGCCTGTCTCTCTCTTCTCTGGAGTTGCCAGCTGAGGTAAGAACCCAGGGCAACCAGCCATTGCTCTCACCTAAAGGCCATTCTCTGGCCTGAAAGCCCACTCGGAACCAACCGACAAGGGAAACAGACGAATACAACTGCTGGCCAGGAAGCCTAAAGTAACTAAAGGAACAAAAACAGCTTTTCAGGAGGACCACGCCAGCACACTTAAGAAATAAGATCAACAGGGATGCATGGGTAGCTTAGTGGTTGAGCACCTGCCTTTGGCTCAGGGCATAATCCTGAGGTCCTGGGATCAAGTCCCACATAAGGCTCCCTGCATGGAGCCTGCTTCTCCCTCTGCCTATGTCTCTGCCTCACTCAGTGTCTCTCATGAATAAATAAATAAATAAAATCTAAAAAAAAAAAAGAAAGAAAGAAAGATCAAAGTTGGACCTATTTCACATGTTAGTCAAATTATGGGTGATCTCAGCAGCGGAGAGCCCTCTCTGGAGAAGGACAGGCTTCCCAGACAGAAACTGGCATATTTGTGGCCCTAGTCTGGTAAGGCCCCGGGCCACAAAAGGCAAGTTCTCTGTCCTTATTTCTCCTACTCCTCTGAGGACATAAGTCTTCTTCTTAGCCCACTAACTTGCCTTGACCCTTTGCCATGAGACCAACAGCCCTGACTACCAAACAGCTACAAGGGTATGGAGATGTGGCAAGTAAAGCTGCCCTTCTGGCTCAGACTCAGGCCAAGCCAGGTTCTAAGAGTCTATGAGTCAAATGTGCAATGTTCTAGAACCTGAATTTCAAAAAAAGAGACACAAACTCCAGCCCTGAACATGTCTTCAGCATTTCCAGTTTTTCTTTTCTTTCTTTTTTTTTCTTTCTGATAGGTCTTCAAATGAACAGCTGGCCCACTACTGTTGCCTCAAAGCCACCAGACCTCTGATGAGGCCTGCAAATGACACAGGATGGAATCCCTGAACAGTGCTGCGGCTGTCCCCTTGAAGCCACTGTTGCCACCGCTAGGAAAATGAACATGCTTACTTAGAGCCAAAGGGGCTGAGAGAGAGTGTGGGTAGCAGGTGATCAGTGAGAAACTGACTCTGGAAGAGTCCACTCTGAAGATCTAAGGGCAGGGAATGCCCTGATCCCAAGAGTGTAGGGCAGGCTGGAAAAGTTAAGAGAGCAATGGCCTTTTTGTCAGCTCATTCCAAGAGAGCACCCTCAGGGGATCCTCCGTAACCCTAGACTCTACCTGGAGTTCGAGCCTGTTCTTTCAAAGGAGCTGTATACTCTGCACAGAGCAACAGCCAAGCCAGAAGACTTTGGCATATAATCAGGAAAATCCTCCCTGCCTAGTCAATTGCTCAGCGATATAATGAGGTGATTTTCTCCCCCTTTGGTAACATGGATCTCGCTCCATCTCTTCCCCCCCTAGGCCATTTCCCACACCAGGTTTCAATCTCAAGTCACCTGTTTATAAACATCCGTCCTCTACAGTGGCAGTGTACAAGCTGAAGAGCTGGCAACTCCATGCTCAGTGATCAGTAACCCAATATTGAGAATGAGTCACATAAATTCCACATGCTAAGCAATCTAGTCAACCCTCTGGATTTTTGACAGTGGTCTCTGGGGGCTGGAGTGGGTTTGGGAGGCCTCTCTGACCTACTCTACTGACTCAGAGAGGTATTTCTCTGAGGATTTGCCAGTGGAGTATGTGGATTGAATGTCTGAGCCTTTATCGCGACAGGATCAGAGAAAACCAAAACCAATTTTAAAGCATGAAAAGCAATTTAGTTTATAACCATAACAGCATATTTCAAGTGCGGCGACAGCATCTGTTTTGAGGAGGAGAAGATTAAAAAAAACTCACAATTTGGCTCAGGTGGGTGAGCATGTGTGGACTTCCTGTCTTGCCAATCACCAGACATGCACACACTTACAATGATTATAAAGTACCTAAGACAAGTGGGCACCTCACCAACAGTAAGACTCTAAACTCAAGAACCACCAGTGCCCCTATGCACCACACTTTCTGCACAAAGGAAAATCTCCAGGCTCTTCCAATGGTGAGTGAAAATTCACAAAGTTCCTGATACCTCCAACACTGGCAGAAACATCCTGCCTTTATCATGTTTCAGGGTAAAACAACAAATCTCAGATAAACCATTCCCCCTTTAGAGAAAAGCACCTACAAGGATGAAGCTGAGAACATGGGGCCCTACATGCACCCTTCCAGCCCCAACTCAGCAGCACACTGGGAAGCCCTCAGAATTCTTTCCCAGATTTGAACCGTGATAGGCTTCTGTCCCAAAGTGTCATCGAAAACACCCTGTTTACTCCTTGACGACAAAACAAACCAGGAAGCCTAACTGCAGACGCAGGGCTGGCTGCCCAGGCTGCCAGTGGCTTCCCTGTTCTTCTCCTCCCACCCCTCTCCATCTCCAGCAACACCTGCCCACAGATAGCTATTTCTACATGCCCAAAGGAAGCCGCGGTGCCCCTCAGGTGGTAGGGCTCCACGCTGAGCCGATTCTGCAAGCTCTCAGTGCTATCAAGCTGAGGCCATTCTTCTACTCTCAACCCACTCTTTTCCTCCTCGCTCCTCTACTTTCTCCTAGTTCTGGGGAGTGCACCCCAAAGCTTCTGAGCTTGATCCTGGGATCACTTCTACCCTGCTTTCTGGCATGAGCCAGCTGCCCAAAACACCTCAGCCACTGAAGGTATATGTTGGGGAAGAGGGACAGGGTGCTAGATGGGGTCGTAGGCAAGGGATGCTGCCACCAGAAGTGCCTTGATTGCTCCAACCCTCTACCCAAAAGAAAAGCAAATTGCCTTAACTGTGCATGTCTTGGGTTCCTCTAAAGGCCTGCAAATCCTATCACTGACAACAAGCATTTCTCTTGAACGTCCCCCAGTACACCAGCACCCAGTCCCAGCAACATCGCTCCTCAGCAGGCTGCTCTCCGCCCAAGATCTCTGTTCCAACTCACTCCCAGGACCAGCAGACAGCCAAAGGGCTGAGTCTCCAGATAACTCAGAAAACAAATGCTTTGTCCCCAGCCCTTCCCAAAAGGCCAGTCCTGCCCTAGCCCCAAAGCTTCCCCAGTCTGCTCTGGCTTTTAAATGCAAAGGACACATTCCTCTCCCAAACCACCCGGAGTCTTTCTCCAGCTCCTTCTGAAAGTGTCTGAATGTCAAACCGCTATGCTTTCAGTACCTAGCGAGCCAGGCCCAGGGAGCTGGAGGGTTTTCGGAGGGTGTATAATTAGCTGATCAGTATTATGTTACCCTGTTCATAACTGAATAACCATTTTAATACAGATGGCACACACTGGGATAATTTCTGGGGTCGCCTCGCAGTACGTTACAGCACGAGTGTGGCAGAGGGAATCTTCTTTAGCCAAGGTACATTCTACCAGCTAATTTTACCTGCTGTTTTCAGGATGATTTGGGATAATTCCATATCATTTGCAAAATATTAAAAAAAACTTGATACGTGATGCCAGTTTCAGCAAAAGGCACTATCCAAATTATTAGTTGTCCTGATAATGAGTCTATGAAGAGTACAAAGAATAACAAGGGTATGAAACCCTCAGCCTTCTTCTCATTTGGGAATCTGCCTTAAAATGGGGGACAGGGGTTGAAAGGCTGGCCAAGCTGTCTGGAACTTGTACAGGGTCTCTGTTGATGTCAGACTGTACAGTTCTGTGATGTTGAAGCCATCCTGGGTTCTTGCATCCAATTGCTGTTTGTATGTGTTGTGCCCAACACAGCCCCATTTGCACACTGGTGTGGTATACATACATGGAGTGTGCATGTATACTTTCCCAGAGAGCATGCTGGAGTAACTTGGGGACTGGGAGACTATCTTGCACAATTATATGTCGAGCTGACTCCAGCCTATGCCATCCTCATGTCACTGAGCCTTTCATCCATGCAGACTTTTCCCCTGGCCCTAAGCATCCTAAAGTTGAACCTCGAGGTCCAGGGCTCTCCCTGCCTGCCTGGTGTCCCACTCCTTGTCCAGTTTCTCTACTTCCTGCCAATTGCCGGCTGGTGGTTGGCGACTGCTCTGCAGGCCTGGATCCCCGTGCATGTAGACCGGAAATTTGTGCTGAGCTGCCTAGCAAGGACAGGGCTCCTGGGATGCAAGCTTTGTGGGAGTTGGTGGGGAGGGTGGGGAAGCCAGGATAGGCGGCTGCCCCTGGGGAAGGGAGCATGCCTTTAGAAAGGGAAGTCTGTTTGGAAGCGATGAATAGACACTGGTCATTTTAAAGGCTGCGGGCTGTGATTGTCTCTAGATACTGAGGCACGTAATCTTGGAGTCTTAATTACCACAAACACTTGGATTCATTTCCAGGACGCCGGCGGGAGAAGCCTGGCAGGAATACCCAGCCGTGAGCTGGAGACCGCTCTGTCTGTCTGTCTATCTCTCTGCCTCCCAGGTCCCCTCTCCCTGCCCAAAGGACTCTGGGGGCTGAGAGCCTGGAGGCAGGGCAGAGGCTGGAGAAAGAACAGACCTCAAACTGGGAGATACCCTGATAGGCAGGAGCTGGGAGTTGGAGTGCTGCCCTATAGTCCCGGGTGGCTTGCTCACCTGTTGATGGAAGAGACGCTGGGCACTGTGTCATTGTCGCAGATGCCCTCAGCCAGGAGCCGGTCTCGGATCTCCCAGGCGAACATAGTTGGGTTCTGTCGCTTGTATTCAGCAATCTTGTCCACCACTTTAGGCGTCGCCACTTTGGGCTTGGAGCCTCCGATCACTCCGGGCTTGATGCTGCCGGTCTCATAGTACCTGCGCCGGGAAGGCCGGCGGGGTCAGCGAGAACAGGCCATGGCAGGGGCGGGGAGGCTGCAGGCTCCAGGGCAGTAAAGCCACTCTCCCACCCGAGGCAGGGCAGCTTCGTAGAGGGAAAAGACTCAGCATGGCTGAGCCAGCTTCCGGAGGGTGCTTGGCTAGGGTGAGGGATGGGCTTCAGGATGAGGAGGAGAATGGAGGATGAGAGAGACACTCCCTCCAGGAAGACAGTCATGCCAGGGATTGCAAGCACACCAGTGGGAATACATGCCCCTGGGGGTTTGAAATCCCAGTCTTTCATTAAAGAATAGGAGGAAGAACGCACTTTCAGGCCTCCAGGCCCACCAGGGCTGAGGCACCACCTCCAGCCCTTTCCTACTGAGCACAGAGCCCTGGTGAGAACCAGGAGCAGGACCCTCCTCAACCCTCCCCAGTGCTGACTTTTTTCTCCTCTTGGGGACCCATTTATGCTCCCCACCCTGTTCCTCCAACACCCGCCCCACTGTCTGCATTAACTCTGCTTGAAGAGGAGTCCCTCCCTTTCTGAAGTCTTGTATCTGGCAGCCTGCTCACAAGAACCCCAAGGCTCAAGGCTGGGCAGGAGCTGAATGATCCTGTTCCGCCCTTGTTCCTGGGGTCCTGGCCACCACCTGAGCACCCTGTCCAAAAGGAGCCACTCTCTAGATACCCTCCCACCCCATATCTAGATACCCCTTCTTCCACTGGCGTCCTGGACTTTTAGCCAAGTCCTCGGTCTGGAGACCCAGGGCCATGGGATAAGGAGGCAAGGCGACTCCCAGGGGCAGCTCTGAGGCCCTCACCTGCCCAGGATTTTGCTGACACAGCCGTGGCTGACGCGCAGCTGCCGGGATATGTCGCAGGGCCGCACGCCCTGGTGGGCCAGCTCCACGATGCGCTGCCTCACCACGTCGGGCAGGGGCCGGCCGTTCACAAACACCCCCCCGAGCTGGTTCACACCCCCGTGCCCTGCTGGGGAGAGACAAGAAAAAAACACAACACCCCACACACAGCAGGGACGGGCCATTAGCCATTAGTCAGGGTCCGCAGCCCAGGATGTGCAAAGGGAGCAGGCAGGGCAGAGGGGCCTGATGGGGGACTCTCGGCAGAGCAGCGGTCTGCTGTCTGCGGAGCACCACTCGGCGGGGATTGGGGATTGAAACCCAGGCCGTAGAGACGCGGAAACGCAGACACAGGGCAGAGAGCTGAGAAGAGCTCGGCTCTAAGACCAGTACCTCTCAAGAGAGAAAGTGAGAGAAGGAATGGAGAAGCAGGGTGCGAAGAGGACATAAGGGGGATTAATGCGGGCAGGAAAGAATGTAGGAGAAGGAAAAGAAGGGTGGAGCAGAGAACAGAAGCAGCGTGAAGCGGGATCCCGCCTGAGCCGCAAGCAAGGGGGAGTCGTTGGTGTGTGCTAGCGCTTGGAGGCAGATGATTTTGGGGGGCCTGGGACCGGTTGACTCGGAACAAAAGGGCTCCGAGCACAGAAAGGGGCTAAGTCTCTGACACCCTCCTTTTTGCTCCCTACCTCTTATATCTATTTTTAATCAGAGTTGGAGTGTGCCTACGTCCTTCACTGTGTTTTTGTTTTTGTTTTATTCTGGGTTTTGATGGGGATTTTCCCTTTCCTTTGTTTTCTATCTTTAGATATTTGGGGGTCATATTTCCCACTCGTCTCCCTAGTGTCTAAAGTTCAAAGAAAGCCAGATGGAGGAGGGAAGGCTGAAGACTGCAGGGGCCCGGAGTCTGCTGCGCTCAAAGCCAGGGAGGCAGTGGAAAGCCGCACGGCGCTCTGTTCTGTTCTGCAGCAGCCAGAGAACGCAGGCTGCTGGGGCTCGTCTGCCTGCCGCCTTGAGCCAGGCTTGGGACCCACTGCCTTGCCTAGGTAGCATGGTACAGGTCACCCAGATGGGCTGACGACTCACGGGGCATCCTGTGCTGCCAGCCAGAGCCAGCTCCCATCCCTCTGACCTCCTAGACCTCGGCAGCCTCCCAGGACACTGCGAAGCAAAGGTGTTTGCTCTCCTGACCAGGAGGAGGGCGCTGGGTCTCCAACCTGACTCTAGCGGGGGAGCCCCCCAACCTCGGAGCCCAAGTGGTCACCGGATGCCAGGCCTGAGGACAGTGCACGGCACCCTATTCCCCATGGCCTACAGCAGTCTAGAAATCCTGTACCCAGAGCGATCAACCCGCAGCTGCAGTTACTGAGCAATCCAAGCGCAGGGAGTTCTAGCAGCCAGCCTGACCTGGCCGGCAACCTACAGCCCCCGCACTGCTAGCCTCAGGCGACTTTCGGAGAAAGCGGGAACATCTGCGTTCTGCTCATTTCTTTCCCGTCCCCTTCTAGGGGTACTGAGAGCAAGGGCCGGTATAATCCCTGGGGACAGGCTTCTGATCTGGAGGCTGGGGAAGGCTAGAACCTTTTATTTTTGCCTCTCATTCCGGCTACTCTCCCTACCTCTAGCCCCACTCCTCACCCTCCCCTCCCTCCAAACCCGGACCATCAATAATTTAGGCCCCGGGAGAACTCGCGTTACCCGTATGAAAAGGCGGCAGCTGCGGGCAGATTAAAGATGAATAATTCAGCCTCCCCGGGCTCTGGGCCCGGCCCCCCGGCCCCAATCTAAAGGAAGGGGATGGAAAGGGGGCACGGTAGAAGTCCAGGGCTGGGACCGGGAGCCGCCGCGGAGTCGGGCCTGGAATGCGCCACGGCCGCCGCCAGCGCGGACTCGGGCTGCGGCTGCTTGCTGGCCAGCCCGCCCGCGCCACGGTCTCTCCCTTCCTCCGACCACCTTCAGCTCTCCTTGCTTCCCTTTGGGTTTCAAAGTGACACCCAGTGGGCGGCAGGGACTCGGCAGATGCCCCGCGGAATTGGCCAGAGAAAGGAGCGAGAGCAGAGGCGGCGGGGCAGGGAAGCCGCCGGCTGGGCGGAGGCGGCGAGTCGACCGGGTTCCACTCGCTCCGAGAAAGGAGACAGGATTTCTGGCTCAGCTCGCGGAGACCCGCGGCGGCCCAAGGCCCCTGACTCCGATTACCTGTGCCCGGAAATTATTTAGGAAAATATATTTTATCCCAGGAGTATTTTTTAAAGCCCCTTCCCACTCCCCATAACACTAATTAAATGCTTAGAGAAAAACAGAGCTCTTCCTCCTTGGCTTTCTTGTCCGGAGTACTGATCCAAGCCAGGTCTAAAAAAGTTTCCCTGTGAAAAGTTACAAATCATCCTTAATTATTAATCTACAGAAGAGGAGAAGTTTTTTTATTAGAATCTATTTATCTGGGGGGGGGGAAGCCTGCAAAAAAATCTCTGAATTGTTCTCCAAGCTAAAGACATATGATATGAATTAGATAAATTCAAATCTCATTAAAATAATTCCATCTTTTGGTATCTTCTTCATTTTTTCTCCCCTTTGTCTTTCCTCTGTAGCATCCTTTCTGTTTTCTTTTCTTTTCTTCCCCTTTTTTGGATTCCTCTTCCCTTTCTCCCTAGCTTTGGCGTTTGCCTTCCTTTTGTTCTTTCTTCCTTCCTTATTTTTTCCCCTTTGACTACCCACTGGCCAGTGGACCATTTTCACCAGGGAATGGGAGGCCGGCAAGGAGCCTCCAGAACTGCAAACGAAGCTTGATTTCTCCTTGGAACCCCTCTTTGTTTTTAGAGCATCTCCCACGGAGAGGCAGAGAAAGATGACCACCATGTCCTGCCAATCTCAGGGTCCCAACTCAAGGAGAAGGGGAAGGAGAAGGGAAGGAGGTAGGAAAGAAAAGAAGAGGAAGTAATACAAACCACCTCACAAGAAGCCCTGGCTGCGCTGCCAGGGCCTGAAGATGCTGGGAGCTGAGAGTCAGATGGGGGCACCCCACCCCCACACTCTTCTGCCTGATTGTCCTGACACCGAAGCTGCCCATGCTAGGAGTCTCCTCCTGGACGACCACTCTCTAAGTTTGAGAAAGGTAGAGATGAATGGAGGGTGGGGGAGACACAGAGAGAGAAAGAGAGAGAACAGAGAACACAACACAAACCCCTCAAAACTGCCTGCCAATTATTCTCCCAGCCCAGGGCAAGAGGGTGACAAGGGAGTAGGATGGCTGGAGCGAGGGCCAGGGGCTGTGGAATGATGACCTAAGAAGGAGCAGGTGGAAAGAAGGAAGACAGGTGATGGGCACCAGGGAAGGTAGGAAGGCAGGTAGAGGGAGAAGTATTGGTGACATAAGGCAAAAGAGAGAAACCCGAGGCTTTAGAAACACTGAAGAAGAGAGGGGAACAAGTGGAAAAGGAAGAGCGAACGGGGGGGGGGGGGGCCTGGAGAAGCCAGTGCGGTCTCCAAAATGGGACCCGATTTCAGGGGCCCCGGGCCGCGCTGGGACGGGACAGGGCGGGAGAGGGTTAGGATGGGGAGCCCCGAGCTGGGACAGGAGCCGGGCGCCGGTACTCACGGTGCATCGCGGAGAAAGGGTCTGCTTTGCAGTGCATATCCATGGGGAGGCAGAGGAGCGGGAGCAGCGCGGCCGCCGCCGCCGTGTCGCCTCTCAAACTCAACTTCAGGACTTGAGGAGAAAAGGGAGGGACGTTGGGGAGGGGGGGAGGTGAGCGGGAGCCCGGCTGCGGCGGGGCGGGCGGGGGGCGCCGCGCTGTGCTCCCCGCGGGGACGCTTCCCGGGCGGATCGGAGCTTGCAACCTCAGCGACCGCAACTTCCCACCGTCGGGGCGCGGGGCTGGGCGGTCAGCAGAGCGGCCGCAGGGCGGCGGGCCGAGCCGGGGGGATCTGGGGGCGCATGGCGTGCGCGGCGGCTCAGGCCAGGGCTGAGGCTGGGCGGGGGAGGCGGCTCGCTCCGCTCCCCGGGATCCCGGGCATCCGAGAGGCGGCGGTCTGGGAGGGCGAGGAGCGGGGACGGCCCGAGGGCGCCGGGCGGGGAGCCGGGCCGCTCCAAGTGCCCGTGAGTTGGCGAAGTTGGCAGAGAAGTAGCAATCCTCGGGATGTCCGAGCGGGCGCCTCCGGGAGGGGAGAGCGTGAGCCGGGCCCCCGCCCCCGGAAAAGGCAGGCGCACGCCGCCGCGGCCGAAGGGCCGGGAGGGAGGGAGGGAGGGAGCCGAGCAGCGCCGGCAGCACTGGGCTGGCCCCAGGTGGGTTGCGGCTGCGAGAAGACTCGGCCGGAGACTGGAGCCTCGGCTCCCGGTGTGTGTCTCTCTAAAAGCTGCAAAGCCCCCTCCAGACCCCCTCCCCCTCCCCGCGCTGGGAGATGGATGACTTGTCAGACAAAGGCAATAGATTCCACCACTCTGTGATTCGCCAGCGCCGGAGCCCCGAGCTTCGGCGAGGAGGGCCCCGCGCCTGTCACTCCGGTGCCGGAGAGGGGAGGAGAGGGGAGGAGGGAACAGGAGGGAGGGAGGGAGGGAGGGAGCGGCGGGCGAAGGGAGAGAGAGGGAGGGAGGGAGGGAGAGAGGGAGGGAGGGAGGGAGGGAGAGAGGGAGGGAGGGAGGGAGGGAGGGAGGGAGGGAGGGAGGGGAGCGGGCCAGGGGGAGGGGAAAGGGGAGCCCGGGATTAAAACTACACAGAGAAACGAAACTCGCCGATAAGATAAACGTTAGATAAGGATAAAGAGCGGCCAGTCTAATGAATATTCAGGCAACGACGGAGTGCCGCGGAGCGCCGCTCTCCGAAGCCAGGCTCCCAGTCCCAACTCACCCAGCCCTGCCATCCGCCGGCCAGTGCCCGCGTGGGCCACGCGGCCCCAAGCCCGGTCCGCATCCCTAGTCTTAACCCCCCTCCTCTCAGCCCTGAGTTCCCTTCCGTTCCTTCCTGATTCTTCCTTCCTCTCTCTGGTCCTTCCCTTTCGCCTTTCCCTCCTGAGGTACCTCCCCACCCACGCACCCCCCAATTCTCATTCCGGGGCAAAGTGCCCGGCAGTTTGTCCTCTCTCATCCCACGCGCGGCTGCGCGGAGGGCTTCCCTCTTCTCCTTGGCCATCCGGCTCTGGGCAGCCCAGAACGCTCGGTTTAGGATGGAGCTGGAGACTTCCAGCGAGGACCCACCTGCCTCGGTGGGACCCAGCGGACGGTGGGAGAGCCCGGGGACTTGGCTTCTGGGCCTTCGGATGGCCTGGGAGAAGGGCTTGGGGAAGGAGACAGTGCAGAGCGACTGGTCGCTGGCGGCAGAGGACGCGGGAGACGAGGTTTGCACTCCCGGCTGGGGAGAAGAGGCTGCGAACGAGGCTGAGCGCCGCCCGCTGCCAGCTCGGCGGCTCCGGAGCTAGCGCAGGAGGCGCAGCGCGCTCGGCCCGGCCCCGCTCCTGCCAGAGCCTCTGGCCCAGCCTCCGCAGCCCTCGTCCGCACTCGCTCGGGTCCGCTCATACGCACCAGGCAGGAGAAGCCCTTTGTCTCCTAACTGGTTAAGTACAGAATATCCGGGAGATCTTTATGAAATATTTTCCCTCGTCTCATAAATCATCTTGGCACTTCAGCTGATGTTTTAACTCTCTCCCCCTCCTTCGCTCCCTCCCCCCGCTTCCCTGGGTCTGCGAAAGGGCGGCTCAGGGAAGCCCCGCGCTCCGCTCTGGTTGCCCAGTCTCCAGGCGCCTCTGGCCTCTGCCTGCAGACCCTGGTGCCCGCGAAAGAGCCGCAGACTCGCGCCGCTGTCCCGCTGGTGGATGCCCAGGCAGCAGCCAGGATGGGGGCCGCCCCTGCCCCACTCAGCCAGGAGGAGACTCCTACTGGGCCTCTTGCACCCGGGTGTTCTGAGTGCCCTTAATCTTCGGGCAGGGATCCAGCCAGGCTCAGTCCCACAGGATTCTGGTCCTCCCACTCCTTACGGGTTTGAGTCGGCTGGAATCCTGACATTTGCCCCCCTTCCTGGAGCCTCCTGAGCCTGATCCGCTTAATCCACCTGCAGAGTAACTTCTGGGAGGGGGTAAAAAAAACCTCCCCGCCAGTCTCCTCCCTCTCAACCTTCGCTCCCGCTTTCCTTGGGCGGCTGGGCTGGTTCCCTTGGGCTGGAAGGTGAAGGCGCAGGGTCCAGCCCCGAAGGTCAGTCTCTTCCTCTAGAGACCTGCAGATGGCGCTCCCGGGTTTGCTTTGGCCTCACAACCCCACGTACACGCACTAACTTCGTGTGGGGAGCTAAAGAAAGGAAAATACAGATCCTCGCAGCCTAAAGCGAAAGGCTCCCAGGCCTAGGAGAAAGCGGCTCTCAGGTGGTATTACCTGGTACAGCCTTGGGCTTCCTTCAGGAAGGTAATTAACCAAGACTGAGGTGGAAACAGGGTGATAGAGGAAGGATCCTTACTGAGAGGAGCTCAGAAATGAAGGAGCCCTTTGCCCCAGGTCTCCCCATATTGGTCCAGGAAGTTAATAAGTCTTGGGGAGTCTGAACTATTGGAGGAATAAGACTGCCCAGAACACCCCCCACACCTCCACACACACATAGACTCACAGATTTTTCTAGAACCAGCTAGACATATCTCTGTGTTACACGTACTATGAAGAGATGTGGATGCAGACAACAGGCATTATCAAGTATTGGGCAAGAGGGATTTCACATTTTGTGAAAGGGAACTTCTGGGGACTTGATACACAAAGTGTGCTGGAAGTTATACTTACACATCTATCTTTCCCATGTACCCCCTGAGGAGAGAAGACTCTCCCATGATAGTCCAATTCCCAGGTAGCCTCTGAGATTCCAGAATCACTCCCACCCCACCCACCTCCAGTTTCTGGGACCCCTTTCCCAGCACTGCGCTAGCTGGACATTCACCCTCCCACTAAGCCAGCCCCTGGCAGCTCTCCTCAACTCCAGCCCATTCCCCAGTCTAGAAAGTTAAAGAGCAATGATCCCTGATGATTAGAAACATTTTGGCCAAGGCTGTGCCTTCTCCTATGGCTCCAGGGCTGGCCTACAGATTTTTCTCCAGACGCTGGCCTCTCCCTCTTGATGCTCCCTTTCCTGTTCTTCCTTTTCTTCTATACAATCTAGTAGAGGAGAAAAAAGCAAGAAAGGGGAAAAGGGAAGAAGAAAGTAGAGGAAACAGGAAAAGAAAGAGAAAGAAAGAAAACAACCCAACCCCAAACACAACCCGGGCTCCGACCTGTCAGGGTTGGTTGCTTTTCCCGTCTGCCTCTAAATGAACCTTTTCTCTCTGGTGTTTTCAAAGCGGCCCTTCCACCCCCCAACCTAGGGGCATTTACACTTCAAACAAGGCGCCCGCCTCCCTGCGGAAATTTAAAGGCAAATAAACTTTTGGGGAGTTGCTCTGATACCCATCTCGGGATTTGCTTCATTAGCCGCCTCTGTGCATCTGATCTGCCCAATAAATCTTCCTTGTGGATCTCCGTTCCTTCGCCGTCTCCGCTCCATTCCCCGCCAGGCTCTCCCGGTGCTCTAGCCCTTGCCTCCCTCCTGGCTGCTGAGCTGCAGCTGGCCTAACTCTTGCGCTGTCCAGGGCTTGCTCTGCCCAGGGCTTGCACTGCCAGGTGTAGGTGTGGGAGAAACAGGGTCCCCGTTGACTTCCTCCCCCACACCCCAAATATACACATACACAGGCATCCCAAGCCAAGCCAAGCCAAGCACGACTAGTGCTCAGAGCTACCAGATGCATTTCTGGGTAGATTGTGCATGAAGTGAAGTGTTCATGTAGACCCTTTCTGCTGCCCCCACTTGTACCAGCTCTCCTCTCCACCCTTCTGCTCCTTTTCCAGTTTCCCCGTTCCCTGGCCCAGAGCTTTCTGTCGGGGTGAGGAAAGGCAGAGGCGTGGCTGCCACTGTACTGCAGGCAGGGCCCAGGCCCAGAACCCAAACTCCAGACCCCCCCCAACCTCAAACAGTTTGGGGAGGCGCCTGGGAGGTGGGGGCCTGGGGCAGCGAGGGAGCTGTGCTCCTCCCCCTTGGCATGGGGTCCTCTTCCTCCTCGGGCTCCTTCCACCTCCTGGGGAGTGGCAAAGGGAGCCAGGACTGGGCCTCTGAGGGAGGGGATTAGAAATTCCGAAATTAAATGTATCTCCCTAGGAAATGCTCCCCACAGCGCGGACCAAATTAAACGCATTAAAGTTCAGGGGGGAAAAAGCTGTTTAGAACCAAGGGGGGAAAAACTAGTGTGAAGGGAAGAGAAGCAGAAACGGAGGGAAGAGAGGAAGGTAGAGCAGAGTAGCAGCTTTGCAGCCAAGCTTCTTTTCTGAATTAGTGCCAGTTTGGGAAGTCACCACTACTACCACCAGAAAAGAGAAAAAAGCCAAGAGAAAGAAAGTTCACTGACAATCCAAGTGCGGGAAGGCCACAGCCCACTCGCTCTCTGGGTCCTGGCGCACCCTGGGGCCCAACTCTCCGCGACCGGAGCCGAGACAGCCCGCCCAAGCACCGGGCCCCTCTTCAGCTCGGCCAGACCGGCTCCCGCCCAGCCCTCTCCCCTCCTCCTCCCCATTCTCTCCCCGCCCCTCCCCCTTCCTAGCCCTCTGGTCACGTTGGAGGATGGCTTTTTTTTTTTTTTTTTTGGAAGAGCTTCTGGTACAATATGGAGCACCATGGGCTGCAATTTCACACTCCACGGCACATTCCCCCTAAAGCTACTTTCTTTTTTTTTTTCATCTAAGACCCCCTAATTTCTGCTTCCTCGCTCCCTCTCTTGCTCCCTCCCTCCCTCCTGCTCTCACTCTTCTTTTCCCGCTTTTGTTCCCAATATTTGGGCTCCCTGCGTGAAGCCCGGGGGGAGGCCGCCTCCCGGCTGGCCCCGCCCGCTCGGTCTGTTGGTCCTGTGGAGGCCGGGCGCACGTGCTGCGCCTTTATCCCCCGCCGGCCCCTCCCCCTTTAACCCGGCTGCTCCACGCCAGAGGTCCCAGCGACCTGCCCGGCCCTTCGCAGCCCCTTTGAGGGTAAACGACAATGCAAGCCACTTGGCCACCAAAGCGGCCTCTTAGCGGCACGGGCCTGCCAGGTGGCTGCCGCCGGTGGGCCACCCGATTGGGGAGCTGAAAAAATAGTCAAACCGGGAGAAACTGGGCTAGTTGGTCTACAGGGTAGGAGTGGAGGGCCCTGTGTAACAGGGCACAAGCCGGAGGGTGGGAGGCCAGAGGCCCACAGAGGCCGAGGTACTCCCAGCTCAGATCTGCAGGCAGCTTGTCCCCCCCCTCCCCAGACACTCCCGGACCTCTGCGCAGCTAAAGGGGCTACTCGCCCCACAACCCAGGAGAAGGGGCCCCAGCCACCACATTCACAGTCCCTTTCCCTCTTTGAGCCTCAGTTTTCTCACCTGTAAAATAGGCATGATTACCTGTCTTGCCTACTCCATGGACCAATGCACTTTGAGAACCAAACATTTCTGTGGTAGATTAAGGAATAAGTGCCCAGTTTTCTGAACCCTTATCCTTCCACAAAGAGGGAAGGAAGGATCCTAGGCTGGTTAGGCAGGGCAAGGGGTGGTGCTTCCATCCGACTTCTATCCTGTAAAGGAAACAAGAGGATTCCTTGCTGCCTCCTTTCCTGTGTTCCTTCCTTTCAGGATTTTTCCCCCTTCTATTGACTATAGGACACCCTGTCCATGTTTACCACTCTGCTCTGTCTTTTCTGCCACTCCATTCTCACTTCTTCCCGCACCCTCGCCCCGCTGTGTCAGCGCAGATGCTAGAGGATCCGTTCAAGTCCTACCCCCTACCCCCCAACAAACAGGTTAATTGTAGCCTCAGGCGCGGTCCCCTTCGGGCCAGTCTGCCAAAACCGTTGGGCGGAGGCTGGCCCGTTCGCAGAGACTCGGGAAAGGAAATCCCGTCCAGTCTGGTTCCAAACAAAGAAAGTTGGTCCTCCCAGGACCTTCAGTCAACCTGCCAAAGCCAGAGCGGGGATGAGACAGTGGGGAGAGGGCCTGATGAAGGGGAGACGTGTTAGGAGGGGAGAGAAGAGGGGAAGAAAGGGGACATGAAAGGAGTACTGGGGGAAAGAAGACACCTGTCTCTGGATGGCCCGAAGAGGCTGGTTCAGGCGAAGCCGAGGTCCCCATCCGGCCAACTACCTCTTCCCTTCCTCCCCAAGCCCGGGTGAGAGAGTGCGAGTGAAGCTGTGCGGGTGGCGAAGTAATGATTAACCCTCTTCTCCGCCAGGCCCCGAGCCCGAAGCCTGACCCGGCTGGGGTGGAGGGATACGGTGCCGGCGAGCGCCGCACCGCCCCGGCGCTCCCCGCCACTCCCCGCCACTCCCCGCCACCGCCACCGCGACGTAGGGGGCTGCGGAGTAAGGGGCAGGTGGTAGCAGGGGGCAGCCGTAAGGGAGCCGAGTGCCGGGCGGAGGGTGGGAAGCGCAACTGCAGATGCCGGGCAGGCCAGCGGGGAGCGAAAGAGCCGCAGCCGACGTCCGCGGAAAGGAAGGGGCCAAACGCGGGCGAGGGCGCGCAGCTCCGCAGCGCTGAGGAAGAGTTGGAGAGGGGCGGGAGCACCCCGGCGGGCCGAGTTTTCCCGGAGTTGCGAGCGAGCCCCAAATCTGCTCCGTCGGATCCATCCGCGGCGCGCCCGCCCTCCCTTCCTCCTCTCCCAGCAGCGGTGTGGATGTGAGGAGCAGGCGGAGAACGCGCCAGAGCCGGGAGCGGGTAAGGCAGGGGGAGCCCCGCCAACCGAACAGGGAAGCGAAGGGCAGGGCCGCCAAGGCGGGGGACAAGCTGCTTGGCGCCGCGAAGTTGCTGGAGACAAAGGACCGGAGCGGAGGGGAGAGGGGGAAACCGGGGAGAGTGGGGCTGGCTGAGACGGGGGAGAACCGAGGCACAGGGGTCTCTCCGGGGACCCGCTGAGGTTTGTCTTACTCCTGCCACCTCCGTCCACCCCAGCCCAGAGCCGGGACGTCTGGGGGCTCACTCCTGCTCGGGTGCCTGGCCCGTGGGCCTGTGGCCTGGGGTCGGGGCGAGGGGTGTTGCTGGGGCTGTGGGGGCCTGAGAGAGAGAGAGAGAGAGAGGAAAGAATGTGTGTGTGCGCGCGCGCGTGTGTTTGTGCGCGCGCGCGCGCGCAGGTTTAGGCAGGCGGGGGTGGGGGTGGGGAGGAGGGAGGGTCTCTGCTGTAGGGTTAGACCCCCCCACCCGCCCCAGGCGGCTGAAAGCCTCCGCCCTCCACCCTCCGTGGTCCAGAGCCTTTCACTCCCCGAACTTGAAACAAAAGGGCTGCACCGAATCCCTCAGGAGCCAGGACAAGGGCTCTTTTTGGAAAAAGTGCTTTGGTTTGAGACTCTAAGGGTCACTGCATCCAGGATTATTTCTTAACTTTCTGTAACTGTTGGGGGGGGGGGATAAAAAAGATGCAAAGTAAATCTTGGACAGAAAAAAGCCTGGGTCCCAGTAGTTCTCTCCGCCATGTCTGGACCGGCGTTGCGGTCTAGACCCGCGGCTAACGAACATTTGAAGAAACTGACTAATGGAGGGAGAAAGCCTCTGTCCATCTCTAAATCAATTAAGGAGAATTTCTGATGGGTCTTCTAGGGGGCTGAACATCTCTGGGTGAGAGGATCGCGAGAGTGTGTTGTGAGGCTGCGTGGAAGGTGTGTGTGAGAGGGTGCGTGGAAGGTGTGTGTGAGAGGGGGTGGAGAAGGGGGTCTGGGCAAACAGCTGTGTCCCAGGCGGGGCTGAGAAAGGAGCTCAGGACCCATATCCAGCACCTCCCCCTCCTCTCTTTGCCCTCTGCCGAGGCTGTTCCGAGGCCAAGGCCTTCTCAGCCTCTTCCTGAGGGGCGGCTAATCAATCCTGCAGGTCAACACAGCAATTAATAAGGGGGTGAGGAGGCCTAGCAAGAGAAGGCGAAGAAGCGTCGGCTGTGTCTCCCCCAGGCTCTGAGGGCCCGGCGGCAGGACCGGGACTGGGAGGGGTCTCGGAGGGCAGAAAGAAACCTGGGAACTCAGGGCCAGGCAGTGGGCCCAGAGCCCCAGGAGGGAGAAGCAGGGGACCTGCGACAGGGAGCCAGATAACCAGCCAGGATAGGCCAGCTGACATCAAATAAACATCTTATTTTTATGATTCTGGGGGTACAGGGGACGATGGACAAAGACCACAATCGGCCTAGCTGCAGATTCTCTCTCCTTCCCCCATACCTCGCCTTATCCTGGTGGTTTTCGCTGCTTCCGATCTGGCTCAGCGAGACTAAATGCAACCCGCATCCTTCGCAAACCCGGCTGCGGCGCTTGCGCCAGGGCGTCAGCCAGGCACGCTCGCTCGCGCGCGCGTGTCATTGTCATTTTGAACTAGCTGAAGCCAAAGGGGCGTGGGGGCCGTTGGGGGGGGGGACGCGAAGCCCCTGGGGAGCGGTGCCCCGGACGGACGTGCCTAAAGTAGGAATTAGGACCCAGGAGCGGGAGGGGCAGTGAAAAGAGAAAGAAAGACAGAAAGCGGCTCGGAGGGCGGAAGATTCCGGGGCTCCGTGGGGCCGCCTGGAAGAGAACGGTGGATTCCCTGCCTCCTGCCCAGCTCCGCAGCTCCTCCCCACTCTTCTCCAAGCCGAGGCTGGCAGGAGTGCGATCCCCGCACCGGCCAAAACGCGAAAAGGAGTGCGGGACACAGCTGGTGGAGAGCGGCTATCAGGCCTGGCGCAGGTAAGCGCAGGCGACCCTGCGTGAGCGCCCTGGTCCTTTCTGGAGTAACCCGCGGGCCCAGAAACTTGGGACGAGGGTCCTGACAGGCGCTCAGGGATGCCCCCACCTCTCTGCCTTCTCTTCTCCAAGGCTCTGGGGAGGAAGACCGGCTGCATCTGCGGGGAACTTGCCAGGACTGGGAACCAGGTCCATGCACCTCAGGCCTGCCAGGCAGAAAGAGCGTCCTCCAGAGAGGGGAAATGGAAAAGTGGGAGTGTCGGTAGGTCGAGAGCCTGAGCAGGGGGACTGGGAAAGAAAGAGGGGTGGGGGCAGGAGGTAGTAGGAAGCAAAATAGATGCAGTGAGTGAGGGAGAAGCCTTGTACAGAGGAGGAAGAAAGGGGGAGAGAGGTTTCCAGGAAGGTCCAGCCATTAGGTCTGTCCTTGGGCTGCATATTTATACGGTCGAGGGGGTGCACAGATGGGCTCTCAATTGAATTCCATCTTCAACACCATCAGAGATTGATTTTGTACTCGCTTTTAATTTTGCCATAATTAATTAGATCATTACAACTGTTTGCTATTGATCTCCCTACTTAAACCTCTGGTGCGGAGGGGTGGCCCAGAGCCCTAAAAGCCCAGGAGGCCACAGTTGACACTCCTGGGGGCCCAGGTTCCCAGTAGGTACAAAGCCCCCAAGGGGGAATGGAGGCACTTCTTGACTGGGACAAGAAGTGTAGAGGAAGACCAATGCTGAGAGTGGAAACTGGGTTATCAGCTGAAAGAACTAGATCTTGAGCTGGTGGGGACTGATGAAAAAGGGGAGACTGGCTTTGGAAAAGGTGAGGGCTGAGGCAAAAAAGGGCCTGGAGTAGGTCTTTGACCTCTGTGGAATTATTTGGAAAACTCTTGGAAACTGATCCAACCCTCTCCCTTCCCAGCAATCCAAAACTAGACTTGGGTTCCTGACTTCCCACCCCTGCGCTACTTCTAGGGCACCTAGTGGGCAAACAGAGCTGATTGCCTGGCCTGGAGAAGAGAGGGAGGGGGGGAAAAGGAACAGCCCTCCACTCCCATAGCCCTTTGGGTCAGCAGTTGGAGATTCTTCTCCCCACCTGGGTCCCCTGGCACCTGCCGTCCCTCCCCTTTCCTCAGTCTTCCCTTGAGTTGTTTATTTTGGGGGCAGAGCCTTTTCTCCAAACATCAGACAGGTCTACACCACTGCTTACACTTTGATTCATACTCAAAGACACGAGACCCTCACACACATACACACAGACAGGTGCCACAGACATGTGTGTCCCCATCCATTAACACATATGCACACCCACCCACACTCAGTTCCCACTAGAAACTAAGGCCTTCCTGGTGCACCCAACTTGGAGGAAGTTGTGCAAAACATTTTTGCAGTGGAAAGTGGAAAGATAAAGTCCTAAAGGCACAACAGAATGGAAAAGCCCGGTTCTGTAAAGAGACCAAGAGTTGTAAAACTCACGTTTTCCGAGTGGAAAGTTTTTAGCAGATTTAGAGGATACTGGGAGTGAGGGCCCAGGAGGTCCCACTGGTGGGGAGAGGCTGGAGAGTCCCCGTCATTACAGTGCCCCCCCATACACACATAGGACAAGCACAGAAGGACAGAGGAGTAGGGTCTGCCTCTACTGGGTCGCCCCATCCTTCTCACACCTCGCCCTCCGCCCCCTGCCTGTGGCGCTGATGGCTCGCTCCTCGCTCTTACCTGCCCGGCTCGCGCGCTGTTCCATGCTCTGCGCCCCGCCGCCGCCGTCCGGGCCGGGGTATCGCTTCTCGGCTCCGCCGCGGCCCGACAGCGCGCGACTCGCCTGTGCCGCCGCCGCCGCCCCGAGATCTGGGCGCAGCCACCCAAGACCGAGCGGCTCAGATAACCCAGGCTGCGGGCCGCCTGGGCTGTGCGTCCGCTCGCGCCCGCGCTCACACCGCCGGCCGCGCCGAGGCACAGCCACGCGCGGAGGAGCCCCTGGCTCTCCGCCCCGCGCACACGCGCGCACACGCACCCAGGCCTGGAGCCAGACGCCTGCACACCGACACCCGCGCTACCGGAGGCACCCAGAGACCGAATCCCCAGCCCAGATGCCGGCACACCCTCTCACCCCACCCCCTCTTCTTCACTGTCACACGCTCCCCGTCAGCGGCACAGCCTCACACGCAGGGGCGTCTTCACTCTCGGGCACTCCCCAACTTTGTGCGGGGCCCCCACCCCTCCACTCTCAGCCTCTCCCCATTCTGCTTTACCGACTACTGGGCTCCACAGCCTGCCAGCACCACCCCCCGCCCCCGTCTCAACCTCAGTTTCCAAGCCCTGTAAACGCACCCCAACTTTGTCAGAACACATAATCGTTCCCTGAAGGTCCTTGTCATCAATACATTATGGAACTGCTCACTAAAATTCGTCACCACCTCTCCTATTCCGGATTCTTTTTATTTTTTATTTTTTATTTATTTATTTATGATAGTCACACAGTGAGAGAGAGAGAGAGGCAGAGACACAGGCAGAGGGAGAAGCAGGCTCCATGCACCGGGAGCCCGACGTGGGACTCGATCCCGGGTCTCCAGGATCACGCCCTGGGCCAAAGGCAGGCGCTAAACTGCTGTACCACCCTGGGATCCCCCTATTCTGGATTCTTCTTCGTTTTTCGTCTTCGCCTTCATCTTCCTCCTCCTCCCCTCCCCCTCCTCCTACTTCCTCTTTGCCTACATCTGTCTTCTTCCTCTTCCTCTCCTTCCTCCTCTTCTTCCTCTCCCATTTCCCTTTTTTCTTCTTCTCCTTCTTCTGATTCTCCTCCTCCCTTTAACTTCCACTAAAAAGAAAAAGTCTTAAGCTTCCTTGTCCTTAAGGAGATGATGGGGACCTCAGGAAAGGGAGAATGACCAGACCCCTCCCTAGCTCCTGCCACACTCAAATCACCACCTATTTGAGCCACACCATTCCAAACTATTCTGGTCCTCACACCAGTCTCTTGGACCCTCAGATTCACATCATCTCCAAACACACTTATGCTTTCAGCCCTGGTCAAAGTCTCACTTTAGCTTTGTCCACATAATCCCCTCCCAATCTGGAGTTTATTCCTCATGCCCTTGTCACAAATTCTCCCTTAGACCTCTCATACACTACTTCATATGCATGCTCTTGTACTCCTACTTACATAATCACACTATGTTCCCTGCCCCAGCTCCCATGTATCCCCTTCTCATAACTTACTTTGTACCCCCACTAACTCATCCATCTTCCCACACTCATACAGCCTTGCTTACATGTGTCAAGTGACAGTGAGAGGCTGCCAAGGAAAGTGTTGGGTAAGCCCCACTGTGCAGGCAAGGGCCTAAGGCTGGCCTCGTCTCCTGTACACACACCTCCAGGCCCTGAGCAGAAGGGCATCAAGGCACAGGTCAGGGACCAGGTTCATGAGGCCCACTGAGCCCACTTAGGTAAGGAACTGGAAGTTCTTCTCTGGGAGTCCCATCCATTTCATCAAAAATTTCTCTAGTTAAGATTATGTGACCAGGGACCGGAAGGGGAGGTTGGCACAGAGGCAAAACCTGTATCATGATTCCTCAACTTTTAAAAATCTTTCTACAGGAACAAGAATTTCTGCCCTTTTTAGGAAAGTCCTGGCAAAATTATCATCTTGCCAACATTTGTGATTTTAAGCATCAGATTTTGCTGGTGTTTCTTTTCTGTCTTCTTCTTTTAAAAAAAAAATTGAACAGTGATTTTCCATTATAAGCACACAAAAACTTAAGGAAAAAAAAGCCTTTTTTTTCCTTTATACTTTTTGTTATACACAGAGCAACATTCCCAAGAACAAGGATGGGAGAGTAATCTGCATAAATGAAACCCCAGTCACACACACACAAATCACACTCATGCAGTCACTATTTTACACACCAGTGAGTTGTCCACACACACATCCTCTTACCCCTGTCACCTATTCAGAACCGCCCCCCCCCCGTCATATACCCAGGGCCTGCTGAGTTACACCTTCTGTGGCTTGGTTCTTTGTACCTTTTTAAAAAAAAAAAAAGATTTTATTTATTTATTCATGAGAGACAGAGAGAGGCAGAGACACAGGCAGAGGGAGAAGCAGGCTCCACGCAGAGAGCCCGACATGGGACTCGATCCTGGGTCTCTAGGATCACACCTTGGGCTGAAGGCGGTGCTAAACTGCTAAGCCACCCAGGCTGCCCCTTTTGTGCCTTTGTTACCTCTTTAAAATAATGCTAGTAACCTCATCTTCTCACAGGTTTCTCAAGAGATAACTTGTGTACAAGTGATTTCTAAAATGTGGAGTATGACCACACACACATTCACTTCTCTTCTGTATTATCAGAGACAAGAACTGAGACCCCAATGTTCCAGATACACACATAGCAGGGAGGCACCTACTGGAGAACCAGGTGTTTTGAACTGGGGAAACACACACTTGGATCAGTGTCCCTGACTGCTCCTGAGCCAGCTCAGTCACAGTTACCTGAACACAGGGCCCAGGGTTGGGGCAGTGCCAGGGCTGGGGCCTAAGCCCAGGGGAAGGCAGCTGAGGCTATTGTGCTAAGTAGCCTGTCGCATACCAGAGGGACCAAGTGGAGGAAGGAGCTCTCTTAGCTCTTGGCTCTGATACCCTCGGAGCCTTGGGGACTCCAGAAGCCTGCAAAGTGATGCCAGTCAAAGGGTCCAGCTTTGTACCTCAGCCTCTCTCCAGCCTCCTTCCTTAGCCTCTGCTTCTCTTTGTCTTCCAGCCCCCACCCCTGTCCCACACTGTCTCTGGGGCCCTTTTGCTCATTGCCCGCCCCATTGATTGAAAGTCTCTCTCAGGTTCTCCAAGGAGTCCCAGGAAAAATGAACCACCAGTCTATTGATTCTTCATTAGAATTACATTTTCACGTGTGCTAAATTGGTTTTAAAAGCCTTTTCTGTTGTTATTGTCTTGTCAGACCCTGCGGTCCAGGGCAAACCAAGTTTAAACGTTGTGGCTTCTTAGGAAAAAAAAAATCACTGAGGCCAGGTCTGTGATTACTTGCTCTCCTGACTTATTGTTGTCATGATGACAATTGTGATTTGGTTTAAGTATCTTTAGGGAAAGGGCCCTGGAGGAGGCTGCTCAGATTGGGCTGGGACTGGCTGGTGAGATGGGTATGTGGGGAGAGGGCTCTGAAGCCCCTGGAGGAAGAACACCAGAGCGGTTTTTCTTTCCTTGAAAAATAAATTTAGCCCTTGAACCTTATTAATTGCTTCTGGGACAAGAGAAAAGGTGAAAGTTTTAAAAAATCACATTTTTCTCCCTCCTGTTCCAGATTAAATAGAAGAGAAATAAAAAACTGATCCCCATCTATTCTAGCTCCCTCCTCTTTCTCCTAAATAGCTGAGGAGGGGGTAGCAGTCATTCACTAGGTGCGGTTGGAAAGGTGGCAGCCTCCTGCTTTGTAGCAGGGCGGAAGGGCGCTTTGAATCATTACACTCTATGCTGGGGGAGAAATGAATCTAAATGGGGGGGGGGACCTGGGAAGGGAGAGGTAGACTCTCACAGAGAAAGGGGGCCCAGACCAACTGAAAGAGAGACAGAGACAGACAGATGGACACAACCAGGGACAGATTGATGGACTGATCTTTGTAGAGAAGCAGAGGCCAGAGAAAAATGAAGGGGAGGAAGGCAGAAGAAAGAAAGAAGGAAAGAAAAGGAAGAGAGGAGAGGCCGAGAAAAGGAAATGCACAGAGGAATGTAGAGAGAAAGAGCGGGAAAGAGACCAAGGCAGTCAGAGGAGCAAGCCCCCGGGAGCTCCAGCCCCTCCAGCCCCCGCCCCTCCTTCTGGCCTGGCAGCCCGCAGGCTGCGCCGGGGAGTGGGCACCGGGCGGCGGCGGAGCCCAGGCAGGAGAGCCGAACGTCTTCGTGATGTGTTTATCCCCTAATCAGTTCATTAGTTATAAACAACATGACATTAGAAGTTAGGAGGCAGTTGATATTAATTTTTATTTAACTAGTTGATGTTTAATCCGTCACGCCAGGCTGGGTAGCAGCGAGAAAGATCTTCCTGACACAAAACCAGTTAGAACTTCATAAGGCGCAATCAGTGTCCGCGCGTCGAAACAAACAAGAGAGACAGAGACAGAGAGACAGGGAGAGACAGAGGCAACCCCGTCAGAGACAGAGCCGGCGAGTCGGGCGGGAGAGAGCTAACCCCAGGCGTGGGCTGGGGGGAAATCAGCTGGAAAGACTGGGAGCGCGGAGAGGACGGCTGGCGAGAGGTTGGCAGCCCCGAGCCGGGACTCCACTCCCCAGCGCGCCCGACGCAGTAGAGAGGGGCAGGCCCGGGCGGCGAGGGCTGGCGGCCGGTGCCGGGTCAAGCCTCTGCGCCGCAAGCTCCGACGCCTTCCGCGGCGGAACGCGCTGGGTGTCCGGCGGCCTGGGGGGGTGGGGGCGGGAGGCCGGGGCTGCCATCCCTACCAGGCCAGGCCGGCACTTTCATAAACCATCCGCTCCCACGTCTGGAAGCCGAGAACCCCTCCCGCCCTGCACCAGGAGGCGCGGCCGGGGCAAAGGAGAGGAGGAGAAGGCGAGGAGTTTGTGCTCGACGGCTCAAGTTTGGCAAAGTTTGCAGCGGCCACAAGCCAGAGCGGGGTGTGTGTGCGTGTGTGTTGGGGCGCTCGGCAGTGGCGAAGGGGGAGGAAGTGAGGAGCGGTCTCCGGGTCGGAGGCGGGAAAGTTGGCCGCCGCCGCCGCAAGCGTCCCCGCGTGCGGGGCTCTGAGCAGGGACCGGGCTGTGCTGGCCGCGGGCTCCTCGGGTGGCGGCGCCCAGCCGCGAATCTCAGGTCCCTGGGGCTTGCCCAGGTTAAAGCTTCTCCCTCAACCCCGCCCCCAAGCACGAGCGTTCGGCTTTTTCCACCTGCACTCCCGGCACCGGCCGCGGCCCGGGTTTGGTCACGGCTTCCTGCGTCGGCACGGGGGGGGGGGGCAGGGGGCAGGGGGGAGGGCTGGGGGGTGGGGAAGGGAGGCCGGGGCTGTACTTTTCCGCAGTCACGAAGGACACTGTTTGGAGGGACGGAGGCATCCTCGCCCGCGCGCAGACTCAGGCCGAGCATCTCCCATTTGCATGTTAATCTGCCTCCACCGCGGAAAGGAAATCGCTGAATTCCGAAGAAAATTGCCTCTCGCCAGCGGTTAATAGTTAACTCAGACAGGAAAGTTCCCAGGGAAAGGCGAAAGCCTGGGAGAGAGCCGCAGGGGAGGAGGCCGGGGAGGCGGCCTGGGAGGGCCGTGCCCCGGCCCCGGCCTCTCTCCCCTGGCTCGGCGTGCTCGGCCTGGCGCGCCTCCCCTCCTCGGGCGGCGCGTCCCCCACCCCGTAATTAGCATCGTTTAGTTCACAAACCCTTCCTGGGAGAAATCTGTTCCCTCGTTCCGGGGCTCGGTTCAGCACCTGACTCCGCCGGGTGAGGCGAATAAATCACTGCGGCGGCGGCGGCGGCTGTGGCGGCGGCGGGGGAGCCGGACCCGAGCCCGCCAGGCTGGGGCCGCCGCGAGAACGAAAAAGTGGAAAGGGGAGTGGAGTGGTGGGGGGGGTGGGAGGCAGAGAGACCGCGCAACCCGAGCCTAGGGACAGCGAATGGTCCGGGAAGGCCGGCCCAGAGAAAGTCAGGGATCCAGCGTCGGGGAAGGGGCCAAAATAAACAAGGGAGATACAGAAAAAGACGGACACGAGAGAGGCAGAGAGCGAGGAGCGAGGAATAAGAACAAACGAAAAGAAAGGGGAAATGAGGGGACGGAGAAGTTAAAGAAGAAAGGCGGGCGAGAGGGCAGATTAAGAAGGTGGGGACAAAAGATAAAAGAAAATAAAAGAAAACCAAAAGAGCAAATGCCTTTATCTACAAAAACAAAAACAAAAAAACCCTGCCTGAGTCTCGGCAGTGAAAACGCGCCCCGCGGCGGCCAAGGATCTCCCGCCAGGGCTGCAGACCCCGGAGGCCCCCGGCGGGCAGCGCAGCCTTCGCACTCAGGGCTCTAGGTCGGGTCGCACGCAGAACCCGACTCCCAAGTTGAAGTTCTGGGGCGCGGGGCGCACAGGAGTATCTGACCCTGGAAGGCATGGTGCTTGTGTGAGGGGTGTCACTTTGGATCCACGGCAGAGGAAGGGGATGGGGAGATAAAAGGCTCAAAGGGTCTCTCCGGCCGGCGCGGCCGCACAGGGAGCCTAGGACTTCCTGCCCTGGCGCCAAGGGAGGCGGGGACCCGGGGCGGGTGGGCTCCGGCCGCTTAGCTCAGCATCCCCGCAGCTAGGATCTCCAGCCCCCGTTCGTCAGCAAGGCCTCGGAGAACTCGCCACCCCGGCCCCCTCTTGCAGATATCCAGCGCCCAGGCCGGCGCACCGGGCTCAGCTTCGAGAAAAAAGTAACGCAGCGAGAACCGCGCCTCGGTGCCAGTGGAGGGCGCATTTCCCGAACCGCCTCCCCGCGGCGACCGAGCGGCGCGGCGCAGATTCCGCTCGCTCTAGGGGCCAGGCCCCGCAGTGAGCTGCCCGAGGCACCGAGTGCGGAGGAGGAAAGGAAAGAAGAGGAGAAAGAAGCAGGCGGGGGGGTGGGGGGGAGTAGGCAGAGCAGAAGAGAAGCAGAGAGGAATGAAAAGTGGAAATGTGGACCGAAGGGAAAGCAAGGAGCAAGGACGTTAGGGAGCAGCTCCCCTCCGGTCTGACGAGGTCACCGTATGGACATAGGTGGGAGTCCCTCCCCGGTCTCACTCATTGCAAACCCCTGTGCTGTGGTGCCCCCAAGACATGGGGCTAGAGACTGAGACCCCAATAAGACTGTTGGGGGCCTTTATGCACATGGGACCGAGAGTGAGGAGAGGAAGGCTTCCTGGCCTCCCAGGCAGCCCCTGGAGACCAGTGCGGAAAATTTTCCAACCTCTGGGATTCCTGGGTGGATACGGTCCACTCTACTCCTCCTCCCTGTCCTGTCCTGCCGCCCTGCCTTGTCTGACAGGGCAGGTCAGCCACAGAACTGGACCAGAGGATTTGTGGGAAAAGATCTTCAGAAAGAAGACTGACAGTTCAGTCCATTCCTACTTTCCTGGGGAGACAGGACAAAACATACCTAGACCAGAACCCCTTGCCTGGGGAAAGTAGGGAGGCAGTAACCAAGCTTAACCAGCTCACAGGGCATCATTCAGTTGGTCAGTCCACTTTGGTATGCTCATTGATGGACACTGGGGTTACAGAAGTAAATCAGACACTTCCCCTGCTTTCAAGGAGGACATTGTTGGGTGGCAAAGAGAGCTTTGCCAAGAAACTCCAGAAAGTGTCAAGACATGGGCCAGAAGGATGACTAGGACACAGAGGATGTCAGAGAATGCCTCATAAAGGGGATGGGGCCTTGCAAGATCATTAGATGTCCACTAGATGCAGGGTTCATCTGGGTGGAATATTCCCAGGCAGAAGGAGATCAGAGAGGCAGAGACATGGGGTGGGGGCCAGCAACAATCCACATAACTGGGGAACTGCTAAGAGTTCTGGGAGGCCAATATTAGAGTCAGAGGTGAGGCAAGGCAAATAAGACTAGAAGGTAGATAGGGCTTAGATCAAGGAACACTTTTGCTGAGGAGTTCTACTTTCTTCTTTAGGCCATGGGATGCCATGGGTTTTAAGCAGGAAAGGAAAAGATTTAATTTGGAGGGAAAGACCACTCTGCAGGTATAGACAGTGGGCTGGAGGTAGAGAGAGAGCAGTGGAGACTGGGAAAACTGTTCTCAACAAGAGAAGATGGAAGGTCTCAAAACAAAAAGTCTGAGGGAGATATAGAAGAGATGTGAGAGATGGGGCAGAATGGTGAGTACTTGGGCAAAGGCTGAATGTGTGTGTGTGTGTGTGTGTGTGTGTGTGTGTGTTGTGGGATAAGATGATAAATTAAGTTCTACCTAGGTCTCTGAATAACTTAAGTCTCAACTCTGACCCCTCCCCACACTACCATCCCCCTCCTTTACTAAGCCATATGCCCCATAATGGTTACAGAAATGGAAATCCATGCAGCATGTCTTGAGGCAACACTTTTCTCCTCACTGTGCACCCTTACCAGGAAGCCTGCCTCATAGAACAATGTGCACTACAGAAGGAGGTAACTTCTTACTAACTTGAAGACAGGGGAGGCAGCATCCAAGAGTGGAAAATGGAGCCAGGTAGTCCTGAGGTAGACCCCACCTCTCTCAGTTCTAAAACATACTGGTTATATGACCTTGGGCAGATCCCTTGAACTCATTGCACCTATGTGTTCACATTTGTACAATGGGGACAGGAATGTTTGCCTTCTGGAATTGTTGGATGGTATTCAATGAAGGGCATATTAACCACTAGCCATAGATGTCTGACCATATTCATTTGTTCCCCATGCCCACCCTAGGCCCAGACTTCTGCATGCACTCATTTGAGCATTTCTCTTGCACAGGCACAGAGTGTCAGGGGTACAAAGAGCAGTAATATAGAGATACACTGAAGAAATCATCAATCCAGAGGGAAGGCCCAGTGCCCCACTGGAGCAAATCTAATAATAACAACAAAACAACTAACATGCCTGAAAGCTTACTTCAGGTCAGGCATTGTTTTAAGTGCTTTGCACATACTAATTCCATTAATCCACACCTATGATCATTAACCTCACTTTAAGATGAGGAAACTGAGGCACAGTGCATTTTAGTAACTTGTGCACACAGAGCGAGTAGGTAGCAAAGGTAGGATTTGTACCCCAGATATTGCTTCCATAATCTACATTCTTAAGCACAGGCTATACTAGATATTCTTGGTACCAACAAGGAACTCAGAGGGAGAAGGGACACTGGCTGTGGCTTAGAGATCGAATGAGTCTAAGAGGATTTCTTCAAGGCATCCATTTGGTGGAACACAGGAGTCCTCCCCTCTCTCTTGCAGATCCTCACACCAGGCCCCTTTCACCACCTCCATGCTCTTTTCTCTTCTTTGCCCAAGGCCTTTGCATCTGGAAACTCAGAGCTGGCTTCTGTGGCCAGGCCAGACAAGTCCGTGTGGCTTCAGGGCCACCAGCCCTCACTCAGCCCTTCAGGAAGCTGGGAGCTTTACTCTAAAAGCTGCTCTTTGTATTGGAAGACTCTGATTTTTCCCAGCCAGGCCTGTCCCTCTCTAGGGGCTCTCAGGCTTTTTCCAGCTTCCAGGCCTGCAGCTCAGCTCCAGCTAGACTCAGCCTTTGATCAGGCCTGGTTGTATCCTGATCCTCAACAGAAGCCACGGCCAAGAGTTGCCTAGATTGATCTTGAACTGCCCCCCCACCTCCCCTGCTCCAGGCTTGACTTGGGTTGTCCCATACAGATCCCCTGTGAGCTGGACCAAGGTGCCCCTGGAAATGGCAGGGAAGCGCAGAGCAATCTATTCAGGAGCCCATCCTCTCTGCTGGCTCCCTTGGGTTCACATAACAGGCACTGTGGCTGTCCTCAGAATGGACTTCCCTGTGGCTAGAGAGCTGCCCTTCTGGCTGTGTGCTGGAACTACCTATGGTCCCTCCCTTCTCTAGGCCCAAGAGGTCCTTCTTTTCCCCCTTTGAGCAGAAGTTACCTTTGCCAAAAGACAGAAGTTGAATAAGTTCTGGAATTGTTCAGGCTTGTGGAAACTATCTACAGTCTTTTAACCCACCCGGGTAGAGTGAAGCAGGAATGACTGTGTGCGTATGAGGGGGGAGGTCTGAGCCTATATTGGAGAGGTCTCTCTCTCTCTCTCTCTTATACTGGAATTCAACCAATTCCCTACCTGTGAGTTACAGGTCACTGTAGAGGAGCCTGGGTGGCTCACTTGGGTGGGCCCAGCCCGCTGCATGCCTTTGGCTCAGGTCAGGATCCTGGGATTCTGGGATCCAGCCCCACAGGGGGCTCCCTGCTCAGCGAAGAGTCTGCTTCTCCCTCTCCCTCTGCCTGCAGCTCCCCCTGCTCATGCTCTCTCTCTCTCCCCACCCCCACTGTCAAATAAATAAATGAAATCTTAAAAAAAAAAAAAAAAGTCACTGTAGCCAGGAAGATATTATTCCCAAAGTGCCAACCCCACAGAGCAAAGCCACTTATGGATGTTTAGTTGTCTGCTTCCCAGTTTGCAGCCTGGGCTTTTGAAAGCCTTCCTCCAAGATGGACAGGGTGTTAGGCAATAGCCAAATCACTCTGGGCTGACCCTGGCACATAGCTCTGGTGGCTGACTGGACTGGACGGATGCAAATTAGAGAGGAGCTGTCTCTCCCAGGGCTCCCTTTCTGTCCTCCACCCCAGGTCTTCATCAGGTAAAGTTGTCGTGTACTTAGCGCGGTGGGGGGGGGGGGGGTGCGGGGATTGTGGGAGTGCTGCCTGCAGCACCCCTGAAGTCAGTATATCCTTTCCCGAGGACAAGTTACTCTCCAAGTTTTAGCTTCTCCGTCTCAGAAATGGGGAGATACAGCCCTTCAACATTGGGGAAGTTAAAGCATTGGAGCACCCGCACAGTGGGACTCCCGTAAATGTCATTGCTATTATCGCAGGCCTTCGAAGGACCGCACTGCCTCAGTCACAGGCTCGGGGTTCACGGGGACTCCTCAGCACCTGTGGGAGCGCCTCCTCGGAAGCAGAGCCGCGCGGCTCTCCGGCCTGGGGCTGCGCCTCCGCCCCCACCCCCACCCCCGCCGCGTCTCCGGGGCGCAGAACCCGACGCTCGGCAGCGCACGCTAGCGAGCCAGGCTGAGAGGTTGGACCGCCGGGTCGGATTAGAGGTACGGGTGAGAAGCGCGGAATGCGTGCAGAAGGACTCGGCCGCCAGCAGCCGTCCAAACCGGCCAGGCCGCCGCCGCCGAGGAGCCCGCCGAGGTTGGGGCTGCCCCGGGGGCCCGGCGCGTCCTCCGCGCTGCGAGCGCGCTCGCCCACGGCCCGCCCCGCCCCGCCCGCCGCGCGCCAGCGCTCGATTAATAATCATAAACCCCCCGCTCACCCTCCTCTTAAAATTAATAACTCTGTAATTAGAGTCATTTCAGAAGCCTCCTGAGCCGCCGAGGCCGGCCGGGCCGCCGGCCGCCCCGCGCCGTGGGCAGGAGGAGGGAGGGGGCCCGGCGCGGCGGCCGCGGCATCTGCAGGTACAGAATGAGAATTAAAATCGCTCTCAACAATCCAATACACTTTTTATCAGCCATCTATCTGAGAGCCGGGCCCATTCATCATCCGAGGCATTCTCCCTGAAAACAAGACCCATTCAGATTTTATACAAATTATCATATTTATCATCGTCTCCAACTCCGGAGTAACATCTCCGCAAAGTGTCTGCCGTCTCCCCGGGGAGCCGCGCGGCTCGGAGCGCCCGAGCGCCCGCCCGGCAATTCCCCCGCGGAGCCCCTTCCCCTCGCCCCTCCCTCCCGTTCCCCCCTCCTGCCCCAGGGACGCGGGCCAGACTCTGGCCTTTGATCCACTGCCTTGGCCGGCCCCCATCGCTCTCCCTTTTCTCCCCACTCCCCATCAATCTCTCTTTCTCTCCTCTCTGTCCCGCTCTCTTCCCCCTCTCAGCTCCCCCTCTGGCCTCAGATCCACTGTGTCTCTGCTTTTCTCCTCCCTACTAGCTTGCTCCAGCTCTCTCTCACTCTCCCTCCCTACCCCCAGCCCCTCACCTGGTCTCCAGGGCCTGGTCAGGTCTTCCCTCTTCTCCTATCTTCTGCTCTGTCTCCCTATCTGTCTCTTGGGGTCTTTGCTTCCTCCCCAGGCCCCATCCCTATCTCCCTGCCAGGGCCAAGAAGCAAGAAGGGCAATTCATAACAGAACAGCTAGAACTTCTCCTCCAGGACTGAGATTAATTGCGGGGGGGGGGGGGGGGGGGGGCAACTTTGGCCCACATGGGGTCTGAGCAAATGAAGCAGGGCCACATGAGAGACGTGTTCCTGCCCATCACATACTATATAGTCTACTACACACTATAAACATCCCCCCACATACACACAAGGCATACACACAGCTACACACACCACACAGCCTCCACCACACATACCACACACACACCCCAACACACTCACCACCCCACACCACATACGCTACACACAGCCCCCAACACACACAACCCTCAATCCACTCCCCTACACTGGACCCTAACCATACTCATGTTGCCAATCTCTCTTTACACATAGCTTCTCCTCATACCACACACGGGCCTCCAATACATACAGATGCACAGAGGTGCAGGAAGACACACATTCCAAACACACAAGTGTGCAGATACATAGCACACTTGTATCATGTCCTCTCACCCAGATCCTTAGTCTCCCTCATCATTTTCTCTTTCTCTCTCAGCATATACACACACTTTAGGCAGGAACAACTTCTAGACTAACTTCTGGCTTGTTGGGGAAGTTCCCCTGTAACTGGCAAGATCTCAGTGCCCCTATCTAGCTGCTGGAAGAGCCCTGCTGCTCTGCACTGACCCCCAGGGGTTAGTGAGGTCTCCCTGGTTCCACTCACAGACACTGGGATATTTAGATTCTAAGGAGGGAGCCCTCACAAAAAGTGACAGCAGGAATGTTCAGAACCCAGGTTTCTGACTCAAATGATCAACCATGGGTGATTGCTTCCTTTCCAGGCTTCTGTCCTACAGGGTCCCTGCTGGCCTTCTTGGAGGCAGCTGGACTCCAGCATTCTATTGAGGTTCCCTCTGGCCTGATCCATCCTCACCTTCGCATCAAAAGCCTGCCTCAGTAGGTTGCTGCAGAGGAGCCTATGGCTGTATGTCCTGTGGGCAGTTGGCTTGTTGATTCATTCGTTCCTCAGTCATTAATTCGACAACCACTGATGAGTGCCTCCTCCATCAGCTCTGGGCCTGGCATGGGATTTACAGCAGTGAAGTAGACATACCCAGTCCTCCCTCTGTGGAGATTACAGTCTAGAGTAATGCTGGCCAACAGAACTGTGATAGCACAAATGTTTCATATCTGTACTTTTCAATATGGTGACCACTAGCCACATATGGCAACTGAGCACTCAGAGTGCCAAATGAGACTGAGGAACTGATTTTTTATTATATATATATATATTTAATTTAATGTGATTTAATTATTTAATTTAATTGTGGCTGATGGCTACTGTATTGACCAGGACAGGTCTCTTGGCAGGTTGGTCTTCATTTCATTAAATGGGGCAGGAAGGAATCATCTCTCTCCTTCCAGAGCTGTGGAAGGCCTGTAAGTGTGAGCCGGGGGTCTCTGAGCATGGCTCCCCTTCATGTTTGGACCACCAGCACCACTGCATACTATCAAAACCTGTGCCCCTAAAACAGGCCCATTCTAAACACTGTAGTTAAGTGATTCCCCATGAAAGAGTAACACTAGCATTTCTTGGCTACTAGACACTATATGCATACAATGTATCATAAGTCTTAAGTGGGATTCATAACCACAAATGCCCCTGGTGCAGAAATTGTTGGGAAGGCAACAAGGAGGAGGGGTTCTGGGGCAACAGGAGAGGGCAAGGCCTCTCTAAATGGATGTGCCTGTCATGTAGAAGTGGGGACCAGTGATACCAAGTTGTCTGATATTTTAAGAGCACCCAGGAATCTTGGTTTTTATTTGAAATTCATTGGAAACTATCACAAATTAAAAAAAAAAACCCACAAAACCTAAGCAGATAGTATGCAAGGCAAATGACAAATGTGTAAAGATAGTCATTACAGGTTTGTTTGCAGACTAGAAGCAAGCAAAATGTCCATTTTTAGGAGCCTAGTTATATGACCTTTGACACCTCTATACAATGGAATATTAGGCAACCTTCACCAAGAATGAAGTGAATCTTTATATATAAAGATATGGAAAGATCTCCAAGGCAAAATAATTGAAAAAGTTAGGCATGGAATAATGTGTAAAGTACCATTTATTGAGAGAAAAAGAAACACACATACATGCATGCACACATTTGTACCTGAATAGACGAGCTCTGAAAAGATATACAACAAACTGGAAATAGTACTTACCTCAAAGAAAGGGGCAGGGGTGGAAGGAAGGCTTTCCCCCTGGGTACTGTTCAGTATATTTTGACTTTTGAGTAACTGTAGGATTTACCTATTTACAGTAGAGGCAGAGCAAACCTAGCTAAAGGCCAGCTAGCTTGGGCCACAAGTTTATTAACTCTGATCCTCATGGTGTTTCCCTTGTAGGTAGTTATTACTGACTCCATTATACAGATAAGGAAGCTGAGGCTCAATTGGATTAAAGTTGCACAGCTGTTCAAATTTATACAACTGGTTAGTGGTGGAGCTTCAATTCTAGCCAGGTTCCTCTAGTTCACAGGCCACAGCATCATACTGCCTCTTCCAGAAAAGGGGAGAAGAATGATGCTTAATGTCGTCTTTCTTGACAACAATGTTTATTGGGAACTTGTTACATGGCAGGCACTGTGATAAATATTTCTTTTTTTTTTTAAGATTTTATTTATTCATGCATGAGAGACACACACAGGGAGAGAGAGAGAGAGAGAGAGAGAGAGAGAGAGGCAGAGACATAGGCAGAGGGAGAAGTAGGCTCCATGCAGGGAGCCAGATGTGGGACTTGATCTGGACACTCCAAGATCATGACCTGAGCCATAGGCAGACACTCAACTGCTGAGCCACCCAGGCGTCTCTCTCTTTTTTTAAATAAATATTTCATGTCACATTTAATCCTCTCAACAACTTTATGAATTAGACACCATTATTATCCCATTTTATAGATGAGGAAGCTGAGCAGAGAGCTTAATTAAGCTACCCAGAGTTACATTGGCCAGGATCCTTACCTGGATATTCTAATTCCAGAGTTCAGTGCTTAACCACCTCAACACACATAGAGAACTATGCATCCTATTTTTGTACCCGTTGGGGGGCTCATCCCAAGAATGCTCTATCACACCTCCCTCAGCTCTACCACAAGTGTACAGTGGCTGCTATAGTCCAGACACATCTGCATAGAATTCCTATGTCTTCTTCCGTGGTAGGAAGAAATCGTTATCTGTTAGCAATGGTGATTCAGATCCCTTGTGACTCACCCTTCCTATTTATATCCTTGCACTGCCCCCTGCCCAAAAGCAACTAGAGTTGCCTCTTTTCTCTAAGTAAATGTGAGTCTGGCTCCAGGGCCTCAGGCATTAACATACCAAATGATTGTAGAGCATGCTCTGTCTGGAGTCTCTTAATGCGCAGTGAGGAAGGCAAGAAAGGATTACTATTACTATTCCCCTTTTGTGGATGAGGAAACTGAAGGTCACACATCACATCTACTTGTATGAATTAAAAATACATCGTGGTGCAAATTAATCCAATGATTCCATTATCTCATGGCACTGTCCCCAAAATCCCTGTCCTCATCTGGAAAACATGGGGGGAGCATTATCCAGGGAGCCCAAACTGGAAATGGAGGAAGACAGCAAAAGAAGCAGGCAGGTAAGGGGAGAGGCATGGCCTATGAGCAAGAACTTTCCTCATAGGCCTTTGGCTTGAGTGCTTTGGCTAACCTGTGGCTGAATGCAACCAATAGCCTGGTGTAGCTCTCTGTGCACAAGGACATGTGTATGCTCCACCGGAACTCAAGCCCCAACTTCCCACACAAATTTCTCTTCCCCCACAACTTAGTCCTCCTGACAAGCCTGACCCAAAGAGCAAGTACATTGAGAAGTCTAGAGATTCTCAGCCTGTCCTCACTACCCTCTCAGCCACATGCCTGGATTCCTAGTACTAGGCTGAACTCCAGTGCATGATTAAAGGAGAATAAACAGGCAGATACTGAGGGAACATCCACCCACCCACTCATGAATGTGTCCATGCTTATGTTGGCAAAACATAGGTTCTGGCAGGATCCAGAACCTTGGAGAGCCCAGGGCAGCCAAAGGCAGCCTTAGATGGGGATAGCAAATCTGGCAACTGTCTAACAAACTCAGCTGCCCTTAGAGCCCAAGCATCCTGTCCAAGAAATTTATTCAACAAATGCTTATTTATAAGGTACTTGCTGTGTACTTGGCACTGTTGTAAGCACTTTACAAGTGTGCTAGTTTTCTATTGCTGCTGTAACAAAGTACCATAAATATAGTGGCTTAAAACAACACAATTATTGTCTTACAGTTCTTGCATTAGAAATCTAAAGTAGGGGGCAGCCCTGGTGGCTCAGCGGTTTAGCATCACCTTCAGGCAAGGGTGTGATCCTGGAGACCAGGGATGGAGTCCCATGTCAGGCTCCTTGCATGGAACCTCCTTCTCCCTCTGCCTGTGTCTCTGCCTCTCTCTCTCTCCCTCTCTGTGTCTCTCATGAATAAATAAATAAAATCTTAAAAAGAAAAATCTAAAATAGGTTGGCAGGGCTGTGTTCCTTCTGGAGACCCTAGAGGAGAATGAGTTTCCTTGCCTTTTTCAGTTTCTAGAAGCCACCACATTCCTTAGCTCACAGCCACATCACTGATCTCTGCTTCTGTCCTCACATTTTTGACTCTGATACTCCTGCTTCCCTCTTCTAGAGACCCATATGATGACATTGGGCCTGCTCAGATAATCCACGACAATCTTCTCATCTCAAAATCCTTAACAAAATCACATCTTCAAAATTCCTTTTGCCATGTAAGATAACATAATCCTAGATTCTGAGGATTAGGAATTGAACATTTTTGGGCAGCCGTCCATTGTTCTGACTACCACAGCAAGTATTAACTCATCTCACTCCAATAACAAGTCTATGAAGTGGGTGCTATCACTAACCCCATTTTGGCAGTTGGGGAAGCTAAGGCAACCAAAGGTTACGTCTGCCCAAGGTCATACACTCAGTGCAAGACAAAGCTATGATTCAGCCCCAATCTGCCTGTCTCCAAGGTCTATGCTTTTTAATCACCAACCTACAAGTATCCTGGGGCCTGACAGAAACAGATGCTCTGTGACATCCATAGACATGCCACATACTCAGACATCTCACATGGTGTCTATATATTGTTCATAAACATATACATATATTCATGCCTTTCACATAAGTGTATTCTGCTCACATATATATGAGCTACAAATACTTGAATATCCACAAAATACCTGTACGCACACATTCACAAACACACCCTCTGTTCACATATACTCTCATACTGCACTCAAGTCCACATGCCCTGAACACACATATGCACATTTATGCATGCTACCCCATACAGAGCTTATGCATACGTACATATTCCGCATATACAGCAAACGTATTTTTTTAAGATTTTTATTTATTTATTCATTCGAGACACAGAGAGGGAGAGAGAGAGAGAGGCAGAGACACAGGCAGAGGGAGAAGCAGGCTCCATGCAGGGAGCCTGATGTGGGACTCGGTCCTGGGTCTCCAGGATCAGGCCCTGGGTTGAAGGAGGCGCTAAACCGCTGAGCCACTGGGCTGCCCCAGCAAACGTATTATACTACCTATGCTACCTGTTCACAACCACATAATGCCCTGTCGTGTACATACCTTGCACATGCATGCACACAGAACCAAGCAAACATATATCCTTGTTATAAGTACATCTTGGAAACATGTATAATATGCTTTGCTTGCAATCACACTATGACCTATAAATGAATACACCATGCACGTACAAATACTTAGCAAATACCTATGCTGTCTAGACACACCTTACCCACACATATACCCTACCTACTCACTTGACATACATACATTTTATGAACACCCACCTGCACCCCAAAGCTCTGTAACCTGCATCCCCTACCTACATACACACTTACATGCCATGCATATGTTCTACCGAGACCCTGGGGACCCACATTCTACACATGCACACACATCTCACGTTGAATACATATATTCCTACACACAATCCTGTCTTAATACATTTTATATGCACATTCTGCAGTTACAGACATGTATGTCCTATTCAGCAGAACTAAATCCATGGTGAATTGTCTGATTTAATTAGTACTTCACACACAAAAATAACCTCACAAGTGTACAGCCCTACCCGAGGTTGAGAAGTATTTCATTTCCAACACGGGACAGGGGTCGTCCCCATTTCCTTGGGGAGGAGGCAGAGCCTGGGGAGGGGCGGGGCTAGCGCGGGGCCGCCCCGCCCCGCCCCGCCCCGCCCCGCCCCGCCCGCCCGAGCGCCCGCCGCCGCGGAGGTGTGATCAGCCCCCGGCTCGTATCCCTCCCTCAGCCCCAACAGAAAAGTAGTTCCAACACCATGTTTGTTAACTAGGTTATCTAGGCTGTGGAAGATTTTAATGTTGAATTTTATAGCTTTACCACGCTCTGCCGTCCTTGTGAATATTGTAATATTGCATTTTTTACAAGTTACTCTTCTGTTAATGTTCCAGCTAGTAACTTTTATAATCCTCCTCAATGAAATTTTTTTGTATTCTTCCGCACCGTTAACCCCAATGGCGGCGCCTCGGCCCCTGGCAGGAGGCAGATACGAGATGAATTCCTCTTTAATCAGAAATAATAATAATAAAAACACACACGCGGCTCTGCTGCCTCTGACTCCGGCTTCCCTTCCCGCCGCTGCCTCCTCTCAGGGCCGCCCGTGCGCCCTGCGGCCTAGGCTCTGGGCCCATTCGACCCGCCGCGGACCCTTATCCTCATCCTCGGGCATCTTCCGACCCCACGCTCTGCTTCCAGAATCCGAGTCTTCCCTCCTGCCCCAACTCTGCAGCCTCCCCCGCCCCCAGCATCCTCCCTCCTTCCCATCCCTCTTCCCACCAGCATCTGCCTGGGCCTCTCCCCAGGCTTCTGCTAGTCACCCTTCCTGCCTCCCGTCTTTCTTCCCCCTCTCGGGCTCTCAGGCGCATTTCTTTCCTGTCGGTGTGCTTCTTTCCGCCCCTGCCCATGCTGTGGATCTCTTCTTCCAACTGTCTAGGTTCCCTCTCAGGCTTTCCTTTTCCATCTCTTTATCCACTGCATTTCCAGTCTCTACCTCCTTCTCTTCCTTTTCCTCCTCAGAAGAGCAGAACCTGGGTGAAGGGAGAGTGGCTTGCCCCTGAGGGGATGGACCCTGCTTAGTGAAATAGGGCTCTGGACCAGGTTGGGACTGGGCTTGGATTGGGGGCACATTTGGGGCCAATAGGGAAGGCAAGTGTCAGGGTTGTGGTGTCTGACCCTGCAAACAGAGGGAGTCACCTGGGGGAAAGGGAAAGGGTGTCCAAGAGTTGTGGGTGAAGGCTGAGTCAGAGGGACCCCTAGCTCCTGGAGCCTGGGGAGAGAAGGCAGCTTGCCAAAGAAGCCCTGGCATCCCTTTCTATTTAATGGGAAAGACTCATCCCCAACATAGTGGGAAGTGGGCTATTAACTAGAGAAATGAGAGCTACAGTTTGGGAAGTCTTTGAAGGGAGATGTGTGAGTATGCTTTAGGTGCTTGGGGGTAAAGTGCCAGTGTCTTCACTGATAATGGCACAAGAAAATATGATCCAAGACTACAGCACACTTTGTATTCTCCATTCTGTCAACACATTTATTGAGCATCTACTATGTGCCAGGCCCAATGTTAAGACCCAGGGAACACAATGATGAGTGAAAACACAGTTTTTGACCCCATGGACTTATGACCTAGTGGGAGTGGCAGTGGATGATTTAATCAAATCACACACACACACACACAAATCATCACACAAATAATATCTTAGAAAACTGGGATCACTGTTAAGGATTTCTGGGCTGGGGGAATAAGTACATCCCTGTGGCTTTCAGGGATCCTATGGGGGTTATGGGGAGGAAATTGGACTCAGAGCCTGTTAAGGGCTTCATCCTCTGCTTCGTGCTCATGCTCCCAAGAGGCGGGAGAGGCTTCTGCTCCCAATTTTACAGAAGGCACAACCTCCCAACTGAAGTGAGATTCTATCAGCTGGTTTTCAAGACTCCATCCTGTCAGATTTCCCTAGGGTCTTCCAGATCTGACCACGAGAGTAATCTCCTCCCTTATCATGCAGAGGGGATCGTAGTCCCGTGCATGAGAACAGAGGTGCCCAACATCTGGAAGTTGGAGCCCCAGCGCAGCTGAACATCTGGAGCGCTAATAGCAGGAGCCGCGAGCGGCCCGGTTAGTGGGGTCGGGGAAAGGGATGGGGGTGGCACAGCTCAGCTAGCGGGGCACTCTGATACCCCTGTTCTCGCGTTCCCCAATCTGGACGGGCAGGAATCCCCCCTCGACCCAACACAGTGCCCCGCCAGCGCCCCTGCGCGTACCCGCACTATCGGAGCTCCGGGTCGGTTAGGAAGGGTAAATGGCCCTGTGCCCCACTCCCACCTCCGCAGCAGGCCGGGAGCGTGCAGGTGAAGGGCATATTGTTCAACTACTACCAGGGAAGGGGAGAGGAAGAGGGACTACAGGGGGAAGATGTACCGGGGGGCGGGCGGGGCGAGGCGGGGCGGGGGCGCCCGGCGCGCCTGTGCGGAGCGCGAAAGCTGCGAGCGCCCGCGACAGTAAAACATCTGTAATGTGCCATTCGCCGCTGCTCGCTGATTGCTCATGGATTAAAGATTAAAATCTCGGCTTTGGCAGATGGGGAGAGAGAGGAAACTCTTACGAGCACGTTTTGCATCTGCATTTCATTCTGCTCGGTTCCCTGCGCCACGCCTGGTGGCGCCCGCCCACCCCGCCCACCCCGCTCCCGGCTCCCCCTGCGCGGCCGGGCTGGACCTCTCGGGCCACCAGTCCTCTTCCCAGCCTTCCTGTAGCTCCGAGCCGTAGGCCCCTGGCCCCCCTCGTCTCATTCTCATCTGGGGTTCTCGCCTCGATCCAGGGTTGTTCATCCCCGGTCCCACCCAGACCGCAGGCAGGACACGATGAACCTCTCCAGAAAAGGGGTCGACTCCATTCCGCCGGCTGGGGGCGCAGCCCACGTGTCCAGCGTGCTAGGCTGCCAGTCCCTGGAGAGTACTGAGGACCCGGAGGACTGGGGCAGGCTGGGGCGCGGAAGGTGAATCCAATGGTGATGCTCCCGGCCCTTGGAGACAGTGAAAAGTAACTGAGATGTGGCCAGAGGGGGATGTGCCCCTTCTGGGTTTTTCACACTGACCTGCTGTGGAGGTAGGGAATGGGATAGGAGAAGGGAGGGAGGCTAAGAGGACTCTTAAGAGCTCTTAGGGCCCAGGAGGAGGGTGGTGGTAGAATCCTGCAACAGGGTCTGTTCTGGCTTTTAGATATCCCTGTAAATTAGCCCGGTCCTGGAACACGGAGGAGTCCAATCGTGTGCTCAGGCACCAGAGGCAGATCCACTGGCTTCTTCACTTTCCTTTCCCTCCCAGAATGTGTCCCTGGCATCAAACTTTGTTGGGGAGGGAAATCCAGACAGAACTAGAGACAAAGGACGGTCAGAAAGACAGACAGAAATTAGAGAAACAGAAAAAGGAACAAAGCTGTGGAGTAGTGTGGCAGATGTGAGCACCTGCATCTGGTGGTGGGGGGAGAGAGCTGGGGAGATGGTGGGAGGGGGACCCTGCCTGGGTTCTCAGGCCCTGACTGGGAGGAGGAGGTTGGTTCAGGGTGAGCAGAAGAAAAGCTCAAGAAGGATGAACGAGAGGAGGGTCGATGTGGCAGATGTAATTAATTACTGCATATTAAAATGTTTGTTTACAGAGATGAACAGCGGCCGGAGGTCTGATGGTAATTAATTCACAGCATTTCCCAGCCCTCTTTGAGCCCAAACCTCTCTGGGAGGTCTGGGGGTGGACTATGCTGGGTGAGGAGCTGGCTTGCTTTTGCCCTGCTCTCACCAGAGATTGGAACACCAATTGTTGACACTGAAGGGAACATCAGACAGTGCCCACTCAGGCCCCATCCCACTGCACCCACTTGGAGACGCCCAGGCCAGAGAAGATTTGTGATTAGTGATTTGCTCAAGGCCACCAGCCAAACAGTGAGGGAGCAAAGGCTGTAGTCCCTATTTTCTTACCCCTGGATATGTGTTCAAGGCCAAAGGAACACTGAGGAGATGGTCTTGGACAGAGATGATGTAATAGAGAGGGTGGAAAGGGGGGAAGAAAAGGTTTGGGAAAGAGAGACTCAAGGCCCAAGATGGAGAGGAGAACAGAGGCCCTTTAGCTGGAGAGATTGGGTTGGGCAGGATGGTTATCAGAAAGCAGCGCCTCCTCACCACCCTACCATCCTGGGCCTTGAGGAGGGAGGCAGAAGCAGTTAGTATCCTAGGCCTCTGAGTCTGACAATCTGGCTAGCTCTGCCATGCCGGGCCCTGTGGACTTGGGGAAATAATGTAACCCCTCTGAGCCTGTTTCCTTATCAAATAGACACCTCCCACTTAGAGTAGTTGGGAGGAGCACCCTGTTGTTGTTAGTACTTTCACAGAAGAAACAGGTGCTGGCACTTTCCCTGTGCAGCTGCCTCTGTTCCCACTTCCTCTTCATTCACACAGTCATACTCAACAGCACAGACAAGCCGTATTCACAAACAGTCTTCAGGTCATTCATTCATTCATCCAGGAGTCCACTGGGGGATTGTGAAACAGATATGTGGGGTTGGGGGGGGGAATGCATGATGAAGCCCCTGTTTTTTAGGAGTTCACAGGACTCAAGCAGGAAGAGAGAATATCTTGAAAGGACATGAAAGGAATGTCACCTGAGTGAGGGGAAAGTCAGGATAGGATTCCCAGGTGGCAGGTAGGCCTTGGGATGGCAGCTCCAGGAGGGGTGGCTTTCTAGAGTGTCTGGGCTCCTGGGCTAGGCAGTAAAGAATGGGTAGGAGGAAGGGAGAAAGAGGAAGGCTCCGTGGTGGAGCTGGGCAGGTTAGTGTTTCACAGGTGGAGGGTAGGAGGGCCTCATATGGGGTGGAAGGGAGTTATTGGGGGGGGGGTCTCTTTCATTTTCTCCCTTAGGCACTGCTCCTTCCATACCAAATCTTGGCCTCAGGCCAGGTAGTAGAGCAGGCACATTTTCCCTCATATTTCAAGACCAAATGGAGTCAGGGCTTAAGAGAGAGGGAGAAGACAGCTGACAGTGTGGAGATGGCTAGGTTGAGGCAAGCAAGAAAACAGCTGGAGAAGGATGTGTAGTATTGGGGGCTGTGAAGGACTGGCTGAGTGTGTGAGTACAGGAGCATGTGGCTATGAACACAAGAGTATGTGATAGGTTTGTGGGTATGTGAGGATGTGTGCCAGCAGGTCAGTGTGCTCCTGAGTGTCCTTGTGGGAGGGAAAAGCTGAGAGGCTACTTTTGTACATCTGGGCCTTTCTCCTATAACTGGTGCCCTTCTTCACATACCGTTAGCCTCTGCAGGTACAGAGGGAGGAGGGGCAGGGCCCCCCAGTGAGAAATTTGATACCCAGGACCCTTCCAGAGTGCACTAGCCTCCCTCTCTGTGGCTGAATCAGTGCCAGGGCCCCAAGTCTGGGCAGGAGCTTCCCTCCAACAGCACCTCTGCCCTGGCATGGCTTTTGTGTATCTTTATTGCACGCACACACACACTTGCACACACACAGAACACCCAGGAGATCGAGATAAGCAAAACGAAGAAAGGAACCCCCATCTGTCAATTCACACCCAGGAAAAGCCCCCTCTAAAGTTGAGGGATTTCTTTCCAGTCTTTTCTGTGGGACCTCGAGAGAACAGGAGCGGGCTTGTACCACACAAGGAGTCTGCGGTATGCTCCCCGCCCCTGCCCTCGGGGAGGGCTGCCCGTGCCTCTCCGGGTGCCCCTCTGGTCCTCACTCCCCCCTCACCCCAGCCCTGAGGGCTCAGGGCCGAGGGAGGCTCCTTCTCCTCTGGGTCCCCACCCGAGGACCCCGGGGAGGGCTCTGAGGCGACTTGTTGGGCTGGGCCCGAGGGGCCGGGGTGGGAGATGGGGATAGGGGTGGGGATAGGGATGAGGGTGCGGGTGGGGTGGGGGGCGGGGGTGGGCACCTGCCGGGGCGCCCCAGCCGGGCGGGGCCCCGCGGCGGGCGGCGAGCCAGGCTCGGGGGAGGAGCCGCAGGAGGGAAGGGAGCGGAGGGGGGCGGAGCGGAGCTGTCGCTTCCCATCAGGCGGAGGATTGTTCCCGACACGCGCAGGCCCCGCGGCGTTTCTGTGTCAGGGAGTTTTGCCGGCGCCGTGACCCATGCGAGGGGGGTCGGGCTGCGCTCGGGGAGCGGCCAAGAGTGACCAGCGCGGCCGGCCGCATCATCACCACCTGGCCGGGTCACTGCTTCCCTCCTGCCGGGAGCGCCTCCGGGCGGGGGTCTCCCGGGCTCGCCACCCCCTCCCCCTTGGGGAAGGTCAGGTGGTTGCGGCGTCTCCCACAGAGAGCGAGAGCGAAAGACAGCACCCTCCTGGGCCTCAGTCTCTCCCCCTTGGAATGGGGGGTCCCCTGGTCCCGAACTGAGGATGTCCTGTTCCCTAAGGAGTGGCTGAGGCCCCTGGCTAGAGAATGCAATGCCGGAGGGTGGGCAAGTACCCCCCTGAGAGGCGCCGGGATGGCCCCAGAGCCAGAGCCCCCAAAATAGAACTGGAACCCGGACTCTCAATGGAGTGAGGCCAGGGACTTGGGAGGCTGGGGGTGGGGTGTCTATGCAAAGAAGATGGTAATGGAGGTGTGGGTGGCCGAGTTTCCAAAGCCTGGATGGAGGGTGAAGGAGGGGCCTCAGGGAGGGAGGGGCAGGCTCCTGACCTCTTCCCCCCAACCACTGGTCCCATCTGAAATCCGCGGCTCCCATCTTCAGCACTTAATGATTTTGACGGGCTCCATCCGCGCACCATCGGGGCCTTTGTGTCTGCCAGACCAATGGCCCCTCTCCTGGGCCCACCCATCAGTCACCCGGAGCTCCAGCTGTTCCCAGCCTTTGGAGCAACCTCCGCCGTCACCACTACAAATTGGCTCTCAACAGCCGCTTCGAGACCCCTTCTCTGCCATTGTCTCGGGACAAATGGCCCTTCCCCTGCACACAGCCCCACAGGCCCAGCCCAGGCTGCCTGCTGCTTCTGGGAAGGGGAGGGAGAGCCCGCGGAGCTCTTCCGGGAAGCCCAGCTCCCTCTCCAGCCCTAAGGATCTAGCCAGGTTGGGCCTGCAGATGGTCCCCACTGCCCAGTTCTGACCTAGACACCCTGTGTCCTTTCCTTAGCCAGATTTGGCCTTCCCGAGGCGAACGCCTGAAACTCCTCCTTCCATTTCTCACACAGCCCTAGAGCAGAAGAAACCTCAGTGTGTACTTGTTGACTGAAGGCTAAAAAGGGGGAAGAGAGGAGGGAGGGAAGGATTGGTAGAGGAAGGCATAGAAACTGGGAGCTGGGGTTCCCAGGAGCCACCGTGGCCAACCACAGAGCCAAGACAATTACATGCTTAGTTTTGCTGATTGCATTAAAATCATTAGAATGAGGGATCTGAAAATTGTACGTGAAGGTGTAGATTAGAAAGGGCTTTAGAGACTGGCACGGGCATCCCCAAAGTGAATCTGGTACAATTAGCTCAAATTGTGTTACACAAACACACACTTCCACAGACCATCTCTGTGACCTTCTCACCACAGCACACCCACCCTCCATTTCCTTCTTCCTTCTTCTTCCTTTTGCCTGACCTCTGCACAAACTCTTTCTCCTCTGCCCTCCTCTGCCCTCCTCTTGTTCTTGTTTCATCTGCCTTGCTTCACCTTCCTATTCCAGTTGCCCAGGTTGGATTAATGAGTGGACCTGAAAGGATATAGTGGGTGGGCTCTTTGGCTTTGGGAGAGGGAAACAGACCAAGACATCCCCCATGGAGTCTCCCCTTAGTCAAAATGCCCCTCCTAGCATCTGTCCCAGTATCTGTGCCAGGGCAGCAGGAGAGTTAAAATGATCTGGTTTGGGCTGGGGAGGGGCGTGGGCCTGTCTGTTAGTGTCTATGTGAGAGGTGGCCTGAGTGTCAGAGTCCAGATGAGATTGAGTCTATGGCTGCCTTTGTGAGGGTCTCAGTGTGTGTGTGTGTGTGTGTGTGTGTGTGTGTGTGTGTGTGCCTGCTGTACCTTAATCCTGTTGGTAGCTAGTCTTACTCCATTGGACACTGGTCAGCGATCTGGGGAAGGGAGCCAGAGTGCCTCTCTTCTGATTGAGGGGCAGCAAGCTTGGGCTGCCATGGAACCGGCCTAGGTCTGGCTAGATGGGGCTGCCATGGGGGGAGTCTGTTTTTGCCTTGGTGAATGGGCTTCTCTGGCTAGGGGAATGGTGGAGAAAGGATGGGGCGTGAGTAGGGGTGGAAAATGGAATTGCCAGCCTGGAATGAATGGATGGTGGAGTTTCTCTTTTGTAACCGGGAATAATTAAGATAGATGTGCGGATGGATTAGCTGTCCTGCAAGGTCAGGAGCGCATTGCCGGATCACTCTATTATTTCGCTGCGCCACAGCTACCCAGCTAACGCCTTTTTCATGATATTTTGAACATCCGCACAGAAAAAAACCAAGTGAGTGCACGAGAGATACAAATGGATCGTTTGGTGGAGAAATCCGTCTTCGTCACCGCCGCCAGGCTGGGATTAATGCGATTGAAGTCTCCTCCAGGCTCCGCCAGGGAGACGGGCTCAGGAAAGCAAGAGAAATTGGTTTGTACCCCTGGGAGCACGATTGATGGGCCAGGCCCGCCAGGCTGGGCTGGGTCACTGTGTTCTCAGGCTGGGTTGGAGGTGGGGAACGGGTTTGAGGCCTGGCCTTGGCCTGGGTGGGCCTTTCCCTGAAGGAGAGACTTACACTGGGTTGAAACCTCCAGAAGCTTGCTTTGGAGACTGTGGATATGATGATAGGGAAGATCTCAGGCTCTGATGCCCCAAGGGGCTGAGATACTTTGAAGAAAGAGCAGAAATGGAAGGGCCTCATCCCCAATGACACTGTCTTTCATGAGCAGCCGAGGGGAGGCTGCTGAAGTCTATCAGGGTGTAGAATCTGAGAGGGTCTGGACAAAGACAATATAGCCATTTACTGTCAGAGCAAATATTTACTGAACTAGAATATGTGCCAGGCACAGGGCTAGGTGTGATAAACACAGTATGGCTCCTGTCCTCATGGAGCTTGTGGCCTAACTGGGAAGACAACACTGGATGAGTCGTGCTGACCAAGTGTGTTGGGGCTTGTGATGGAAGTCCACACTAGGAAAACAGGACCTTGACTAAGAGATCAGGAATGTCTTCCTTCAGGGGTGACATGAAAGCTGAGTCTTGAAGGATGGATAGGAGCTACCAAGTTGGGGAAGGGAGAAGAGAACTATTTTAGGCACAAGGGACAGACTGTTTGAAGACCTGGAAGGGGGCTGGTGGAAAACTCTTCACCTGCCTGATGGAGAAGACAGAATGAATTTACCCTTGGAGACATTAAATGACTTGTGCAGGGTTACATACCTAGGAAATGGCAGAGCCAGAGCTGGAACAAAAGTCTTTGGCTTCTGGAGCACCCGGGTGCCTCAGTCAGTTAATAGTCTGCCTTCAGGGGGATCCCTGGGTGGCTCAGCGGTTTGGCACCTGCCTTTGGCCCGGGGTGCGATCCTGGAGTCCCGGGATCGAGTCCCGGGATCGAGTACTGCACTGGGCTCCCAGCATGGAGCCTGCTTCTCCCTCTGCCTGTGTCTCTGCCCGTGTGTGTGTGTGTGTGTGTGTGTGTGTGTGTGTGTGTGTGTCTATCATAAATAAATAAATAAATCTTTGAAAAAAAATAGTCTGCCTTCAGTTCGGGATATGATCCCAGGGTCCTGGTATCCAGCACCATGTTGGGCTCCCTGCTCAGTGAGGAGTCTGCTTCTCCCTCTCCTTCTGCTCCTGCCCCCTGCTTGTGCTCCCTCTTGCTCTTTCTCAAATAAGTAAATAAAATCTTAAAAAAAAAAATCCTTGGCTTTGGAGTGGCTACAGATTCCTAGTCTGGTAGAAGAGACTAGGTCTTCAGTCTCTGTAAATGGGCCATATGTGGAGCTTTATTTGGGAGGTCCCCATCCAAAGTGGGGACAAGGGCATTCATGTTCACATATGTGGAGTGAAGATGGGTTCAGTGGAGTCATCAGATAAAGCTTGGACATTTTTGGTTTTGGTTTTGTTTTTTTCCTTGTTAAGGGCATGGGTATGATAAAAATTTGAACATTATATGTGGGTGCAAAGTGAAAATTAAGTGCATTTTCACCCTTCACTTTATTTTGTTTTATTTTTAAATATTTTATTTATTTATTCATGAGAGACACAGAGAGAGGCAGAGAATAAGCAGAGGGAGAAGCAGGCTCCATGCAGGGAGCCCGATGTGGGACTCAATCCTGGGACTCCAGGATCACACCCTGGGCTGAAGGCAGACACTCAACCGCTGAGCCACCCAGGCTTCCCTCAACCTTTACTTTAAACCTCAGTATTCTCCTTCCTAGAAACAACTACTCACATCATTTTTGTGTGTAGAAATATTGTACACATGTTTTGTAGAAATACTCCCTACATTCACAAATGATTAGCAAACCATACACACTACTCCACATCTTGGGTTTTTTTAATTTACAAATTATTTTAGAGATTATTCTAGAGTAATACATGAATATTCCTTGTTCTTTAGAACAACAATATAGTATTCCATTGTGAGGAGGTACTGTTATTAATTAAACCAATGTAGATGTACATTTAGGTTGTTAACTGCTTTTCTACTACTGAAAAAAAAAAAAACCTAAGTGAGTAATCTCGAAGTAGAATTACTAGATTTTTTAAAAAAGATTTTATTTATTTATTTTTAAAGATTTCATTTACTTATTCATGAGAGACACAGAAAGAGAGGCAGAAACATAGGCAGAAGGAGAAGCAGGCTCCTCTTAAGGAGCCCAATGAGGGACTTGATCCCGGACCCCAGGATCATGCCCTGGAGACAAGGTCAGACACTCAACTGCTGAGCCACCCAGGCATCCCAAGATTTTATTTATTTATTTATTAGAGAGAGAGAGAGAGAGAAAGGGAGAGAAAGAGCACACAATTGGGGGGAGGGGCAGAGGGAGAAGTAGACTCCCTACTGAGCAGGGAGCCCAGTAGGGGGCTCAATCCCAGGACCCCTCAATCCCAGGACCCCAGGATCATGATCTGAGTGAAGACAAGACACTTAACCAACTGAACCACCCAGGTGCCTCTAGAATTACTAAAGGGATGTGTCAGAGAGAGTTTGGCTTTAGGTTGAAAGGAGAAAGCAGGGTGCAAGATGAGGAGGAGGAGATGCATAGGGAAAAGGGCTAGAAGACATGGTAAGAGCAAGGGGCTCGGAGTCTGTGAGGCTGGGTGCCTGTCTCCCAATCTTGGCCCTGCTCTTTACTATTCTGTGTAATCGTGAGCAAGTTAGTAAACTTATCTGAATCTTCTACCTTCTTCTTTCTCTTCTTCTTCTTTTTGTAAAATGAGATCAATATGAACTTATTGATTTGTTCTGAGTTACAAATTTACAAATTTTTCGTAACTACGGAAGGGAAAATGGGTGGACAGGCTCTACAACAAAAGCAGCAGTTATCACTGGGGCACTGTATTTGAAATGTTTTTCTTGGGCAGCCCTGGCTGGTGGTGCAGCGGTTTAGCACCGCCTGCAGCCCAGGGCATGATCCTGGAGTCGCAGGATCGAGTCCCACGTCAGGCTCTCTGCATGGAGCCTGCTTCTCCCTCTGCCTGTGCCTCTGCCTCTCTCTCTCTCTCTCTGCATCTCTATGAATAAATAAATAAAGTCTTAAAAAGTATATATATAAAAAAATGAAATGTTTTTCTTTATTATTTTGTACTTTTTGCAATATCTGTGTTATCCAACATTTCTACAATGTACGTGTATTGCTTTCACAATCAGAAAGAAATAATACAAACTGTAGATGCTTCTGGTGGGGTGGAGGGAAAGATGGAAGTAGAAGCCACTGTAGGCTCAAATATTGAGTGAGATTACTTGGCAGAGGCTGCCGGGGGGGTGGGTTGGATTTACAGAAGAACAGCATTGGCAAGAAAGCATATTGGGTGGAGGAACATGAGTGAGCAGGGCGTGGAGACAAGAAAGCATCCATGGAAAAGCAATCCAGCTGAGCTGAAGCAGAGTCCTTGTACTTGTTTCACTCATTCATTCCTTTCACCTGCATTTGCTAAGCATAGGTTCTGGGCCAGGTTGCTGTGCTCTGCCCTGGGGACAGGATGGTGATCAGAAACAGAAACAGCTCCAGGCCGTGTGGACCTTATGGCAATTGAATTAGTACACACAGAGGTATAAGTTACTCCAATGAGAAAGTCTACGAGGGAGCCTTCGAACAGAGAGCTTCTAATAGAGAGGTTTGGCCTAGTAGGGCAAGATTTCCCAGAGCAAGTCCCCACTAAATTAAAGATTAGCAGGACAAATAGGCGTTAACTAGACTAAGAGGGAAGAGAAGGATGTTTTGAAAAGAGGGAACAGCAAGGTGGGTGGCCCAGGGGCAGAGGGGGTCTGGTGAATATGAGGGACAAATGCAGAAGACAAGGGAAGGGGGCTGGAGATGTTGGTGGGCCAGGCTGTCTAGGGCCTCACCAGTTTTGAACTTTATATTGAGAGCAATGGAGAGCCATGGAAGGAATTAAACCCATAGGTGACATGATCAGGCTTGTGTTCTCAGCAGTCTGATGGGCACAGAGAATGGAGGTGTGTGAATCAGAGCACTGGGAATAGAAGGGGATAATGTGAAGGAGGGGAGTGGTGATGAAGATGGAAGGAAAAGCTTGGGACTAACAAGAGTGGAAGAAAAGGCTGGAGAGTTTGTGTGTGTGTGTGTCTGCCTGCATGCATGTGCAGCCTGTGGGCCGTGAATATAAGTCCAGGCTGAATAGTTTGATCAGTTGGCAACCTGGAGTCATGATAATGATATACCAACAACCACCATTCATAGCCTGGAGTGCCCACCTATGCTGGGTCATGCATACCTATTTTTTGCATGCATATCTCATCCAATTCCTGTAATTACCCTGTTTGAGAATGGTTCTCTTACTTCCAATTTATGGATGAGGTTAAGCAACTTGATCTGGGTTACCCACTACTTAGGAGGCAGAGCTAGGCTTTCTGGCTCTGGAGTATAACCACCAAGCTAGCTATGCTGTTGTGGAAGCCTTTTGAGCAGAAAAAAGATATGATCAGTGTGTGTGACTTTGGAAAATTAATCTAGTGGTAGTGAGTTGGATGGATGGGTTTGGGAGAAAGACCCAGAGACTAATATTTCAGTTGGGCAGAAGTAAGATCAGAGAGTCTGAGCCATGGTGGGATCAAAGTCATGTGTAGAAAGGGATGGAAACAAAGGCCTCTGTGAATAGACAGGATTTAAGATAGATATTAGTTCTCTATTGCTACTATAACAATTTACTGCATATTTGGTGGCTTAAAACAACACCCATTTTTTAATTTAAAATTTTAAAAAGATTTTATTTATTTATTTGAGAGAGAGAAAGAGAGCACATACCAGCAGTCAGGGAGGGGAGAAAGATAGAGAGAGAGGGAGAGGGACAAGCAGACTCCCCACTGATCAGTGAGCCTGAGACCAGGCCAGATCTCAGGACCCTGAGATCATGACCTGAGCCAAAGTCAGACATTTAACCAACTGAGGCACCCAGGGGCCCCAAGCACCCATTTAAAAAATATATATATAACTCATAGCTCTATCTATCAGAAGTCCAAGCAGGCGGGATGGATTTCTTTCTTACAGCCCCACAAGGCTGAAATCAAGGTGCCAGCTGGTCTGGGGTCTCATCTGGAGGTTCTGGGGGAGAATCTGCTTCCATGATCATTCTTGTTGGCAGAATTCAGTTCCTTGTGGTTGTAGGCATTAGGTTCCTGTTCTTCTGCCAGCAGCAAGAGAAAACTGTTTTTAACAGGCTCTGCGATTAGATAACCCCCGCCCTGATCATCTTCCTTTGGCCAAGTAACATAAGCATGCACAGAAGTAACACCAGGGCATAAAGTCATGGGGCCATCTTAAATTTCTACAACACCACAGGACCACTTGGGTTTATGTGTCTTGGAAAGCTAGGCGAGGTGGGATAGAAGAAGAGGTGGTGTGGGGACAAGATAGCTCTGAGGTTTGGAAACTAAATTACTGGGAGCATAATGATGACAATCCAGGAATGAGAATTTAGCAGAAGAGCTGATTTGAGGGGAGAGATCATAAGGTGGACATCTAGGTGGGCGCACAGAGCAGTTAAAAATTAGGAATTTTTAGGAGAGTAGGACTATTGCAAATTTCTAACTTTTTCATGAGATACGCCACACATGAAGAACATGCATCCTAAGCGTATAGCTCAATGAATGTTTACGTCGGCAGACACCTGGCTGCTAACCCTCAGAACAAGATTTCCAGCTCTCCCTCTCTGCAAGTCCCCTTGTGCTCCTTCCCAGTCACTGTGTCCCCAAGGTAACTTTTATTTTTGCATTGATCATCATAGATTCTTTTAGCCTATTCCTGTGCTTCATGTGAACAGAATCATACAGAATATGCTCCCCTCAAAGAATTTATTAGGTGCCTGCTGTATGCCAGGCCCTGTGCCAGGCTCTGGGGACAGGATGATGACAAGACAGATAAAGTTCTAGCCCTCATGGAACTTATGTGCTGCCCAGAAGGAAGAGATTAGTACTGTTGGAGGCAGCAGGATGACCAAGGGGGAGTGTGGACGCAGGAGAAAGGATAAAGCTGAACAGTTGAGAAGAGCTCAGAATGGGGGTGGAGTGGTCAGAGGGTGGAAAGAAACCAGGGCATGCAGCAGTGCAGAAGCCAGAGAACGAGAGCTGCAAGAGGAGGGAATGATCAACTGCATCACATGCTGCTGAGAGGTTAATTAACACATATTTATGGAGCACCTGCTTCGTACAAGGCTAGGCACAGAGTGAAATACAGAGTGGCATAAAACTCCCTGTAATAATGATCTCTAACATGTCTATAGAGATAAGAGAAGGCCCTGGCAGGGGAAAAACACTGTAAAACTCAAATATGATCATGTCAACTGCCCCCCTTAAAACCTTTCTATGGCTTCCCATTGTCATTGGGATTAAGATCAAGACCTTGCCACAGCCTTCCCAGCACCTGTGATCTGACCTCTGTAGACTTCTGTAGCCTCATCTATTACTCTCTGTCACTCTGGCTCTTCTGGCATCCTGGCCTTCTTTTTTCCCTTATCCTACTCCCTCCTACCCCAGGGCCTTTGCACATATAATTTCTTTAGCCTACAACATTTTTCCCCTTCCCGTAATCCCTAGAAAGACCTATTTAACTGTATTAACTGTACTTATACCATTATTTATGTCTCTGCTCCATGGTTGAGTCTTCAGAGAAGCCCTGATTTTCCAGCTTAAAATAGTTGGCATCTGTGCTTTGTACTTCCACAGCTTGCTTTGTGGAACTTTCTTTGGTAACCCTTACTGTGGTGAGTAATTATGTGTCGTTATTGTGTGTTTCTCTCTCTCACCAGAGACCCCTATAAGAGCAGAGACCTTTAAAAATTTTATTATTTTGTTTTTTAGTTTTTAAAGATTTTATTTATTTATTTATTCATGAGAGACAGAGAGAGGCAGAGACAGAGGCAGAGGGAGTAGCAGGCTCCTCACAGGGAGTCTGATGCAGGACTCGATCCTGGACTGGGATCATACCCTGAGCCGAAAGCAGATGCTCAACCACTGAGCCACCCAGGCGTCCCAAGATCAGAGATCATATCTGTTTATGATTATTAGTGATTCCCCAGCGCCTAGCTCAGTGCTGGGACTCAAATGAGGGTTTGATAAGCTTTTGTGGATTGAGTGAGCTTATGAATTTGATCAGCCCTGTCTTTAAGCCTTGGCTATGTGGCTATGTGACCTTGGGTAGATGACTTTCTTTCCCTGGGACTCAGTTTCATCATCCATAAAATGAAGGGATAGACTCTCTAAGGGCCTCTCCCACCTGATGTCCTCAGATTCGATGAGTCACACTCATAAAAAATGTCACTGGGCTGCCTGCCAGCACTTAGCACTGATAGTAGTAAGTGCTGAGTAAGAAGGTGCGAAATCTTAAGTGCTGTTGAGACAGGACAGAGCAGTATGATCAAGGATGAGTGGAGCAGACTTCCTAGAAGAGGTGAGCAGAAATGAATTAAATAGGTAGAGAGAAGAGAGATTTTCAAGACCCAGAGAAGAATGAAACATGGCAGGAGACCACAAGGGGACTGGCCTGGCTTGAGCCCGTGGGAAGGATTCAGCTCCCTTTAAAAAAGAAAGACCCTCTGTATTAGTTTCCTATTGTTGGTGTGACAAATCACAACTTAGTGGCTTAAAACAACAGAATTTATTATCTTACAGTTTTGGAGGTCAGAAGTCCAAAATCAGTCTCAGTGTACTAAAGTCAAGGTGTTGGCAAAGCTGGTTGCTTCAGGAGGGTCTGGGGAAGAATCTGTTTCCTTGCCTTTTCCAGCCTCTAGAAGCTATCCCCATTCCTCAGTTCCTGGCTCTGCATCACATCACCTTTTTCTCTGACTTTGACCCTGTCACCTCCCTCTTAGCCTCCCTCTTATAGGGCCATTGTGATTACATTGGGGCTACTCAGATAATCCAGGATAATCTCCAGATCTCAGGATCATTAACATAATCACAGCTGCAAAGTCCCTTTTACCATGTAGGTAACAAATTCACAAGTTCCGGGGATTAGGGGGAGGACTTCTTCCAGGGGGCCCTTTTTCCGTTTACCACACCCTAGTGGTTATTCATGTGGTCTCTGAGACAGAATGCCTCAGTTTAAGCCATGGCTTTGTCACTCATTAGTGCCTTAATCCTAGGTGATTTATTTAACCCCTCTATGCCTCAATTTTCTCGTTGGTAAAATAAGGAAATAGTAATGCGCATCTTATTTGTTTCCGTTGCCTACTACTATATGAAAAACCACCCCAGATCTTAGTGGCTAAAAACAATAATGACTTTAAAAGGCTTTTTTCATGCTTTTTTCCATGGGTGGTATGGACTGCATTATTCACTGTTGCAGCTGCTTTCGTCTGGAAACTGGGGTCAGAATATGCCAGTTGGCCTCACATGGCTGATGGTTGTTGTTGAGCACTGGCAGGAAAGCCTTACTTAAATTCTCCTCCCAGTGGCGTTTTATTCCGTGAGGTCTCTCACCCTCCACTGGCTTCACTGGCAGGATAGTTCAGACTTCTTCACATAGTAGCTGACCTCCAAAGAGATGATTATGAAAGCTGTAAAGCTGCTTAGGCCTAAGCCCAGAAATCACCAAATGTCACTTCTATCAAATTTTGTTGGTCAAACCATCACATGGCCAGCCCAGATTCAAAGGGAAGAGAAATAGGTTCCACCTCTTTTGCAAAACCACATTATATAGGTCTTGAGGGATGCACAATTTGCCTCTATTAGTTGTGAGGATTCCATGAATTAAAACATGCAGAAGGCCTTAGGACAGTGCCTAGTGTATAGGAAGTGCTCAGTGTGTTCAAAAAAGTGCAGGATCTAGTGTTCACCTGCCTAGTTTCAAAACCAACTCCATAGTTTGTGGTCTATGACCTTTGGCAAATAACCTCTCCAAGTCTCAGGGTCCTGTGAACATGTGATCTTTCATTAAAATTTTGAAGAGTATATCTTTATACAAAAACTCAAATCAAAACTCTGTGAATGAGGGTGGCTCAGCGGTTGAGTGTCTGCCTTTGGCTTGGGATGTGATCCTGGAATCCCAGGATTGAGTCCCACGTCGGGCTTCCTGCAGGGAGCCTGCTTCTTCTCCCTCTGCCTATGTCTCTGCCTCTTTCTCTGTGTGTCTCTCATGAATACATAAAAAAAAATCTTAAAAAAAGAAAAAAACTCTGTGAATGCTCCAATACATTGAAGGAATTTTAGGACCCCATGGATACCACCATCAGACCACATCCTTCCCCATGGGAAAAAGTGGATGGAATCCAGGTTCTGTGAAGTGAGGGGGAGGGCTCAAGGAGCTGGTTAAGGAGCTAGAGGAAAGGGCAAAATTGGGAATGCCGGGTGGAAGAGGATCATTGAAGGATCATGTGCTCAGAGAACTGCTTCTCCCTCTGTCCCTGCTTCTTCTGAATTTCCAAGGGCGTTGTTAACAAGGAAGCTGAAGGCTGAGATTCTTCTTGCACCAGGCCTCCTGTAGGAATGGCCTTGGCATGATTCCAGGGTCCCCGGATCCAGTCCCACCTGGAGCTCCCCTCAGGGAGCCTACTTCTCCCTCTGCCTATGTCTCTGCCTCTCTTTCTCTGTGTCTCTCATGAATGAATAAATAAAATTTTAAAAGAAAAAAAAAAAGGAATGGCCTTGGCAGTCCCAGAGATGGTGCTCACTTGCAGGCAGTGAGCAATGTGGGGCAGTTTCTACTTCCTCTTCACATATTCTATGCCCCAGACAAACTAAGCTGCTCTCCTTTTCCCAAACACACCTAGCACCAAAGAGTAAAAAAGCATGGATTTCAGAGACATCTGGTTCTGGATGTGCTGTTTACCAGCTGTTTGATCTTGAGGAAGTTATTTAACCTCTCTGAACTTTGGTTTCTCATCTATAAACATGGAGATAATAACACCTCTCTCTAAAAATAATGGGAAGAGTTACTGAGATACTGTGGATGAAAGCTTCCAGCATATGCTCGGCACAGACTAGGTGCTCCTTAAATACTGGTTTCCTCCTCTGAATCTCTGTTTGTACACCTCTCTCCCCTGGCCAAGCTGTTGCCCCAGGCTTCGCCTACTGGAGCTCTGCTCAGCACCTGACTAGATCCAGTGGCACTTGTCTCATCAGTTCTGTCCCTGACCCTACCAGTGTGTGGAGCTCGGTCCCTTGCTGGTACACCAGGGTATCTGTATGACTCACAGGGAAGTACTAAATTCACTTACTGCTTTGTAGTACAGATACTCGTGTTTGGCTTTAGTAGGCATGTAATAAATATTTACAGAAAGAACCAAAGGACATATGAGCTTGAGCTTTGGGAGAAAATGTTAGAACCAGTGTTATGTCCCTTGTTCTTTTGTAGCATCTAGAACTGCACAAGTTGGGGGAATTAGCAATGACATTTAGTTGACCTTTGATGGGGTCAAACCTACCAAAAGAAGTGACCTTGATCACTTCTTTGGGGGAGGGGGGATTGGTATCAGGGAGACTTTAGTCAGGAGAGATCAATAATGACTTTCATTGGATTGAGGGTTCAGGGAGATTTGATTAATTGGGATAGGATGCCATTGAGGAGTCTATGTATGAATTGGATCAAAGTTGAGAGCAGATTTTCACAGACACCAACTCTATTAGGATTCCTGGATCCAATTCTTTGTGTTCCACTCCCCCACCCCCACCCCCCGCCCCCATAAGACCAAGTAATTCTCAGATGCCAGCAAGATATCTTGAGAAATCAACTCCATTCTGACACTATCTGTTGGGGGAGAGCATCAAAGCCCACAGGTAAGTATTCAGTCCTACAAGACTGCACTCCAGATCCTAACTCAGATACCAGTCCCAAGCCCCAGGTAGTTACCTGTGCTTCTGACCCACTGACAACAGACCAGAGGTTCCAATGACCTCCTCAAGTTTTGATTTGCTACAGAACTCAGGAAAGCACTTACTTACATTTACCAGTTTATTAAAGAATATGATAAAAGATACGAATCAACAGCCAGATGAAGAGACACACAAGACAAGGTATGGGAAAGGGCTCAGGCCTTCCATACCTGTTCAGGAAATCCACTCAACCCCAGATGTGTTCACCAACCTGGAAGATCTCTGAACCCTGGCCTTTTTGGGGGTTTATGGAGGCTTCTTTACATAGCCATGATTGATCAAATCATTGGCCATTGGCTGATTCAACCTCCAGCCCCATTTCCCACCCCTGGAGGCTGGGTAGTGTGGTATGGAAAGTTCCAACCTCTGATCATAGGGTACTCTCCTGGCAACCAGCCCCAAACACCCCTCACCCTAGTTCTTGGGTAGGACCCAAAATTACCTTCATTAACCTAACAAAAGACACCTTTGTCCCTCTTAACACTTATGGGAAACTCAAAGGGTTTGAGGAGCTGTGAGCCAGGAACCTTGGACAAAGACCAGGTTTTTGGAAATACATATTTGGTCATTCAGATAGCCAAATAGATATTTCTTATAAATCACAGTATCACAAGATTGGAGACTGGTTGGTACTGGGGCTGGAGATGACACCACATACCCTCCTACAGGGAGTACCTTTTGCTTCTTAACTAGAGCTAAAGGCTGTGCCCACTTGTCCTCTCTGGGATAGGGGTAGAGGTGATGTACCTGGGGACAATGGAGAAGAAGGAAGATGGCCAGTGTGGCTGGATCTTGGAGAAGCAGAATCTAATTTCCCCACTCCTATCTCCTGCCACACTGTCCCAGGCCACCCAGACCATCGCCTGCTGTAGCCCAAACCCCCCAGGTCTCTCTCCTACTAGGAAGGCACTCATTTGCTCTCAGCATCTCCAGGTCTTCAACTGAGATCTAAGTGGTCCATTCCTATATCTCAATCCCTTTACCAGGGAATAGTTTGTTTTTTAATTCCTGAGGCTGGTTTCCTCAGGATAAACAGCAGGAGAACGTTTTCCTTTGCCCTATTAATAGGTCAGATTAAGTAGTCAATCATACAACCAACGGGTCATTTCTCTACTGGCCCTAGAATAAGCCCAGAGCCCAAGGAGATGAAACTCTCCTTGACAATAAGCAAGCTGAAAGACATCACAAGGTGGCCTGTCGGTGGGGGGCCAAATGTGGGGGCAGAAATCACAGCAATAATTACATTTTCCCAGGATTTTCTGCTTTATGGAACAAACTCATTACCTCAGGTGACCCTCATGACAATCCTATGACATGACGTAGGCCTAATGATCTACATTTGACATTTGGGAAACAGGCTCAGAGAGGTAGAGTTGCTGGCCAAGATCAGATTGCTGGTAAGTGACAACACCAGGACTCTCATTTTCCAACACCAGGATAGGGGGAACAGAGGGCTTACTTGGGGGTCTTCAGCTGGCTGACTCCTGTCTGTGAGGTCTGTGAGCTGTGAGCCCTGAAGCTTGGAGATATCCCCCTGGAGAACCCTTCTACCCTTACTGCCAAGGTCCTAGGTTGGGAGGACAGAGGAGACTCTCTGGCTCCCCAGCCTCTTCCCAGACTCCCTTACTAGACACGCTGCCCCTGGTAGCTATTTGAGCCAAAGGTGCCCTCAGAATCCTGGTGCCTCCCTCCAGGCCCCAGGGGCTAGTCTGCACCCCTTGTCCAGATCCTAAGACCCTGAGAAAAAAACCTCAGCCATCTGTCCTGGTCCCCTCCCTGTAGGTCAGTGCTCCCCCCGCCGTGGACAGGCTCCTGCGATGATGGATCGCTGGCCCCAACGCACATATTATTATGAAATGGGTTTATTACACTCTAAATCTCTCACTAATGTGCCGCTCTTTAATCCCTTTATCCACTCTCAGTCTCCCAGGCTCGGCCACTGCTCTCTCCACCCAGGACTAGGTCTGAGTGGCTTATTGGATGATTTCTGACTTGGGGGGACTAGAGTGGGGGCTGTTTAAAGGAGGGGGGAGGAAAGGGAGCCATGCAGCCCTTGAGAGAAGTCTAGAGGCTTGTCTGGGGGCTTCCAATGCGGAGCCTCCCTGGGCTGAGTTCACTAAGGAACCTCTGCCATGAGTCCACTTCCCTCCTTCGCCGTCTCTGAGTCTGCCTCTGGCTCTCCGTGGCAGGCTGCCTCACTCTACCTCTGCCTCCCCACTCTCAGGCTCCCTGACTGTCTCCTGTTGTCTCTGTGTCTTCCCTGGAAGCCACACTGTGGTCAGGGTGATGGCATCTCGTTCCCTCTGAGTGAGGAGGGCAAGGATCCCCCAACTTCTCCATCCCACCACCAACCCCCGCCCCTTCTGAAAAATCCTTTAAATCCACTGGGTTTCTGTTCTCTCAGTCACTTCTTCGCCCCAGCCCCACTCTCCAGCCGCTTGTCTTCTTTGGGCCTCCGCTACTGATACCCCTCTCTGGCTTTTCCTCTAGGATCCCGACTCCTCCTTCAGCCCTGCTCCCAGGGCTGCGCCCAGGGCCCTGCTGACCCCAGCAGCCTCCATCTCCTGGCCATCCGGCCTCCGCCTCCTCCGCCTCCCCACGATGGCTGACACCTCGCTCCCAGGCCTCCCCTTCCCTCCTCACTGTCGCTCTGGCCACCTCCCCGCTGGCCTCCTCTCCCTCCCTCAGTCTCTGTCTCTGTCTCTCCCAGTGTCTCTCCCTGAGCAGTCCCTCCCCACTCTGACACACCAGCCGGTAAGGCAGCCAAGGCTTCCTGCTGTCAGCTGGGGAATAGATAAAGATAAATGATATTATGTTAAATTCCACTTAATGACAAATTTTTAATTTTCTGAACATGGTCATTTTCTGGCTAGTGAATCAAGTGGAGGGAGCTAATTACATGAAGATCTGAACAAAAATAACTCCTAATTTTCAAGGATAATGGAAGAGAAATGTTGGAGATTAATGGCACTATTTATCTTTTTTAAATTTCTATCTTTCTCTGTGATAGCCGTGCTCCCCAAGGAAAATATTCATAAAATGAAATTGAAGTCGTAACTTAATAGGTTATTAAAATTTTTGAGTGCATATCACTTTCCTTCCGCAGCACTGTAAATTTAAATTGAAGTTTGCGGCTCCCCGAGTCACCAGCGGAGTTTTTTTTATGATGGCACAATAGAGAGAAACATGCATCTTTGTCAGGAGGTATTTGCTAGTCTAATTTTATGGCAGGCCGGATTATCAGACGGGAATGGCAGCGCCGGGGGAAGCTGACAAGCCCGCAGCCGGCAGCCATGTGTTTCCATTAGCGCCCCGAGCCGTCCGGGGTTTCTCTGGACTCTCATTTTCCACTTCAGTCTTTTATCTTGATTTAAAGTGAGGGCGCCCAATATTCAGGGCCTGTCATTTTTCTCTCTCACACACTCTCACGCGCTCTTCCTCTCCTCTCCCTCCCACTTCCTCTGCCCCGGGGCCTGCTCCCTTTCATCTCAGGCTCCTAGGAGGGCTCGGAGACCCCCACCCATCCTCACCCCACCCAGTGGGCTCCACCCTGGGAGGAAGAGGAGAGAGGAGGCCTGGAGGCCAGAGGGGCAGTTGTAGATTTGAGTGAAGCCCTCTCCCCGTGGGCCCATCAGAGGAGCCCTCAAATGGGGATAGCCTGTGCACCAGGCAGGGAGGGGGAGCGGGGGTGGCTCTGCTGGCGCCCAGCAGACCTTCTAATTGAGTGTTAATGGAGTTGCGAAGGGGAGGGGGCACAGCTGTTGACTCTGGGGACCCGAGGGCGATGAGAAATCCGGCCAGTCCCTGACTCTGTTCCCATGCAGGTCTCTGTCCTGACTTTGAGTCTCAGAACCATCCACCTAGAGGGAAACTGAAAAAGGACTCAGACCAGCTCACACATTTTAGAGATGGACAAACTGAGGCCCAGACATGGGGACGGTCTGGTCCAAGGTCTCACAGCTAATTAGTGGCTGAGACAGAACAAAACATTGGAGATCATAGATGGTTGATGAATGCACTTCTCGGTGAACCGCGGTGCCTCACGTCAGCCTCTTTCTGCTCTGTGGGATGGAAGCTGACATCTTTGTGTCTCCCTTAGCTCCCACCCAGCGGCATCCACTATGTCATGGGCACCAGGTTCTCCAAAGCACCGTCCTATCCTCAGACCCACACCCAGTCGGTTACCACGTCTGCCATTTCTGTTTTTTTTTTAATAAATTTTTATTTATTTATGATAGTCACAGAGAGAGAGAGAGAGAGAGAGAGAGAAGCAGAGACACAGGCAGAGGGAGAAGCAGGCTCCATGCACCGGGAGCCTGACGTGGGATTCGATCCCAGGTCTCCAGGATCGCGCCCTGGGCCAAAGGCAGGCGCCAAACCGCTGCGCCACCCAGGGATCCAACGTCTGCCATTTCTTGTACCTTTCCTTGTACCTGTCCCCTCCCTCCTCTCACTGGGGTTCACCTGGTCTATTTGTTCTCATGCTCAGTAGTGACCTTTCCCTGGTACCCCAAATCCCAAAACCCTCATAGCCCTGCATGACCAGGGGCTGCCATTTCCCCTCTGTCCTCCCTCCCCCTTGCCCACCATATACCCATGTAGGGTCTGCTCCAGGCAGGGTGGCCCCTCTGCACCTTGGTATTTTCTGTCCCCCTCCAGGAAAATCCTCTACTCTCCTAGCTCTACCCACTATTTGTGACCCACCCCAAGCCACACCCTTGCTGCCCCCACCCCCCAGGCCACACTGATCTTCCCTCTTTTCTGGCCTCCTTTAGCCTCACCATCCAGGCTGGCCCATTTGATGTTTACCACCCGCTCGCCCACTGCTTGAAACTCCTTGCACTTATTTTGACATGTACATGCCAGAGGCCCAAAATTTAGTTCGGAAAAAAAAACAATTCAGTTCGCATACCTTTTTCTGGTGGTCACAAGTGCTCACCTGGGTCACACGCCCTATCCTATATGTCCTGAGCATAGCAGCCAAGCCCCCTAGATGAGACCTCAGACAGGAACTCCACCTGCATAGATCACGGCATATTGGAGCTGGAAGGGACCTGAGACTTCAACTCTCCCATTTTATTGATGGACAAACTGAGGCCAGAGAGGTGATGCCTGGGGTTCTGCCATAAGTTCTCCACTAAATTCTGACTCACTCCAGGTCTCTGGGCTCACTTGTCAGCGCTTCCAGTGTTTAGGATGACACTGTTACTCATATGTAAATTGGCAACAGCTCTTTGATCTCGGAGCCTAGGTTTCTCTAGAGTGGGGAAAAGCCGTCCTGGTCCATGGTGCTTCCTCAAAGTGGGGTCCGAGATGACTTGCGAACCCTGTGGCGCTTGGCAGTGTCTCCTTGCCCCTCTGGCCCTCCAGCACATCCCACACCGCTCAGATCCTGCCCCAGGCTCCCCGGCCTGACCACTTTGTGGACTATGACCCTTCCTCCCTCCTTCCTCCCCCCAGCTCTTGGCTCTCCGTTGGGCTACCCACCATTGTGTCCCATGTCACAGGCGTGTAGCAGGCGTGTTGCAAGCATGTTCAGGCATGTTTTGGGCATGGCCATTTCCACTTGGCTGCCTGTGCCACACAGGTCAGGTGGCGAGTGGCCCGGGCCGCCCCCACGCCGTGTTTAGCAGTGGAGCTGAGCGGAGGCGGTGCCTGGTTCCCCAGCCACAGTCTCTCGTTAGAAAGAAATTAAAAGCCACTCAATTTTGGCTAATATCCCTCTGAAGGCCTTTAACTCCACCTGTGACTAACCCATTCATAATCGCTCCGTTTTAGTGGCTCAGGCTGATGTAGCCTCAATTAATTTGGGAGGAGAGATAAACGGCCATTCCTCTTTGTCTCCCATCCCTTCCTCCCTTCCTGCCCTCTCGCCTGGCTCCCCCACAGCCTCTCTGTCTCTCGGCCTCAGGCTGTTTCTCCGTCTCCCTCTCTCCACCTCACCTCTCCGTCTCACCCGGATGCTGTGGGTCGGTTTCTGTCTTTCCAAACATCTGCCTCCCCAACTCTTTTTGTGTCTCTTTCAAAGTCGCCCGTAGTTTTTGTTCTCCCTCTACTTCCTCTGTCTCTTACCCTCCCTCGCTCGGTCTGCCTTTCTCTCTTCGAGTCTCTTTCTTTTCCTTCAGGCGTTTATCTGTCTGGGCCTCTGCTCTTTGTCTCTGTCCCTCCCTCCTATTTCTTTGGACCGGGCCCCTGCTTTTGGTCACTGTGACCGTGACTCACTCCTCTCTGGAGCTACTTTTCTGGCCCACTAGGGTGTACGTGTTGCTGGTGCTGTTCTCTGGCTTGATCTCTCTCCCCAGCTCTGTCTCTGTTCTCTGCTGTCTCTTTGTCTCAACCGCTCCGTCTCCCAATCCCCCCCGTCTTTGGTTTTCTTTCATTCCCGCCCTCCCCTCCCCGCCCCTCCTGTTTTGTTCCTCCTGCAGCTTTTCTTCTTTCTCCCTCCCCCGCTTCCTCTCCTGCCTTTTCTTTTATTCTGCCTCGGTCTCTCCATTTGTCCATTTCTGAGCTATCTCCCTGAGTTTTTCTTTCCTCCCTTCCTTCTTCTGTCAGAGAGGACTCTCCCCTCCCTACCCCCCACGGCTCCAGCACCTTTTCTCCTGGTGCCTCAAACCCCCCAAGCCCGAGAGTCCTTTTGTCTTCCCCTCCTCTCTCGATGATTATTAATGATAAAAGCTCAAACATCACATCAGTAATTTCTGAGTGAGTTTTGCAGTGAAACTGGGGCCTTCTCAGCCCCTCCCGAGTCCCACAAATTTTACTTTTGTAATTTCACGCCTCTGGTTATCACCACGCTGCTCCGTCCCTCTCTGCCTCTCAGCTCCCCTCCCCTCCCCCCACCCCCCCGGAGAGAGCACTTAAACTTGTTTTCATTCCCTTATTCTTTATTTTTTTAATGTCCACTCTCTCCGGAGTCAGTAATGTTCTTCCTCTCTTTCCTCTCCCATTTTCTGTTAATTCTGCGCCATCTGCCTTAGCATCTGTTAAAAATAAAATTTCCCTCACACAATGAGAAGCTTCCCTGCTCCTCCCTCCCCCTTGCAACCCCCCAGGTTTGGTGCTGGGGCCGTCAGATGCCACTTCCTCTCCTGGGATCTTTCCCCCCTCCCCCCAGTCCCTAGTCTGGTGTTCAGAGAAGAGACACAGCACTGGGTGAGCAGGCGGCAGGGAGGGAGGGGGCTGCCCAAGGGGCCTGGGGCTGGAGGGGGCAGCTGCCGAGGGAGCTAGGACTGGGGGGGGAGGGGAAGGGGTGTATAGAGGATGGAACTAGGCTCCACCCACTTGCCTTCGGGACTTTGCCCAGGCTGGAGCTCTGAGCTGCTGAGACAGAGCACCTGCACAGGTAGGTGACAACAGGTGGGGGAGAGGTTTGAGGAGAGAGCCTTTGCCCCTCTGGAAAGAAGGTAGCTGATGAATCCATTTGCCCTTTCCCCAAAGCTAATGCTGGGACACGAGGCTGGGATGGCACTGGGAATGAATTTGGGAGATGGGAGAACAGCCCTCAAGTCCCAGTGGCTGGCCCCAGCTTGGGCTGGATATGGTGCTACATAAGGTGTCCTCAAGACTGGCCATCAAGGGTCCCCTCCCCATGTCTGCTGGAGGACTGTGTCCCTACTGCTCCGGGCTCAGCTGGGAGAAGAGGGGGGAAGGGAGTCAATTGACCCCATGCCCTGAAGACTTTAGGAGGCAGAAAACTCTTGGGTTGGAGCCAGCTTCCCAATTGGTTTAGGGAGAGATTCAGTGTGTATATGTTTGTGAGCATGTGTGTTTGTGTATGCCTGTGAGATTATGATTCCCTGTCTCTATTGATCTATGTGTGTCGAGGGGGTTTGAGAATATGCACTAGGTTTCGACTGATTTTTTTTTTTTTCTGTACCATACTATACCTGGCTACATCTCTCAAGTGCGGGCGTAGTATGTACGTTACAGTGAGCCTGTAGCTATACTTCTATACTTCTCTATGAGATGGTGTGTGATAGTGTGTTGTAGTGGGTGTGTTGTAACTATGTGTCTCTGTGTACATTTGTATAAATTGGGTCTTGCAAAAAAAAAACTATCTTCCTGTCTATATGACAATGGTATAATTATTCGTGTCATGCTATGTTGGTTTATTTGCATGTGAAAGTGTTACATATTTTGTGTATTTGTACATCAATATATCTCTCCTGTGAATTTGGGTGTAACTGTTTCTGATTGTGTATATGCTTATCCCCTTTCCCTTGTGATGAGGTGCTCTGAATATGACCAATGGCTGGTACATACCTGTGTGTGGGTTGCTTCAGCTCTGAGTGATGTGGTGAGTGTGGGAGCCTCTTTTTTTGGGAGGGTGACCATGTATGACTGTCTCTGGTGACGTATGCACATGCATGCATGTGCGTGCTCCATGCTTCCTTTTTCTTAGTGCCACACAAACATGCAGATGCCTGAAGTAGGCTTGGTTGTGCCAGACAGGGTGGGGCAAGGTATGCACAGTTATGTTGGTGAGTCCAGTGAGGTTAACTGAGATGAGATCACAGATGGAGATCTAAAGCAGCTTAGCAGCAATATGGTGAAAAGACACAGGCTTTACTACCAAACAGTCTTCAGTTCAATTCCTAGATCTGCCCCTGATCAGATCAGTGACACAGCAAGCTGCTGAAACTCTGAGTCTCGGTTTCCACATCTGTAAAATAGGGATAATCATATCTATGGCACACAGGTTTTTAAAAATTTTTATTTATTTATTAGAGACAGAGACAGAGAAACAGGCAGAGGGAGAAGTAGGCTCCATGCAGGGAGCCTGATGTGGGTCTCGATCCTGTGTGTCGAGGATCACGCCCTGGGTGGAAAGTGACGCTAAACCCCTGAGCCACCGGGGCTGCCCAGCACACAGTTGTTTTAAGGAGTAGGGACAAAAGATAAGCAACTAGCTTGGCACCTGATAGCAATAAAATAATAGAAGTAATAGTAATAATAATAATAAATCATTAGGTGCTTACTATTGTGTTTTTACTTTTTTCGCTCTTCACATTAACTCTGTAAGGGTCTTTACTGTCTTAAAGAAAAGTAAACTGAGGCAGAGTATAAATAACCAAGATCAGACAGCTAGTAAAGGTGTGGTTCCTGCTCCCAAACCATAGCTTTATATGCAAAGCAGGTGCTTCCTGTGACTACTGCTAATATTGTCCTTGTGAATATGGAGGTGCAGCAGATCAAGACCATTTTGTTTCCCCTTATAGGAGTCCCCTTCTCAAGGCATCCTCCACTTTCTTCCCTACTCCCCTGTTCCCATAGCCCTGCAACCCAGCAGAGCTGATGGCTCCTGGGACTGTTTGGGGGGACTGGACAAAGAGAGGCTGAGGAGGAGGAAATACCCCACGATCCTGGCGCCTCTTGCCAGCCATGATCGACACCGAAGGTTCCGTAATCTCTCTCTGCCCCGAGGGGAGCGGCAGCGTTTGTGAAACAGATTTTTACAAAATGTTTTGACCCTGCTCTCCCCTCCCCCCGCATCCCTGCCTGGCACCGTGTCACCTAATTAAATCAGCCTTCGCGGGCGTCTCCGCTCCCTGCTAATTGTGCCCTGGGCCCTCTTCCGGAGGCCGCGCTCCACACACCCCGCACAGCCCCCACCCCACTGCCGAGGACGGCAGGGGCTGGGGTAGGTGCTGCTGGGGGCTGTGTGAGGGGCGGAGGTTCCCTAGAGGCTTCTCCCGTGGCCATCTCGGTAGTCCTCCCCACTGGTTATTCCCCAACCCAGGAGATCTAGGCACCCGCTCTAGCCCCACCCGGCCCCCATCGGCTTCCTGCTCAAGGACGGGGGCCCAGGTCTGAAATGACCCAGGGCCTGGGGGAGGCCAGCCCGAGCGTATCCGGGTAATTGTCTCCGCCAGACGCGCTGCCGAAGCAGGCGGCTCGGAAAATCCCAGCTTTCTTTCCCCTTCACCGGCTGCGCTGGGCCCTCCGGAAGCCGGGCGGCTTTATTTACAGATCCTCCCGGAGCGCGGGCCGAGGCTGGGCGGGGAGGCGGCCCGGCCGCTACCTCTGTCCGAGGTGCTGAACGCGCACAGGGCTGGGCGGCTCTTCCGCGTTTGCTGGGACGGTAACAGTGACTACCATAACTAAAAATCATTACCAGGAGACTGCTAAGGTCAAGAGAGTCTTTCGCTTTATCCATCATCTGCTTTATCTGTTTTTTTTTTCTCTTTTCTTTTTTTTCACAACCAAGAATACACTCGTGTATTACTTGTGAGTTAAAAGTAAGTCCTTAGGGATCCCTGGGTGGCTCAGTGGTGTGGCACCTGCCTTTGGCCCAGGGCGTGATCCTGGAGTCCTGGGGTCGAGTCCCACATCGGGATCCCTGCATGGAGCCTGCTTCTCCCTCTGCCTGTGTCTCTGCCTCTCTCTCTCTGTGTCTCCCATGAATAAATAAATAAAATCTTAAAAAATAAATAAATAAAAGTAATTCCTTAATGTGATTTTTTCCCCCTTGATGTGAGACGTTCTTCTGGACAAATGACCAAAGTTGTTCAAAGAGAAGGGAGATTAATATATTTTAAAAAGAAAAATAGAGATAACAATCAAATTCATTGTTGGGTGGACCTTGTTTTTTCCTTATCTGAACTAGCCAAATGTAAAAAAAAAAAAATGAAAGAAAATTTTAATATGGACTAGATAGTTCATGATATTAGTGAGTTATTGCCAGTTTTATTAGGTGTGATAATAATGTTGTGGTTCTATTTTTTTTTTAAGTCTTTAATTTTTTTTTCTTAAAAAGAGCTGTTAAGTGACTTATCCAAAGTTACTTAAGAGCCCCTTCTTTCGAGCATTCTGACAGCCCATCACCAGCAGATCTGAGCATGTCAACAGCTTGGTGTATTGATATGGCAAGTTCATGTGTCTGTCTCTGCTTGGGTTGATATGAGTGATGATGGTATTGTAGCTCTATGGGTGAGATTGTGAATGGCAAATTTTGAGTGCCCACTGTATGCCAGATTTTCTATAATGATATCTTGCAGCATTTTAAACTCACAATATCCTAGGAGGAAGTAATTGCTATTCCAGTATTGCAGATGCAGGAACTGAGGCAGAGAAAATAATTTGCCTGTGGTCGTACAGTTAGTAAGAGATAGAACTAGAATCTAACTATTCTGAATCTCCTCCCAATGTTCTTGGCAATTGCTTAAACTAGAGTGGCCTTATTAGTGTGTGTAAGACTTGTGCCTGAGGGTGACTTCATCTGGTGAGTGGAAGTGAGCAACTATGTATATAGTCACAGCAGGGCTCCTCTCCTAGTAATGCCCTGGGGTAGGAGATGCAGGGAATTACAAGTCAGCAAGGATGGAAGGTCAACTTGAAATGAATTAACCAATGGGTATGATCAGGTCCGCTAAAGATTTACATGATATGAAGAATTTACCTGGTGACAAAATAGATCTCAATTTTATTTTGGAGCCAGAATCTTCCTCTTCATACTGATAAAACCACCCTTTGAGCATCTTCCAAGTCCCAATCTCCTTGTCTATAAAGATGGTGAACCTCAAAACTATGAATATATACACAGTGTCTGGGACAGAATAGGATTCAATAAAGAATAACCTTTGTTATCAAGAGGAGAAGCACCATGTAATATAGTGCATGAAAACCAGACTTGGAATCAGAGCAGGGTATAATCTTGGTTTCAAAGTCCACTAGCTAAGTGATCTTGGGCAAACAATTTAACCTCTCTGAGCCTCACTTCCCTTTTCTGTGATAGGGAAATAATCATACTTAAAGATACTGTAAAAATTAAATGAGATGATGTATAAAGTTCTTGACATAGTAAACACTCCGTTAGTTTGTGCCAAGTGCTTTAAGTACATTCTCTCTGAAGATTGTTACTCCCTACAAAGTATAAAGTACTTGATTTTCCAACTCAAACTATTTTATATTCCAAATTCATACTTGTTCTGTTCTTCTGGCTGCCTTCCTCTTTAAGAGCTTGTCTGTATTATTTGAATTATTACTGAGAGTCAGTAAGGGGATTGGCATAGAAGACCTGAAGGGAGACTAAGAAGGGGGAGGACCTTGGCATAGGAGAAAAGCACTAGTGTGGGAGTCATGAGATTGGAGTTGACATCTTAGATTTGCCATTAACTAATTGTGTGAACTTGGTCAAGTCACATTTTTCTTCTCAGAATCTCAGTTATCCGACTTGTAAAGTAAGGAAAGTAGACTGGGTGAGCTATGACATTATAAGATTCTCTGGGTAACTTTATGTGTTCAAGAGACTTGAGTAATATGTGAAAGTATAACTGAATTCTGTGGGACTCTAAGAGTATATGAAAGGAAGGTGTTGGTGAGGGTGTAGGGTATGGAGTTCTGGCTGCAACAACATAAATGACAATGGCTGGGAGGACCTTGTGATGATACTTCCTTGAGACAATGTATGACAGTGTGAGACTGTGTAGGAGTGAAAATTGGGTGACTGGGTGTGTTTATGTAAGTGGGTGCATGCAAGCATCAGATTCTATGAATGTATTGTATGCAAGGATGTGGGTGTAATGGTATGAAAATTATTATAGTCAAATTATGTGAGAATGTAAGTGTGGTTGTAAGGGAATTATATGGGTTGTGGATTATATGTGAATATGTGAATGCAGAGGTGATATATGTGAAAGGCTGACCGAGGGCTGATAAGCAGGGAGGAGTGTCAGAGAGCTCTGTAAAATAGGCACCACATGCAGGAAGAGGCTGAGCCTCATCACCCTCCCCACTCTCTTACCCTTCTGGGGCCCTCTGGGGTGATCTATGGCCAACTCAGACTTATTGATTTGGGATGACCTGTTCACTATTTCTACCACACAGAGATGCAGACACATAGTCTTATGCTCTTCAGCTGTGGTGTCAGGGGTGCCTTCTGAGGAGAGTCTGGATTAACACTTGAAGTCCCACTATGGGCAAACTCAGTCTGGCCTCCCTCCTATCCTATGCCTAACAATCTTGGCCAGGAGACTTTAGAGATAGTGGCCAGCCTGACAATGGGTGAATATCCTTGATGTCAGAGAGGTTGAAACAGATTTCATCCCTGCACTGAGGTGGCAGGAGAGGATTTGGTGGAAGGATAATCCCTTTTTGAGAATTTTTATGCTTCAGTTTAAGTAGTAGAAATCATATAGAGAACACACATAGACATACAGTCATACTTGTATATAAGGCTTACCTAGACCTTCATAATCCCACACTCACCCTGCCACACACACACACACACACACACACACACACACACACACACACATTCAGAAACTGTTCTGAAGAATCAGGGTTTTTTTTTTGTTTGTTTGTTTTGTCTTTGAAAAAAGAGCTCATTTATTTAAGCAAAGGGTAAAGTACTGACAATACCCTTTTCAGATGGGAATATAGAATATAGATGACTTTTGAGAAGGCAGTTTGACAATGTGTGCTCAAATATAAAATATGTATTTTTTAAATCCAATACTTCTATTTCTAAGAATTTACCTTATGGAGACAATTGTATAGAGATGCCTGGGTGGCTCAGTGGTTGAGCATCTGCCTTCAGCCCAGGTTGTGATCCAGGTCCTGGGATTAAGTCCCGAATTGGGCTCCCTGTAGGGAGCCTGCTTCTTCCTTTGCCTAGGTGTCTGCCTCTTTCTCTCTCTCTCTCTCTCTCTCTCTCTGTCTCTCATGAATAAATAAATAAAATCTTTTTAAAAAGGAAATAATTGTATAAGTGTGAAAAGGTAGGTTCACAAATATGTTCATTTCAGGGTATCTAAAATAGTGCAAAACTGGAGACAACTTAATATCTATCAACAGAAGACTGTTAGTACATAATACTGTGGAATATAATGCAACTATGACAACGATAGCTCTACATTCATTGAAATAGAATGACATCTATGACATTTTTAAAAATGAAAATGGCAGATTACAGAACAGAGCATAGTGTTTGATCCTGTTTATATCAAATTACACACTGTGTCTATGTTTATTTAGAGGCAGAAAGAATTGCCTAGTAGGATGGTCACTAAAATAGCATTAGTGGAGGGCATCTGGGTAGCTCAGTCAGTTAAGAGTCTGCCTTTGGCTCAGGTCATGATCCAAGGATCATAGGATGGAGCCCTGCATGGGGCTCCCTGCTCAACAGGGAGTCTGCTTCTCCCTCTCCCCCTGCCACCATCCCTCCTTGTTCTCTCTCTCTCTCTCTCTCTCTCTCTCTCTCTCAAATGAACAGATAAAAAATTTAAAAATAAATAAACAAAATAGCATCAGTGGTTATCCTCCCTATATGGGGGCTTTATTTTTGGCTTGCTTTGTATTTTCTGTATAGTTTACAATTTTTACAGTGAATATGTTTCTTTCTTTAAGATGGATGGAAGGAAGGAAGGAAGGAAGGAAGGAAGGAAGGAAGGAAGGAAGGAAAGGAAAGGAAGGATGCTTCTGTATGCCTTCTCTTGTACTTAGCACAGAGGACACAGCAATGAATGAGGCACTGATCCCTTTAGGGACTGTCCAGGTTTACACCTCAAAAGTGTTGGGGATAGCAGTGCATTTGATGGTTACATCCCAAATATCCTACATCTACGAACTGTGTCATCTTCCTCCCTCTGCCTGCTCCTTGTTGGATCTGGGCTCATTTTTGGGAAGCACGGTGAAAAGATGTGAATTCCCCTTGAGAGCCGGTGGGATTGGCAGTAGAAAAAGGGAGATCACTGGACAAGGCTTGAATAACTGTGGAGACACCCTTTGGGGAGGGAAACCCAGGGCAGCCTCTGTCCTCAATGTCCCTCCCCATAATAAGGGATCCCTATGTCCACACTGGATTTTTTTTTTAACTTTCTTGGTCAAAATAATCCTTCTGAAAGTGTCTGAAATCATTACCCTCTGGGGATGAACTTCTTTGAGCCTTGAGGCTGCAAATGATCTAGAAGCCAAGGGTTTCACCACCCCCCACAATGGTCCCATTTCAGGGAACTTTTGCTCAAACACCTCCAGAGCAGGAGATTCTCTCCCTCCTGAGGCAGGTTCTTCTATTTCCTGCAGCTTTAATGATTAGAAATTTCCTTCTTAAGGAAAGAGCTCAAATCTGCACCCCACCCCCACCCCCAGAAGGTATCTGTCATCTGCCCCTACAAAGGAAATGTTCTTCATGGATGGTGATAGAAGATAAAGTAATGTCCACTGAGAACCATGGGGTCAAAGTGAGGTGTGAGCTGGGACAGTGGAAGGAAACAATTTGAAACCAACCTAGCCACTAGGATTGTGCCCCCCAGCTGTCATCTTGCCAACATGTAGGCCAATATGTGGGTTCAGATAATCCCATTGTGGGAAAAAGGCTAAGCAAATCCCAGGAATACTTGGGAAACAGTGTAACAGCAGAAGTGAATGACGTCAAATCCCAGTGAAATTACTTATGAATTAAGGTGACATTGGATTGGTCATCCATTGGGCTGGTGGCCCATACTAAAAACAAAACTTCCTAATTTTTATAAGATATTAAAAGATCCCTTTAGATTTGAGATCCTGTATAAAAGAAGAAGGAATTCCTTATGTGACCTGATTTTACTGCACAAATATAATACAGCTGTCTATAGAGTTCAACCCCTTTCCTCAGCATGTCCGGTGGACATGATATAACCTGGGTCCTGGCAAATCTTTTGGGTCTCCCCTTCTCCACCTCCCCCACCTTCCTCAGATGCTACACACCAGAAGTTCCCATTTTCCCTTATCTCTACTCTTCTGCACTTGCTGCCTCCTCTGCTTGGAATTCCATGTCCCACCTCCTTAAACTCCTTTTTGCCCAAACTCAAAACTCTTTCCAAACCAAGCCTACATCCAAGTTTGACCCCTTCCTGTTGGCCCAGAACATCTTGGGCTTTTCAGACTTGCATGCTGCATGCTTTGTGGTTGATTAAGTCATAGGACTTCCTCCCTCATTAGAACTATGTGTTACCTGAAGGTAGAGTCTGTATCTAATTTTTTGTACCCTGGGTGCCAACCCAATGCCTGACACCTGGTAGAGATGCAGAAACAGTTGAGTGATTGAAGAAATGCTTAAAGGGGTGTACATAGCCTTCGCCAAAGGCAAATTCAGCTTTTTTTCAAAGCTGGTCTTGGAATGATGGGGTTGAGGGGGGGAAGCTTTCTACTTTATCTCATCTCAATGCTAGGATGATTGTGTGGCCTTGGGCAAGTTATGGGATTGCTTTGAGCTTTATTTTCCTTATTTGTGAAGTGGGGGTACATAATAGTATTTGCCTCCCAGAGTTGTTGTGATAAATCAAAGGTAGCAGTGAGTGTGAAGTGCCTGATACAGTGCCTGCCACAGATTAATTGCTATAATTATCATTGTTTTTCTGTCTGGAGCGGTCACAGGGATTATTGTCATTATTATGTAGTGGCTCATTTCTCCCACCTGGAAAATTCTGCCCACCCTGAAAGGCCCTAGATCAAATGTCACTTCCTTTAAGAAACCTTTCTCGCAGCACCTGGCTGGCTCAGTCAGCGGAGCATGCAACTCTTGGTCTCGGGGTTGTGAGTTCAAGTCCTGAGTTGAGAAGAAGAAGAAGAAGAAGAAGAAGAAGAAGAAGAAGAAGAAGAAGAAGAAGAAGAAGGAGGAGGAGGAGGAGGAGGAGGAGGAGGAGGAGGAGAAGAAGAAGAAGAAAAAGAAGGAGGAGGAGGAGGACGATGACGACGATGACGACGATGACGACGATGACGACGACGATGACACCTGGGTGGCTCAGTGAGCATCTGCCTTTGGCTCAGGTTGTGATCCCAGGGTCCTGGGATTGAGTCCGACATCTGGCTCCCTCCATGGAGTCTGCTTCTCCCTTTGCCTGTGTCTCTGACTTTCTCTCTGTGTTTCTCATGAATAAACAAACGAAGTCTTAAAAAGAAAAAAAGAAGAAAGAAAGAAAGAAAGAAAGAAAGAAAGAAAGAAAGAAAGAAAGAGAAGAAAGAAAGAAAGAAACTCTGCTTGGACATACCATGATCACAAAAAGGAAGGGAGGTCCCTCTGTCTCCTCCCTCCTGCTCCACAGGACAGGGCTTTCAGTCAGCACTGCCAAGGGCTCTGGCCTAGGCAGGCTGTAAAAGTCGCTTTTGCAGGGGCTAGCCTGAAGCATCGCTTCCACTTCCAGACTAGCCCGGAGATGTTGTTTTCTGCCCAAGTGTGGTTTAACAGCAGGGAAATCAGGAGTGTAGGGGAAGAGATGCCTCAGCTCATTGTGGTGGGAGGCTTATTTGCCAGTGCATTGAGGCCTCCGCTTGTGGCCTTGTGCACAGGTATTTCCTCCGCACACAGCAGGATGTTAATAATAACCCAATGCACAAGAGTGGCAGTACTTCTCATTTGTACTGCATTAAATGGTAAATGTACTGCATTCACATGGCCTCATTGCTTCAACTAATATTCAGGGAATGAAGGAGACAGGTATTATTCCCATTTTACAAATGGGGACACTGAGGCCAAGATGATTCGCCCCCTGATGGGGGGGGCAGGTCTGAGAGGTGAGCTGGGGCAGCCCCCAGCCCAGCCTCGGCGGCGCATGGGGCGCACGGGCAGCTGCCGGCGCGCTGCGTGCGCACCCCCGGGGGAGCTGTCCAGGGACGCACCAAGGCACTCAGGGTGGGGACGCCCAACCGTCTGAGGCCGCGCAATTCGCCTCTTTCTGACCGCGGCGGTCTGCACCCACCCTCCCGGCAGCAAGACTGAGGCGCGGGCGGCGGGCGGGCGCCCCCTGCTGGGCGGCGGGGGCGGAGCGCGGCGAGGTCCCAGGGCCCGGCCGGGCCGCGGCGCGTCCTCGCTCCCAGGCCCCGCGGAGGCGCGGCGGCTCTCCCGGGCGCCCGCTCCCCCGCCGCCTCCCCCGCTCCCTCCACTTTGGGGATAATTTAACATGTTTCACACTAACTTTCCGTAATGGCCGCGGAGCTTTGGAAAGGCGGCCTCCCCGCTTTAACGGCGGCCGCGCTAATGGTTATCTCGCAGCCGCGCCCCCGGCGATCCCGTCAGGAGTAAATAGAAGCTGACACAGTCATTTGCTTAAATCTTCTCCACACTTTTGCCGCATTTCCCTCCAGAGGATACCCCTGAAACAACAATTATTTGAAATGTCACGCGTTTCTGCCCCTGGGCTACCAACAAATGAACATTAAATCTATTAACAGCAAAAAAAATTAAATGTTTACTTTTCCGCGAAGGTGAGAGGGGCCGGAGTCGGGAGCGGCCGCGGGAGAGGCGGGGGCGGGGGCGGGGGCGGGGGCGGGGGCGGGCGACCCGACCCGGGAACGCGGGAGCCGCACCGGGCGGGGCGAGGGGGGCAGGAGGGAGGCTGCGGCCAGGGGGCCAAGGGCCACAGACACACAGAGCCGTGGACACCAGAAAACACAGACTCCAAGAGACGAGGAAGGAGAGCCACCGCCGATGCCCATAAAATAAGAAATGAGAAAAAGCAGAAAGAAGCATTCCTTCCCCCACCCAACCCCCAGGGCCTCCATCCTCCTGTTTTTAAAGTAAAATTGAAAGCAGAACCCCTGGGCCTTTCCTAGAGCTGTGCTGGGGTGAGCTGCGTGTGTTCTGCAAACAGCGCTCCCTGTCCGCGGCCTGCCCTACAGCCTGGTTTCCTTTGGATTTGAGGCAGCTTGCCTGGGCTGGGCCCCCAGAAGCAGGGCTCTGCCGGCGGACCCCCCCCCCCCCTCGCCAACCCTTGTGCAGCAGCAGCAGAGTGGCTGGGAGGCTTGGAGAGCCCCTCACCGCCTCCCCCCTACAGACCCGGGACCCTGGGGTGAACAGGCATTGGGCAAAGCAGACAGGTCTCAGGGCCTGCTGTAGGTGTGACTCCCTGTGGAGCCCTAGAGCCTTCCAGGCCCATGCGGTGACTCAGTTTCCTCATCTGTACAATGGGAAGCAGATTTCTGGACCTCCAATCCATAGGTCAGACTGAAATGTCCTAATGAGTGCAATGGCTCAGTTGTCTCCCATGGGCCAGTGTGACATTTGAAAGATATCTTGCCTGGTCATGCAGAAGGATTTGGGGTGTGTATGATCTTGTCCTTTGGCTCCCTGTAGGTCAGTGATTTCTGTGTCCACAGAGCACCTCCTGTGGGGAACAGTCTAAGGGAGGGGTAGTAGGAAGCTCTCTGGTAACCCACTTTTACCTCCATGCCTCCAACCAGAACCAGGGCTGGTGAGACAGTTAGGGGTCAAGCAATAGGGAGGCCAGTTAAGGGGTCCTTGGACAGGGAGGAGGACAGTTGGAGGAGTCAGTGGGATAGGGAGGTAGGAGAGGTGGAGCAAGTGAGGAGTTAGTGTGAGCCTTTTTCGCTTCTTGATTCCCCCCACCCTTGCATCTCCTGGTCTACCATAGAACATGTTCCTGTGACATTTTCAGTGAAAATAAATGGGTTAGATTTTATAGTGTGAGGTGAAGGCTCTAGGTCCTGGGCCAACTCTGCATGGCCAGGTGCCTCTGAGTTCTGGTTTCACCACTCGCCTGAGGACACGTGCAGGACCTGGGGCTACACACCAGGACACTTCGTTAGTGTGTAACTGGGTGTGAACACTAGCTCTATATACACCTGTCTGGACCAATAACTCATGCAAGCACAGAAACAAGGCTATGAATTTGCTCTCACACTGCCGCTTTAATTTGCACCCTGTCAGCCTCACATGAACCCACACTCTGAAATATACATTCAGAGCACACTCATGTGGACACATGGATGCTCACCTTCCTTATTCAAATGGAACCTCGCACACTCAGACACAAATCCAAGGTGACTCCTTCCCCCTGTCCTCCACCTTGACAAAGTCCACCTCCAATCTTCTTGCTACGAAGGTTACAGGCAAAAGGGTATGCCTGTCTAGGTCACTGAGGCTATGTCCCTTGTCCAAATGTAAAGTTGTGTATGTGCGCTTGTGTGTGTCAGTGACAAAGAAATTGTACGTGCATTTTTGTGTCTTTGACTGTGGACGTGTTGCCGCCTCCAAGGAGACTCTCTGCGTGTGCATGTGTGTGTTGGAGGGTTGTGTGCCCGCGTAGTTGTGTGTGACTGAAAGTGTGTGGTGGGGGGTGTGGGGGGGTGAGTGCTATTTAAATAAAAAAGAAAGGAAGTGAATCAGGGTCGTTTCCATTTTAATTGTAAAACAGATAAGCACTAAACACTTTGAAAAAGTAAATGACTTGAGAATAATTACTCTCTATTACCCAGCGTCCCAGGGGGGCAGTTGGAGGAGCCCAGATGGCTACAAAAATGGGATTTAGCAGAAAATTGAAGACATTATTCACCGTAACACATTATCAATTACCTTCATATCAATTACAATAACCTTACATTAGCGAGGGGCCCCGAGACCCTCAAGCCCTGAGACTGTGGAATCACTGCAGCCCCGTGGGGGAGGGGGAGGGAGGGGGGGTAAGAGGATGGGAGGGGACTGGGAGGGTCCTGCTGCCTTCTCTCCCAGAGGTGCTGCCGGCTCAGGCCCTCACACCCCATTCCAGGTCTCCACTCCCCAAATTTCCTCCGGTGCCCACACACCAGGCCAGGGGTTGATGGCAGATGACGAGTGGGCGCAGGAAGTGAACTGAGGCGGTAAAGGGCTGAGAAGCTGCCGGGAGAGAGACAGAGACGCCCAGAGGGGGAGGCGATAAGATGCTGAGGGGTGAAGGAAATAAAGGGATGGGGTGAAAATAGTGGGTGGTTGATATGGGCCCAAGAAATATGAGATGCTCAGGGGATTGAAAATCTGAGGGGAAAAGGTGCTGGAAAGTCACCTAGAAATTCTGCTTTTATTCTGTGATCACTTCCCCGTCTATCCACCCCTGCCACCCCCCTGCCCACTCCACCGACAACGGATTTAGGGCTTTTCTAGGCTTTCCCCTTCTCGCATCTCTCCTCCCACTTCAGTTCCTGCAAGCTTCTCTCCTCATCCCAAAACCTCTTAGATGAAATGGGATGGGCCCTGGGGCTGGGGACGCTCATGAGAGTGGGTTGCATAAGGGATTCAAAACTGAAGGTAAAGGCACCTAGCTGACTCCAGTAGAACATGCGACTCTTGATCTCAGGGTGGTGAGTTCAAGCCCCGCATTACGAGAAGAGCTTACCTTAAAAAAAAAAAAAAAAAAAAAGCAAAACCGAAGGGAATGAGCCATTGTCCCCTGCAGTAGGAAGCACAGAAGTGAGACAAAGGGAAGAACTTTCTAGAGTAATACTCAGACTGAATCCAGGGGTCTCCACTGTGGCTGTTGGGACCATGGGTTGGGTTCAGTGAGTGGAGAGGAGCCTGAAGATGCTGCAAGGGCAGGCTCTGAGACAGTGTAAGAATGAAGAGCACCACTGATTCCAATCCTGACTTCTCCCTGGTCCTCCCACTAGCACAGATGCTTCACTGGCTTGGTGGGGAGCCAGCTAAGCCAAACTCTAGGTCTATCCTGCCCAGAATGGTAGCCACTAGCCACATATGGCCATTGGGCACTTCAGATGTGGTCAATCCCCATGGAGATGCACCGCAAATGAACAATGCACACTGATTTTTGAAGATTTAGTATTGAAAAAGAACGTATAATGTCTCATTATACTCTTAAAAATACTGGCTCCATGTTAAGATGATATTTTGGTTGTATTTAAAGTACTTATTTAAATTTAAATGTTTAAATATTAATTTAAAATTTAATGACATTAAAATAAAAACTAGGGGCACTTCGGTGTCTCAGTTGGTTAAGTGGTTAAGTGTCTGCCTTTGGCTCAGGTCATGATTCCAGGGTCTTGGGATCAAGCCCCACATTGGGCTCCCTGCTCAGCGGGGGAACCTGCTTCTCCCTCTCCCTCTGCCACTCCCCTTACTTGTGCTCCTTTGCTTTCTCTCTCAAATAAATAAATAAAATCCTTAATAAAATAAAATAAAACCAAATCAATTGATTTCCCCTGTTTTGCTTTACTTTTTTTAAAAAAAGATTTGATTTATTTATTAGAGAGAGTGCAGTGCATCCATGAGGAAGCACATGGAAGGGGGAGGGAGGAGTAAAGGGGGGAGGGAGAGGGGGGAAGAGAAAGAACCTCAAGCTGACTCCATGCTGAGTATAGAGCCCAAGGAGGGGATTGAGGGCTCTATCTCATGACCTTGAGATCATGACCTCATGACCGGAACCAAAATCAAGAGTCAGTAGCTTATCTAACTGAGCCATCCAGGGTGTCCCTAAAGGTTTGTGGTTTTTCGTTTTTTTTGTTTTTGTTTTTGTTTTTTTGTTAGAGGTAGGGAGAGGGGGCAGAGAGAATCTTAAGCAGGCACCATGCCCAGTGCAGAGCCCAATATGGGACTCGATCTCATGACTCTGACATCATATCTTAAGCTGAAATCAAGAGCCAGATGCCACCCAGGTGTCCCCTCTTTTTATGTTTTAAAACATATAGCCAACTAGAACATTTAAATTGCATTTATGGCTCATATTTCTTTCCGACAGTGCTAGGCTAAAGCACCTAGGAAAGACAGGGTTTGGCTGGGAGAAAATTCTGGGTGTCCCTTCCCAGAGTCACCTCAACCTCAATAAGTTCTCTATTTTTCTCAGAGGCAGGGAACCCTCAGAAACAGTAGCCCTTCTGAGATGCAAGTGATCAGAAACTCCAGGATCTGCCTTTTCCTTTCCATTTCCTGAAACCCAGTCCCCTAGATCAGCCATCTGGGCCAGGATACCTAAGGAAAGGAAGGTGCATGAGCGGTCATGGGTCCTCACATCCAGTCTATCCTCTCTTAGTGCCCGTCCCCAACATGCATACACATATCCTGTCTATCCTCGTAGGCTCATTTATTCACACATTCTCCCACACAGCATGCAGATATACATACCCCTTCAAGTGCATACATGCTTCCTGCTCATTCGTACAATCTCACATTTACATGGGGATGTGCACATGCATTCGGATTCTGCCCTGTGACATCTTCATGTGGATGCACGTGCACTCACAATCTCATCCATGTAGACATGTGCATCCCACTCACACAAGGAGCAGGGCAAGGAGGGCAGGCCTCGGCAAAGTTGTCAACGTGATTCATGATGTGTGTGTGTGTGTGTGTGTGTGTGTGTGTGTGTCCAGGGGAGTGAAAGCTAATAATGCCCCCCTCCCCCAGGCTGGGCCCAGAGGACTAATTGCTAGTAATGAGCTAAAAGGAGCTCAGAGCTGGCCTCAGGCACCGGATGAAGATGTTTCCAGAGACCAGCCAGAATTTGTCCTGCTGTTTTGTTGATAGAAAATCCTTCTCCTCCGGTGTCCCCTCTCTGTCTCTGTCTCTCCTCCTGTGGCTCCCTCTGGTTCCCACAGCCTCTGAGGGGCCCAGCCATACCCATCTCCTGGCTTTCCCATCAGCCTCTCTGCCTCCACCCAAAGGTCATATCCCATCATGGCATTTGCCCTCTGTCCTGCCCTCTACTTCCCCGATGCTGGGGGGGGGGGGGGCACTTCCCAGAGTATCCACTGATGAGCGGAGGCAGATTCCCAGAGGCAGAGGAGGCCAGATCCAGGGTGGCAAGGAGGCTGATTGAATCTGGATCTAAGCAAAACCTTTCTCATAATGAGATCTACCCAATAATGGAAGGGCCAGTGCTGTGCTGCCCACCACTAGCATATTCAACAGCACCCACTGAAGATTCTGTAGAAAAGGTTGCCCCACTGGAAGAGAGGTTGCATAGAATGACCCATGAGGCTCTTCCTGGGATGATTATCATAGTTACTCATGAATTATTAATACAATTATTCACTCGTATTAATTATTATAGCTACCATAGGTTTAGTGTCTATTAAATGCCAAGTACTTTACATTTTTAGCTATCTCCTCACAAAACTCCTAGAAGGGGGAGATATCCTAATTTTACAGATGAGTAAACTGAGGCCCAAAGAGGTTAAACCAGGTGCCAAGGTCACATGGCTAGTCAGTTACAGAGTTGGGATTTGAATCAATTCTGTCTGACTTTAACACCTATGCAATTTCCACTAAAACCCATCCATTCATTCTCTCAATAGATGTTCATTCATCGAACAGAGATCTATGATTTTGCAAGTAAAGACTGAAAGTGATAGTAGTCCTTTTTTTTTTTTTTTAAGATTCTATTTATTTATTCATGAGAGACACAAAGAGAGAGGCAGAGACACAAGCAGAGGGGGGAGAAGGAGCCTCCATGCAGGGAGGCAGGGAGCCCGATGTGGGACTTGATCCGGGGACTCCCACACCCTGAGCCAAAGGCAGAAGCTCAACCGCTGAGCTACCCAGGCGTCCAGTGACAGTAATCCTCAAAGGAATTTGGAAGGAGTGTGGTAGTGGGAACCAGTGTCTCTGTTTAGAAACAGAAACAAAAAAATCCTCACAGGAACCTCCTTCCACCACCCCCTCAGAGGTTGTGTCTGGTGTATACATTTGTGTAAGTGTGTCCATGCGAGCAACTCTGTGAGTGTGTGAATCCGCCTGGGAACACCCAAACATGCAGCAGCCGGGGAGCAGGGATAATTGGAGGGCGACATAGCCTAGTGCCACTCTTTCATGATCATGGAGAAGCGTCTGTTCCAGGGAAGCCCACCCTCCCTGCTGCCACATCAGTGTCCTTCAGCGAGGGCCAAGCCCAAGCCAGAGGCACTTAGGGAGCAGCAGGATCTGAGTGCCCTTTATGCCCACTTCAGCTCCCCTTTCTCCACTTCACTCCTACACTAGAACAGGGGGTGGGCAGAGGGGAGGGAAGGCAGAGAGAAAAGGAGGAACAAGAGCTGGAGTGGGACAGGGCAAGGGTGGCACCCAGAGATTTGGAAGCAGTTTACCATGCAAATATGTATAAAAGCTTTGCATTGCCTCCCTGGAGAAAGGAGCCTAAAATTGAAGTCTAATTATAACGAATGATTGTTAATGAGTTGTCTAAACATAATAGATGGAAAGAATTAAACGCCCAAGAAGAAACAGGGCTTCATTAACACACAATAAAGAAAACCACAAGTGGGGTGAACAGAGCCCTCCCCTGTTGTGAGAAACATCCCTTCTTTCTCCTACTGATGGGGCTGGCAGGTGGGAATAAGGCCGAGACCCCTCGACTGAGACTTTTGGAATCTTCACATGACCCTGAATATAGAGGCCGTGTGTCTGCCAAAGTGGGCATTGCCTGGGCCTATGCCTGCCTGGGTAGACATGGGTGCCCACCTTAGACATGCACATCTGCGGCCCTGTAGGAGTCTAGTCGAAGTAAACGAGGGTGTCTGTTACCCTGAGTGGACGCTGGTTGATGGCTGCATGTGGAATCTCAGAAAGGCACACCCTTCCAGGTTGGGTGCAGCATCTAAGCTTTGGTAGTCTGCTGCACCAGCCTCTGGCCCCCCACACTTCTTGCCTCCTAGGGAAGGAAAACAGCTGAGAAAGGACACATGCACCCATGCACACATATGTCCAGTTTTGAAGTTCGGGAATCAGCCACACTCACCTGAACTCAGAAGGCCAAAAGGAAGAAAGATGTCAGAGATCATCTAGTCCAAACCAGATTACCTAACACAGAGGGAGAGTGACAAGTCCCATGTCCCACAGCTCAGACTTAGATCTCCTCATTACTAGTCCTCGGTGCTCTAGTTTTCAGAACAGCCATCTCATGAATTCATGGCTTGGAGCAAGGCCATTCACACCGTAAGATTAAGTTCAATACATCTCCATATCACACATACAGGGAGTACTGGGTCCCAGATCCTTCTGGGTAAGACCTGAATGTTTAGTTTCCAATGGAGGCAACGGGAGCCACGTGGTGTAGGAAGAGGCTGGGCCATGCCAAGTGGCCCCAGGATGGCATCGCGTGCAGGAACACGCATACATATGGGCTGTTGGAGGGCAGAGAAGAGAGCTGGAGAGAAGCGGGCTTTGATTGACAGGTTAATGAAGCGCTTTATGCCGGCAGTGTAACTGCTGAGGCAGGCTTCGAGCAGGCAGGCACATACACACACACACACACACACACACACACACACAGAGGCAACACTCAGCAAGGCAGGACCTGGGCTGGCAAACCCCCAGTCTCCCCGCATCCACAAGGATGCTCTCCCTGCACCTCTGCTCTTCACTTTCCAGGGCTCTTGTAGGGTTGGTGCAGTTCTGCAGGTCATGCATGGATGAAGAGGTGGGGAGAACCAATGGGACCTGGAGCCCCTGGTTCTCTGCTCAGCGCTGAGGTGACCTTGCCCACAGGGAGAATAAGACCAGGACTAAGACTCCTCCCAAGACAGCCCAAACACCCAGGCAGGCTGCTCGGTGGGGGTGGAGCTTGGAGCTTAACTTCTGGATGGACTTGCAGGTCCTCAGCCTATCTTGCTTAGACCCTCCTCAGACCAGACAGCCTACCCTCCCCCCACCTTCGCCCTTCCTTTGACCCCGCCCCCCTTGGAGCCAACACTGATTGGCTGCCATGCAGGCTGTGCCGGCCAACCAGCCCCCGCAGCGCCAAGAAAAGTTAATTTGGAGTTCTGGTCTCCTCCCAGGATGCATTTGGGCGGCCGCCCGTAATGAGATGCATAATTGCGGAGGCCTGCCAACAAAAGCAGGCTGGATTTAATTGAGTCAACGCATGGCCATTAATAATCTGACGGCAGTCCTCCCCCACCCCCACCCCACCCCCACCCGCTATCATCCAGCGCTCTGCAGCCCCCATTGGGTTCACTGGGCTCCCATCCCAGGCTGGTCTCCTGCTGGGGGGAGCAGGCCCTGACCATTCCCTAGCCTGCCCCAGCGCCGCAGAGGCTGTAGGGAGAATCCAAACTCCCCTAGAATATCTCATGATAAATCAACGCCCCCCGCCTCCAGCTCGACAACATACCTTGGACAGAACCTGTCCCCCACCAACCTCTCTTCCCATCTAGTCATTATGCAAATATATCCTGAGCTCCTACCGTGTGCCAGGCACTGGGCTTTGACCTGGGAATACAGCAGCCAACACAGACACAGCCAGCGTCTTGGAGCTTAGTGTCACCATTCAACTGGCCCCTCACACCCTTTTCATGTTCCTGAGTCTTGCAGCTGTCCCCACATACCCACACCTATGCTTGACTCCACATACCAGCCCTCTTACACCTTCCCCAGTTGCCTGCCCTCTACACCTGTCCTCATGCCCTTTCCCCATACCTGTCCCTTTTATGTCTTACTCACACTTGTATCCACAATATGCCCTTTCCCATAGTCCTGTCCCCAGCACCCATTTGCCCATACATGTCCCCAATCTCCTGCCAGTTTCTACCCAATACCCAGAAAGAACCTTATTCACAGGCCCCTCCCCCCACATTTGCTCCTCTCCTCTCACACCACCTACAGGCTTTCAGTAACACTGTCAGGACGACCTCACCAATACCCTCTCTCTGCATCTCCTCCCTCCTCCTTCCTGCTTGTCCCTCCATTCATCAGGCCACCTATCTACCCTCACAGTCCCACAAGCCTTACCCAAACTTTCCAAATGGTTGCATATCCTAGAGCTGTTCTTGCATCTGTAAAATGGGAATAATATTGGTAAATGCCTCATGGGGTTGTTGAAATGGTGATTTCGTGAGATAATCCAGGCAAAGGGCACCTGGAAGCACTTCCCAGTGCTGGTGGTTGACTTGCTGGGTAGAAATAATCCGATAAACTCCCCCACACTGAGCTCTGGACTGACCAAGGTCCTGAGGGATTCCCCCCCCACCCCACATACCTTAGGATAATCTATTTTTAAATAAAATTAGCCTGGAGAAGGCCTGGTCTAACCCTAGTGGTTGAAGCTCAGATGGTAGAAATCTAGGTAGAGTGACCAGCTTTTCATAGCCCCTCAGGAAGTTCTGCTCATTTGCAGCCTCACCTGTTCCACATACACCTGTTTACCCACTATTCCCCTGGGGGAAGTGCAGGGCCCTGGCATCCCTCAGAGTGGGTCTGGAGCCCGTGGAAAGAGGGAATGGAGCACTATTCTCCACTCACTCTCCCACTTTCAGGAAATCCCTGGTAGGGTAGGAAGAGATAAGTCTAACTTTGGAATGGGTGTGGGTGGAGTCTTGGGTCCCTGGGAAGCTGAATTTCTTATGAAAGGAGAACAGGACTCCCTTTCCTTCCCACTTTATTCCTCAGTGTCCACCGTAAGGCCAAGGAGGCAAAAGAAGGGAAAAGAGCCACTGCTTGGGAGAGGAGGCAGTACGGGGAGAGCTAGATCTGGAGCCCCTTATTCCCACCCCTGCCCTTCAACTCGCTTGGTGGTTGGAGGGGCGGGCCGTCCCGGATGCTCTGAAAGGAAGATACCCTCCGCCCCCGGCCTGGAGCCTCTCCTCCCCAATCGCGGGCTTCCCGGAGGAGGCGTCGGGGCCGCGCTTCGCTGGGGCCGACAGGCGGGCGCGCGCGAGCACGCGACTCCTCCGAGAATCCCCGTCACCGCCGAAATCGCCGAAATTGGCTGCAACTAGTAAAGATGCCAGGAATTTGCACCTTGCTCTGTGACCTAAAGCAAAAATGACATGAACATTGACAAATTTGACAAGGAAATTTGTGCAAAAAACAACTTCTATTTGGCTAGCCAAGCAGCAAATATGCCGGATGATACGCTTTATTAAGCAATCCATTTCTCAGCAATAGCGGCGCCATCTGCAAAGGTTACCGCGCATCAGGCTCGGCACAGAATTTCATCTGCGTCTGCAGTCGGGGCCGCACGCGGACACATTTTTCATGTACATGCGATTCCGGATGCAAATAGAATCCGTGATGAAGGAGGTGACCTTCTGGGCCGAGCCGCGCGCGCTAAAGTCACGCGCGGGCCCGCGGGGAGCGGGCGGGGCAGGCGAGTGCGGGGCTCCTCGTGGGACTGGGGCTGAGGGTTGGAAGAGGATGGGGTGTGGGAGGGGGCAGGAGGTAGGGGTCCACGGGAGGCAGGAATCACATATTGTAGCTTTGGGTCTGGAAGGGATTTAGGAGAGCATTGGCCACATCCTCTCGTTTTTCACAGATGTGGAAACTGAGGCTCAGAACGGTAAGGGTCTTGACCAAAATCCTAAACACGATGCTGGCAGGACCAGAGCTAGGTCCCCATGCCTTGACTCCCAGTCAGTGTTGGCTCTGAGGATGAGGGTAGAGACTGGGAGTATGCTTGTGTTGACACTGCTAACTGCATGACCTCGAGCAAATTAATAAAGCTCTCTGTGCCTTTAGCGTCCTTTTCTGTAAAATAAAGATATGCTATTATCCATCTCACAGCCTGGTTCCGGAGGAGTGAATTAGTATGCATAAGGTGCTTGGAACAGTGCCTTGCACAAAGTAAGTTCTACAAAAGTGTTTGTTGATTAAGTAAATTTGTGTTTTTATCCCTCCTGGGCTGATGGGGGTGGTGGTGGGGGACAGGCACAAAAGGGAAAGCTCCAGTGGAGGCAGAATGGGTGCAGATGGGGAGAAATGGGTGAGCTACCATCCTTAACAACTGGATTGGGGCAGATGCCTCAGCCCTCTCAGAAAGAAGGCCTCTGCTCCCTTCTTTCCTCTATCCCCTCTATCAGCCCATTTTCCTTACATCCTTCCTCCCACCATACAAAGAAATAAAGTGCATTTTCATTTCCCACTCTCAGTCCTGTTCAGTTATCCAACTCTGCTGTGGTCCATTGGGACCCTAGGGTCTGTCTGTCTTGCAGGATCTCCTGTCATACTTGTGTTTCAAGTTAGGTGATTCCTTTTGGCTTTCTACTGGCTGAAGGGTCACATGGGGAGGAGCTGTGCCTCTCACTATGAAGGTGCTCTAATGAAGTCTGTCTCCCAACCTCAGTGGCCTCATTCCCACAGCCTTGGTAACTTCATAGTCTCTGATTTGAGATAATAAAACTCCATTCCCTTCACTGGTCTACATTTGTCACCCCTATTCCCACCCCCCCCATCCATGTCTCCTTCCCCCAAGCCAGGATTAATGCACCGATAAGCACCTATAGAAATTATTGCCTAATATTATTTCCTGGCAATACCCCCCCAACCCCCACCACACATACACTGGACAAAGCCCTTCTCTGTTTTCTGAACCCCTCCCTCAAACTCTCTTTGGGATGGACAGGTTCATTGCTCACCAGGTGACCTTGTGCTGCTTCTTCTTTTTTTAAAGATTTAAAAAAAATTTTTTTTAAGTAATCTTTACACCCAAAGTGTGGGGCTGAGATCAAGAGTTGCATGCTCTACCAACTGAGGCAGCCAGGCATCCTATCCCTAGGCTTCTCACACTGTCTCACCACCACCACTATCCAGTTTTTAAACCCACAGTGGGGCAGCCTGGGTGGCTCAGTGGTTTAGCACCGCTTTCAGCCCAGGGTATGATCCTGGAGACACAGGATCAAGTCCCATGTCAGGCTCCCTGTGTGGAGCCTGCTGTTCTCTCTGCCTGTGTCTCCACCTGTGTGTGTGTGTGTGTGTGTGTGTGTTTCATGAATAAACAAATTAAATCTTTAAAAAAAAAAACCCACAGTGGTCTCTCCCCAAAGAGCTCATGGGAGAGGTTGGAGAGATCTGGCCTGCATACTAGGCTTCCCAACCTACCCACACTGTGACCTTGAGTTAATCACTCAACCTGGGGAACTTCTATTTTCTCGTTCCTAAAATGGGATATATTAATAGTAATAACCTCTTTAGCCTGCTGGATCCTGGAAGATAAAACACGTTTCTTTCTTTTTTCTTTTCACGCAAGCTCTACTCTCAAGGTGGGGCTTGAATGCAGGACCCTGCGATCAAGAGTCTTAAGCTCTTACCCACTGAGCCAGCCAGGCGCCCCTGAAACCTGTCAAATCAATCATTAAATAAATACATAACTTTCTTTTTTTTCCCTTTTATTCCCCCATTTCCATTTGGGTTCCCCCATGCTCAGGCTGTTGCTCACTCTCTCCATTTCTTTGCCACCCTTCCCCACCTCTCCTTTTGGGGTATATTTCTTTTAAAGGGCCAAGTTTTCAAATAAAAGAAAATCCAATGCTGCCCTAAATCCTCATCTGGGGCTCTGAGTCTGGATTGTGGGGCAGAAGTCAGAAGCTAAAATGTTGGTTTGTTTAATCTTTACTGAGCACCTAAGTAGTCCAAACAGAGCTCAGATCCCTGAGGGCTGCCTGAAGGGGCTCACATTTACCCCTGCCTCCCAAGTAGCTGCGGGTACGGGTTCGTCCTGTGAGGAGGTGGTACTGGAGTGCCCTGCGTCCTGCCACGTACCCCCAAAACGAAGTCTTGCCTGGAAAAGAGATGATGGGGAATGGAACCACCCTAAAACCCTCGCATGGCTGGAGAGGCCCCATCCTGGGCCTTTACTCTTCTTTCCCCTCTTCATTTCCTCTCCGCACCCTCCTACCCCAACCCCCACCGCCCGTTTTGAGGCGCGTCCGGCTTTGGAGACCCCTGACGGCCCGATGCAGCCCTTCCGAGGGGCGAAGGGCGGCGGGCCCACCTTGCTGGGCCGGTGCAGGAGTAGGTGCCCAGCGGTACAAAGCGACCCGGCCGCAGAGCCCCTTTGGCAAGCACCACCTCCCCCGCCAGCCCCCGGAAGTTTCTGGCCCAGCCTTCTAGGCCGAAGGGGCGGGGCGAGGGGCGAGGGGCGGAGCCACCCCGGCCCCGCCCGGCCCTCCCTCCACGGCTCCGCCCCTCCCCTCACGGCCCTCACCGGCCGGCCCGCCCCTTCCCCGGCCCCGGCACGCTACAGTAATCCAGAATGTGTATTTCTGCAGATGATTAAATCAATACAATCCTGACAGGACTTGTTGGAACATGCTTCTTTATTTTGCGCAATTCCTTCCCCGCGTCGCCGGCATTTATCACCCGCTCGGCTGTCAGCGCCGAGATTGTGCGGGGCGAGGGCGGGGCGGGGTGGGGGAGGGTCGCGCTGGCGGGGTGGGGGGCGGCCTCCGCCGCGCCCCGCCGCCGCCCTACGCTAACACAGACAAATAAACTTAGGGGTTGGACTACGCCCCCCCGCACCCACGGCCCGCGCGGGTCCCCCTACGCTGGGGCTGGTGGGGGCGGGGAACGGGGAGATTTGGGAGAGGGCCCCGAGGTAGGGGAGGCCGCAGAAACAGGGCCCCTGGGTCGCACCCACGCTCCCCTTTACACACCGAGCCCCTCCTCGAGGTCAGAGCCCCGACGGGTGGTTCTCCCCTGAATCCTCTCACCCTCCTCTGACCTTGGTCCTGGCCGCGGGGGCCCCTCGGTGGTGGGATGGGGGAGGGTGGGAGTCAGGATCGGCGGCCCTAAGGCAGGCCCGGGGATGGCAGGAGGGGAGAGGAGGAGGAGGAAGACGAGGAGGAAAGAGGGGAGAGGAGGAGGAGGAGGAAAACAAGGATGTGGAGGGGGAAGAAGAGCGGGACGGAGAGGAGGGGAGGGAAGAGGAAGGCTGGAGGGGGAGGAAGAGGAGAAGGGAGGAGGGCGCAGGGAGCAAGGCGAGGAGGACGACGGGGAGGAAGGCTCGGAGGCGGTGGCGGCCGGTGACAGGTGCCTCGCGGTGGCGGCCCTCGGCAGACGTGATTGCCGCCGTGGCTGCGCGCCGGAGCGTGACTTTACAACTAATCCTGTTTGTAAGTTATTATTTATCTTCAGGAAAGTTTGTCAAACTTGGGCTTTGATTTTTCGCCCTGATTTCCCTCTTGTGGCGCGCTCTCGCACGCGCTCCCATATAATTTATGACTGCCTCTGGTCCTGATGACAGATTATTAAAAGTAGAATTAGTTTTTCGCGCAGAATTTTTCCACTGGGAATTGGGAAGGCAGCGCTCTCCGCGGAAGGTCTCCGGCGAGGTCTCCATTACTAATAGAAGTTTTTTGATGGGGTGAGGAGACTAATGATTTGAATTTACTGTGGCAGCAGTCACGTGGGCGGGAAGGCATCAGCCGAAGAGACAAGAGGTTAACTTTCTCCCTGTGGAGAGGTTTATTGGATTGTTTAGCAGCAGAAGGATAATGTTTTTGTCATAGACTGCTGGTGCCGCGCTGCAGTGCGGTGGCCGCCAGCGCCGGGAGAGGGGGGAGGGCAGGGGGAGGGGAGGGAGGGGAGCGGGGGAGCCCGGGAGACCGCGCGAGGCGGACGGACCGACGGACACACAGACGGACGCAGCGGGGAGAGCCAGAGAGTTAGAGGGGGACGCACGCAGAGACACGGCGAAGCAGGGGGAAGCGGGAGAGACAGGGGAGGGCTCGAGGGAGACCGAGACGCAGAGTGGCAGACAGAAAGACAAGAGCCCCAAGAAATATGACCGAGGGAAAGGGAGGCGGGCCGGAGAGCGAAAACCAGGGGCAGAAACCCAGCGAGGCGGGCAGCACGGGGGCGGGAGGGGCGCTCGCAGCTTCCCCCGCTGCGGCCGACCCGGGAGGGGGACTGGGCCCCGGGGGGCGCGCGATCCAGGCGCGGAGCTCCGGGGGGGCCGGGGGGGCCGACGAGGGGCACCCCGAGGCCCTCCGCCCGGGTGCGCGCGGGGTGATCCCGGAGGCGCGGGCCGCGCTGGCGCCCCCAGGCGGGCGGGGTGGGCCCGGCGGCCCGGGGAGGGGGGAGGGGGAGGGGCGCGCGGCGGCGGCGGTGGCGGCGGCGGCGGCGGCGCGTTCACCTGGCCGTGCGCTCGGAACTTGTACTCCCAGCATGCCTCGACAACATGGGAACCGGAGGGGAGTCGCTGCGCAGCTGAGAGCCTCGGCTTAATCTTATGCACCATTAAGCACTCAGCAGCAAGCCCGTCCTGTTCATATACATCATCCACGCTTAATAAACATAATGATGACATAAGATGTAATTCTAGATGAATTTTCATTTTATAGGGAAATGGAGAATTCCTGTAGAAGGGAAAAAAAGTAAATTATCTGGGAAGTGCAAAATAAATGATGTTGCTCCCAGAGATGAATAGAGGTGTTAGAGAGAGAGAGAGGGAGAGAAGGAGGAAGGAGGGAGGGAGGGGAAGAGAGAGAGAGAGAACAGAGACAGGGAGAGATAGAGTCACACAGAGAGAGGCAGAGACCTGGCCCGAGAAAGCCACCGGATATGGGGGGTGGGGCGGGCTGCTGGAAGTGGGGGAGGAACCCGAAGGGACTCAGGCCGCGGGGCTCCGGGTGGGAGCTGCAGGGGGTCGGGCCCGCTTCGGTGGAGGGGCCGAGGCGAGGGTGACGGTGACGGACGGGGCCGGGACGGGCGGCTCATTCGTCAAGGGAAGGATCAGGGGCCCGCGGAGTCACTTACCGGCGGAAATTGAATTCTGATGAAAGCGCGGAGAGGCGAGGGCGGGGGAGAGGGGACCGGGCTCGGGCCGAGTTCCCAGACTTGCTAAGGGGAGGGGGAAAGGCCCACAGAGACCTTCCAGATTGAAGTCCACGCCTCCTTCCTGTCTGGAACCCAGCCCGACCCCCAGCCCCTGCCCCAGGCACCTCGCGGAGGATGTCCAGCCCTGCCCGGAAGAGTGGTGGGCCCGAGGGCGGCGTATCCAGAAATGGAGCTGGAGCCCTCTTCCCGTGGAATTTGACTGCAGGGTCCTCCGGACTGGCCAGGGGATGTCTGTGGGGTTGGAGGAAGAGGTCAGAGGGAAGGGAGTTCTGTGAGATGATTAGAAAGAAAGAAGAGAGGAGGCAAGAAGGGCTAATGGAAATTGGTGATGGCTCTTCTAGGAGAGTGGGTTAAATGGTGGAGGTTGGGGGTGGGTAACAAGGATCAGGGGTGGCTGATGGAGGAAATCAGTGAGAGGGGCTTGGAGGCCAAGGGGATATAGTGGAGGGTCTCCTGATCGGCCTGGGGGAATCCCTGGTGGGAGGAATGGTGTAGCTAATATGGAAGGCAGGCCCAGAAGAGAAGAAGCAGGGCTGTCATCACATTCACTGCAGTCTTCCCCTATTAAGAGGGAAGGACCTTACTAATGAAAGTAGCAGCCTGGATAATACTGGCAGGGTCTCCTGGGGGGAAGGACGGGGTCAGTTCCATCCAGAGTCTCCCTCACCAGCATGGTGACCTCTCAGCTAGCAAAAAGCCCCTAACCTCTCCTGCAAAGGGCATGGAGTGGACAGCTCATGCTGCTACAGAGAGAAAAACAAGATAAAGATGGGGGCCATGGAGAACTGGGGCTGGGGTTTTATTGTTCTGGGTTAGGATAGGGAGTGGAGCGAACATGAGCTCTACTCCTTGACATGTGCACTCAAACCCATCCTAACTCTCCACACATGGTCTACAGTCAACCATCAGCTCATCCACAAAGCTTTTATGAGTGGCTCCCTACCCTCACTCAGGAATGTTCAAAGCCTGGTACTCAAAAAGACGGATCCTCAGCAAGCAAAGAGAGGGACAAAGAATTTTGTATCACAGAGGCAGAGAAACCATGCTCCAGGAATCCAGGGTGCTATTGGTGGTAGTCATGGTGGGGACCAGCATGAAAGTCTTGGAGAAAGTTGCATCGAACCTGGCTTTGATGATCCGTAGGACTCTACCCAACAGAAATTGGGATGGAGGTGAGGCTAAGGGAGGCATGTGAAGCAGAAGGAAGAGCATGGACAAAAGTGAGGGAGAGGGGAAACATGGAGGAGGTTGGGAAAATATTTAGTTTCCCTACTTGCTGGGATGTGGCTTAGGAGGCATATCATTGGGAGCCAAGGCTAGAAAAGCAAGCCGAAGGAGAGGAGAATGTCCTCTTGAGAAGGCTTGTTTTGCCTGACAGCAGAAGGATTGTGGACTTTACTCATTGGGCAGTGGGGAGCCACAAATGGTTTCTAAACTGTGGAAGCAGAAGTCAGAGCTGTGCTTGGGGCTGATTACATCAATAGCAGAATACATAAGGGAAAAAGAGAAGGTGGGGAGGTTGTGACCAGGATGACACTTTGCCCCTGTGCCTGGATGTCCACTCCCAAGGACATCAGAGAAGTGTGAGAGAAGAAGACCTCTCCAGGGGTGCCCCTTGACTCTTTAATCAACTGATTCCTTTCTTACCCATCCTGAATTCCTTTCCCTTAGGATTTCACCTCTGAATGACTCTCTCCACCAGACCTTCAGCAGACAACTGAACCTCTTCCAAGCATTCCATCAACATCCTGCAGTGATGTGTTGAGGAGAAGGGAGTGGTCATAATGTCTATGGATATGTGGGTGACAGTATCATTGTAATCATGTCAACTTATTTATCTGTCCTATTCAGGCTGACTGGTAACTGGAAGAAGGTGGCAGCAGATGATTGAACTGGTGAGGGTGGTTATATCCACAGAGACCAAAGACACACAACCTCACACAGGGACACAATACCACTCTTTTGCCTCTGGAGCCTGGGCTCTCAGAATTCTAAAACCTCAGGAGCCCTTGGGATTCCAGGGGCCACTGGAAGACCTTGGTGGGTGGGACCACCCTCTCCTCTCCTCTCCTCTCCTCTCCTCTCCTCTCCTCTCCTCTCCTCTCCTCTCCTCTCCTCAATACCACCTCACTCCATCCCACCTCACTCCATCCCCAGTACTCTTTGAGCTGATCCAAACAAAGGCAATCCACAAACCTGTCTTAGGCTCCACTCTAAAGTGACCCTCATGTAGGGACCATTTGGCACTAGGAAGGGGGGGGGCTTTGAGGAAGTGGAGCCTTGAGGGGTCCCCTACCAGCCCATTCAGGAGCACCTTTGTTTAGGTGCCATCCAGGAGCATACAGGAGCTGGAGCATGAACTGGAACCTCAGTCATCTCACTGGTCCCCACAGGTCCAGAGGGTGCTGTCATGTATGGAGTAGAAGGAGCAATTCCTCTGATCCTGCAGGAGGGCCCCAATGCTGCCAGCTGTTGGGTAGGTGAGGGGTTGACCAGGCACCTCTCAGAAAGCGGTGGATCCTAGGCAACAGAGCTGAGCATTCCACACTGGGCAACCAGAGAAATTACACAAATACCCACCATCTCCTCTCCTCTCTCTCTTTATCTGTATTATCCATGTAACCATCCATCTTAGATACAATACACCAAACATAAGAAGCTAGATATGGGGATCCCTGGGTGGCGCAGCGGTTTGGTGCCTGCCTTTGGCCCAGGGCGCGATCCTGGAGACCCGGGATCGAATCCCACGTCGGGCTCCGGGATCGAATCCCACGTCGGGCTCCCGGTGCATGGAGCCTGCTTCTCCCTCTGCCTGTGTCTCTGCCTCTCTCTCTCTCTGTGACTATCATAAATAAAAAAAAAAAAAAAAAAAAAAAACACTTAAAAAAAAAAAAAAAGAAGCTAGATATGTACACAAATCCACAAACATACACAGGCAGGGATGTATACTTAAACACATGTACTCATTTGTGTTTTGTTGTTACATCATGTGTTTGTGTGAATCATTGTTTTGATGGTCACGGTATATATTGTATATCACAATTTTACAAGTACATGGATGACCATGTGTATAAATGTATTTAGGAGTGCATTTACATATACATGAACAAACATCATGCCCAGTCCCTGTACCCCAGGGATTCATCTGAAGAAGGGGAAAGCAAAGGAGAGCAAGAACACGATGGGGGTAAGTAGGGGTGGGGAACATGGCGGGGGGAGCACTTGAAATTGCAAGAACTACAGGGAAGCAATGAGCTGAAACACCCAGGCCCAGCTCCTGCTTGCACCCCCCACCCCCCGCCCTCTGTGGGCCTCCCAGAAGGGCCCAGTGCTGCCGTCCCCTCACCTCCCTTGGAGCCCGAGTTTTAATTTGGGCGGTGTAATTTTGGTGCGAACGGTTGGGCGCCTTTCGTTGGGAAATTGGGAGGAATGCAAACAAGATTTCACTTCATTAAACAGGGGCAAACAGTAGAGAAATTGCACTTACTTATGGAAATGACTTTTAAACATGCACAGCATTTACTGGCACTGCCCGCGCTGAAATTCTGTGAGGATTATACATGTGAATAATTCACCGCGGGCCAATTAGAGCTCACTCTGTCCCTAACCCCCAACAGCCCCCATCACACCCTGTCTAGATTATGGCCCAGCCTCCTTCTCCAACTCTCCCTCTTTCCCTCTCATTTTTAGTCTCTCACTTTTGAACCCATGCTGTGAACCAGGTTGTTAGACACATTTTAAGGAACACCTCAAACATGGTAGCACACAGGTATTGTAATGCTTCAAACGTGTTCAGATACACACAAAGACACAATTATGCAAACCCACAGGATAAAACACTGTGATGCTTCAACACAGCAACACATAGATACGTTTTGACAACCCAAACATGTTAATGCACTCAACAATTGTGACAAACAGGCTTTGTAACACCTCCTACATGTTAATACACATTGTGACAAGTTAATCATGATAGTCATAGACACATATTATAGCATTGTAACATAAATACAGATGCATAACACATATATGGTGATACATAATCATACATTGTGACAATTGAAACACAATGATTCACACAGACACACATTGTAACAATGTCAACACTTGATAACACGATGCTCAAACATCATGGTATGTACATTGTACCAACTCAGAGAGATACATACCATGTTGTTAAATGCAAATACATTGCCACACAAAGATAACCCGTGACAATTCAAACTTTGAATCATACAGAGACACGTTGGGAGCATTCAAACCTGGTGATGTCCTCACAATTTGGGAACAATTAAAAGAAAGGTGACACAATTATACATATTGTATCAACTCAAAACCAATTATGTACAATGATGCAGGGGATACAGTGATACTCCCCGATAACTCAAGGCTGGCAACACATATAGCTTTACATTGCAACAATGCAAATACAATGATATACTCATGGTGACTATTTAAACATAATGACTCATACTCTGCCCGCTGAAACATGCTTGCTCACAAGAACACACGATGACAACTCAAGCATGGAAACACACACTGGGGCTATTCAAACATAGTGAGATAGATTTAGGCACACATTAAATCAACTCAGACACCCTGATACCATCCTGATACCAAGTGATGACATCCATATTTTGGCAACTCAACATTGTACAACTTCAACATATCAAGTGTCCACTCATTCACATGTTGTATGGAATAAAACATAGGGACACACATTCTGTGACAACTCTAACGTACTGACTCACTGGAGAGAGTGAGACACATTCATGGAATATGACACAAATGAAGACAATGTTGAAACAAAATACTCTGGTACATTGATACAGAAAATGATCAACTGAAATGGTAAACACAAACATACTCTAACTCATGGATGTGCAAATAACCCAATGACACATGAATGACAAGGAAAAACACTCTAAGACATAATGACACATAATGGATACATAGGAACACTTATGCACAAGTATACTGCTACCACCACACCCTTATCGTTATGTGGGTCTCTGGGAGTAACTGGGTCCAAGGTTGATTGTCTTGTATGTTTATACATACTATTTTGATAGTATGTGTGTGGCTGTGTTATCTTGGATATAAGTGCAAGTGTATCGTCACCATGTTAAGCTTGTCATGATGCATGCCTAGGAGTAGGTGGGTCAGCAGGTTTTTATTGTCACATGGTAGATGGTGCAATTCCTTCTGCTGGGATCTCAAGACCATTAAGAACAAAAAAGGCAATTATATTGCCTGGTGCCACAACAGGTCACCTTGCCAGGGGAGCTGAGAAAATGACCTCTGAGAAGATCAAGCTATATCAGGAGCCTTGGTCCCATGAATGGTCAGCACTTTTGAGCCACTCCCATTTCACAGAAGGAGACATTGAGGACAAATGGTCAGCCAGGTTGTGCTGAGAGTGGGCAGGGGAGAGGGAATACTAGGGCAGAAGGGGGAATCAGGGAGAGGGTGGAGCTTCTAGACCTGTCCACCCCTTTCCATCCATGATGGCGGGCACCTGGGCCACAGCTGCTCTGCTACCTTCTGCTACCCTGACTTCCTCTCCCCCACTCCCAAGTCTCAGCCCACCCCCATCCTCCTCCCTTCTCTAGCCCCTCCCCACTTTCCCCCTTGCTCTCTCTCTCCCTCTCCAACGGGCACATGTCAGAGAACATTATGTGCACCGAGGATTTGCATAATTCAAGAAGCATCAAATTAAATTTGCATAATTCCTTTGATTACACTTGTTATTAAATGTAAGTGACATTGATTTACAAAATGGCCCAATATAAGGTTAATAGCAAATGTCACCTTCCAACAGGGTGAGTGTGTGTGAGTGTGTGTGTGAGTGTGTGTGTGGCGGGGCAGGGGGATTGCAAGAGGATGGACATGAATCCCAGCACTTCTTTTTCACCAGGCTCAGCCCCTCCTGCTCCTCCCCTCAGCTGCCCCAGGCCCCCAGGCTCCCCTCCCCAGGTTCTGAATACTGACAAGGGAACTGGCCTCAGATTCCCCCTTCCCTTCCCCTTCTTCCAGGGCTAGATCCAGTGAAGTTAGGTTGAGGACCAGAAGCTAAAGTCAAAGTTGTAGGGTTAATGGTTAATGGTTAGGGTGGTTAGGGATCAGAAGCTATGAAGGGGTACTTTGGAATTTGCCCCCAGAGACATTTATGTCATAGGGCTAGTCACTAAATGGATATGGGGTAGCTTCAGATCTAAGTGGAACTGGGGTTCAGGACCCACACAGGATGGGAAGAAGCCCTCCCTTGACAACTGGAGACACAGAAGTACACATAGCATGACTCAGACACCCCATCCACATACAGACATCTGTATGTGCACACCCATACACACATCACACAGATGTACTGCCCATGGACACATGTGTGGGCACACACATAGTCATGGGCATATGCAGCCTCCTATAACCATGGAGGGCAGAAGGATCCAGATATGTTTATGCGCTGTGTTACACATTTGACTACATGGATGGCCGGTCACCAAAGCACATGAAAATGGAAACTGACAAAGACACAGGAACATAGTTATGCCACACCTACCTTCCAGGAGTGACCATGAGAACTCGGACAGGCATGCTTTCCCTCCTTAAGAAGGGCCTCCCCTCACCAGAGGTGCTCTTCCCACTGCTTCTCAGAATTTGGAGGAGTTGGAGAGAAGAGGACTGGGGCAGGAGTGGTTGGAGGGGAATCACTCTGCCTGCAAGCCACTGCCTTTGTGGAAACAACTGGAGAATCACAAGGAAAGGTCCTTCCAAGATCCCTTCCCCCAAATCTCCTTGCCAAAGGGTCTCTTTCTTCATCCTTAATCTGCCACAGGATGTGTGTGTGTGTGTGTGTGTGTGTGTGTGTGTGTGTGTGTGTGTATGGCTGGGGCAGCGCCTAGACATTCATCCTCTCCCCGAGTGAGAATATCGACAAGGCGGTAACTAATCATTAAACCCACTGGCCCCTTTAAACAAGGAAGGAGAATTATGGGCAGAACCGTGGGGGGCAGAGAACCCCCATGGGCTCTCTGAAGGGCAGGTGGGCCCAGGACTGAGCTCTGAACACACCAGAGAGCTACATTCAACCATCACCGCCTCAAGCAGAAATGAACTGGAAGCTTAAACCAGGGGGCAGGGTGTGGAACAGCATCTGTACTCACAAAACCACAAGAACACAATTGAATACAGACACACCCTTCACACAAGAACACACACACACAAGGACCTACAAATGCATGCACCTGTGGACACCCACAAATACATGCAGAAGAGCACAGAACACATACATGTGTTAGCTCTACCCCAGACTCATACATTCCTCCAGTGTAATAATCATCATGGTCAAGAGTGAGAGTTCCAGGGTTACACAGATCCGGGTTCGAATCCTGATTCTACCATTTCCTAGCTGGGTGGTTGGGAAACTAACCAAATCACTCAGAATTCCTATTTCTCCAACTGTTAAGTGGGGAGAATAATATACCTACCTATCCACGAGCTGTTGTGAGTATCAAATGAGATAGTAAACATAGAGTGCCTGGCACATAGTGGGTGCTTGACTGATCTTTGTACGTGGTGGTGTTGTCATTGTTATTTCCAATAACAAGTTTTACTGCGTGCCATCTATGTGCCAGACACAAATTCAGGCCTTGGCGATACAGTGATAAAGGAGACTGACAGTGGTGGGACTCCGTGTGGACTGAAGGACTGAGGAAAAAGCCCCATCCCCACCCCACTCCCCGCCCCCAGGGGCAGATGCAACAGGGACCTCAGCCAAGGAGCCACCTCTGGGATCTGAGGGCTGGGCTGGGTATCGCTTTCTCATCTGCCTGGGCCAACATTGCCTTCCACCCTCAAAGAAGATCAATCTGGCAAGGACTATTCTCCCCTTTCCTGGGCCATCTCTCTTCTACCCCACGTCTAGTCATCTCCCCCCTTGTACGCCCTAATGTGCAAACCTCTCCCCCAGCTTTTTGTTTTTGTTCTGTTTGTTTAAAGATTTTATTTTTAAGTAATCCCCTGAGATCAAGAGTCCTACGCTCACCAACTAAGCCAGGCTGATGCCCAGGGTTTTGTTGTTGTTTGTTTTTATTCTGTCTCTCGGAGCCCGCCCAGGTGCATACAGCTGTGAAGAGTGCAAGAGGCCCAGATGTGCGCAGGTGCAAGTACAGGGACTCCTTCCCTCCTTAGGTTCTTTGGCCCAATAGGTTCCCCTCACCCCCTCCTGCCCTAACCAGGTGGGGACACTGCTGCTAGTCTCCTAATTAGCAAATCCACAGGCTCCTCTCAGTATTTCTTCTCTTCGACCTCTGCGCATTTGGCAGCAGTTCCACCCCTCCTCCTTGAAACGGTCTCCTTTCTTGATTTCCATGACATTGCACCTCCCTACTGCCCCTCCTCCACCTCCCAAGTCCCTTTGCTGGCCTCCCACCAGCTCCTCTGCCTTCTCTCATCCCCTAAATGTAACCGTGCCCCCATGATTCAACCCCCAAACCTCTTGTCTCCCCTCTCTGCATTTCCTAGGCTCTATTGATTCCAACTTGACCTGTAATCGCTCTGGAAATGAACACCCAATTGAGATTTCTAACCCCAAATCTGATCTACCAAATGACAAGCTTGAATTTTCCCCTGCCTGATTCAACTGGTATGTCAAATTTACCATGCACAAAACCGAACACATTCATTTCTTTGGCAAACATTCCTCAAGCACTTAGGATGTCCAGACGCTGTGCCAGGCATCAAGGATACCAAGTGGGGGACACAGTCCCTGCCCTCCATGAGATTAGAGTCTACTGGACCCCCCTCCTTATGCCTTCATCCTTCTACTGGTAAAGCCCCTTCTCCCCACTTCCTCATCCTTCCTCATCCTAGTACTGTCAGGTCCTATACAATCTTCATCCCCATTGCCACCGGCCCAAGTCAGACTCCCTTATTTCCTGCTTCCCATGCAGCCTTCTTGTCCCCTGTCTAGGATATAGTTTGTCCCATTCGCCCCTCAGCAGTCCATCTAAAGCACAGCTCTGACCATGTCTGTTATGTGTTGAATTGTGTCCCTCTCTCTCCTCAAGAAAAAATATGTCCAAGTAAGTACTAACCCCCGCTCCCTGTGAATGTGACCTTATTTGGATGCAACCCTGTCTGGCCCATCTCTGCGCGCCCCACACAGCTTAGCATAGTGCCTGGCATGCAGCTGGCGTACTAGAAATATGTTTCACATTGGCGTGCTGTTCCTTTCCTCAAGAAACTCAGCATTATACCCGACAAAGGCATGGGTTTTGGAGTCAAACAGACCTGGCTTTCTATCTGGATTCTAGGCTAACTAGTCTATGTCCTGAGTGTCAATGGACTCGCCTGTAAAATGGGATGATAACAATTCTTACCTCACAGACTTGTGAAAATTAGAAGAACTGACCTATTGTAGCAGATACCTGGTACTGTTGGCCAAGCTCCACTGGGCATCGTTCTCTCTCTCTCTCTCTCTCTCCTTTTCTTTTAGAGAAAGGGAGAGAGAGAGCCTTTTTTTTTTTTTTTTTTTTTTTTTTTTTAATTCATGAGACAGAGAGAGGCAGAGACATAGGCAGAGGGGGAAGCAGGCTCCATCCAGGGAGCCTGATGCGGGACTCCATCCCAGGACTGGGATCACGCCCTGAGCCAAAAGATATACCCTCAACCGCTGAGCCACCCAGGCGCCCCTAGGGAGAGACTCTTTTTTTTTTTTTTTTTAAGATTTTATTTATTGATTCATGAGAGACACACACAGAGAAAGGCAGAGACACAGGCAGAGGGAGAACTAGACTCCCTACAGGGAGCCCGAGTGGGACTGGATCCCAGGTCTCCAGGATCACACCCTAGGCTGAGGGCAGTGCTAAACCACTCAACCACCTGGGCTGTCCCCACCCCCGGGAGGGACTCTTAAGCAGGCTCCACACGCATCTCAGAGTCCAACACAGAGCTCAATCTCATTGCCCTGAGATCATGACCTGCGCTGAAATCAAGAGTTAGATGCTTAACTGACTCAGCCATCCAGGAGCCCCACTGGTGATCTCTTCTTCTGGAAACCACCATGTAGTCTCAGGGAGAGTCTCCTGACCCTATCCTATTCTGACCCTATGCTATCCCTGGCCAGAGTCACCTGGTCCTAGACTATACACTTGACCTATGGGGACTCAATCAGGTCCTTCTCTGGGATCCTTCACACTGGAACTGAGAGTTGATCCTTCCCTGGGGAGAGCTTCAGGTAAAAGCCCAAATATAGAGCATCCATGTGTCCATCCAGGTCCTGCTCTGTATGTTCCTGAAGCTCGGTACCAACTCTCACCTTCCTGCTCTTTGATTATTTGAAACTTGCTTTTTTTTTTTTTTTTAAGATTTTATTTATTTACTTGAGAGAGAGAGAGAGAGAGAGAATGAGCAAGAGAGAGGAGCAGAGGGAGAAGCAGACTCCCTGTTGAGCAGGGAGCCCAATCCAAGACTTGATCCCAAGACTTGATCCCAGGACCTTGGGATCACTACCTGAGCTGAAGGCAGATACTTAACCAACTGAGCCACCCAGGTGTCCCTGAACCTTGCTTTTGTTACCTGAGGTGTTCGCATCACTTCTAGTAGATTCTCCTGCCTAAATTGGTTCAAATTGGGTTCCCATCACTTGCAACCCAGTGAGTCCTGATTGGCATAACACATAAAAGGTCTTACATACAGTAAGGACACAGTAATTGCTAGATCCCTCCTCCAGGGAAGAGACTAAAGTAATCCCACCAGAGAGGGTGCCCCTAGTGCTCTCTGGGAGAGGAGCAGAACCTCTGTTCAATTTTCAGATTTTCACATCTGGAAGATGAAGGGATAGCCTGGCTGGGGCTTGATGCTCAAAAGGCTTCAGCCCTCAACCGACTGTGCAATTCTAAACATTTCATTCATACTTTTTGATTACTAGCCAAAATAATTAATGAGCAAAACCCAAAAAGGGGAACTCAATTTTAAAGACAGGGAGAAACATAAAACAAAAAAAGGGAGCTTGGTGTTAATAGATAAAGACAAGATTTTTTAAATTCTGGAGAGATGGTAAAGTTGGGTAGAAACGGAACCATTCCAGATGATTTACAACCTCGGGTCAGGGGCAGGCAGGGCTGTGTGCGCATCTTGTTCCAGCCGCCCTGCCCTGCGCGGGGCTCTGCTCCGAGGAGGCCTGGCTTGATGAGAACGTGACTGGCAACAGACTCACCCGGATTTTCGCTAGAAAGTGGCCTTTGCTTGAAGGCAAGTATTCCAAGTAATTGCTTCTGAAAAAGGAAGTCGGTGGCGCTGCAGGCTCTGGGGAGTGTCACCTTTTCCTCTGCACACTTCTGTGCTGTTTACTCTTCTACTTTGGGCGCATCTGATGGTTTACTTTACAAGTATTTAGGAAAGCCCGCAGGCGGCTCCTGTGCGTGCGCACTCGGGAGCGCTGCGTGCGCCCGGCTCCGGCCCTCCCGCGGAGAATTCCCCTCCTTCTGCTCCTCGTCCTGCTGCAGCCCCGTGGGCTCGGCTTCCCGGGCCCTCACCACCCCGGCTCCGACATTTAGCCGAGAGGCGGCCTGCCGCCGCCGAGGCCCCAGGACCAGGGGGGGCGGGGCGGCTCCGTCTGCTTCCCATATGGGGACTTTGTCTGTCCCTGCCTGAGGGCCGCCCCCCTCCTGCCTCACATTGTCCCCTTGCTGTCGCCTGCTGGCCCAAGCCCCGGCCTGCCTCTTCCCTTTTCATTAGCCTCCTAGTGGCAGCCCGGGGCAGGACACGGGGGGCTGGGGGAGGGGCTGGGATTGGCTTGCTCTACTCCAGCCTGGAGCCCCTGGCCAGCTCACCCTGGACTCCTCCCAGCCCACATACTCTGCCTTGAGTGCTCACACGGGGGTAGCGGAGGGAGTGCCCGCTGCCAGGCCTCCCGCTGCACTGGTGACTCTGCTGGCCCTGTCTCAGGCCCCAGAGGAGAAGTGGGGAGGAGAAGGCCACAGCTGCCCCCCATCTCCTTGGCAAAACACCCCCTCACTTTATGATTTCTAGTCTGATGGGAATGAGGCTTGGAGCCCCTGCAGTCATTCTGGTCTGGGGCTGCCACACTGGGGCGTGGATCTAGGGAGTGGGGTGAGAGGAGGAATTGAATCCTCCACTCTAGCAATGCTCTGATACTGCAGGAACAGGGTCACTGGGGTTTATCTGTAGAAGATAAATTCCCACAAAGCCTCTTTCCAGGTCTTCAAGGACAGATCCCATAGCTGGATACAGTGTCCGGGAAAGACCAGAAGATACACACCCAGAGGCTTCACCCTCATCCCCCAACACACCCTCAACCTGAAACCCTCACTCCAACAAGTCCCAATCCACCCCTCCTCTCACCAAAGTGTTCATCCAGACCTCCTCAGAGTTGTCTCCTCTATCCATCTATCATTTAAGGTCCAGGTTGAGCCTCTTTTCTTCCAGAAGCTTCCCTCCAGGTTCCCCTCCCCCCACCCCTGGTATCTGACTCAGTTATTGAAGAAGGCCTAAGAATTTGCATTTCAACAAGTTCCCAGAAGATGGTGATGCTGTAGGTCCCGGATCACACTTGGAGAACAGCTGATTTGGATCAGCCCCTAGGGCTGGAACCCTTAAGGGGGAGACGATAGGTGTGAAGAGGGTTGAGAAGGCCCATTCAAAGGCAAAGTCCTTCCTGGTAAACAGACTTACAGACGTACTCAAGCTGTGTGTTGGTTAGTACAAAAAAACATGGAACTTAAAGCCAAGAGACTTAGATTACCCATCACCCACCTGCTCACTGGCTGCCAGGCTTTAGACAAACCATGATCTGTCTTAGCCTCAGCTTCCTCCTCTGTAAATAAGGATGGTAAGATCCTGACTGCAAGTTCATTGGGGGATCTAATAAGACTATGCATGTGAAAGCACTTTGTAAACTCTAGGAGTGGGACAGCTATTAGTTTACAATGTTGTGAGATCTATTGTGTTTATCACACCGTGTTTATTATGTGTCACACAGTGTTTTACGTGTTTTATAAATATTAACTCATTTAACCTTCACAATAATCCTATAGAGGAGGAATTGATGATGAGGAGGAGGAAGATTCTCCTCTTATAGGTGGGGAAACCGAGATTAAGTGACTGGCTCCAGATCACACAACTAGCAAAGGGCAGAGCGCAGATTTGCACTGTTCACCACCACTCTGTGCCCTCTCTGCATGGTGGCCTATGCTTTGCCAGTATGTGCATGTTCTGCATACGTATGTGTTATCTGAGTCTAGAAGAGACTGGAAGTGGTTCCAAGTGTGTGCAAAGTATATACAACGTAAGAGTAATGGTACTCAGCTATTGCACATTTACTCTATGCCAGGCATGATGATGAGCAACACTATCATTGAGTTCTCGGTACCCCACATGATAGATCCTATTATTACTCTCATTTTCTGCAGAGGAATGCTGAGTGAGGCCAACTAACTTACCCAAGGTCACACATCCACAGATGAGTGGAGCAGGTGGGTTTAAATGGATACCTTCAGAGCCTTTGCTCTTACCTTCTATGCTGTACTGAGTGTGTCTCTATGATCAGTGTGGGGATATGCAAGTCAGGGTGTGTTTGCACGTAAGTATCTGCCTTTCTATTTAGCTATCATTTGTCTCCCTCCTTTACTGTCCATCCACCTATCCATCCCTAAGTATCTATTATTGGCACCTGGGGTCATTATCCTGGGTTGAGTTTTCTGGAAACCAAGCTGTGGGGGCTTGGAGGAGAGATAAGAGAGGGAACTGTGGTCTCTTTCAGTTGGCTCAAAAAATACCTGAGTTCCTGTCATGTGTTCCCTTGAGTCTAGAGTGCCTGTAAGGGACAAAGCCTGCCATGGTATGCAGGGGACATCCACCTAAAAGAGTGGATGTACCCTCTTCCTTGTTCCCATCACCCCAGGCCAGTGGGCAGGTATTAGACGGGCACAGAGGGCAGGGGGGCCTCATCACACTCTCCAAAGGCAAATCGGGACTGATTATATATCTATCTGTTCAGCACTCATCCAGGAGACCAAAATCTGTACAAAGGGATCTGAACTAGGGTGCCACTTCCAGAGTAATTTTCTTCATGTTTCTCCTTAATACTTATTAACTTATGGGGGGTAGAAGTCGGCGGGTCCTGCTAAATCTGGTTTTAAACACATAGAGAGAAAGCTGAAAGGCAGAACCGAATTAATGCTTCGAAGGGAAGTGGGATTGGTGGACAAAAGAATAAAAAGATTTGGGAGACAAGAAGGGAAGAGACCAGTGGGACTAATAAGTTTCTTTCTGGGGTGGGGGCCAAATTACCTGGATGTGATGGGGTAAAGTATTATTTTCTATTTTGAAGAAAAATGTGTGATGTTTATACTGTCTCAGAACAAATAGGCCCGTGACTGATGGATAGTTTACCATTCATGTGGCTGGTTTCATGTACTTTTGACAGCTCAATCAGGATTCCAACAGTTACAAAAAATGATTTTCTTCTAAGAAGTCGCAGGAGGGAAGCATGTACCCCTTGCCCCCGCCCCGTGCCCGGTCGGCATCATGGATCTGAGTGAGAAGAGACTTGGTTGTGCTGCATGCGTGGGCAGAGGCCCTGGGGGCCCCCAGACACTGCCCAGGGTGGGCAGGAGGTGTCTTGCTTCTTGGGGCTGCCTGGGGAGTCTGGTTGAACGGATTCCTGGAGGGCCATTCAGGAAGGTCTGGAAGCCCTTGCTGTCCTCAGGGCTGAGGTTGGGAGGGGATCAGGGATTGAGGAGGAAGACAGAAGCCCTTCAGAAGCCCAGGAGAGTCAGACTATGATTAAAAAAAAAAAAAAAAAAGAATGTGGGAAGCCTGGGTGGCTCAGCAGGTAAGCATCTGCCTTTGGCTCAGGGTGTGATCCTGGAGTTTCAGGATCGAGTCCCACATTGGGCTCCCTGCACGGAGCCTGCTTCTCCCTCTGCCTGTGTCTCAATGTCTCTCATGGATAAATAAATAAAATTTTTAAAAATAAATAAATAAAAAAATAAAAATAAAAAAGAATGTGGAAGATTTGTGGCGCCTTCATCCTGAATCCAGCCTGTGACCAAGCCACTGTCTTAGCTGTCTCATTCCCTGGGCAAAAAGAGGGCCATAAGGAGAAGCTCTGTGGTTCTCCTGGCCCTCGAGTGGGGGTGACAAAAATGGCAGTGGCCAAAGCAGGAAGGTGGAAGGTAGGAGGCAGTATTTGGCCATGTGCATATGCCCAGGAGCATTTTGAGTTTGGGTTCACCCAACTTAAAGATATTTCAAAATAGAGCAGTCCAGATTGGCATCGAAGATCAGTTAGAGGCGCCGGAGGTGGTGAAGCTGGCGGCACAGAGAAGCTTCAGCCAGGTTTGGAGGCTTTGTCAACACCTGGGCAGGGAAGATGTCACCATACCTCTGTCCCCTATGACTCGAAGGGGGATTAGTGTGACTTCAAAGGTGACTTTCAAGGAGGCAGTCTCAAGGTGTAACTGGCTCTGCCTCATGGACACATGGGTCCCCTTGAAGAGCAAGGCTGTTCTCACTTTTTTTTCAATATTACCCACAACCCAAGCAGGCTTTGGAGTCTCCCTGGGTTCAAATCCTTTCCCCTCCGCTTATCAGCTATGTGACCATGGGCAAGCTGCTTAACCTCTCATTTGTTTGCTTGTTTTAAGATTTTATTTATTTATTCATGTGAGACACACAGAGAGGCAGAGACACGGGCAGAGGGAGAAGCAGGCTCCATGCATGGAGCCCGATGCTGGACTCGATCCCAGGACCCCAGGATCACATCCTGGGCTGAAGGCAGACGCTCAACCACTGAGCCACCCAGGCACCCCTTAACCTCTCATTTGTGAATCGGCATATGTTGGAACAATCTCAGAGGGTTGTTGAGAGGATTCAGTGAAATAACCTATTGTTTCTCTTTAGCAGAGAGCTTGCCACACTGCAAACACTCACTAAGGGACCCTTGTTTCTTTACCTCTCTCCTTCTCATAATTACCGTTCCATTCATATCAACAATGTGCTAGGCATCACTTAGCACAAGTTCCACTTTAAAATGTATATTAAAATCTTTAAAGATTTATAAACTTATAAATTTATATTTATTTAATATAATTTATATTTATATAGATTTATAAAATGTATATTAAGGGACGCCTGGGTGGCTCAGTAGTTGAGCATCTGCCTTTGGCTCAGGTCGTGATCCCAGGATCCTGGGATTGAGTCCCGCATCCAGTTCCCCACAGGGAGCCTGCTTCTCCCTCTGCCCATGTCTCTGCCTCTCTCTTTATGTCTCTCATGAATAAATAAATACAATCTTAAAAATATGTATATCAAGCACTATAGTAAGTGTTGAGGATATGGTAGTGGATGATGAGGATGCTACTAGCTAGCATTTATTAAGCACCTACTCTATACCAAAGTTCTACTAAATGCTCAACATACATTACTTAAAAAAAAAAAAACATACATTACTTCACTCACATGTTTTTGCCTTCGTGAAGCTAAAAATTTTAGCTTCTCCAAATACTACCTTCTACCTAAGTAATCTCTGCACGCAACACAGGGATTGAATCCATGACCCTGAAATCAAGAGTCGTATGCTCTTCCAGCTGAGTCAACCAGGCACTCCCTTGAAGCTAATAATTTAAAATGAACTTTAGGGGCACTGAGGTGGCTCAGTCAGTTAATCGTCTGCCTTTGGCTCAGGTCATGATCTCAGAGTCCTAGGGTCAAGACCCACATCAGGCTCTCTACTTAGTGGGGAGTCTGCTTCTCCCTCTCCTTCTACCCTTCTCTCCCACTTGTGCTTTAAGCTCTCTAGCGTTCTCTCTCTCTCTGTTTCAAACAAATGAATAGAATCTTTAAAAAAATAAAAATAAAATGAACTTCAGGGGGCTTGCGTGGTGTAGTCAGTTAAGAGTCTGACTCCTGATTTTGGCTCAGATCATGAAGTGATCTAGCATGCCTAGCATGGAGTCTGCTTGAGATTGTCTCTCTGCCCCTCCCCCACTCTTTCTTTCTCTCTCAAATAAACAAATAAATCTTTAAAAAAAAGGAACTTAATATGTATTACCTAATGTAGTCCTCGCAAGAATCTCATGAGGGAGATGTTTCTCTGGTTCCACGGATGAGGAAATCGAGACTGAGAAAGGTCTAGCAGATTGGAAATAATGAGACTTAGATTCAAGTCCATTTCTTTCAATTTCTACCACAACATGCCACTACCCCCACATTGCTAAATATCCCCAAATTAAATGTCATGCCTATAGATATCTGGGTTTCACGTCCAGGGTGTATGCTTCTGTGTGACTGGATGTCCAAGCCTAGCTGCAGTTCTTTTTTTTTTTTTTTTTCCTAGCTGCAGTTCTATGGATGCCTTGTTAAGTATGGGGAATTTTTAAAAAGATCTTATTTATTTGAGAGAGAGCAAGAGAAAGAGAGGATGAGCACAGAGGGAGAGAGAGAAGCAGAATCCCCACTGAGAAGGGACACCCTCCACGTGGGGCTTGATCCCAGGATCCTGAGATCATGACCTGAACCAAAGGCAGCCGCTTAACTGACTGAGCCACCCAGGTGCCCCAGTAGAGTGGATTTGTGTAATGCTATTTCTGCAAGACCCTTTCTATGAAGTTGAGGATTGTGCAGCTAAGTGCAGCGGTGGTCTGATGATGGGTCAGTGCAACTATGCATGTGCGCACGGCGGTCCATCTGCTCAGATGTCTGTGGGTCTGTGTGGCTTGGATTATATTGGTTCAGAGGCTCTTCTGACTCCTCCCTAAAAGGGAGAGGTTCTGGGAGCCGGGAGCCGGTGGCCCGCAGTGGGCAGGGGGCATCTACTGTCCCTGGGCCTTGCCTGCTGGCTCCAGTGCCCGGTGCGGGGTTTTAGGCCGAAAGATGGAGAAGCTCATTTCCTCTTAAACACAGCAGATTAAGGGCCCGCAGTGGGCACGGGCGGGAGGGCGCCGTGTCGCTCACGTTACAAATCAATTCATTACCGGCACTCGCAGTCGCCTCCGATCTTCAAGGATCGGGGGTTTGATGAAGAGGATTCATTTCAAGAAATAAACCTTTTAAATTAACCACGAGATGAGGGAAATTTCTTTATTTAAAAAATGCTCAGGCCCTGCTGGCTTTGTTTTCTCTCTCTTATTAGCATTGTTATTAATAATCCCACTCTCTCTCTCCAGGGGATGGTCCACTCTGCCCGGGGAGGGGACAGACCCCAACCCTGGGCTCCACCAGGTCTCCAAGGTCCAGCAGGGGGCCCCACCCAGGCTCCTGTGCCCCAAACAGATTCTCAGGCAGGGGGCCATGAACCTGCTGTGTGACCTTGGGCACATCACCTGACCTCTCCTTTCTCAACAGCAAGACGAACATAAATCACTACTTTCTGCAACCGAACCTCAAAGTTAGGAGTTCAGCGCTTGCCCATTATCCGCGGGACCAGGAGAGGTGAAGTGAGCTATCTAAGGCCGCACAAAATCTTCATAGCAGAGATGGTATTGACGTCAGCCTAACTTGTGGTCTAGCTCCTCCCTGGAAATAAGCATTGGGATTTGGGATCTATAAATTTCAAAGTCCCTTGATACACATGATCTCACTAGCTGGGTCTTGGTAATTTGTCAGCTGAATATTACCACCTCGCTTTCCAGATGAGGCAATTGAGGGGCTCTGGGAATGTCCCAGGCAGTTTCAACAGGAAACATGAGACATCCTCTGTTGAGTCATCTGAAGAGAGTTTAATAAGACAAATATTTACAAAGATGTGGACAGGGATTAGAAAAAGTACAGGTAATGGTGGAGTATCCTGGGCCAGTAACAGCCGGAAGGGAACCAAGCAGTAAGCACCCTGATTCCCCTCCCTCCCATCTCTCAATGGCGACCCCTTTTGGTCAAACCCAAGGGACCAGCGGATGCAGACTGCAGGCCAGCTTCCCAAGCACACAACAGTGTGGAGATAGGTGGGCACGCAGCCAGGGGAGGGGACTTGCCAGTATATGGCAGTACATGGCAGTACATGGCAGAGGAGATGATCTCGGGCCTCCCAAGTCCAAAGCCACAGAATTTCCTGCCACCCTGCTCTGCCCCAGCGGTCCCTGGTCCCTGTGTCACAGGAGTTTCGCATAGCCCAAGTGAAATGCTGGACCTGGAGGTATAACCTGGCAAGAGGAATGGCTGTCCCTCCCTATGGCCACTCTAGCAAGAACCAAATACTGACATCAAGTGATGACAGGCAACAGTATCTGGCCTCCCAAGGAGCATGTTTGCATTAGAGCAGGGGCCTTCTGGAAACCCAAGGCATTCACCCAGCAGAGTAGCCCATGGGGAGACCTTGGGCTCCCTTCCATGGGCCCACTACAGACAAAGATCTGTCCTAAGAGTCTGCACAAGGCAAGCTAGCAGGCATCAGAATAGATATCACACGCACGCAGGGAAGGAGAGAATCGGGGCCCAAATAGGACATCACCCACCACCTCTTTTGGGGCTGACTCCCCATGTGATACAAAGTGTGTTAAGGGATCCCAGGGAAACTCAGATGAGAGCCCCACTTTCCCTTATCACTTCCAAAAAAAAAAAAAAAGGAGAGCTAGGCTGACAGATGAAGGCTGTAGGGAAAATCGAGGCAATGGGACCCAGGGGTGTAGAGCTGGGAGCTCTGCAGCACTGAGATCCTGGAGGATGCCAGGGAATGCGGTGCTCTGCAACCTGAGAGGAAGGGAACAGCAGCTGGGGGCAGTGGGGCACATCCACACTGTTGAAACTCTACATTCATTCGGGTCCCATCCCAACTGGTATTTACAGAGCCACTTCCAGCCACTTCCAGAGCCGCTTCTGTCTTTCTTTCCTCCTAGAAACGGGGCTTCCCGAGGCCAGCATCATGGTTTTCATTGGTCTAGGCGTGTTTGTGAGTGGGGGTTCATTCACCCTCTGGGTGGCCTCCTAAACTCACCCCATGCTCCACTCTCAGGTGGGCGCTTTGGTTCAGTAGGTCCTCCCCATGGAGAAGACAGGCACCTAGGTCCCCTCGCCTCTTCCTGGCCCCCTCCAAACCTGCACCCCTGCAGACTGGGAGAGGGAAGGAGAGGAGGAGAGAAAGGCCTTCCCGTCTAGGCATAGACCTGCCCAGGTGTGTGGGGGGGACCAGCTCACCATCTCATTAATGTGGAATTGTTTTTAGGTTAATAATCTTGCGTTAATTTTCCCTTAAAATATTGTCTTTGACCGTTAAATGCTCACACTGTTATAAAAAGAACGTAATAAATGATCTTGAAGCAAATTCTCCTGCCAAATGTCATAATTTATTTGCATAATTAGCTCTTAATTTTAATTCAATATGCAAATCCATGCTTCCTTTCCATTGCAGCCGCCTGTTTCCCAGCCAGGCGGCCATGAATTTACTGTGTAGCTCTCTCCACGGCTGTCAGGGGCGGGGGTGGGGAGGCAGGCGCCTTCTGGGGTTGGTGCCTGCAGGAGGGGTTCAGACTCGCAGACTCAGATGGACAGCGGCCCCGCCACATAGATGCAAGGTCCCAGAGATGAACCTGTGTGGACACCAGAATGCCAACATATAGATGGACATGTGGAGAGAGGTGCCAACATGTATCACAGGCAGAGACTCTGAGGTGAGGGCACATGAACCCAAACCCATAAGCTGATGCAATAGGAAATCCATGGGTACCCACTGAGACACATTACGATGGTAGACACACCGTCATACATAGAACACATGCACACAGACTCCCCTGAAGTCCCATGACCTCACAGATCCAGACCTAGCACTGACATTCAGAGACCTGGGCCCAACCAAATATACCTATGAATGCAAACACACAGAGACCCAGCCAGTGAGCAGAAGTTCACAGGTACACTCAACACTCACAATTGAGAGATCCGTAGGCCTAGATACAGATGTGCAGAGTCATACTTGCAGAGACACACAGAGCTGTAAGACCACAAATCCTTACGTGCACACATATAATGAGAGACACTATTACACACTGAAATGTGACAACCCTACAGAAAAGCCAAAATGTTATGTGGGTACCCCCATACATGAAGGATTTGGCCTTCAAATCTCCACAGCAAGATTTTTGAGGCATTGTAGGGCTTCTGGAAAGAGCACTGAGCGTAGAGTCAAAAGACCACATTCTAGTACCAGTGACACCTCCCACTTCCTGAGAGACCCTAAGTAAGTCACATCACTTTTTTAAAATAACAGCTTTATTAAGATATAATTCACATACAGTGCAATTCATCTATTTAAAGTGTACAAGTCAATGGTGTTTTGTTTTGTTTTGTCTCTAGAGAGAAAGAGTCTGAGCCAGTGTGGGGGGGGTGTGGAGAGGTAGAGGGAGAGGGAGAGAGAGAATCTTAAGCAGGCTCCACACTAGTTCCTACATGGGGCTCAATCCCACAACCCTGAAATCATGACCTGAGCCAAAATCAAGAGTTGAACGCTTGTTGGACTGAGCTACCCAGGCACCTCACAAGTCAATGGTTTTTAGTAGATCTACAGGGTTGTGCAACCATCGCTGTCAGACATTTTAGAACATTTGAGCCATCTCCCCACCACTAGCCCCATTCTCGTTAGCAGTCTTTTTTTTCCCCAAAATACCTCTCACCCCCAGTCCTAAACAACTCTTAATATATTTTTTCTATATATTCGCTGATTCTTTATTTTCATATAAAGGGACTAAAAGAATGCATGGTTTTTTGTGACTGGCTTCTTTCACTTAACATAGAGTCTTCAATATCCATCCATGTTATAACATGAATCAGTACTTCATCACTTTTCATGACCAAATAATATCCCGTTGTATGGATAGACTACATTTTATTTATGTATTCACCAGTGGATGGACATTTGGATTATTTCCACTTTTTGGCCATTATGAAAAATACCGCTGTGATCATTGTCATATAAGTTTTTATGTGGGCCCATGTCTTCATTTCTCTTGAGTAGAAGTTGATCTTGCCAGAATTTGGGTCTCTCACCTGTGAAATGAGAGGGAGCTCATTCCATCAGAATCTCACAGACTTGTCCAGTTGCATTCATTTATGATGAATGAACATGGTGTTCTCCTCATGTGACCAGACTCACACATGCTCACACACACAATTACCAACACAGCCACCAGACATGTGACATAGCCATAGGTGCACCCAAGGCAGCCTCAACCCGGTCAGGGACCTGGTCCTGAGTTTGGGGCCTAGAGAAAAACAAAATAGAAATGCAGTCAGAGATGGTGATAGCTACAGGGAAGATCGTCCTGACTCAGGGAGGGTCCTTTCACAAAGGTCAAGTCTGGCATTGGGGAGGAAGGGGGTCCGTCAACAAGACGGTGAAGAGGCAGGGTGAGAAGGTGAGATTAGCGATGGGTGGTGGAGTCTTGGTCTGGTCTGGTCTGAACACCAGGACATCTGGGTCCCACTCACGCCGCTGTTCCTGCCTTTTCCTCCCCCACCCAGCCTACCCTTTGTCTCCTGGCTCCTGCTCCCTAGAGGAAACACGACTCCTCCTCGCCTTCCCCTAGGAGCTCAGGAGACAAAAGGAATCCTTTTGCAGGATAATTAAGGTTCAAAGTCAGCAGCTCCTCCCAGGAAACTGATCGGGTTTGCCCTGAGAGAGCCCTTTAGAGCGGGAGGGATGGTGAAGGGAGGGGAGACAGGGACAGACAAGACCAAGAGACAAGAGAGTGAACTCAGACACCACCGAGCTGACACTGAGGTTTATGACCGTGTATTGCCTGTCAGGATCCATCTTGAATCCTCGTTTTTAGAAGAGGGCCTTTGAAGGTAGGGCCTGATAAGCTACAGATGCCATACACTGTCTCCCACTATCACTGAAGTCCTGGGTGCAGAAGAGCAGGAAATGACTGAGTGTGACTGTGGATGTGTGATGCCCATCGATGTGGACGTGTGCTGTGGTGCTGTTGTGTATCAGTGTGTGAGTGTGTGAGTTGCATGTCTGTCCCCAACCCTCTCGGCCCCCACCCCCACCCATGCCCCCTGCAGAAGGCTCGCTGTGCGGCCTCAGCGGAGTTTCTAACCTGGAGTGATCGCTTTCCTGATTTGCCACTTTAGTACTCTTGTTAATGAATTTTTAATCTTCTTAATGACATTAAACACGGAAAGTAATTAAGGAAAACAAGTTTGAAACTGCTGACTTCAACCCTTTATTCACAACTATTTAATGTAGAATTAATTTGATTTTGCCCATTATTCAAATGAACGCGCTACCTTCTTCTCGGCCCCAGGCCTGTCCCTTTGCCCCCTCCCCACATGCCCAGGGACCCCCTGTCTCGTCACCCAGTTATCCCTGACCTGAGTGGGTGATGGTTTTTTTGTGTGACATGTCTGTGCTGGGGGCCTGGGTGTGCTGCCCCAGCCAGTCTCCTGGAGGATAAGGAAAGAGGGAAGAATGGCCTCTCTCAGTTGGGAGTGAGGAAGGAATATGGGGGCGGGGCTGACTCCTTTCCATCTCAGGTTTCCAAACTAGACATTCAATCATCAGCCCTAGGTGTTCCGCCTATGTACTCAAATGCTTGGATGTTGCCCGCATTCTTTTTTTTTTTTTTTTTGGTTGTTGTTGTTGTTTCGGGCATTCAGATCACAGGTGCTTGGTATTAGAATATTTAACTCTGTAGACCTCAAGATCTCTGGAGGTATATGGAGGCTCACATGTTGAGGTCCCATGAAGCCATGAAGCGCAGTTTCAGACCGTGTTTCAAAATTCCATTTTCAGAATTTCAGAGAAAGAAGCTTCTCCTCCCTAAACCCTGAGCTCTGGACAACTACCTCGGTAAGGTTAAAATGAGCAGGTCATAGTTGTTTGAAACTGGTCCTGGGCACAGAAATTGGCCCCAAGGAGTCAGCCTGTCTGAGCCCGAGTGGGTTTTGGCCTCCGTCTTCCAGAAGAGGTCCTTAGGGGCCTCTGATCCCTGGATGAGAGGGAAGACAGGGTCTATAGGAGCCCTGGGAGCACTCAGGCTCTGGGCCTCAAAGTCCTCACAGCTGGGGGTAGCCGGGAGAAGGCTGTAGTAGATCACCCCCAGCCTATTGACTCCTGCCTTCCAAAGGCCTTTACCCTTGGATCCCAGATCCTATTGTCTGTGTGTGTGTGTGTGTGTGTGTGTGTGTGTGTGTGTTGTACCTGTGCAGTGGTGATGACAGGAGGGTTGGGGTGGCCATGACTCTAGGAGGCAGCCAAGGCGAGTGAGGGATCTCAGCACGTGGCCTCAGGCAGATGTGACTTCAGTCCTGGCTCTGGACCTCCACATGACTTTGGGCAAACTCTGACCTCTTCTTTCACCTCTCCGAAGTGGGGAGAATGACTCTTACCTCGAGTTGTTAAGAAGATTAAATGGGATGTCACAATGGCCTTCCCATCAGTTCCTGGCAGTTCCAAAAATGTGCCAGAGAAGGAAAAGTGAGGGGTTCTAGGGTTCAGGACCAATAGGGGATTCAGAAAGCGATGGCTTTGCCCAGATGCACTGAAGGTGGGGAGAGGAGCTGGTTGTCAGAGAGCTTTGTCCCTCTTGCACCTTGAACATCCCTGGGTATTTTCCTTGGCCTCATTCCCCTGAGTTGTATTGCCAAGAGGGGTTTTCTCTCTTCCTCCCACTCCCTTACCCTTTCCTCTTGCCTCTTGTCTCCAAACAAGCCTCCCCCAACCCACTTCACTCATCTCAGCTCCTGGGAGCAAACAGCCCCCCCTTGCCCCCCATCACTCTGCACTGAGCCATGACTGGGCCTGAGCTGATGCGAGAGTCTCGCGCCCCTTCCTCCCATTCCAGGGACTTTATGGGCTGAGACGCTGTCGGCTTGCTCACTTCTCCCTCTCTCCCTTGCCTCTCTCCATCATTCTCCATGTTTCTTCCCCCCTCTTTCTTTTCTTCCCTGTCATAGCCTGCCTTGCTCTCATCTGTCTGTCTCTCCCTGTGTGTATCTCTGCCTCTCTCAGCTCTCTTTCCTGGGAAACCAGGGATTCTAGAACATTTCCAGCTCTAACTGTCCAGGGCACACTCTCAAGAAAGGAAAACTGGCAGGATGGAGTGGAAGGAGCCCCACTCCCCCCCCCCTTTTTTTTTTAAGATTTTATTCATTCATGAGAGACACAGAGAGAGAGAGGCAGAGACACAGGCAGAGGGAGAAGCAGGTTCCATGCAGGGAGCCCGATGTGGGATCAATCCCGGGTCTCCAGGATCATGTCCTGGGCCGAAGGTGGCGCTAAACCGCTGAGCCACCTGGGTTGCCCTCCCACTTCCCCTTCTTATTGACATCCTAAGGAAGGGCCCGGAGAAAGAAGACCTCGTCAATTTAGCACACTTGCACCACCCTTCCACACCTCCTCCCCTACTCCGACTCACACTCAAAACCCTCTCACAAAGACCCACACTCTCTTACATATATACACACACCCCACATGACAGACAGATTTGCACCTCACACACAGACACAAGTGTGCATAGGCACAGACACACATGGGTGCAGACGCACACTCACACACAGATGCGTATGTGCGCGTGTGCGCGCGCGCACACACACACACACACACACGCAGAGATCCCACAGGCGCCCAAAAGCACAGGGCAATGATTAATGTCCCCTCAGAAAAAGAAATTATATCGAATAAATTAAACTACTGTGGCAGCAAATTGAAAAATAAGGATGTAAATGAGGTTTGAATACTTAATATCGGAGACAAGGGGGGGGACAAAAAGGGATAGCTGGGTCCCCAGAGGGGACCAGAGAGGGGAGAAGATGTTCCCTCCTGCCCGCCAATTCAACTCTGGCTCCTGTCCAGGGACCTCAGAGTTGGGGGCTATGGTAGATTGGGGGCTTTAATCAGCACAGGAGACCCTCTCTGTAGTGGCCATGGCAGAGAAGGTCCCAGAGCCTCTAGAAAGACTCAGAGAGGGAGGATGAGGAAGAGGTGGTGTAACCACCTGGTAGCCTGTCAAAACTCACCCCTGACAGGCCCCAACACACAAGTGGATACTTGCTTCCAGATCCAACACATACTCCTCTGAAGGCTTGTCCTGGTATTAGAATATACCTGACCTCACTACTCATCTCCCCTGAGACCTCCACTCCCCCAAACACCCACATATATTTGATCACATTTGCCTTGCTCAGCCCTCAACTCAACCCCAAAGCTGCACACATTCTCAGAACTCACCTGTCTGCTCACCTACTCCAGTCCTTAACCCTGCTGGTGCCCTGACCCCACACCACAGACATTCTTCCTGCCAACACCCCAGTACGCATGGCGCACAGCCCTACCCACGCCAAACACCCCAAACACACCTGCACACATAGGGGTTCACAAAGAGAAACACAGCCTCTTTGCTTGGAGCACATCATGACACATCTGTCACACACACGGATGGCAGTCCCATGCCCGGTTGAAATTGTGAGAAGGAAAGAAGGAAGGGAGGCAGAGATTTGGAAGAGCCTTCTCTTTCTCTCTAGGCTTTAAAGGAGTCCTCCCTACACACACACACACACACACACACACACACACACACACACACTTCCAGCCAGCCTTCATCTTCCGTTTTCTCTCTGCCCCTCTCTGGCGCTGTCTCAGTTTCCCTCATTTTGCCCGTCCTCTTCCCTGTCGCCTTTGTCTCGGACACCCCAATGTATCCCTGCCCCCTCCTCCCGGCCGGTCGCGGGGCCCTGGGCCGCCCCCCCGCGGCACCCCGCCCCTCCCCCTCCTCCGCGGCTCTCGCTGTCGTCTCTGTTCATATATATTTAGTATTTATTTACAAGGCTGGGTTTTTTCCCTGGGCGGGAAGCCAGCCGTGCACAGAAATCCTTAAGATGCTATAAAGCTGGTGAGGTATAAAATGGAAAGTGGTTAGTGCGCTGTTTGGAGATATCTCACCGGCGGCCGGGCCCGCGCCGCCCAGCCGCCCGCTGTAAATCTCCCGGAGTTTAGCGCGCTTGTTTGCAGCCGGCCGCCAGGGGAGGGACCGCCGCCGGGAAGCCCCCCGGACGCGCCGTCACCCCCTCCTGACGTGAGGGGCAGCGAAGGGGGCCCGGGAAGACGCCTTTTGGGAAAGAGGCTCCCCGGCTGCGCCTCTTCTGAACTTCGCCTAATCCCCGAGGGCGACCGGCAGAGAAGGAGTGAAAACCTAGAGCCCAGAGGCCCCCCAAGCGGTGCGCGGGACAGAGACCTTACAATCCGCCCTCCCCTACGTGCGAACCATCCCCCCCAACCCCCCACCCCCCAGCAGCCAAGGGCTGGTGGGCTGAGGAGGGAGCAGGCGACAGCCCCCCACCGGGAAGAGTTTAGGGCGGGGAGCCAAGGTTCCCCCCAGCGGGGCTGGGGGCTCTCACACGGTTCTTTCACTCCCTTGAGTAGCAGGTGCCTCTCCCTAGTGGGATCGTAAGAGTTCCTGCTCCCAGAGCTGAAGGGAAGGTTAAATGAGTCGTGCAGGTAAGGATTTAGCACAGTGCCTGATACATAGTAGATGCTCAATACGTGCTGACTCTGTGATTTGTGCCAATCTGCCCAGCACTTTGTTCGTCCATGTGTTTAGTTAGTTGTTCATTTAGTCGTTTAGTTTGTCAGCTATTCCCAGCATTCGTACACCCATCGGTCCCTCCAGCAGCTTTAGGCTGTGTGGCTCCCGGCTCTGTAGTGGAGAATTCTGCAGAAGGCAACAGACCTCCCAGGGGAGCTCCAGTCCGGATGGGGCACTAAGAGCTCAACCAAGAGGGTAAAAGAGCCACTTCTGGAGTAAGAAACATTTCAGCTCAGCTTGGAGGGAAGGGGTTACCCAACCCATCAGCATGACATCCCTGTCCACAGTCACTGGGGAGACCTTTGACTTCCTGTGGTCTGAAGGTCACAGGAGGAGTGAAGGAGCAACTAGATTGTGAACCCCCAGAGGGCAGACCTCATCCCTCACTCAGGCCCCCAAACCCAGCAGAACCTGGAGCCAGCTCTAAGGAACTGCCTGTCAGTAAGTGCCCTTTGATTGATGAGTCAGGAAGGCTGAACCCTGTCACACTCCCCTCTCACTCTGGAGGGAGGACACACCTGTCATACCGCCTGCACACGCATGTCCCAGCTCACCTAGATACATGTCAGGAGGGCCGAGAGTAATGACAGGGAATTCTTAGGTGGTCACTGCCCAGAACTGGAGGCTCAGAGGAGCCAGTTCTGTGTCACATAGCCATGTCCAAGCCGTTTTTTCTGCATTGGTTCATTCATTCACTTGTTCGTTCATGTATTCAACAGGTGTTTACAGAGTCTCCTGGGTCCAGGGCTAAGGATGACTCAAATGAACATTACTGAGTACTGGCTCTCAAGAGGTTTATAGGACAGGACAATTGTAGGGCAAACATACTAATAATGACAGTATTAAGAAAATTATGCGAGAATCAGGAAAGCTATAAAGAGGACTAGAAGGTTCCCAGGGAAGAGAAACCACTGCTGCTGCTGGTGAATAATAATAATAATAATGATGATGATGATAATAATAACAACAACAAAATCGAGCAGGCACCTTCCTGAGCATTTTACAGGGAGTATTCAGAAGATGGTTTTACTTGAATCAGGTCTTGCAGAAGATTAAGATACTGACAGCCAGAGATGAACTGGGTGTTGGGCAGTAATGCCATCGCACAAGGACAGAGTCACAGGCAGAAGAAGAGTATGAACTAGTGCATGGAGGTGGGAAGTTGCTAGGTGGGAAGTGTGCAGGGGAACCACCCAGAGTCCAATTTGGCTGGTAAGTATGGGCATGAAGGAGAGTAATGGGAACTCTTGGAGAGAGGGGTAGGAAGGGGCCAGATTACAAAGGGCCATGAATATCAGAGTCAGGAGTTTGTACTTTATTTAGTAGGCAATGGGGAACCATTGAAGGGTTTTGAGTAGGGGATGATGGGATCAGAGCTGCACTTGAGGAAAATGAATCTGGCAGCAGTGTGTAGAACTGGAGACATGGAACTTAGAGACAGAGAGCCCTGCTGGGAGGTAGATGCCACACCTGGTGACTGGTGCATGGTTGGTGTTCCATAGGGTTTGTCAGTTGAATTGAAGAGGCCTAGGAAGGCTGTGATAAGGGCCTTCCTGGGGACAGTGGTGATGGTAAGGCAAAGATGGGTGCCAAAGAAATCAGGAAGCTTCTCTGAATTGGTATGCTAACTGAAGGTAGAAATGAGGACAGGGGAAGAGCCAGAGGCATCAAGGTTTCTTTGAGGGTGAATGGGTGAATGGCAGGGCTACCAACAAAGTAGGGACTCACATATTGTTGCTAACTTCAGGAGGGACACATGAGTCTGCTTGTCAAGTATTAAATGGCTTGTGCTGTCTGAGTTGTGGGCTTGGATCTCAAGAGAAGCTTGGAATTAGAGATCAATGCTTCTATTACCTGCACTGAGAGAGGAAAGTTCCTGAGTGGTTGAGACTTCCTGAGAGACTGGAGAGAATAGCGGAGAACTGGAATTTGAGCTTCGTGCTGTGGCTACATTTAGGGGAGAGTGTAGGGGACAAATGAGACAGGGAGGGTTAGAGATGCTGTGGGGGTCGGGGGCAGAGTGCAGTGGGCCAGGCAGCCAAGAGATGTGTGAGTTTTCCCTGAGTGACTGGCATTCCTAGGTTTCCATGGGATGGGGCCTGAGAATCCTAAGTGGGGTCTGGTGGTCAGGAGGTTGAATGAGAGGTCATGAATAACCTTGTGCGGAGAAGTGAGGCTAGAAGGTGCTCCTGGGAGCAGGGGCTACTCCAGGGCATAGCATGCAGGGATACTCCACCACCTGCCCACTGCTCAGACCAAGCCCCCAGACTTGAGGTTTCCCCTGAGGCACTCTTATCCCTCTTCTGGATGGAGCAAACAAAAGTGGGAGTCAATGGGGAGGCAAGTGGGAACCAGTGAGACCAGCCGCTCCCTAACTTCGGATTCCTGAAACCCTCAGATCTCAGCATGCTCAGGGACTTACTAGGTTCATGCTGTTTATTTGGATAAAAACCACACAGCTGTCCTCTTCTTTTTTTTTTTTTAATTTAATTTAATTTTATTTTTGATAAGCACACAGTGAGAGAGAGAGAGAGGCAGAGACATAGGTAGAGGGAGAAGCAGGCTCCATGCACTGGGAGCCTGATGTGGGATTCGATCCCAGGTCTCCAGGATCGCGCCCTGGGCCAAAGGCAGGCGCCAAACCGCTGCGCCACCCAGGGATCCCTGTCCTCTTCTTTTTGATGCAGGTGGCACCCTTGTCTGGTCATCCCCTGGACAGGTTTGACCATCCTCTTTCTGGGCACTGGGAATCACCCTGTTCTGCAGCTGCCTACCTCTATCTTGGGCCATACTCCAGCACTGGGGCTGCTAACACCTAGGTCCCCCAGCATCCCCAGAACTGTGGGGTTTAGGAAGTAGAGGGGACAGGACCCAGAACCTCATTTCCCTTTTAGGAGGAGCAAGGCATGGGAGGTGGTACGGGCCCCCACCCTCCCGGAGGGGGCCCACAGTCCTAAATGCCCCCGCGCCTTCTCCATATTGTGGGAAAAGCTGCTGCATCCATCACTGTCAGGCGCCGAGTTTGAATAAATTTGAATGCACTGAGCCGTGGGCTGCAGTTTCTATAATATCACTTTCCAGTTTGAATATTTCACTTACTTTTTTTTTTTGAATTTCTTTTTATCCAACAGTTTCTCCTCCTTTTCATCTACCCCCGCTGCAGCCAAGCTCTGGATGTAGAGAGAGGACAGTGCCTTGAGGGTGTCTGAGATGGGAAGAGACCAGGCCTTTGGCAGCTTTGGCATCTCTGTTCTCCCACCGCCACCCCCACCCAGCACATGTGCTCCCTGGCCTGGGAGCTCCATCTTCCCATGTGTAGATGGGAAAGCAGCAGTTGGAGAATGAGCCACCCTCAAACTCCCACCTTTCTGTATGGGCAGACCAAGTGTGCCAGGGTTCTGCTTCTTCCCTACGGGGGCCTGAGCCCCTCACCTACAGACCCTCCAGCATATACTTGTGTGCACATGTGCACACACACACACCTTCTGATATATTAACTTGTACCTAAATGTTAATATCGGATTGCAGTTTCCCACTAGGAAGTTAACTCTTAAGTCCCTCCAACCATTGTCTTGCCTTCCCCTATAAATGAGGACCCCAGTTATAGATTCCCTCTCATCTCCCTGTATCTCTTTATTCTCCATCTATCTATGTGGTATCAATACAGCCATGCCTTCTGGACAGGGGCTATTGGGAGGGAGAAAGTACTAGAGTCCTGGCCATGGACTCTACTCCAGGCAACCACCGGTGGTTCCTGGCCACAAGCCCCATGATTCACTAGATTATGGTTAATGCCATCCCCCTCCTTGCCCAGAGCTCAGGGACCAGGGACAACTGAGGTGCATACAAGAAAAGAAATCATCCTGGAATAAAACGACTCAGGATTGCATTCGAGAATGGATCTAGATAAGGATGGGGAAGTGAGCAGGTTGAGAAGCGTTCTGGGGACCCTTAGTCTGTATTTTTCTATAGTGGCATCTGGTCACACTGCCCCTTGGACCATACATAAGGTACTGCTGCTACGTAGACAATCGTGAGAGGGCAGTGACCATTCAGGAGGCTTAGTGATACTGACATCCATGAGGACACTCTGCTTTATGGGGCACACTAATTGGCTAGAGGGCCACTGAGTGCCCTAACCATCTAAAAAGACCCACATTGACCATATGTGGATCCCTGCACCTCCAAGGAGTCATCCAGGCCATCTCCCAAGGAGACATTATTCATAGAGCACATGTTCCTCTTCCCTGCCAGAAATGGCACTTCTTTTGGCTACTAATCATTCCCCAACAATGCCCACATCTGCCACACAGTAGGTATGTATTGGGGAGAGTGTGTGAGGGGAAACAGGACACAGAAAGCTTCAGTGAATCTGTGACTTTTGGAGGTGATGCTGCAGCTCCCCATTCGGTGCCTGGTCTTACATGCTCATAGTGGAAAAGGCAGGCGATAAGGAAGAAATGGTTGGATTTGGGGAGCTCAAGATGTGGTTAGGGAGGTGAAATTGTTATTAAGAGTAATATTTATTTCTACTTACACTGCTATGGTCAAAAGGGGCTTGTGCAGATTTAGGACACACACACATACACACATGCAAGGATCAGAACAGTTTGCAAAGAGAGAGAGGACAATTGGAAATCACTTAAAGGCAGGAGAAAGATAAATGGATGGGGGTTCTGGTCAGAAGAGTGTCTGCTGTTAGCATGGCCATCACAGGATGCTATAATTGCCCACCCCTCAAGGAGCTCACCTGTGTGGGTTCAAGTAGTCAAGGAAGGCTTTCTGGAGGAAGCAGAACCAGTCCTGGGGCTTGATAGATGGCACAACAAACCAGAGCGGCATTCCAGTGGCAGGACTGGAGTAAGGAAAGTCAGAGAAAAGGAGCTGAACATGTGGCAAATGTTGGGTCAGGGAGGAGTTGGCAATGGGAGTGGTGGGTTTGAGGAACAGTGAGCAGGTGGCAGAGATACAATATGTCCAGGGAACAGTAAAGAGATGAGAGCCCCTGTGGGCCATTAATAGAGAGGAGATGGGGTGGTCAGTGTGCTGGGAACACTTAGGGGTGCCCCAGACTAGCTTGGCTTCCCTTCAATATTTCCTAATTCGAATAGACTCCTCAGCACCCTCTTCCTGCAGCCCCTCTCCCCCTTCCACCCTCCATGAGCTCAAACTCAGCACCCAGCAAAGACAGCCCTCACCAGGGGAGGGTTAGCCATACAGCACCCCCCCCAGAAGGAGGCACATACCCCTACTAGGGCAGAAGCCTCCCCTCCCCGCCCCTCCCCCAGTGTACCCCTGGCTGGCCCTGTGGTGGGAGGGGTGCGGTGTGAAGGGAGAGGCTCTCCTGCTGCACCATGACAGATGATTGACTTGAAACAATATCTAAGGCGATCAGGATAAAGTGCTGGCCATTTCAAGGCTCAGCAGAATTCAGATTCTAATTAGACTTCTCACCACATTCCAAATAAAAATGGTTCCCCTGGTATCCTCTTTGCCTATCAGGTGTCTCTCCCTGATCGCTGGAACAAAACGCATAAAGAAAGTGATTAAAGCCATAACAAAGGCATAAAATTGGAATTATCGCTGCCACCACATCTGGGAGCATGGAGTGTCACCACACCGCCCCCTCCTCCCCAAACCTGCACACACAGAGAAATGCTGTCCCACTCCAGCTCCTGGCTGGGCACCCTGCAATGACAGCTATCAGATGGGTGAAGAGGTAGGGGGATAAGGGTTCAGGGGGAGGGATGGAACTAGGCAAGGGTGGGAGGTCCAAGGAGCCAGGGATTGGAGACCAGGAGGCAAGTTAAGTGGGCAAATGAGGGGCTCCAGGCCTGAGGAGCAAGGGGTGAGTGGTCTAAGGAGTGAGGGATGGGCAGCCAATGGTCACTGTCTCTAGTGTCTAAATATTTACCAGTGGGGTGGGTCCTTGGGGTTCTTGTTTTGATGACCTCACCACCCCAGGACATACACAGTCGTTTGCACACACATGTAAGCAGAGCTTACAACATGCTATAAACTGTTTCATGCACTCTACGTGGTGTTCATCTCCGTTAGGAGACACAAGTCCCCCCCCTGACCCACTACCCAGCCACTGGACCCAGTGCTAGTTTTCAGTTCCCTCTCCCTTCCTGCTTCCAACAGGGCATACACCTATAGAGACTACTAAGTCCCCATTGGTCCCCAGCAAATGTGTGCACAGCCAGCACATAATCCAGAGACCCCAGTCCCCTGCACCACACATTTGCACACATGCACACACACACACGTGTGTACCATGTCTATAACAATCTCCTCACATGGTGCCCCACATTCTGGGTATATAGCAAAGGCCCGCCATCTCAGTGGGGCCCTGGCCTCTAACTCTTCTGCCTCCCCTACTGCTGCCCCCATCTGCGCCTCACAGCTAGCCTGGTACCTGGTACGGGGCAGCCTTGTTCCCTGCGTGGGGCGGGTAGGCAGGCGGGAGGTCCAGAGGAGGGTGAGGGAGTGGGAGCGGGGCTCTGAGCGGGGACGATATAAAATTAAAAGGTAAAAAGCAGGAACGCAAATGGAGGGTGCTTTCAGCTTTCACATTATTAATGACTCTTCAAAAAATCGGCGAGTTTTCCAATCTTCTCTGAGAAGCGCTTGAAGGAGCTCACAGATGAAACTGACCTTCAAAATGTTCTTTGGTCTTTAGTTAAGAAATTCGCTCGCCATTATGGCATCATTAGGGAAACAAGGATAAAATTACTCCATGGTTAATGACCTATAGTATCTCCCCACCAAAATTTGTTTCAGATCTAATAAAACTGTGCTTAACACACTCGGATGAGTTATGAGGACTGTTCTGCAGGGTATTAAAATGTGGAAAATAGATTTTCCGAAGCTGGGGGGACTGGACTTTTTGAATCAGATAGCAGAATGGAATTTTCTGGGCAATAAATTCTTCCATGTCTCAATTTCATCTCGCGCTCTCTCTCTCCTGCCTGCCTCTGCCCCTCTCTCTCTCCCTCACTCTCTCTCTCCCCCACTCTCTCTCTCTCTCTCTCTCTTTCTCTCTGTGTGTGTCTCCCTCTCTCTGTCTTTCATCTTTTCCTAAAATACTGAAACAACATAGAAACGTTACAAATTTGGAAACCTACATAAACTTTGAAAAAAGCAGAGTGACAAAGGCCATCTGTATGTGGCAGTGGGAGCTTGCATATGTGTGTACATGTATGCTTGTGGCTCCTGCCTGCTGCACAAGAGTGGTAGTGACTTCCTCCTTCCCCTCACCCAGTGCCTCTATACACACCCAAGGTGGGACTGACACCCTCCATTTCTCTCTTGCCAGCCAAGCCGCCGGATCTCATCCCTCTGCACCAAAATCACAGGCACACCCACGCTACTAACCCTTCTAGCATCCCCTACCTAGGGCCACGATACACACCAATGCCAGGAGTCAGCCTAGAGGAACCCACCTGCCCCGTCCACCCCAAACTTCTTGGTGATGGGAAGGGGGTTGCACTGGCCTTGTGAAGGGTCAGAGCTGCCCTTTTTGGCACACATGTGTGCATATCAGCACATGCTAACCCTATTCATGGGGTGCACCCAGATGCCCCAGCCAACCAGGCTGGAGGCTGAGACCCGAGCCCCAGCCCAAGCACTGGCCGAAGGTTTTCGGGGGCTGGATACTGCCGCGGAGAGAGGTGGCTGGCGAGGTAATGGCATTTTGCTCTCTTTAAACTTTAATCTTTCCTATTAATTCCCTGCAACTGGAGAATGTGTGAGAGTTAATGTTCCGTGAACGTGTTTCGCACTCGGCAGTCTCTTCGAGCTAATTACCTTCAGGTGCTAAATGGAGGGAAATTGCAATCCATTTGGATGTGAAAAAATTTCGCCTTCCCGTCCCCTGTGAGACATCCTTTTTCCTGAGTGCTGCAGAAAGAATGCTCTCTGGGTGGGAGTTTTTTTCCTAATGTTTTTTTTCTTCGGCCCTCTCCCCCGCCCCCTTTCTCCAAGAGTCTGGGTTTTACAGGACGGTGGTAGTTGGAGACTGGAGGAGGCCTGGGCCTCAGCACAAGGTCTGAGTCTGGGGTGGAGGCCAGGTGGGGAGGGACTTACAAGCAGGGGAGATGCCCAGGCTGAGAATCCGGCCCCTGCCCCTTGGAGGCCTTGGAGTGGAAGTGTATTTACACGCTTAATAACACGCTTATTACCAGTGTTTCTCAGCTGCTAGGTTTTGAATACAGATATAATAGAATTTTACAAGCCACATAAAAGCTGTCCTTCTCTTGGACCCTGAACTGGGGTGTCTGGTAGGGCGGAGGACAGGGAATGGCGAAAAGAGACAAGGAGGGAGAGAATGTAAACGGGTCAGAGAACTGGAGAGAGAAAAGAGGAGAATGGTGTGGGAAGGAGATGGGTCCCTGGATGGGGCTGTGTGAGGGCCAGTAGGGAGAGATGGGCGGGACCTCTGTCTCCATCCCAGAGAACTGGCACCAAAGATAAAGGCATGAAGGCCAGAAAGGTCTACTCTTGAAGCCTCTTAGGTCTCAGCAGGGCATACACAACTTAGTGACATATCCATCCCTCCAGCTCCATCCTGACCTCTGATCTCACACCTCAACCTCATCTAAGCCTCACAAAAAGAAACATCTAATTTCACCTCCTCCCTCTACCCTGGATCCAACCTACTAGCCTTTGTAAACCCCATTCCCTAACCTAGGTTGGGGCAGGGAGCTACCAAGATGTAATAACTTGCTTCCACCCAAAAAGGAACGGTCTGGTTTAAAACACACAAGACAGAACCCCCACCCCCAAGTAAGCGGTGCTCCACTTGAAAGAGGATGAGGACTCCCACAATGGCCCTTGGCTTTACCCTCCACTTGGAATTCTCTCTCTGACTTGACCTGTGTTCTACTTGTGAGGGAGCAGCCATTCTTTCTAACACTGAAGAGCCTTCTTTGGGAGAATATACTGGGGAAATATCGGAGTGGCTTGGGTTTAGTTATTTGTTAAAGGCTTATTCTGAAGGGTTTCAAATATATTTTTTAAAAATCCATATACCTATCAATTGGTTTCAACAACTATCAACATATAGCCAATCTTATGTCTTCGATTCATGAGGACTATTTGGATACAGACATAAAATCAGTTCACCATAAATATTTTAACATGCATTTCTAAAAGCTGACTCTTTTAACATTACCCCAATAGCATCATCTCACTTAAATAAAAATTAACTCTAATTTCTTACTCTCATCAGATATCTATTCGGTATTCAAATTTCCCTGAATCAGTTTCTAATCCAGGTCCACACACTGTACATGGTCAATGTGGCTCTAAAGCTTCTTTTATTCCTTAAGCTACACTTTCTTCCCTCTTCTTCTTGCAATTTATTTATTTATTTATTTATTTATTTATTTATTTATTTTTTTTTTTTAAAGATTTTATTTATTTATTCATGATAGTCACAGAGAGAGAGAGAGAGAGAGGCAGAGACACAGGCAGAGGGAGAAGCAGGCTCCATGCAGGGAGCCCGACGTGGGATTCAATCCCGGGTCTCCAGGATCGTGCCCTGGGCCAAAGGCAGGCGCCAAACCGCTGCACCACCCAGGGATCCCAAAAATTTATTTATTGAAGAAGCTATGGGCCATTTGTCCTATGGAATTTCCTTCATTGAGGATTTTGTTATAGCACCTCTGTGGTATCATTTAACATGTTTCTCTGCCTTTTAAATTGGTAGATTCCAGAGTCCCTTGGCTTCAGATTTAATTTTTGGCAAGAATATTTTATAGGTGGCGTGAACTTCCTATTGCATCACATCAGGAATACATAATTTCTTGTCGCTTTTCTTTTTATAATATTAAGATTAATCGGGATCCCTGGGTGGCTCAGAGGTTTAGCGCCTGCTATTGGCCCAGGGCGCGATCCTGGAGTCCCAGGATCGAGTCCTAAGTCAGGCTCCCAGCATGGAGCCTGCTTCTCCCTCCTGCTGTGTCTCTGCCTCTCTCTCTCTATCATAAATAAATAAATAAATAAATAAATAAATAAATAAATAAATAAATAAATATTTTTAAAAATATTAAGATTAATCAGTGGGTTCAGTTGCTGTCAGCTGGATCTATCCATTACAAAGTTTCCCTTCAGCTTTTTTCCTTCCATCAGCTTTTCACTTAATGGTTTTAACAGCCATTTACTATCATTGACTAGATCCATTACTTCATTAGGTGTTTCTGTATTTGTTTTGAAACTGTTTCTTTTCTTCCAGCTTTTTATTTTGAAGAATTTAAAACTGTCCAGCAAATTTCACTGTTGCAATGAATGCTGTGTACTCTGACACAGATGAACAGTTTGTAACTATTTCCACACTGGGTTGATCTCTCCCTTTCTCTTTTTGAAACACTTGTGTGTTAGTTGCTGACATAAATGACACTTCATCCCGAAATACTTCCGCAGTTATCTTTTAAGAACAAGGACATGTCTGTACTGCACTGTGTGATGATCACTTTCAGGAACTTTAACATTTGCCTGATGTATGAGTTCATATTCAAAACCCTTCAATTGTCCCAATAATGTTCTTTATAACTGCCCTCTCTCACCCCAAATCCAAGATCTTTCCTTGTATTTATTTTGTATTTTTAATCTCCTTTATTTTGGAATAGTTCTCAAGCTTTTTTATTTATTTATTTTTATTTTTTTCATGAGTTTTGGAAAACCCAGGCAACAAAATGTCCCCCAGTTTGGATTTGTCTGATTGTTTCCTCATGATTAAATTCAGGCTAAATATTTTGGACAGGAATACCACATAGGTGATGTTTCTTTCTCAGTGCATCTTATCAGGAGGCATAAGGTATCGGTTTCTCTCATTATTGGTGGTGATAAGTTTGATCATTTTTAAGGTGGCATCATCCCAAGTTTCTCCATTGTAAGGGTGCCCTTTGCCCTCTCTGAATACAACATTATGATGGGGGCAGGGACATGATTTGGACAGGCAGACTCAGTACCTGTTCTGGAGTGGGCTGACCTGCTGCCACCTTGGAGCCCCTAAGCTACATCTTCGAGCCTTTAGTCTTTCAATTCAAAGCTTCTGAATTGGCAGTTAAATGAATTGCTAGGAGAAGACCCTTCCTACTGAAAAGGGGATCCCTTCTTTAATCCATGTTTATAAGGCTACAAAAAAAAAAAAAAAAAAGCTAAAAGTGGCAGAAAGAAGTCCAAGCTAGGGATCCCTGGGTGGCGCAGCGGTTTGGCGCCTGCCTTTGGCCCAGGGCGCGATCCTGGAGACCCGGGATCGAATCCCACGTTGGGCTCCCGGTGCATGGAGCCTGCTTCTCCCTCTGCCTGTGTCTCTGCCTCCCTCTCTCTCTCTCTCTCTCTGTGACTATCATAAATAAATAAAAATTAAAAAAAAAAAAAAAAAAAAGAAGTCCAAGCTAGGTTAAGCACAAAGGGATGTTTAGGCTTGGGAAAGGCAGAAACCAAAGCAGGTCTATGTCCCTAGAACTGAAGCCCATTGGCCTACTCCTTCATGGTGCTGTCAATGTGACCCTGCTTGTAAGCATCCCAGCCCCTGGCCCCATCAGTTCAAATTTCCAACTCCCAAGAGTGGGAATCTGATTGGCCTTTGTACAAGGTAACTGACCTTACCTCAGTCAACTGTGGCCAAAAATCCTTTCTAGGAATCCACCCCTTTGGTTGGAGAGAATCCTTCCCAAAGATGCTGGGCAGACATTCAAGGGGTACATGTCACAGAAATAAACTCACAAACTCTCCAAAGGACAGACAAATAAAAACTCTTGAGAACAACTTCATCATAAAGGGGAAGGCCTTGGCTTTAGGCTGTGCTGGCAAGAGTTGAAAGATGGAGCCAAGTCCCATGGACCAACCACACTGTAAAAGATCTGGAGGGACACAGTATACAAGGGGAAGTATATCCAGAAGGTGCAGTTCTGAGTATCTGTAGATGTCTGGTCACCTTGAAGCTGGAACACCAAATGCTGATCTGGCTTCACAAATAGGGACATGACACCAGGTCTCCAAATTGTAAGTCTCATTCAGCTTCCTGTCATCTGATCCACTAAAGGACATACACCAAACCCTCTGCTTTGGTCTCAAATCCTAGAGCCCCTTGGGTCCCTCCCACTCACAGAATGAGTTTGAGAGAAATCCCAAAGGCATACCAGTGGTATTTGGTATTTTTGAGTCCCATGGAGGATTTAGTTATTTCAGTCTAGTGTTGTTACCCCAGCCCAGTTTTGGGGAATCCTGGTTAACAGTTTCTTCTCGCCCCTGAAATTTGCAAAATCCAAATACTAAAAATTTACAATAAACAAGTACCTAAATCAATTACAAGCTGTACCTGAGAAAAGCAGCATGTTTTTTCCTAGCAGTGCACTGTGTTGGTATACCTTACCCAGCCTAGGCAGGTGCAAGCCAAACCAAATGCAGTCAGAGCAGGGAGCTGTCCCTTGGCTTTTCAAGACAGAGGAGCCTCTCTAGGCTGGACTCAAGCTGCTTAGGCAGGACCGCCCCAGCCAGCTGATATGGCAAATCTCTTTGTTGGATTGTTCCTTTTATCAATAAATAACATCCCATTTTATCCTTATTAGTGCTTTTGCTTTTAAATTCTTGTTGGATATTAATATTGCTAGCCTACCTTCCTTCTGGTTAATATTTGCCTAGCATATCTTGTTTTATATCTTCCTTTTTAATCTTTCCATGACTTTATATTTTAGGCAAGTCTTTTGTGAACAGCCTATGCCTGGATTTTTAAAAAATCCAAATTGGGGTTCCTGAGTGGCCCAGTCCATTAAGTGTTTGCCTTTAGCTTATGATCTCAAGGTCCTGGTATTGGGCTCTTCGTTGGGCTCTCTACTCAGCAGGGAGTCTGCTTCTTCCTCTCCCTCTGTGCTTGCTCTCTCAAATAAATAAATTTAAAAAATCTTTTAAAAAATATAAATAAATGAAAAATAATCTAAATTGAAAGTCTCTTTTATTTTTTTTATTTTTTATTTTTTTATTTATTTATGATAGTCACAGAGAGAGAGAGAGAGAGAGAGGCAGAGACATAGGCAGAGGGAGAAGCAGGCTCCATGCACCGAGAGCCCGATGTGGGATTCGATCCCGGGTCTCCAGGATCGCGCCCTGGGCCAAAGGCAGGCGCTAAACCGCTGCGCCACCCAGGGATCCCTGAAAGTCTCTTTTAATCAGAAAATTTGATATGTCTACCTTTGTTGTGATTAATGCATTTGGACTTACTTCTATCATCTCTGTGTTTTCTGTTTTTTTTTTTAAGGTTTTTTTTAAAGATTTTATTTATTTATTCGAGAGAGAGAGAAAGAGAGAGGCAGAGACATAGGCAGAGGGAGAAGCAAGCTCCATGCAGGGAGCCCGATGTGGGATTCGATCCCGGGACTCCAGGATCACGCCCTGAGCTGAAGGCAGAAGCTTAACCACTGAGCCACTCAGGCATCCTTGTGTTTTCTATTTTGATGCTTTTCCTTGCTTTCCCTCTTTTCCCTCTTCCATGCCTGCTACAACATTGCTAAGGTTTCTTTATTCTATTTTTTTATTTTCTTTTTTACTAGTTTGGAAGTCAACACTCTATTTCTAGACAATTAGTTACTCTTAATTTTTTAAACATGCATATGTTACTTAAAGACTAATGTGAATGTGTATTTCTGTTCTGTAAAATAGAAGGATCTTAGAATGTAATGTAAACTAACTTCTTCCATTTTTCATATAATTTACTGATTGGTATTTTAGTTCTATCATATCTTTATACTCTTTCAAAAAATTATTATTATTAATTATTGTTTAGATTTGCCTACATATTTATCAGTTTCATTGCTCACTATAGCTTCTATTAGCCCAATTCTTTGAACCCCTTTGGGTTCAGTTTCCTTCTTACTGAAAACTTTTAGAAATTCTTTCAGCAAGGATCTGTGAATACGTAACTCTTTCATTTATATCTGAAATTATTTTTATTTCACCCTTTCTGTGTTTAATGATAATTATCTGGGGCTATAGTTTTCTAAATTGACAGTTATTTTCTTTCAGCATTTTGAGGGTGTGAGTATTTGTCTTCTGGTTTTTATTGCTCCTATGAGAAGCCTGCTGTCTGTCTGTCATTCTGCTGGTAGCTTTTAAGATTTTTGTCTTTAAAAAAAAAAAAAAGATTTTTTTGTCTTTAATGTTCTGCAGAATCACTAATGTGTTTAGGTGTAAATATATTTTTATTTATTCTGCTTGGAAAACCAGTTTTGTTTCTTCTTACTGAGAACACTTTTTTTTTTTCATTCAATGTTGGTCAATTTGCCACCATCAAATCTTTAAAAATTGCTACTCTCTTTTCTCTTCCTCTGGAATTTCTACTATCTCTCTTGGACCTTCTCATTTTATTTCTCATGTCTCTTAACTTCTCCTTCATATTTCTATGACTTTCAACTCTGTGAGGGGGATTTTGGGTACTTTCCAATTTGCCTTCTAATTCATTAATTCTCTCTTTAGCAGTGCTATCAACTGCTCACTCCATTGAGTTGTTTTTATTTCAATATTTTATTTCTAGAAATTTTATTTAGTTCTTTTTAAAGTCTAATTTTCTTTTTCTATTGTGCCCTATTCTTGCCTTTTAGATTTTATTTTTTACTTTTTAGGGGGGATATTTAAAACATATTTATTTAAGAGTATTTTCCATATTGTTTTGTTACCTATACAGTTATTTGAATTTTCCAATGTATTGCCTTTGGGGATTCTTTTTTTTTTTTTTTTTGTAGTTGTTCATTTCTTCTTGTGGTTTGAAGTTCTTTATTGTGGACTCATCTCTAGCAGAACTTGGTTTCTGTGAGAGACTTACATGCCCTTGGCCATGGAGGAGGCACCATGTCAATTAGCTTTGCCTCTGCTGGAACTCTATGGGTCTCACTATTTGTGGACTATTTTATTTATTATTTTCTTGAATTGAGTTTTCTACACCTTGGTATAGTGCAAATTCACATTGCAAATCCATGTTTGGCACAGGCTTGGGTTTCTAATTTCTCATAAAATAACTTTCATTCTACCCTCAGCCACAGAAAAATGCCAAGCTTCTCTACTGAGTCCTCATCCTGAGTGGAGTTTTCTGGTTCCCATTTCATGGATAAGTAATACTTTATGGCTCTTAATTTTATGAAGGGAGCTCAGTTTCAGCTTCCCAGAATGCAGCAGACTGAGGCTAACTCTTCTATCCTCATCACTGTTAAACTCTAGCTCTGGGCAGCCCGGGTGGCCCAGCAGTTTAGCGCTGCTGCGTTCAGCCCAGGGCATGATCCTGGAGACCTGGGATTGAGTCCCGCGTCAGGCTCCCTGAATGGAGCCTGCTTCTCCTTCTGCCTGTGTCTCTGCCTCTCTCTCTCTGTGTGTGTCTCTCATGAATAAATAAAATCTTTAAAAAACAAAAAAACTCTAGTTCTTATCACATAGTACTGGATCCAAGGCCTCTGTGAGTTTTCTTTTCATTCCTGGCACTTAGAGACTTCCATTTACTGCTTTAAAATTTAGTTATACGGCAGCCCCGGTGGCGCAGCGGTTTAGCACCGCCTGCAGCCCAGGGCGTGATCCTGGAGACCCGGGATTGAGTCCCACATCAGGCTCTCTGTGTGGCGCCTGCTTCTCCCTCTGCCTGTGTCTCTGCCTCACTCTCTCTCTCTCTCTCTGAATAAATAAAATAAAATCTTAAAAAAAATTTAGTTTATACTTTTCAATTGTTATATTTTATATGTTTTTAAATTTATCCTAAACAATTATGAAGTTTACATTTCTAGTGAGAAACATCTTTCTACATCAGCTCAGTTGGATATGTTGGCCTGAAATCTCTTCATATTCTTGGGTTTATGATCCAGTCCATCTTTTCCACTAGGTTATGAACACTTTTAAGCAGAGAGAGTATTTACTATTTATATTTTTATCCTGCTCAAGTACCTAGCCCAGTTCTCTGCACTAAGGTCCTTACTAGGTGCCTTTGTTATTTTTCTTATCGTTATTACTTTTACTGTCTCTAATCTCAATGTTCAGAAGTGACAGAAAGCCAGATTCTGGATCTGCTATGAGCATTTAAAGTATATAGTTAGTCTGTTCAGCCTTTGGCCCTGCTCATCTGAATTTCATTATTCATGGATAACGTCTTCCTCAATCACCTTCAAGGACAAGTCATCATCTATAAGACCAATGTTTCTCAAAGCACAGGTTGCAATCTATTAGTGGGGTCATGAAATCAATTGAATGAAATAGAATAAAAGAGAAAATAAATACCAAGGTGAATCACATATGTAAGTATAGTTATTGCTTACTGAAATTTTGTTTCAGAGGTGTGAGTGTGTGTGTGTGTGTGTGTGTGTGTGTGTGTGTGTGTGAGAGAGAGCGAGAGAGAGAGAATGAGAGCAAGCATGCTGGGTCACCACGCAAAATACATTTCAGGCTGTGAGTCAGGGTAAAAATGTTTGAGAGTCACTGATTAGACTTTTCTCTGAGACCCTACTCAACCTACCATGCATTTCTGGTGGCCGATCTTCAAGAGCAAAGATTAATTGCAAAGCTAGGAAAACTCAAGGCCTATCTTCTCCATATGAAGTTCTTAGAATACAGCATCATATTTCAGGGAGGAGGAAAGGTCCCACAAAGGTTTATGCTGCCCTGAATTAGAAGCCCCACAAATGGTCAAGGTTACCCAGTGAATCACAGATATTCCTTGGCTCCAGGCTTCTGTACTTCACCTCAATACCCCTATCAACTCTCTGGGAAGGCCTATCAGCTGATGTTTAGCAGGACTTTGAGACCCATAAGTGTTTTTTTCTCCAGAGTCTTGACCCCTAGACAGCTCTTTGAATGTGGCTCTCAAAGCTATCATTAAATATCCACCTGGGAGAACACCTGGGCAATTACTCCCCTGCACTTAGCTCCCAGGGAAATTATTATGTGCAGAACTCCCCTACACAGTATAGAAGGTAGACGTGCCAGCTATAAAGACTTCATTTTGAGCATCAGCGTTGTTATTGAGAAGAACCCCAGAACTTCTTCCTCCTCTGTACCATCTTGAATGTCTACAAATCACACAAGGATTCAACCCATTTCATATACAATGAACCCCGGTATGAAGGATTTTAGCCTCATTTAAGTTTCACATTCAGTATATCCCAAGGTTCCAAAATAAAAGTTAGTTCTCTAAAAAAATCAAACTGATAACTGTTGAGCTCCTACTGTCAGACATTCTCATCTTTTGCATTATCTCATTTAATCTTTATAGCAATCCTATGAGGTAAGTATGATTACCCCCAATTTACAAATAAGGAATGTGAGGGTCAGAGAGATTAATGAACTTGCTAGTAAGTGGTTGCTGAGCTGGAATTTGAACTTCAGTTTGGCAGATACTTGGTCTGAGCACTTAACTACTATTCCCACCATATAGCCCTCAGTAAAAGGCCTCCCTGCCAATAAGAATATAGATTGCAAGACCAACTCCTGCAGAACCAGTGCTTTCTCTGTATGTCTGGCCTAAGAAGTAGAATGACCAGGATGTGGATGTCTTTTCCCTGGCTAGGTCATTGAACACATTGCTTATCTCTCTAAGCCTCACATTCCCATCCACACTAATACTTGGACTATTTCCCTCAGAAGGCTGCTGCAAGGAAGACATAAGATAATGACATGAAAATATTTTGGAAAGCATAATATTCTATCCCAATGAAATATTCTAAAAAGCCATACAATTAATTAGCTGAACATATCTGCATTTTCTTTGTTGGATTAGGAGCCCTTTCCTTGGCTCCCATTGCTCTTGGAATAAAACTCAAAATGTCTACTTCACCAGCAAGGCCTGCATGAAGATGGCCCTTTGTTCATTCCCCCTTTCTCAAAGCATTCCAAATTTACTGACCTTTCTGTTCCTATCTCAGGGACTTTGAACATGCTGTTTTCTCTGCCTGATACATTTCCTACCTCTACTCACAACCTCTACTCTCTACCCTCACTTTGCCTAGCTACTCATCCTGTAAATAGCAGATTAATTTCTTTGGGGCAGCTTTATATGACTATGTAAGGTCACTCATTTACACACTCTCATAGAATACCCTGTGCCTTTCTTCCATAGCACTTTGGAGCATATTTACTTTGTGTGCATAGCGAGGGTGGCTGTTAGTGGTTTAATATGTGTCTTCCCCATTGGAAGGGAAGCTCGATGAGAGCAAGGACCATATACATTTTGCAAGTCCTGTATCCTCAGCACCTGGCAGGGTACTTCACTTGGCACAAAGTAAGGACTCCACAGATATTTGAACACATTTTAAACATCAATAAATCTGAGTAGAGACTGCTTTACTCATACTTTATCACCTATTAGAAGTGCCACAGAAATCTGTTATGCAAAAAAAAAAAAAAAAGAAAGAAAGAAAAGAAAAGAAAAGAAAAGAAAAGAAAAGAAAAAAGAAATCTGTTATGCTTTCAACCTCTGTAGACCGATATTTCTGAGCTTGAGGCGCATAGAATAGAAATAGTTGTTATGTAATAGAAAGGGTTTTAAGGTCAAATAAGTTGAGGAACAGAAGGTTAAACACATGTAAACAGGATTTTAACTTTTTTTTTTAACCTCAAGACTTTTTGTTGTTGTTGTTGTTAGGCTCTCCATGCTGGGCTGCATGATATAGCCCTTGAGCTGAGATTGAGAGTCAGACGCTTAACCAACTGAACTACCCAGGCACCCCTAACCACAAGACTTCTTAGAACCATGCTTGGTTCCTTGAATGATGACAGTGAAAAGCAGAGTCCCCAGCCCAACCATGATGCACACATGGTGTGAAGGAGGAATAAACCTTCCTTGCTTATTTTTAAAAAAATTTTTTTTTAATTTTATTTATTTATGATAGTCACATAGAGAGAGAGAGAGGCAGAGACATAGGCAGAGGGAGAAGCAGGCTCCATGCACCGGGAGCCTGACGTGGGATTCGATCCGGGGTCTCCAGGATCGCGCCCTGGGCCAAAGGCAGGCGCCAAACCGCTGCGCCACCCAGGGATCCCACCTTCCTTGCTTAAATCACTGACAGGGGGTTGTCCATATACAGTATTTCTGATACTGGAAAATCTATAGATAGGAGGTTAGAGGTTTCTGGGAACCTGGATGGGTCCATCAAGGAGGTGGGTGACTGGGTGACCTCATTCACTAGAGTCATTCTGCCCCACACATGACCAGGGAGACAAAATTATCCTTATACAGCAGATGAAAGTTGATGGGTAGTAGATCAGGCTTTCAAACCAGAAGGGGTTTAATCATCGATTGATTAAAAAGCTAAATAAACAACATTCGTTGAGCACCTACCACATGACAAACACTGTTAGGTGCTGGGACACATTGGTGAACAAGATGCAAGTTCTCAGGGCTCAGAGCCCAGAGGAGGAAACATACAAGTAATGAGTCAATTTCAGTATAGTGTGTGTGTGTGTGTGTGTGTGTGTGTGTTTAAAGATTTTATTTATTTATTCATGAGAGACACACAGAGAGAAGCAGAGACATAGGCAGAGGGAGAAGCAGGCTCCTTGTGGGGAGTCCAATGCAGGACTCGATCCCAGGACCCTGGGATTACGACCTGAGCCAAAGGCAGATGCTCAACCACTGAGCCACCCAGGTGCCCCTCAGTATAGTGTCCTAAGAACTAAAAAGGCACCCAACACAGAGAAAAGGCACGTAACACAGATCATATGTGGGATTGGAAGAGCTTCTTAGAGGAGGTGACATCTTAGCTGTGATCCAGAGGATAATTAAAAAGTAGCCAAGTAAGAATGGAGAGAAGGGCATTCCAAGCAGAAAGGACAATTTGCAGGAGGTGAGGAATCTGCTCCAGGCCATGGGAGGGATCCAAGAGGAGACAGTGAAGTGCCAGGAAGTATAATGCCTTCTCCAAGGCACAGAGTAGAGGAGAAACAAGACCCAAATATCAGCTGGGTACCTGAGTGAAGAAGTAGCCTAAATCTCAGCCAGTAGATATGCTTCAGATAACAGGATTTAACATGGTAGGGAAAAATGATCCTGAGATTGGGATCAGGGCTTCTTCTTATAAGGGTAAAAGTCACCCAGGAAAGCAGATGTTGGGATGGAGAGGGGTGAGAGGGAGGAGGGATTGAAATCCAACATAGGAGGAGTTAGACCTTGACTGTTCTTCCTGACCTGGAGACCAGGACCTCTGGAGTTAGGCAGCTCTGAGATACAGAGGTGTGCAACTGGTTAGAGGACAGATGCTCAGAGAGGGCAGCTAAGAAGGAGGTCTGGGGAAGAACTGAGGCCATTGTGCCAGCCTGAATCCACCATGTTTGATTCACTCAGAGCTGAGGTGAGAAACTGAAATGGGGAGGTATTTGGCTCATGAGCTTTGGCAGCCAAACTGGTCGGTTTCAGTTGCTATTGTTTGGGAGCATGAGTCCAGGCATTGAGAGTGTAGCTTTGTTGTATTCTTTTCATTTTGTAATTGAGTTTAAAATATCCAGGGACACCTAGGTGGCTCAGCGGTTGAGCATTTGCCTTTGGCTCAGGGAGTGATCCCAGGATCCTGGGATCGAGTCCCTCATCAGGCTCCCTGCATGGAGCCTGCTTCTCCCTCTGCCTGTGTCTCTGCCTCTCTCTCTGTCTCTCATTAATAAATAAATAAAATATTTAAAAAAAAGTTTAAATATTCCAGCCAGATTCAACTGAAAGAAAAGAAGGCAGGATTAAACTAAAGGGGGGGGGGCAATATTGATGGTGGTCAGAAGTCTGGAGTAGATACAGGAGATGGGACTAAACCATCCCGGCAACAGGTCTAGGCTTCCTCCATTATTCTCTGTGGGCCTCCTCCCCACTTCCAAACTCTCTAAGGACATTCAACCCTTTTCTTAGGAACTCTTCTCACCTCAGGAAACTGTCAAGAAGGGCCAGTTGCTCTCCAAGGGACACTTTCCCAACTGTAGGAACATGTCTCCCAACTCCCAGCCTCTCCCTGAGCTCTGGATACTTGCTTGAAGTCTTTCATTCATCCACAAGACAAATAATAGAAATAGCATATTGTAGTGCATAAAAGCACAGATTTTGGAATTGAACAGAAACTCAGCTCTACCACCTAACAACTAGGAGAACTTGGGAGAGTTACTGAACTTTGTTGAGCTTCAATTTCCTTATCTGTAAAATGGGGATGATAACACTTTCTTCAGGGAATGATTAATTGAGATATGTATAGAAGCACTTAGCATGATGTTTGGTACTTATCAAGGACTCAGAAAGTGTTAGTTAGTTATTATTACATACTATTAAAATAAAATTTTAAACAACCTATACTTACCTGGCTCACTGGCTTAAGTGACACCATCAATTCTTTTGTAAAACATACTGACTTACACTCATGGCTCATCAAGCCTTCATGGCTAGGATGCTGTGCACTTGTGCTCCCCCATTTGGTTGAATTGCATGCTTACCAAGAGTCATTTGTTTTTAACTCAGCCTGTTTATGCCAGCTGTGCATATTATTATTATATAATTTAACTAAATGTTACATAAACCAATAAAATATAAGTACTAAACTCACGTTTCTGTTTGGAAAGACTCTGTAACAGCAAGTTGCTTAATTTTACCAAATTATGTATTAATGAGACAACTGAAAAAGCAGAAAAAAATCATAAAAAAAAGTCTAGGATTCTGCATCCAGATAGTTTTTTCTCAAATGCTTTCGGTTTCCAATCCATGTTAAAGAAATCAAAACAGAAAATGGCAATCAATGCATTCCAGGTGTAGCTCATGCAAGAAAGATATTGGTAAAATCACAATCAGTACACCCATACATAAAGAAATGTCTTGGCCCTACATCTAAAAATGAGAGTATATAGTCTTTTATTTGTTTTAACCTAAACATAAAACATTTAAGGTATGGAGAGGCAAGCTGAGAGATGATCCCAGACCTCAAGAAACGTATGGTTTAGAGAGGGAGACAGAAAAATATTAACGTTTTTTGAGATAATTCATGTGCAGTTGTAAGAAATAACAAAATACTCTTTACCCAGTTTTGGCCAATGATAATATCTGACAAAATTATAGCACAATAACACAACCAGGATATTGACATTGATACAGGGAAGGTATAGGACATTTCTATTAACACAAGGATCTCAGCCCTTTCACAGCCACATCCACTTCCCTCCAGCCTTTACCCCTTCTCTAACCCCTGGCAACCACTAATCTTTTCTCCAATTAAATGATTTCATCATTTCAAGGATATTATACAAATGGAATCACATAGTATATAACCTTTGGGGATTTGGTTTTTCTAAAACTCAACATAATTCTCTGGAGAGTCATCCAGCTTGTGGTATGTACTAGTAGCTCATTCCTTTTTATTGCTGAGTAGTATTCTATAGTGTAAATGTACCACAATTTATTTTCTTATTGAAGAATGTTCTCCCACTGAAGGATATTTGGGGTGTTTCCAGTTTGGGAGCTGCTATGAACAATTGTGCACAGGTTTTGTGTGGACGTAAGATACCATTTCTCTGCTACATATGCCTACATATACCATTGCTGGGTCAACTGATAAGTGTCTATTTAATTTTTTAAATTTTTTTTCTTTTTTTTTTTTATGATAGTCACAGAGAGAGGGAGAGAGAGAGAGAGGCAGAGACACAGGCAGAGGGAGAAGCAGGCTCCATGCACCGGGAGCCCGACGTGGGATTCGATCCCGGGTCTCCAGGATCACGCCCTGGGCCAAAGGCAGGCGCCAAACCGCTGCGCCACCCAGGGATCCCCAGTCTACTTAATTTTTTAAAGTAACTGTTAAACTATTTTTCTAGTGACTATATCATTTTACATTCTTACCAGCATTATATCATTTCTCTTAATATTGCCAGAACTTGGTATTACCATTTAAAAAATTTTTTTAAAGATTTTATTTTATTTTTTTTTAGATTTTATTTATTTATTCATGAGAGATACAGAGAGAGGGAGAGGCAGAGACACAGGCAGAGGAAGAAGCAGGCTTTACGCAGGGAGCCCAATATGGGACTCGATCCCAGGTCTCCTAGATCACACCTCAGGCTGCAGGCGGCTCTAAGCGGGGGGCGCTAAGCCGCTGCGCCACCTGGGCCGCCCTAAAGATTTTATTTATTTATTCATGAGAGACACAGAGAGAGAGAGAGGCAGAGACACAGGCAGAGGGAGAAGCAGGCTCCATGCAGGAGCCCGATGCGGGACTCGATCCCAGGGCTCCAGGATCGCGCCCTGGGCCAAAGGCAGGCGCCAAACCGCTGAGCCACCCAGGGATCCCCATATCCAGCTAATATTAACTTCATAAAACTAGTTGGAAGTGTTACCTCCTCTTCTATTTTCTGAAAGAGATTGTGTAGCTCTGCTGTTCTTTTTTCTTTAAACATTTGGTAGAATTCTCCACTAAAACTGTCTGAGCCTGGATATTTCCTTTATAAGAATTAAAAAATGATTAATTCAACTTTCTTAGTAGTTAGAAAATAAATATAAAATGATCTATTTCACATTGGGTGGGTTGTGGTAGTTTGTTTTTTTCATTGTGCATAGAGTTGTTTATACTATTTCCTTATCCAGTTGATGTTTGCAGGTCTATAGTAATATTTCCTGTTTCACTCCTGAAACTAGTAATTTATATCTTCTTTTTTTTTAAATCAGTCTTGCTAAAGCCTTATAAATTGTATTTTAAAAAATATTTTTATTATGTACGCTCTACACCCAATGTGGCACTTGAGCTCACAACACTGAGATCTAGAGTTGCATGCTCTACCAACTGAGCCAGCCAGTCCTCTTTTCTTTATTTTTTTTTTCTAAAGATTTTATTTATTTATTCATGACAGACACAGACAGAGAGAGGCAGAGACATACGCAGAGGGAGAAGCAGGCTTCCTGCAGGAAGCCTGATGCAGGACTCCATCCCAGGACCCCAGGAGCATGACCTGAGCCAAAGACAGACAACCACTAAGCCACCCAGGTGCCCCTCTTTTTTCTTCTTTTTAGATCTGTTTATTTACTTGTAAGAGAGAGTGAGCATGGTGGGGATAGACAGAGGGAAAGGGAGAGAATCTCAAGCAGACTCCCTGCCCCTGACAATGGAGCCTAACATGGAGCTCAATTTCATGACCCTGAGATCATGACCTGAGCCAAAATCAAGAGTCAGACAATCAACTGAGTCACCCAGTTGACTTTTCCAATGCCTAACTTTAATATATATATTTCCTGTCAGCACTGCCTTAACTGTGGGCCCACAAATTTTGATATGTTGTATTTTCATTTTCATTGAGTTCAATGAATTTTTAAAAATTTCCCTTGAGACTTCCTCTTTGACTCATGGATTATTTACGAATGTGTTGTTTTGTTTCCAAGTGTCTAAAGAGTTTCTTGTCATCTTTGTTATAAATTCTTTTTAAAAATTGTAGTCAATGAATATACCATGTATGATTTTAACTCTTCTAATTTTGTTGGTTTGTTTTATGGCCCAGGATATGGTCTATGTTGGTGTATGTCCCATGTACACTTAAAAATAATATGCATTCTACTGTTGTTGGAGTGTTCGGTAAATATCAATCAGATCCTGTTGGTTGATGGTGGTGTTGAGTTCTATCTAGTTGTCCTATCAACTATTGAGAGGGGATGTTGAAGTTTTTAATTATAATTGTGTATTTGTTTCTCCTTTCATTTCTGTCTTTGTTTCATGTATTTTGCAGTTCTGTTGCTTGATGCTACACAATTAGAATTGTATATGTTCTTTTAAAAAAGACTTTATTTGTTTATTCATGAGAGACACAGACAGAGAGAGGCAGAGACATAGGCAGAGGGAAAGGAAGCAGGCTCCATTCAAGAAGCCTGATGTGGGACTTGATCCCTGGACTCTGGGATCACACCCTGAGCTGAAGGCAGATGCTCAACCATTGAGCCACCCAGGCATCCCCAAATTGTATATATTCTTGATAAGTTGACCTTTTAATCATTATATCATATCCCTCTCTGTCTCTGGTAATTTAATTTGCTTTGAAGTCTACTTTATCTGTATACTAAAATAGTATATGAACTGATATACATATGGATTTGTTTTATTTTGATAATGTTTTCATAATATATATTTTCTCATCCTTTTGTTTTTCCTCTCTCTCCCCATCTCTCTCTCCATATATAAATATGGTTAGGTCATGATTTTTAAGCATTCTGCCAATCTCTTTTAATTTGCATATTTATGCCATTTACATTTAATGTAACTATTGATCTATTAGAGTCTAAGTTTGACCTTTTACTTTTTGTTTTCTCTTTGCTCTCTATTTCATTTCCTTTCTTTTCTCTTTTTGTGGATTACTGAAATATTTTTTAGAATTCTGCTTTTCTTCTTAGTGTTTTTTGAGTGTATCTCTTTTTTTAAATGGTTTCTTTAGGTACTGTATTATATATGCAAAACTTACCATGGTTTACTATTATTGTCATTTTACTCGTTTGGGCAAAGTGTAGATATTATATCTCATTTTATCCCTTTACCTTCCCACATTTATAATATCATCTAAAATATTTCCTTTAGGGATGCCCGGATGGCTCAGTGGTTAAGCTCTGCTTTCGGCTCAGGGCTTAATCCTTGAGTTCAGGAATCTAGTCCCATATGGGGTTCCCTGAGGGGAGCTTCTTCCTCTGCCTATGTCTCTGCCTCTCTCTCTTATCTGTCTCTCATGAATAAATAAAATCTTAAAAAAATATTTCCTTTATATGCATCACTGTTGTAATTTTTGTTTCAACAGTCAAAATTTAGAAAACTCAAGAACAGAAGGAAAATCTACTGTAGTTACTCATATTTTTGCTTACCATGTTTTTTCTTCCCTCTTTGGTGTTTCAAGGTTTCTTCTTTTATCAATTCCTTTGTGTTTGGAGAATTTTCTTTAGCCATTTTTTTCGGGTAGACCTGCTAGTGACACATTCTCTTAGTTTTCCTTTATCTGACAATGTCTTGATTTTCCCCTCATTTCTGAAGGATATTTTCAGTGGGTATTCTGGTTGACACTTCTTTTCTTTTAGGACTCAAAGTTGTGTCACTTCTTTCTTGTCTTCATAATTTTTTGATGAAACTCCACTCCATTTGAATTGAGTTCCCTCTAGGTAAGGTGTCATTTCTTATTATTTTCAAGAGTTTTCTTTGTCTTCAGTGTTTAGTATTTTGATGATGTGTCTTGGTGTGGACTTCTTTAGGTTTATCTTGTTTGGAATTTACTCAACTGCTTGCATCTGTAGGTTTACATCTTTTGCCAAATTTGGGGGAGTTTCTGCCATTTCTGAATATTTGTTCAGCCCTACCCTCTATTTTTCTTCTGAGGCTCCCATGATAAAAATATTAGATCTTTTGTAATAGTCCTGTAGTCTATTTTTAGTATTTTTTTCCTCTTTGTTGTTCAGATTGGATAATTTCTACTGTTTTATTTTCCAGTTTACTGATTCTTTCCTCTTTTCTCTCCATTCTGCTTTCAAGCCCATCCACTGAAGTCTTTAGTTCTGATATGGTATTTTTGAAAAAATCTTCAAAAGATTTTATTTATTTATTCATGAGACACACACACGCACGCACACACGCACACAGGCAGAGACACAGGCAGAGAGAGAAGCAGGCTCCATACAGGGAGCCCAATGTGAGACTTGATCCCAGGACTCCAGGATCACACCCTGGGCCGAAGGCAGGCACTCAACCGCTGAGCCACCCAGGTGTCCTGGTATTTTTGAATTCTTAAATTTCCGTTTGTTTTTTTCTATTTCTATTTCTTTGCTAAGACTTTCTATATCTTTGCTGAGACTTCTTGTATTTTTCATTTGTTTCAAGTGTTCACAATTGTTTATTAAAACACTTTTTAGTAATGGCTGCTTTAAAATCTTTGTTAGATTATTCTAACATTTTTGACAACTCAGTGTTGGCATCTATTTACCTCTTTTTTTTCCATTCAGTTTGAGATCTTTCTGGTTCTTGGAATAAGTGGTTTTTTACTGAAACTAGGAATTTGGGGTATTATAAGACTCCTGATTTTATTTCAACCTTTTGTTTTAGCTGGTTCCCCTGATGCCCCTCTAGTAGAGGAATGAGAAGAGCATTTCCTTGTTACTGCAAGGTGGGATAGAAGTCCAGGTTCCCCACTTGGCCTCTCTCCTTATTACTGCTGGGTGGAGGCGAAAGTTCCAGCTCTCCACTAGGCCTTCTCTGAAACTTCCCTGGCTGAGACGGGTTAGGAGAGCTTTGTTACTGCTACCCACATACGTTTCATTGATATTACAGAAGTAATGAAAGTCCTTAAACTGTACTAGGCCTCCTCCAACACCACCCCAATGTGGAGGAGAAGGGTCATCTCATAACTGCTGGGTGGGCGTGTAAGTCCAGGACCCCATTTGGTCTCCACTGACACTGTGGGTGGTGTGGGGAGCTTGTTACCTCTGGCAAGCACAAGTGTCCAGACTCCCTACTTGGGCTTGTTACACCATCCTGCAAGTGGTTGGGATGCTTCATTACAACCTACTGAGAATAGGAGTTTAGGCTTAGCCCTCATCCTTGCTGGCATGGGTGGGACTGGGGCCATAGGTTTTTCCGTGGAATTTGGCTTAAGTAGATCAGTTATTGTCTAAAAGCTGTCTTATTAGGTTGCCCCTTTTTTGGTTCATTTTACTAGAGAGTGCACCTTTCATTGTTTGTTTGTTTTTTTGTCTGCACTTATTGGTGTTTCTGAGTTGCCAGCTTCCTCAGCTTCAGGTATGAGAAAAATAAGGTGAGAAGAAAGAAAACTCAGGGAACTCAATATGTCATTCCTTGGATTCCAAGGTCCCTAACCAATCTGCTGTCTTCTTTCTACCTTTCAGTGCATCTTATGCTTGCTTTATGTATAATGCCCAGGAATTTTAGTTGTACTTAATGGAAGGAATAGCGGAAAGTATATCTGTTCTACCTATTCTGTAATATTTCTAGGATAGAAACTTCTTTTTGATGATTTTGATACATCCACTTGCCATTTAAGACATAGCAGGCATTGTGTAGGCACTTCAGGGTGAGCATAATCTATAGATTATAGCTCCTGTATGCCAGAACCTCACCGTTAGGTGGGACAGACAGCCAGTCTCCTATGGTCTGACTCACTGTTAAGAGCATGGCTTGGAATCAGGACTGAGTCTCAATTCCAACTCTGCCACTTCCAAGCTTTATGACCCTGGATAAGTGAGTTAACCTCTCTGATTCTCAGTCTTTTCACTTGTAAAACAGGGGAAAGATTAGTACCAATATCATAGGCTGTTGATGGATTAAACAAAATAGTGTGTGTAAATCACTCTGCATGATGTCATCACATAGCAAGTGCTTACTAAATATTAGTCATTGCTGTCAATGCTGCTGCTGTTACAAGGCAGGCTGGGCCAGGTATAATAATTCTCCCTTAGCCTCATTCTCTCCAGACAGAGCAGATCTTTTGGCTTATTCTGTGCCTACTGTCTCTTATCAATTGTGGGAACCTTTTTAGCTTCATGCAGTCTCTTTGAAGGTGTTGAGATGGATGTTGCACAGGATGGGTGGGAACAATGTTTACTATTTGTTTTCATTCATTTATTCCCTTATTCATAAATCCTTCAGCAAATCTTCGTTGAACAATGGCCCCGTGCTTGGCAACATGAAGGGGGCTTACAATCTAGCAGGATAGACATCTAAGTAATGATAATTTGAGGCAGACTCTATGTGCCAAGAAGGATATGATCAGAATACTCTGAAAGCTCAGAAAAGAGAGAAATCACATCTGGATAGAAGAATTAGGGAGGAATTAATAAGAAGGGCACAACTGAATTTGACTTCAATAGATAAACATGGGGGTAGTGCAAGAGATGAACAAAGAAAAAGAGAAAAGAAGGTACAAACTATCCTTGGAAAGCAGAAAATAGTATGATATGGCTATAACATATGTGTGGTGGGAGACAGAGTGAGATGGTGACTGGACAGTATATTGGGGCTGATATTTGGAGAGCTTTGAATCAGGTGTCATGTCAGTTAGGGTTAGGGTTGACTGTAAGCACCCAGGTTACAGTAGATTAAAGACAAGGGCTTATTTTTCCTCTAAGTAAAATAACTTCAGAGTTTGGTGACCTCAGGTTGGTATGGCAGCTCTACCTTACCAGAGACCCAGGCTCCTTATAACCTTAGCAAGTGCTTCCATCTTTAAAGTTGCATTATAGTCCAAGATAGCTGCTGGAGCTCCAGCATTCCAAACATGGAGAGAAAGAAAAGGAAGACAGGTAATGTATCCAGCTATCTTCCCTCTTTATGGATCCTTTAGGAAGTGGCACACAACGACTTGTATTAACATCTTATCGGCAAAAACAGAAACAAAACCCTTATTGGTCAGAACTTAGTCAAATGGCTATTTATCGGCAAGAAGATAATATACCATTTATTTGCTGAGAAAAATAAACTTTTAAAAATCTGGGCATATTCTGTCCCAGATAAAATACAAGTCCTATTACTAAAGATGAAAGGATACTAAATAGGCAACTAGAAGTCTGCATCATCAGAGTAAAGGGTTTAGACTTAATTAATCTGGTAGTAAGAGCCCTGTCAGGGATTGTTTAGGAAGAGACCGGCACAATCCAAGTTGCCGACTAGAAGGATTAGTCTGGGACTGTGATGAACAGGTTGTAGTAGAAAGAAACTAGAGGCAGAGAGATTGGTTAGTAGGTGATTTCGCTGGTCAAGAAGGAAAGTGATGAAGATATGAGATGGAAAGTGAAGGGGAAAAAAGGGAGACATTTCAGGAGTATATTATTAGGGTGGCAGCTGGCTGGATGTAAGGGTGTTAAAATAAACCACAGATTGATTTTGCAATGGGAAACTCAAACAGTTGACCAATGAACATGTCAATGGCCCCAACTGGATGAAGGGACCATTTCTTAAAAGATAGAAATCTGAAGAAATGCTTCAAGTGATGAGTTTGGTTTGAAACAAGAGATTCAGGCAGAACACTTATGCTGATGGTTCACAAAGTGTGTGCCCCAAACAGCATCAGCATAACCTGATTTTGAAATGTAAATTCTGAGATCACATGCTATATCTACTGAATCCAAAACTGTAGGGTTGAGGAGGCCTAACTGTTTTAACAAACATATACTGTATTTTCATATACTAGCAATAAACAATAGGCTATATAAATTTAAAAACCATACAATTTACAATAAGCATCAAAATATATTAAACGTTTTGGGATTAGTTTGACCAAAGATATTTAAGACTTCTCTGAAAACTAAACATTATTATTGCTGAGAGAAATTAGAAAAAACCCAAATAAATGAAGAAATATTATGCTTATGCATTGGAAGATTCAATATTGTTAAGATGTCAATACTCCCCAAATTGATCTCTAAATTAAATGCAATTTCAAAATTCCAGCAGGCTGCTTATTTTTAGACACTGACAAATGGATTCTAAAATGCATATGGAGGGCAGCCCGGGTGGCTCAGCGGTTTCAGGCACCTTCAGCCCAGGGCCTGATCCTGGAGACCCGGGATCAAGTCCCGCGTCGGGCTCCCTGCATGGAGCCTGCTTCTACCTCTGCCTGTGTCTCTGCCTCTCTGTGTGTCTCTCATGAATAAATAAATTCTTAAAAAATATAAATAAAATGCATATGGAAATACAATAGAATAGCCAAAACAATTTTGAAAAAGAATGAAGTTAGAAGGTTTAAACTGTCTGACTTTAAGACTTAAAAAAGGTACACCAACACAGTGTGCTATGGGCATAAATATAGAAAATCAGTAGAGCAGAATACAGAGTCCAGAAATAAACTTATGCATAAATGATCACTTGATTTTTGACAAAAGTATCACAGCAATTAAACGGGGAAAGGAGAATCTTTCAAATAAATGATACTGGAATAATCGAATAGCCATATGAGAAAAAAAAAGAAAGAAAGAACCTCAATCCTTACCTCACACCATATACAAAAATTGAATTGAAAAGGATCATAGACCTCATATGAAAGCTAAAACCATAAAATTTTTATAAGAAAACATAGGAGAAATCTTGGTGACCTTGGTTTGGCAAAGATTTCTTAAATATGACCCCCAAAGTACAAACTATTAAAGAAAATCAAGCCTAGCTGGCTCAGTTGGAAGAGCATGTAACTCTTGGATCTTGGGGTTGAGAGTTCAAGCCCCACAATGGGTGTAGAGATTACTTTAAATAAATAAATAAATGAATAATAAAAAATTTGACTTCATCAAGTTAAAATGTTTGCTCTTCAAAAGATATTGTTTAAAAAATGAAAAAGTAGGCAAATTGAACACCAATAAAAAATAAATTTATTATTTAAAAAAATGAAAAAGTGAGCCATATACTAGGAGAGATTATTTGCAAAGGAAATACCCAACAAACTACATCTGTCCTAGAATACATAAAAAACACAGCTCAATAGTAAAAAGACAATCCAAATTTTAAAATAAGCAAAATACTTGGACACTAAACTCAAGAAGATATAAGGGTAGCAGATAAACACCTGGCTCAAGATCATTAATTATTAAGGAAATACAAATTAAAGCCACTACATACCATTACCGCTACATTACATACACCCCACATACTCACTGGAATGTCTAAGATTAAAAAGACTGATCATACCAGATATTGGCAAAGATATGGAGCAGTTGGGAGTATTCATACACTGTTGATGGCTGTGTAAAATAGTACAACCAATCTGAAAAGCAATATGGCAATTCCTTAAGAAATTAAACATGCATTTGCCACATGACCTAGCCATTCTACTTCCAAGAGAAATTAGAGCGCAAAGATTTTTACACAAATGTTCTTGGTACCTTTATTTGTAATAGCCCTGAACTGTAAACTCAAATGTCAATCAACTAGTAATTGGAAAAACAAACTATTGTATATTCATATGATGGATATGATGGACTACAACTCAGTAATAAAAAGGAATGAACTACTGATACATGCAATGACATGGATGAATCTCAAAGTAATTATGTAAGTGAAACAAGCCAGAAACAATAAAAAGTACATTTTTTATTCCATTTACATAAATTCCAGGAAATACAAACTAATCTATAGTGACACAGACAAGTCAAAGTTTAACTGGAGATAGGAGAGGACATTCAAGGAAGAAGGAAAAACAGGATTATAAAAGAAACAAGGAGACTTGGGGTAGGATATGTTCATGATCTTGATTGTGGTGCTGGTTTCATGAATCTATTCATGTCAAAACTTATCAAATTATTCACCTTAAGTATGTGCAGTTTATTATATGTCAATTATGCCCGTATACTGCTGTAAAAAATATTCTTTGGCTCCACTCCAGGCCTACTGAATCTTAAACTATGGGAATGGGGCCCAGCAACCCATTTTTAAACAAACACTCCAGGTGATTCTGATGCTCAATAAAGTCTGAGACCACTGATTAAGGTGACAAATTCCTACCAGATGGTTGAAATAAAGCTCTAGACTGGAGTACAAATTTGAGAGTCACCTGCTTAGAGGTCATAGCTGAAATTACAGCATGAGGGGATTTAGAGAGGAAAGAATAAAAAGCAAGAGGTAGGACCAGAGAAAACCTACACTCAGGAGACAGAAGAAAAAGAGGAGCAGGTGACAGAAGCAAGGAAGAAGGGGTCTGAGGTTTTGGGAAGAAAATGCCACATGAAGAGATTTTTAAGATATGAGGTGATCAACAATGCTGATACCAATGTGGTATTTGCCCAAGTGCTGTCCAGTTTTCAAATCCTTTTCATGCATGTTGGTACATTAACTGTACCAGGGGAGGGCAGACAGATGTTGATGATGTTATACCTGCTGGGCAGCACTATCTACAGGAGAGCCAGGATTTGAACCTGGACAGACTTGGGTGGAATCTAGCTCCTTCACCTACTCATGTGTACATCTGGCCAAATCTTGAACTGTTTTCCTATTTCCCCAATGAGGATAATTCTACCCACTAAGAAGGTAGAATATTTGTGTTATGTAAAATGCTTGCCCAGATGACTAACAAAGTTGTGTTTCTTTACACTTTCCACCTTTATCCCAGGATTCTTCATCTTACAGATAAATTGAGGTCCAGAGTAGGTACATGATACACCATAGGTCACAGGACTGGTAAATACTCCATTCTGGAAGTACATTCTTGACTTGGAATTCATGGACCACTGGTCAAGTCCATAGATGGTGGGCCTCAGGAGTCTGTGAAACTGCTGAAATCATATGCAGACTAGATTTGAGTGTGTGATATGTGTTTTTCCTGGAGCAAGTATTTATTATTTACATTGGCATTTCTTCATAGAGTCCAGAATTGAAATGGTTAAATACTTCTGCTCAAAGGTCAGTTTTATTTAGGAGTGCATGGCTGGCTCAGTCAGTAGAGCATGTGACTCTTGATCTTGGGGTTGTGAGTTCAAAGCCCCATGTTAGGGGTAGAGTTTACTTAAGTTAAAAAAAAAAAGTGAGTTGTATTCATTCTTCCCTAAGTGCCTTGATTTACACCCCATAATCCTCAGCCCTCCCTCTTCCCATCACATATCTTCTTCCAGAACATAGTTTCACTACTTCCTTGCTGACTGACTAGTCTGCAAACCAGGAAACTTGCTTCATGGTCTCATCTCAGACCATTTATTCACTTCATAAGCAGCTGCCAATTACCTATAGGTCTAATCGGCACCATCCCTCCATCTCTCGTTCCAGAAAGGACCCAAACATGGATGAGGATCCTATCACAAAGGAGCTTATAGTCTGGTAGGAGAGGCAGGCAGGGACAGTGATAAACTATGATACACATAGACAGTCTGTGATGGGAAACATGAAAGAAGGGGCACAAGCAAAGGTCTGGAAAGATTGTGTTTGTCCTGGCCCAGCACTGATCCTCAGCAATCTCTTTCTCCCCATGTTTGTCTATTCAGAGATGTACAACCCTCAGCTTCATCTTTATTCTTCAGGCCATCACAATTTGTCTTCCACCTACCAGTTTGAGGAAATGCTCTCCTCAAGTTCAACCACCAGGAACCCCCTGCCCTCTTTAACAGATTCTGCTGTCTCTGTGACACTGAACTGTGTTGGCTGGGCCCTTTTGGGTCTCTTTTCCTCCCTGGCCTTTGTGACAGCAGCATCTCTTCATCCCCCCTCCCCCTCACACACATACCCTGTTTCTCTGGGATCTCTTCCATCTCTCACATTCCCTTTGTGGGTAGTGTCCATCGCAGTTGCACCTGCAGCCCACAGCTCTTCCCTTTATGCACTCACTCCATGGCCTCACCCAGGCCTACGGCTCCACTGACCTTTATACAAATGGTCCCTACACGTTTTCCCACCCACCCTTTCTCAGAGCTCAACTCTGAACAATTGACTAGCACCTCCAGCTGGATTCCTCAAGAATCTCCATTGCAACGCATCCACATCCGTAATGAATCTATATCACCTCCCCTGACCCAAATCCATTTATGTGTTCCCAGGAGTCACCCAAACCAGAAATCTGAAAGTTACTGTAAATGCCATCTTTTTCTTCACCTCTGTCATCCAAGCCATCACTAAGCCCTGTGAGTTTGACCTCTTAAAAGCTTTTAAACTAGGCTCTTTCCCACCTTTGCTGCCTCTGTCTTAGTTATACCCTCATCATAGGTTTCTTGACTACTTGCTAATGCTATTGTGCTACACCTTCCATGCTCTCCTCCCCAGCCCAGGCCAGCCCGTAATAGCTAATAACAACAGCCCATCTTTACCGAGGCATGACACACACCAGTTTTACCCATACTACCTTGCTTCACTCCTACAACAACCCTAACAGGCAGGCACTATTATTATCCCCATCTTACAGACTAGGGAATTGAGACACATAGAGGTTAAGTCACTTGTTAGTAACACAGCTAGTAAATGGAGGTGCCAAGATTATTCTAAAATGCAAACAAATCTTAATTTTATCACATTTTGCCCTAAAATCTTTAAGGGCTCCCCAGCCCCTTAATACAAAACCTCAAATTCTTTATCATAGCAATGCAGACCTTCAGATCTGAGCTCTACCTACTTCTGCATCAGTTTTGCCTCTGGGTTTTAGTAATGCTGTTCTTTCTACCAGAAACTCTTTTCTCTACACATCCCCCTTCTAGCTGCTGCTTTTTTCCCCCCTCATAACCCCTACCTATTCTAAAAAGCACATGCATTGTCCCATACAGGAAGCCTTCCTTGAATGCCCCACCCTCCCCAGTTGGGTAGGCACTTGTGATGGATACTGTCATGTACCACCCAGATCCCCTTCAATGACTTACCCCAGTTGCTGGGAGTGCTACCAGAAAGTCCCATTAGTTCCTGCTGGAGAGTGGCCTCAGCTGAAGACAGCTGCCTAGCCCAAGGTCACACCTGCTTCCTGGAGCTACCCACCCTATGACTCATCAATGGGGTGGGGGGCATATATGCTGAGCCCTCTGGCTCCAACTTGGGAAAAAATTGAAGGGCCATTCTATCTCCAGGGTGCCCAAAAGGCTGGCCCTGCCCAATCCTGATTCCTTCCTCTCCTCCCACAGGTTTTGATCCCAAAAAGCTTTGGGATAGCACCTCACAAATTAATCTTCATCTCAGAATCTGCTTTCTGGGGAAGCCCTCAGTGTTTTGGACTCCTCAACTAGACTCCAAGCTCCCTGAGGATTCAGTCACACAGGGCTGGGGCAGTACAGGCGAAAGACAGTGATCCCCACAAACCTCAGCCCCAGTGGTGTAGCTCTTTAAATGTGGGGCAGTAAGCGATAAACCCTCTGTCTCCATTGATCCCCTGGTCATGGCTTCTTAACTAGATAATTCATTTCTAGGTAGCCCTGGACTTCCTGACCCCAGGTGGCTCATTAATTTGGTGACTCATGCTGTTCTCCAGGACACACTTGACCACCACCCCTTAGAAGCCCCCAAGTCATACTCTGAAGCCAGAGCATTGATTTCAGAAGGCAGAAAATGGGGATGTAGGGCAATGAGGTTCCAGTCCTCTGTCACATACTGTGACCATTCCGAAAATGGTACTTGTACTTAAACTACTCCTGGCCAACATAATGTGGACACCTCTCCCCAAAGCACCAGCACTCTCAGACCTCACATTCTTGATTACAAACCCCTGATTCCTAATCTGCTGGTCCTAATCTGCTGTAAAGAAACAGCATGGTGTTTTAAGGCACAGCTTTGCAGTCAAGTAAATCTGAATTCAACTCCTGAATCTTCTATGTTGGCTGTGAGACCTTGGGCAAGTCACTTCAACTACCTAAAGCTTCATTTCCCTGTCCGTGGAACAGATGTGATAATAATCCTTTCTAACAAGGATTTTGCCTTTTTTAAAATTGAGACACCACATTAAGACCCTTGGCACACAGAAGTCACTTGGTACCTGACAGTTCTCTTCCTCTAAACTTGATCTGAATTCTCAGAGCCAAAGCATAATAGAATAATAACTCTCATGTCTATAGTACTGATTATGTGCCAGGGAATGTTCTAAACACCCTGCTTATACCAACTTAATTCTTTCAACAATTCTGTGAGGTAGATACCATTATTAGCCTCATTTTTCAGATGAGGAAATGGAACATAGAGAAGTAATTTGCCTAAGATCACACAGCTAGAAAAAGGTGCAGGCAGAATTAGAACACAGGTAGTCTGGCTCCAGATCTGTTCCCTGGGGGAGTGGGAAGAGCATACTCAGTACACAGTAGGCTCTCAAGGAAGCTTGCTGATGTTCAGGAGGAAGGAGGAAGGGAAGACAGTGAAGGAGAAGAAAAAGAATCAATGTCTGGGCAAGTAATGAGGAAGGGTGAGGGAACAGGTAACCCAAAGGACATACAAAGCCTGCTGGGAGATAGTAGAACCAAGAATGTGAAAGCTCTTGGGGATGAACTGTCCATAAGCCTGGAAGAGCCTGGACCCTGACCACAGCCAGGTAGAAAGCACAAGACGTGGCAGTGGAATTTCTTGGTGTTGGTGTCAACATTTGTAGTTGGAGGTCAGTGTGTACATACATAAGGGTGTATTTGGTGCATGTAGGTCTGAGTTGGAGCCTCTTGTAGGGGCAATCAGGGAAGGTTTCCTGGAACAGATGGCATCTGAGTATGGCTTTAAAAGATGGAGAATGTGGTTGGTGGAAAAGCTGGAAACCACAGGCCTGTCAAGGAAGGTGACCAGTCCTGAAGGGCTTGTGGGAGTAGGAGTGGATTGGAAGAGATAAGTTGGGGTCTATAGTGGAGAGCTCGGAATGCCATCCTGAATCCTCTTCAACATAGCACTTGCTCAGAGTAATGCTTCAGAAAGAATAACTAGGGGATCCCTGGGTGGCGCAGCAGTTTGGCGCCTGCCTTTGGCCCGGGACACGATCCTGGAGACCCAGGATCGAATCTCACGTCGGGCTCCCAGTGCATGGAGCCTGCTTCTCCCTCTGCCTATGTCTCTGCCTCTCTCTCTCTCTCTCTCTCTCTCTCTATCATAAATAAATTAAAAAATTAAAAAAAAAAAAGAAAGAATAACTAGCCAGCAGGAGATGAAGGGCAACAATGGGAAAGGAGCTCTAACAGCCAGGAGGAATACCCCAGGGGCCACCCACTGCCTGTATCTGTGTGAAGTCACCTCTACCACTCCCCTGGTTCCTTAATAGACTGGATATCCCTGGGGAAAGGAGGAGGGGACACCAACAGAGTCATCAATCTCCTGGGTCTTCTGTTCTTGGAAAGTTCCTGCTGCAGCCTAAGTGGGAACTGGAGATTGTGGGAAGGTGGGAATGGTGTGGGAAGAGAGCAGAGCTACAGAAGAGAGTGCAGATGCATGGCAGATAGTGGCTACTTTATGATTAGTTTTTGATCCACTGACTAAGAGAAAGACAGAGATACCAAAAGACAGATGCACATAAGGGGAAGAAGCAAATGAGAAGAGGCCTCCAGAAAAGGGACTTGTCTTTCTTCCTCTTAGTCCCCATAGCACCAGGAAGTACCTGGTACCCCATGGGACCCCAGGAATCACTTGTTGAATTGGGAGACTCAGAGGAGATTCAGAAAGTCACCAATAACAGAGATGTACATAAAAGATGGAGAGAACAAAGGTTTTGGGTTGAGCTTGGTAGACCTTTCTTTCCTTGGTGCCCTCTATAATTTGCTACCATTTCCATGCCCCTTAACAAAAAAGCAAGTCGAGTCTGCTCCCTTCCTTCAAGACTGGAAAGCAATCAGATCTCAGAGAAACAAAGGCCTAACCTCAGCTTCTTGGAATCTCTGGCAGGGAGGATAAAGGGGAGGGATGGTCATGAAGAATCCTAGGCCAAGACTTAGTTGCTAGAGTTGGGGGAAAGACTGCCCGGGGGGTTTGCTGAGAGTAGGAATGGGGGTGAGAAGATGTTTTCTACCTTCCCATGGTTCTCATGTTCCTTCATCATCCTAAATCCAGGCCTTGCTCAGAGGCAGCCTCTGTCACACAAATACATGCCTTATTTTGGAAAGCAAAGGGCCATCTGTGGGTATGGGGACTCTTAAAGACAAAAACAGGTAAGGAGTGGGGAAGAAGGCAGAGGGGGAGGACATGGCAGAAGGAAAAGGATAAGAAGAGGAAAAGAAGAGGAGAGGGAGAGAAAATGAAGAGAAAGGAGGTAAGATAGGTGTAAGGGAAAAGAGAGGAAGAGAGGGAGGGAGGGAGTGGAGATAGGGACAGAGAGAGAGTTTTAACCAAGTAATTTAATTACATAAGTAGACATAATTATCTAACAAGTAACAAACATAAATATCAGAGTCACGGAGTTTGTCTTTTGAGCTGCCTGCCCTCTAGTTTATTTGGTTATCTCTCTGCCCATCTCTCTAGCCATTCATCCATCTATCCATCCATGTATACATTTATTTTTGCTTTTTAATTTGCCTAACTAGCCAGATATCTATATGTCCCAGGCTTGATGACCTGTCTTTGTTCACCTGCTCATTTGTTTTTCTGTTTTTAATCTAACCATCAGATTGACCATTCATCCATCATATACCTACCTATTAGTGATCTATTCATCCATATTCTAATTCTCTTTTCCCCTCCCTCTCTCCCTCCCTCTCTCACACACACATCTGTTTGTATTTACCTGATTATTATGTTTCTCTGTTCATCTATTGGTTCTTACATGAACATACTATCTGCCTCTCTGATGGTCTGTCCAACCTGTTTGCCAAATTATCTATTCATTTCCATTTATCTATCTGTACAACTTATTGTCCATCTTTTTATTCTCCCTTCTTCCCTTCCATCCATCCATCCATCCCCCATCTATAGCTGTTCATTCAGTCATTCATTTGATAAATATTTCTTGAGTGCTTGCTGTGTGCTTAGCTCTCTGCTAGTCTGGGGATACTGAAGGCAGGTAAGATGTGATTCCCGTCCTCAAGGAACTTGTGACCTGGAACTCACCATGAAGAGTGATGAGGAAACCAATTTCACCACACAATGGGTAGGACTGATAGGGTGTTCTATACAGGTGGCCATGGGAACACTGAGAAGGAGAATCCAAGTCGGACAGGGGTCAGGGAAGGTTTTTCTGGCAGTGGTTTTTCTGATCTGTCTATACATGTCTCCATCTGCCAGTCCTCCCATTTATCCCATGTCCCAGTCCATATTTCCATGTCTAATTCACCTCTGTTCATTTGCCTGCTTAGTTCATATTTATCTACAAACCATCTGCCTTTTTTTCAGTTTGAAGAATCCGTTTATTTTCTGTTGATCTATTGTTCATCTATCTGTGTCTTTCTGTCTATTGGTTGGTCTCTCCACTCATGTAATCTCTTCAATTCTCCATTATTTGCTGATTTGTCAGTTGATTTGTGTAGCAATTAGGATGCATTTGGCTGCAAGTAACAGATGGCCCTACCAAAAGTGGCTTAGATGATAAGAAAAATATTATCTTACATAACAAAAAGTTTGGGAGTAGGGAGATTCCAAAATTGATTACTGTAGCCCAGTGGCATCATTCAACACCCAGATTCTTTTCCTGTCCCTCCTCTGCCATCTTTGTCATGTCAGCTTTTGACTGAAGGAAACTCAAGATTTTATAAAAGGCTGTAGCAGCTCAGCACATTACATTTTTATATAGTGAAGTCCGAAATCCAGAAAGAGAAAAGGGGCATATCTCTTCCCTAGGTCCTTTTATGAGTATGAGATAAAATTTCTCCAAAATATCCTTAACAGACTTCTTCCCACATTTCAGTGTTCAGAATTATGTCATTCTTAAATCAATCTCTAGGAAGTCGAATGGAATTACCATTATTTTCCTGGACCAATCAGGATTCACCTCTGGGACAAGGGAGGGATTCAACCCCTACCCCACAAAGCACTTGGTCTCTAAACACCAAACAAAAGAATGGGTTCTATTAGCAAGGTGGGAAGATAGAATACAGGGCATGGCTATAGGCCCATTTTGTACGTTGAGGTATACATCCATCTTCTCTGTGCAATCAGCTGTCCATCTATCTGTGTATTGATTGGCCTGTCTGTCTGTTGGTCTGTCAGTCACTCCTAGAGATTGTCTGCCTACCTGACTATTCATGTCAGTCTGTGTGCCTAGCTGTACATCTATTTATCTGCGTCTCCATTTGTCTTTCGGTCTGTCTATAAATAAATCTATTAATCAGTTTGTGTGTTTAGTCAGTATGTCTATCTATCTCTGTCCATCCATCCATCTTGAGTTTCTGCCCACTACTGCCCTGGTATCCCTCACCTGTCTCATATTTAACAAATTGATAGCTCATTTCCTTTTTTCATCACATAATAGTCTAAAACTCTTGAAACTCATCACTCTGGACAAACCTCAAGACCTCAGGGCCCATATCTCCTAGCAGTAGAGAAGGCAGCAGGGAAAGGTCGCCAGAGTCCTTACTCTACCACCCCATGGTGTATCATCTCCCCTCTTCCCAGGTCCTTCCCAGAAGCTGGACTATTCATGATCTCGACCAGTGGTAGTCAGGCCCTCCCTAAGCTATCTGAGTTCCCAGACTGATTTTGTTCATTCATCATTCTTGAATGAATATACTGAGTACCTACTATGTGCTGAGCCCTCTCTTAGGTGATGGGATACAAGGGGGATACATAGTTCCTGCCCCTATGGGGCTTATGGTCTTATGCGTTGACATATCCCCACAGCCACACTTACACAGGCTTATATACATCATGATATATGCTCCCATGTGTATGCACACACAGGTTCTCAAATATATATTTATATACAGACATACACAGCCACACTCAGGTTCTGCCGACCTCTGCAAATATTTGTTGAGCCTAATACATGTATGGCACACATGTCCAGTTTATTGCCCTGGGACTCCAACAGCAGGGCACAGCAAAGTGGCAGAGGGTTCTTATTTCTGATCCCACATCCAGTCTGGACTCCCTGCATGAACTTGACTCATCACTTCTTGACCATACGGTATCCTCTTGTACAAAAGGGGCAATGTCTGGCCCAGGGATGTTCAACTCTCATTCTCTTAACCAGTCTACTCACACTCCTCTGTGGTATCAATCTTTCACTGGAAACATGTCTCTGTCCTTCTTCCCCTCAGCCTGTCTGGTTCCCTGTTTCCAGAGGGTCCCCCTGACAGTGCTCCTGCCTTTGTGTTTCCTTTTAGAATGTGACACTGTCTGGAGCTGGGTCTCTGTCTTTGTGTAATGTTTGCATATTAGAATGTTTGAGTTCCTATCTGAGTATACATTTGAGCTGTTGTGTGTTCCTATGTGTGTCTGCTGTAGGTCTCTGTGTGTTTTTATCAAAGTATGTCTGTGTATACACATTCACACACACACACACACACACACACACACACTTGGCACTTGGCTCCCCTAATATGCTGAATGGGCCATTACGCCTCTTGCATGTGGGGCTGGGGGTGGATGGGGGGGGGACAGAGGAAGGCAGCAGGATTCTGTAAGAACATTAAATCCCAAATAAAGTAGAAAATATTTTTTAAAATTACCGACTTCCCGTTTTCTCCGAAATGGAGTGAAACGAGGCTGGTCCCGAGGCGGGGGCTCCGCGGGGCCAGCCACTGGAAAGGGGCAGCGCTTTATTTTTTATTTTTGTAATAAGAGGAACTGAATTAGAAAAAACGGGGAAGGAAGAGCAGAGTCAGATTGTTAAAGGATTCAATGAGCTGTGGCCAATGTATTCGAAAGGTGCTTAAGGCAGCAGAGCCGCTCACCAAACACACTCGCACGCATGCACACACACACACACACACACACACACACACACACACACACACACCAAGGCACCACATACCGCCATCACACTCACACGACCAAGACAAAGGCACATTCAACCACATTTGCATTGGGACACACACCCAGAGACACACACAGGGCACATGGACACACTAAACCCACTCTACACATCTTCCCATAGCCAGTACACTCTCCAAGATGCACACGTCTAAGGTGCCAAGCAACAACAGATACCCCAAGACACAAAATCATCTATTGCAAACAGATACACACAAAGATACAGACACCCACATACACATTCTATAGTCATACAAAGGCACCCACCCTCACTGCTCTTGGATCCACACAAACGTTTTCATATGCAACGACTAAATACATATCTAACACCTGTATACTCACTCCCATAACAAACTCATCACAAATAGAGTTCACACTTGCCAACATCCTGTTCTCTCACCCAGACACCATGACTGATATACATAGACATCCAGGCCCTAGGCACACCCACACCATCACACACAGTCACCCAACACGCCCCATGTGCCATTATTAACAACGATACCACATGTTTATAAACAGATTTACAGTTGACCATTTATTTCAGTCTATTTATTTCAGTCTATTTAAGCCCCACGATCATTTCTGTGGAACAGGTAGCCCCATCCTTACTTCAGAGATGAAGCAACAAAGCTAAGGGCAGATGAATGAACCATCTAAAGCCACACACCAGCAGCAGGCCAAAGCCAGGAGGCAAGCCTCCTATTTTAAAATTTAAATTCCCACACACACACAGTCCTGCTCACACTCTTATGATCTCAGCCTCATGCTCATCTGCTGACACAGGTTCCCAGTCATATCCTGTCACCTGTTTGCAGGCGCACAGGCTCAGTCACCCCTTCCACTTCCTGGTTTCTGTTTCTCCAGCTGCTTCCTCGTCCTGCCTCTCTGAAGAGCTGGAGTTAAGGGGTGCTGACAGGACAGAGGAGGCTAGGACTCCTGCTCTCCATTACACCTAGAACTGCATTCCTCCCACCCTACCTCCTGGCTGCTCCAGCCCCTCCTCTAGGGCCTGGGAAAGGTGAGCTCCAGCCTCCCTCACCCCACTCCTCCCACACATTCTAACCGAGGGGACATTAAAAAGTGCTGACAGGGCAGGGGAGAGGCCACCTGCCTGCCTGCCAGTCAGGCCACTTTCATCTCAGCCGCCTCCTGCCAAAGCCACCCGCCCTGGCCTGCCCTCTCCCAGGTCCTGCTTTATTAATCTGGCCCCATCTGGCCAGCCAGGCCTGCCCAGGCGCCCTCACCTCCCCTCTGCTCCAGCACCAGCAGGGGAGGCTCCACTCCCTGCACCAATCATCCCAGGTGGCGTGGAGAGTGCCTCCTACAGTCCCAGGAAGCTCGTTCTCTGCTAGATTTACTGCAAGAGATAAGGTCTCCCAAGGGGCCCCCCAGACACACAGACACATCACAGTCCTACATTAACATTGCACGGCAACACACACTACTACCCATAATGCTGGCCACACCCGCTGTTGTTGTCACATCGAGTTAGACACAACACCCACAATGCAGGCACACATAATGACACCGAGAGGAGCCTTACAATTACCCACAGTGGCCATCATTTAGAGCACATGGTCAACACATTTACATACAAGCACTCACATATAATGATACAATGCATCAACATCACACACAAGGGCACACTATCACCCATCATGTTGGTTGCCCATAGTGATGACTGAACAGTACCTGGCTCACAGTAGCACTTAATAACTTAGTATTTATTGAATCAATAAGTGATACGATAGCAACACACTCACACACCAAATGCACACATACACCTCAGAGCCACAAAAAGTGGAAACCAGACCCATTGAGAGCACCCCAAACAGCATGTGACTGAAGTCAGAAAAGCAGACAGAAGGAGATGGAATGAAAGGAACTCAGCTGAGACAGGGTTGGGGACAGGGCATTCATTTACCTTTGACAACTGGAGATATCTTTTCAAAACACAAATCTAATCCTTGAGTGAAGAAGCCCCAGCACTCTTTAACAGCCTGTGCAGCCCTGCCAGGTGTATGGCCCCAACTCCTGCCTGGCTGTGTTCCCCACTTCCTATGCTCCAGCCACCTTGCTTGCTCACTCGCTCCTGCCATGGGGCTTTGTGTATGCTGCTCCTTCTACCTCCAACACTTCTGTCCTCTATTCTCCTAGTTCACCTTTAGCTTTGGGCTCCAGGGCACTTCCTACCTAGGTTACATCCCTCGTGTTACAGACTAAATGTTTGTGTCTCCTCAAATTCCTATGTTGAAACCTAATTCCCAATGTGATAGTATTTGGGGGCAGGGCCTTTGGGAAGTGATAGGTCATAACAGTAGAGCCCTCATGAATGGGATTAGTGCCCTTATAAAAGGGACTTCAGAGAGTTCCCTCACTCCTTCCACTCTGTGAAGCCACAGTGAGAGAATAGTCATCTGTGACCCAAGTGCATCCTCATTATAAATCAAGTCTGTCTGTGCCTTGATCTTAAGATTTCCCAGCCTCTACAACTCTGAGACATAAAGTTCTGTTTATAAGTCACCCAGTCCATGGTATTTTTGTTCTAGCAGCCCAAATGGACTAATATTCACTTACAAGTCCTTCTTACCATACCACTGATCTCCTTCATGGTACTTCCCACAGATATAGTTTTCCTGCCCTCACCACTAGACTGAAAGCCCCATGAGGGCAGGCAGTGACTGCTTTTGCTTCCATTAACTCCCAGGACTGGTACCTAATAGTCCTGAGGGCCTACTGTGTACTCAATGCATAGTAGGTGCTCAATAAACATCTGCTAAGCAAATGAATGACAAATACAAAGCATACAAAAGAACACTAGAGGAATAGCTCAGCTAGAAGTTAATTCCTAGAGCAATAGGACTGAGAGTGATCTGAGGAGATTCTGAGTTTTTGCTCTTGCTGTGTGACCCTGGGCAAGTCCCTTCATCTCTCTGGGTCTCAGTATTTTCACCTATAAATGAAGGCGTCAGGGGCACCTGGGTGGCTTAGTCGGTTATGCGTCTGCCTTCAACACAGATCAAGGTCCCAGGGTCCTGGGATGGAGCCCCACATTGGGCTCCCTGCTCTACGGGGAGCCTGCTTCTCCCTCTCCCTGCCATTCCCCCTGCTTGTGCTCTGCCAAATAAAATCTTTTTAAAAAATGAAAGCAGGTACACCTGGGTGGCCCAGTGGTTGAATGTCTGCCTTTGGCTCAGGATGTAATCCTGGGGTCCTGGAATCAAGTCCCGCATTAGGCTCCCCACAGGGGGCCTGCTCCTTCTGCCTATGTCTCTGCCTGTCTCAGAAATAAAATCTTTTAAAAAAGAAATGAAGGCAAAAAAAAAAAAAAAAAAAGAAATGAAGGCATCAAACTTTCAATATGTAGTCTGTGGGGCTCTAGGGGTTCTCAGGAACATCCAAGGCTTCTATGGGGAAGATGCGGAAGCTTGCTGATAAAAGCCACTTCTACTTTTAGCTCTGTGTTTTCAGAATTGAGTAGAAGATTCTAAAGTTTAAAATACTCCTTAAAAAAAAATACTCCTTGAAATCTCTGGACGAGGTGATTTCTGGTTCCCTTCCAGAATATTACAATGCAACAAAAGCAAAATGGTTCCCAAACAGTAAGATACTAGAGCATGTGCTTTTTATCTGCAAAGTTATTTAAGTGGACCACCCATCTGCAGAATCAACAGAAGAAAGAAGCAATAAGAAGTGAATGTGCCTAACTGGAGAAATCCAAGAGGAGAGTTTTCAACATCTTGTGCTGATTCCTAACTCTGGTGACAGATTCAAAGAGACCAAGGAGCTGATGAGGGAGGGATCAGGGCATCATATCCCAGAAGGAATGGTGATCAAAGCAATGGCCAAAAAAAGGTAAGTCTGGCCTGAACTGGAGTAGCAAAAGACTATGGGGGGAGGGAGAGAGGGGCACAGGGTGGTCCACAAGCTTCCTGAAAAAGCCCAAATGCACTGAGGATAGCAAACAGGAAAAAAACTCGATGGTCAGATCACCTCACGGGAGTGAACTTTATCCTTGGGAAGGGAAGGATGAAGGCACAGGAATCACTGAGTCTGGAGGGCAGCATAAAAAAGCCAGATAAATTAGAATAGTTATAGGACATGGGCTATCTGTTCTGTGTTCCTTGAGGAAGGGCAGAGGAAATAGCCTAAACTGGGGGTTAAGAGGGAATGGGGGTACAAAGAAAGGCTACAGAATTGAGCCTGGAGAAATCTGTTACTTTGTACCCAAGACGAGGATAGCTCCTTGGGAACTCCTAGGTCAGAGAACCTCATCTTACTTCTTCCCATCCATCAGCCTCACTGCTTCCTCTCTCACAAATACACCTTCTTCATCTGGCCTCAGAACCCTCTGTCCCTTTCTCCTTGAACTCCAAAACCTCCAGCCACCCTCACCCACTGCCTCCTTCCTTCAACGGCCCCACTGCTTGTCTCTGCCCTCCATTCTGCTGCTGTCCTAAAGTCATTTGCTCTGGAAGCAGTCAGCCCCTGAGCATTTCCTCCATCGTGTCTGACATTGGTGAGGCCCTCCTACAAGCTCTTGGCCTGGTACCCTGGCCTGACTCTCTCTTATGGGCAGAGGCCCAGGCTATCTGAAGGTTTCAGTGCTTCTCCTCCACACTCTCTCATGACCAATGTATCCGCAAGTGGGTCTTGAAATTAAACCAGCAACCCCACAGGAATGACCCTCAAAGGGGCCCTATTTCACCTGTGTATGGGCACTCAATAGATGTGGATTACTAACTCCCAAACCTGTACTTCAGATCTGACTTTGACTAGCAGCTCCTCACCAGACCTCTCCTGACTCCCTATCATCACCTTAAATTCACCATGATTACTGTGTCCCAAACACCAGACGTGGGTCCCAAACCAGGCCACCTCTTCCAGAATTCCCTCTCAGGTCAGTACCTGCCAGATCCAACCCAGCCCTCTCTCTCTTTTTTTTTTCCCCCAGCCCACTCTCATTCATGCCTCTTCCCACTGGGAATTTCCTTATTGTTTCCACTTATCTGCTCACTCCAACCCCAAACTCAGTCCAGTTTATGTGCCCTTCCTGCCATGTTTTGGCCCCACTACCCTAAGGAGTCCTCAGATTCTCCCCCTCTCATCCAACCTCTTCCCTGGCTGTATAAGTATCTTCCTAAATAGAACATGCCCCTCATCCAGAGCCCCACAGCTCTCTAGCTCTGCTGCTCAGTGTCCAGACCCCTCAGCTTGGCCTTCTGGGGTTTGGTCCCAGCCTACCTTTGTGGTCACCCTTCTCTCCAGGGAACCTTGCCTCCATCAGGATCTGATTCTTCCCAGGTCCCCTACAGATGTATGTGCTCATTCCAAACACTCAGCACTTGCTCAACCTGCTCCAGTCTCTGGAACTGCTACTCTTCTGAGGAGTTAAAATCTCAAGCACCCTTTCCAGCACTTCCCCTGCACATTCTCAACTGGGATGTGACTGCCTACTGTTAACACTCCTGGCTCCTGCCTACAAAACCCAGGCCACTGTGATAAACATGTCCCCCGCTGAGAACCACTGGCTGGATCCTGTTCTCTCACCTTTCCCCCCCCACTACTTGACCCTCTCTAAATGACCAATATGCCCCAGGACCTTCTTTCACTTTCCTCAAAGTCCTCAGCTTCTTGTTAAGAGGCTGTAAGAAATAAAAAACAATAATAATGGTAATAAATGACACCTTCTTCAATAGCGCATTCTATGTGCTAGACACTGTTTTAAATGTTTTACATATATTCGTTTAAACCTCACAAACACCTATAAGATAGTATTACTATCCCCCACTTTTCAGATGAGGAAAATGAGGGAGAGATTAAGTAACTTACTTAAGGTCACCTACCCATTTAGCTAATAAAAAGGGACAGTAGAAAACATAGGCTTTGGGGTCAGAAAAAACTTTCTTTTCTTTTTTTTTTTTTTTTCAGAAAAAACTTTCAAATACAAATTCAAAAGCCACCAACTGGCTATGTGACTTCAGCCAAGTTACTTTCCCTCTCTGAACTTCAAGTTCCTCATCTGTGAAACAATAATAGCACCTAATTCATGGCGGGGTGTGTGTGTGTGTGTGTGGGGGGGGTTCTTGTGAGGATTAAGTTTGTTAATATAAAACAGTATCTGGCACAAAGCAATGCTCCCTTTAAGCATCTCCTAATGTTCTCTCCACTCAAAGCCCACCTCAGAAACTTAAAAATACTAATAGTAATTCCTCACATTTGAATCCAGGCCCTTGACCCCCACACTGCATGGCTGTCAAAACTTCCATCAAGCCCTCACAGGTCACGCCCAGACAGCTGGCCTCCCTTCCCCCAGGAAGGCTCCTTACTGCCCTCATGGTGTCCTGGCCTCCAGGCTTCTGACACTGTTGTTGTAATCTGAAGGTTACACTGTAGCTTGTTCGCTCCACCCTGCTCCCAGAGGCAGAGCATCAGACCTGGCCCAAGACAAACTCCAGCCCAGCTCCAGTGCGACCCAGCCCCCTTAGGCAACGTGTCAAACATTAGACTGCTCCTTAGATTCCTCCGTGGCCTTCCTCTATGTAACTCCAGACCAGCCCCATCCCAGCCACCTTTACTTGAAGAAGCTGACCTCCATCAGGATTCCTGCTTTTAGGAAATCAAAGCTTGTGTCTGACTGGAGTCCCTCACTTCACCCCTTTCTTCCTGAGGCTTTCATTGTCCTTTTCTCTTCTAGAACTTGTTTCTTCCCAGTGTCTAGTCTTTCTAGTGACCTCAATCTCTTCCCCCTCCAATGATGACTTCTGTCTTCTGTCCACAAATTTGCTTCTCTACCTCTGGCTAACAAAGCTATGCTGTAGCTTTTCAAAATACAGGCCTGTCTCCAGTTCTCCATGTATTTCTTAAGAAATAACCTGTAATTGTCTACACTTGCTACCCCGATCTCTTCCCCACCAACTCACTCTGTAACCCCTACCATCCTGCTGACTTGTTAATCACGGATTTTAATGACCTTACTCATCCCCAACTCCAATACCAAAGTCTGATTCAGAGTTCAAGCCTCTGACCACTCCTCCTGTGTGACCTCCACTCCCTTGGTTCCATTTCCCTGGCAAGCCCTTCTTTGGCATGTTCATGACTGCTACCGTACAGGGTTTTCTTTTCTGTCTCCTTGGGTGTTCTAATTTGCTCCTCTAGCCTCAATCCTCCAGCTACAGCCATACCTTTCTGCCCTTCTCTCCCCCAGTAGTGGTCACTACCTATCCTCTTATCAAAGTGGTCTCTTTACTATCCTCCAGACCTCAGATGGATCCAGGCCTCTGTGACTTTGTGCCCCTGTAGCAGACCACCATGCCCCACCCTCTCATCCAATATTTTTTATTTTTCATAAAGTCACGGAAGAAAAATAACTAAAAATAAATCATCCATTTTAAGGTGCAGCTCTAGCTTTCCTGTTCTAAGGAGGCTTCTTTCGTAGGTATTCACCCACCTCTGACCTAAGTGTTTACCAGCAGAACCCACAACCCTACTCTACTAAGTCTCCCTTTTTGCTAGGTAATGAGTGAGTCTTGTCTTCCACACCAACTCTGGGGTCCCCAGAAGCTTGGAAAGCACAGTGTCCACACAAGGTGTCTATCCCCCAGGACCAAGCTGAGGGAGACTGCATCAGATGGTATCTAAGTTCCAGCTCCAGTGTTCAAGGATTTGAAATTTGAGGATTCTTTCTAGAATGTTCCTCCGGGAAGGTCTTCGGAGTTCCTGGAAGGTGTTTTCAGTTGGCAGACATCCACATGCTCATGAGCTGCTGACAAAAGTACCCCTTTTTGGGGAAATGAGTCCCAAGAGAAATTAGGCAGGTCAATGTGTGTGGAGAAAGAGACAAGTGTGTCCTGAGAAGTGTGTGACTCTTCTCAAAAATCAGTCATGAAATCCAGAAAGGAACTTTTGACAGAATTTCATTGCATAGGCTAATCTTCTCCTACACACACACACACACACACACACACACACACACCCTATGCCCCTGGGGGCAGGAAAGTCCCCCTAGAAGCTCTTAAGGAGCATCCTCCTCCCCTCTTACTTAAAAAAAAAAAAAAAAAAAGGAATAGTCAGAGGCATGGGTTCAATATTGCATCACAAATCACAAATCACGGCTGCCCCCACGGGGCTTCACTGAGCATCGCAGTCTCCATTGCTATGTCTTCTTGGCCCTATGATGATATAACAAACCTCCATCTCCGGTCCCCTAAGAAAATGCAAATATACTCCACCTCATCCTCTCAGCTCCTTCCCCTCCAGGTACACTTTGACCCCATTCCCTGCAACAACACATTACACCCAACACACCCCCACACCCCACCAAGTGTCCCTCAGCCCTGGTGCCAGCACTCCAAGTATCAATGGCCCTTAGTATATCCAAGGTTGTCAGGTCTCAAACATCCATTCTGAACTTTAATATATGTCTTTACCTCCAGACCTCTTCCTTCTCCATCAAGGCTATAGTCATCTGGAGACCAAGCCTATGTACTGTTGTCATCCCAGCCCCAAGATCCCCACTGTCCCTCTCATAGGCTCCGAGTTAAGAACTAATGCATACTAAAGTAGGTCACTTTGCATGTCCTAGGTCAGTTTCTCAAACAGAGAACCATGTATATCAGAATCACCTGGGAAGGTGGTTAGAAAGATGGGTTCCTGGGCTCCATTCAGAACTACTAAATGACTGATGGTGGGGCCAGAATCCTATTTTCAACAACCTTCTCGTGATTCTTACACCAGTTCAGAATCACTGCCCTAGGTGCCTCTTTCAATCCTAACAACTCCATGAACTTGGCAGTGTTATTCTACTTCAGCTAAGGAACCCAAGACATACACAGCTTAGGTAAGTTGGTAGCAGCAATACAGCCAGTCACTGTAAGGGAATTCAGGCCCATCCCTGACCCCACAGGGTACAGCTCTTGGTGCCCTAGAAACCCTCCTGCACCGTGGGCTCCATGTTAGCAGACAAGAGGCATGTGCAGAGTAGCTCAGGTCGGAATACGTGCTCCTAACAGGAGACACATCTGGATCCCATGTGTTTGTGCCGTGGGCAAAAAGCTCGTGGGCAAGCTTTTCCACACTTCAGTTGTCTTCTTGCCACACAGAAGCCTCTGGCCGACTGCGACTAACTGGAGCGGCCCCGCGGGCTCCCCGTAGTGGCGAGTGTGGGAAGTGTTGGTGCCGCTAGGCCGCCCACTCCGCGCCCACCATTGGCTCAGGATCCGTGCGGAGTGAGGGCGCCACGTTGTGACCAAAGTGGGGACTGCACATCCCAGGTGAGGGAGGGGAAGCGATGGAAAGGTGGGTGTTCTAGGTAAAATGCACAGGTTCCTTCCTATTTCACTAACCCATTCTCTACTTACTCCCATGCTGATCCCCATCTTCTAAGTAACCCTTAGTTCTCCAACTTCAGAAAGGCTTGGGACAATGTTTCTGGGTACTCCTAGGAAATGGAAAAATGCAGACCCCACATTTCTCCCAACCTCCCAAAGTACTCTGGATTCAACCGTGCTTGTTGCAGTCGGATTATCCATCCCTGCCCTCATCCAAGAACTTTGGCACCATAATTCCTAGCCAAGTTTCTGGCAGTACTCAGGCCCACTGCCACAGTGGCTGCTTGTCAAAATATTCCCATTTGTCACTGACCTCCTTTAAAAAAGGACCTCAGAGTTGGACCCAGTATTCCAGAGGTGGCCTGACAATCTGACAAAGCAGCAGGGTAATGGTCTCCCTTGATCTGGCTGCTCCTTTTTGGTTAATGCAATTCATGATTGTATTAGAGGTTTTAGCAGTCACATCACATGGTTGACTCATATTGAGCTTGCAGTCAACTAAACCCCCCAGGTCTTTTCTTCACGAACTGCTGTCAAGCTGGGCCCGCCCCCCACCCGGTACTTATGTCATTGATTTTGTTTTAACCTAAGTGCAGGACTCTACATTTATCCCTGTTAAATTTAATCTTGTTGGTTCCAGCCCAGTGTTCCAGCCTGTTGAAATCATTTTGAATCCTGACTCTTTCATGCAAAGTATTAGCTGCCCCTCCTAGCTCTATCACCTGCAAACTTGATGAGCCTGCTGCTTTGGTCAGTTGTCAATAAAAATGTCAGACAGGACACAGGCCCAGAATGAGCCCTACAGTATACTGCTGGAGACTTCCCTCTGGTCTAAGATGACATGGATCCATTAATCAACCCTCACTGGATCTGGCTTTTCACCAAGCTACAAGACCATTCGGTTTAGATGTTTCTGCTACGTCTACAGATATTGTGAAAGGCTATCGGCTGCATTGCTGGAGAGTTCTCTTGCTCCAGGCTGTGACCCCAACATAACCACAACCTCTTTCCAAAGTATATAGTATTATTTATATAACCAGAACATTAGGGGATTATAGACTCCCAACAGTGCTCCCTCCTGCATCTTTTGCCTCTGCAAGTATTTCTGAGCTTCAGGATCTCCAAGAAGCAACTACTGCCATTTCCTATCCTACTACCCTGTGTCTTCTCTGAGACCTTATTCTCACACTTAAATTGTCTCCTACTGTCTTCTCCTCTACCTTCAAGTATGTGTAGTGATCTTCCTCCCCTAAAAAGCCTTCTATTAGCTGCCTCTTTCTCTGGAAAATCAAACACTTCCAACATTACCTCCATTCCCTGAACTTTCAGCAATCTTCCACCCCTCAGTTGTGTAACCACACTGCCCAGACAGTGAGCAGTGATGGTGGAGATGGATTAGGGTTTGGGAGTCTAAGTCAGAAGATTCACAACCAGGCCAAAGATATTGGTTATAACCTAAAGCAGAGAGCCTGGTGGTCCTCACCCTAACAAAGTGAGACTGTGGTCAAATTGTAAAGGTAATCAGAAAGTTCACAGGAACTGAGACATGAGGTAAGAGCCTAGGCAAATTGGGCAAGAAAAGATCTAGAACTGGTCTGGTCACAGAAAAGAGCAGCAAACACAGGGAAGTCCCTGCATATTTTGTATAGGGGTTCAACCCAGTCCTGGAGCCAAGTCAGATGGGAAGACAGCCTAGCTGGTGTGCAGACACTGAGACAGAGAGAAAGGTGGGGCCTACATTTTTCCTGAGCCCTTACCCAGGCTATACACCAGCTGTTAGGAACCTCAGAACCTCTAGTTCAGAGGTCTTGCACTCAAAAATTCTTATCGGCCAGTGAGATCACAGAAATGAGACAAACCAGGAATAAGGTACCAAAATGAGAAGAGTTGACTATAGCAAACTGGAAGGAACAGCCCCCCACCTCCCCCATGGGTGGTAGCTACTCAGCTCCAGCCAATTGTCATCAGACAGAAAATGTAATTTTATTGTCAGATCTTCCAATTTTCCAGAGAAGCCAAAATCTGGCTTTTTAGGTGAAAGTTTATCTTAAATGCTGCCAAAGAACTTAAAAAGCTTTCAAAGAACGTGTCTGTAGCTCTGGTTTGACCCATGCTGGTCTTCTTAACTGCTGCCAGTTGCCTGGTATCTGGAGAGACTAAAGATTTGGCTTTGTGGTAATACTACATTCCCTGAGTTTTTTGATATCCACAAGGGTGACTTTTGTGTACAGAAATAATTAACCAAAAATTAGTTGTAAAAGCGATATTCAGTTTTCAAAGTTACATTTTCAAAATCCTAATTCTTGTCTAAACGTTTAAGTTCACATTACAAACCTTATTATTTTGCTTATAAAACAAAGGAGTCTGATTTAATGGAAGGTTATGTATTTGATTTCCTCAAGTACTTCATTTATCTGACTGAGGTAAACCTTCCCAAATAATTATATATCCAATAAATTAAGTTTATAAATACAGCAAATCTTAAATCATTTAAAATGTTCCAAAACTGTAAAGACACTTAGCAAGATTTCAATGTAAAATTCAAGTCTAAATCAATTACTCAACATTCTTTAGTTGATGTTACAAGGTAAACCTATTAAACTAAGAAGCAAACTCTCTTCCACATGTCAAGGATTGAAAATACAAATGGCATAGATTCCTTAAAGCAAATGTAGTAATGCTGTGGCGTTGATGTTCTTAAACATATCCATCCTTCATCCTAAGTCCTCTACCATTAAGATGCAGACCTACAAAGGAAGCAATTGATGCTGCCCTGATAATTTCAAGGTTGCCTTCCCAGATGGCTGAAGATATAAAACCAGAAACATTGCAGAAACATTGGTTGGATCAGTGACTGGATTCTAAGGACCCAGAAAGTCCTACTTGCATCCTCTGAAAGCCTGAAGGACCTCCACTACTTACAGAAGCGGTCACCCAGTTCATATACCTGGGTTCTATGCTCTTTAGTACCTAACTGCATTTTCTCATGGAAGTCTAGAACCCCAACTAGGATGTCATATACCCTCATTGAGTGATGCATATCCTTGGATTTGAAAACAGTTTAAAGTCTTTCCATCTTGGGGTGCCTGGCTGGCTCAGTTGGTAGACCATGCCACTCTTGATCTCAGGGTCATGAGTTTGAGCCCCACACTGGGCATAAATAATTACTTAAAAAATAATAATAAAAAGTATTTCCATCTTGAGAATTCTTGCTTTCTTTTTATATTCTTCCTTTCTGGGAGGATCACAACTCCTACAGGTATTAAAATGACAGTTGGTTAAGTGCAAGACTTCTTTATAACTTTGACTTTTAGTCACAATTCCTAAGGCTCTCCTGGTTGAACTCTGATCTTTTTTTTTTTTTTCAATATTTTTATTTATTTATTGAGACACACACACACACACACAGAGGCAGAGACACAGGCAGAGGGAGAAGCAGGCTCCATGCTGGGAGCCCGACGTGGGACTCGATCCCGGGTCTCCAGGATCACACCCCTGGCTGCAGGCCCGCTGTGCCACCAGGGCTGCCCGAACTCTGATCTTCTTGCCTCCACTCCATTCTCCACTCCACTCCAAAGCCCCTGCGCAACTGGCTTTCCCCCTAGCATTCAGCACCCAGCTTTTTTCTTGAAAAATTTTCACCTCTCAACATTACCTTTTGTTTACTCACCCCCATGCTGACCAGATAACCAGAGTACCCCTACTCCATCCCCAATACTGTGGAGTTCTGCCCCCTTCTCAATTCTCCCCGAGTCATACTTCTTTAAGGCAACAGATCTCACTCTAGAAAGGAAGAGAAATCTGATATTACTTGTTCGTACTAAGGCATGGATAACGAAGAACCTTTTATGCTGGGTAAACTAGATACTTCCTAAGGGGTAAAGAAATAAAAGAAAGGAAACAAACATTTACTGGGCACTTAATAGGCACTGTGCAGTGAGCTGTTTCACGGGAGGTGTCTCGTTTATTCTCAATAACCACATGAAAGGGCCTGTTAAGAAACCAAAGCTCAGATATGGCAAGTGATCTGACCATCTCAATATTGGGAATGGTGAAACCAAGATTCAAACCCAGTCTATGCAACTCCAAAACTTGCCCTTCTCACTACACTGCTTTTCTTTCTTCAATCAAATCCTTCCTAGTCAAATGAAAGAATAGTGTCCTGGTGGGAAATGCTACCTTACCATTTCCACTGGAAATGAGGGGGGCACTACTCTGTGACCACTTGCAATTCTGTAGCCCATTCACTCTGGAAAAGCTCTCCTAAACCCTCACCCCAACAACAAACATACAGTGCTCTGTTTAGACAGCATTTTCACATATGTTGTCTCATCTATCCTGTAAGCAAGGTAGCAGCAGTTACTAGCCAATTTTAAAGATGAGAATGAAGCCGAGACAAACATGCTCAAAGTCACCCAGCCTGTGAAAAGTACACCTAAGATTCACACATAAGTTCACTGTCCCTGATCCTTCTGTTCTTTCCACTCAGCCAGTGTCCTCCACAGACACTCTTCTGTCCCATTTCCTTTGTTCTTCTGGGGATTAGGTGGTCAACAGTGCCTAGGTCTTCGCCTCTGTTTCTCAAGACCCCACCTTGGCATAACCATCTTTATCTCTAGTGCTGCCTTTCAGGCATTCAGGCTCTTACAAAGACTTATGGTCTTTTCCATTTTGCTCTCCCAACAAGCCATCTCCTCTGAGATTCTGCTTTGAGCACTGTGTCCTGAGACAGTAGGATCCCAAAAGCCCTGATGCCAGCAGTTTCCTTCGCTCCAAGCACTAACTAAACACTGTTCACAGACATCTGAGTCTTAATAATAAACCATTTCCTAAGAATTCATGCTGAACTGAGTATTTTTAAAACATTCCCACGTATACTTAAGACAACAATGCAAGTCCTGTGCTATTTCCCACCCCTCAGAGATGAAATGGCCAAGACTGAGAGCCTTTAAACTCACCTAAAGATAGAGTCAGGAAGCAGCAAATAGGGACTTCAAACCCAGGAAGCACATCTAATGCCTCTATTCTTATCAGGACATCACATAAACCCTTGTGAAAGCAAGGATCACACTGACAGTGAAGTGGGTACGATCAAATAACATAAGTCATAAGTCAGGCTCAAATAACATAAGTCAAAAGCTCACTACTTAAAAACTTAGAGGAAACCTTTTAAGCCCATGGTTCTGCTGCCTCTAGATAGTATGGTGGCCTCTGCACCAATCTCCTTGTCTCCTGTGTCCCTGTCTGCTTTGCTGCCACCTTGTACACACCTTCAGTGACTCTTATCCCTGCCGGCAGCAGTTCTGATGCTTTCTATTGTCACTGACATTGTGCTTCGGATATTTTTAATATTCCAGAAAAGAGATTTTGGAAGATCATTCCCCATGACAGTGGTATGATAGGGTCCTTGTGAATCCGGTCACTGAGGAGTAGGGACTGTTAACATGTGCAGGAAAGTTTATACTCATACCTCTGCTCTGTTCTGCCTACAAGTCAATAACTAGACTTGCCCTGAGATTAGAAGCAGGACTTTAATTGGAGAGCTAGATGAGGAATAGAGGTGAAGGCTTTGAGAACCAGAAGGGCTGAGCCTTGCTATGGAATTTACTCTGCTAAGACTTTCTTTACAAACTGTATTTCACACATCCCTGATAAGGTAGATAATGTTATCCTCGGACAATATGAAGGAGTTACAAGCAATTTGTCATTTGCCCGAGGTTATACAGAACGCAGATCTAGGATTCAAAGCCAGATATGCAAAGCCCTCGTTCTCAACCACTATCCTATGTTGCACTATACACTATATACTGAAGAGGTAATAAAAACCTAGTCCAGACATAGGTGAGATTTTGGGTTAAGGAGCAGGGCTTCCCTCAAGGGCAGAACTGACCTCAATGACCAGGTAGGTTTTAAGCAAACTGAATAAAGCACAGCAACATTTTCTGGGGCCAAGGAGAAAGGCTTCCAAGGCCTGGAGCCAAAGAAATCTAGAAGCAAAGAGGTGAATACAAGGTGACTACAGGATGGTCTACAGTACAGAAATGACTTGGCACAAGCTAGAGAGGGGGTCTTCTCCACCCATGAGGCTGGGGACCACGGTCAGATGTAAGATGTTGTGCATGGCTATATAGGGGCACTGCAGAGAAGCCTGGCTCATAGTGGGGTGGCTGGGCATTAGGGCAGACTTGTGATCAGGAGATCTCAGTGTGGAAGAGGCTGAGAATTCCAGGCAGCCAGAATGTATCTCAGGCTGACATCTGAGTAACCGTACCAGCATTTCTTCCAAGTAGAGTGGCAGAGTGGCTCCAGAGGCCAGAATGCAGATAGACTTCTCACAAAGAGGACAGTGAAAGGGCTACAAAGGAGCAAGTCCAATCCATGTGTACTCCAGGGCAAACCTAGACCAGTAACCAAAATGATTTCCAAAGATTTCTGTGACTAACCAAAGGGTTTTCTTTTGGGGCCCATCATCTGGTTCCTTCCTAGGAGTTATTAACAAAACCCTTAAACACAGAGGAGCAGTGTTTGGGAACTGGCAAAGCAGCCAGAGGAGAAATGTATGCTCTTTATTACTTCCCAACCCCTGGTTCTCTTCCAGATACCAGCTTAGACTATGTTACTTCCTGGAGGAAGCCTACTGTGAACACCCAATTTCTCCTCTGCACATCTGTGATGCTAACTTGCCTGCTTGGTGTCCCCACTGAACTGAGAGCACATGGGTACAAACTAGTACAGGGTCCAAAGCAGAAATGCTCCAGGACACTTTGAAAATGCTAGCTATTAAGATTCCATTCCAGTCTGTTATTTTTCTGAATTCTCTTCTGAATACCCCTCTACCCCAGAACCATCTTAACCTACATATAATTTAAATACTTTGCGGATAATGGAATGAAACTGAACCAATGGAGCCCAACATGACTGCTGTGGTATCTCACAATGTGAAGTCAGCGTAGCTCCAGGAGTGACGGGAACCCATTCAGCTGCCCTCACCCCTCAAATGGTATAAGGAAAGCTCATACCTGATGGTTTCTTACCCTAATCCTGGGTGGGTGTGGAGAATGATAAACTCTGGTCGACCAGGCAGAAGGCATCAGACACTTCCCTGTTTCCCTCCCTCTAAGGTTTAGGTACTAAGGCCCTTTTGTGTGCCTTCAACTCAGTAACGGTGTCTACAGGACATTTTCCTTGTTCTTTGCTACAGTTTTCTTGAGAGAAGAGAAATCACTGGAAATCTGCTCACAAACCACTAAGATCAAGTTTTTGAATAAGTTACATAATAAATCTAACAACCACCACCACCACCACAGCCATTTATTAAGTGCTTGTCAGGTACTGTGCTAAAGCTTTACATTGTTTCAGTTAATCCAACAACCCTGAGGTAGATATTCTCAACATCCCCCCTCAGTTCAATACATATCATTAGAGTTGAGGAAACTGAGGCTCAGAAAAGATAAGTCAATTATCAATGTTAAACCTGCTAGTTAAGTAGTAAAGCTAGAAATCTGAACCAGACACCTGGCTCTAAAATCCATGCTTTAAAACATTATCTGAGACTGTTTCTCACTGGAAGTTAAAGGACATATACTCCTTCCCCAAATACTACCTGAAACCCAGACTTCAGGTAAGGAAGAAGGTGAGGCCTCACTATTTCACTTTAGTCAGCTTTTGTAAATACTTGGAGGTGTCAAGATAGCCTGGGTAAGCTGATCACCAGGTCCCTGCCTTGCTACCCCAGCTTCCACAGCTTTTCTCATAAGACCTCTGCTCCTGGTATCAACTACTCAGTATGCTGTTTCTCTTCCAGCAATTGCTGAAATCCAGAGGCCAGCCAAACTTGGTGACTCAGAGCATTGCCAAAGACACCTGAAATAAACTAGGAGACATTCACAAAATGCCCACCATCCCTGACTGTAAGGCACACAGATGCATTTAGATGGGAACACAGAACTGCTTTTTCCACCCTCGCTTGCCAGGCCTGGATCCATACCTGGGGATTCTCCTACCCAATCCCTCCTCACTGGCTCTCCACTATCTAAGACTCTAGGTACCCTCCCCTCACCCAGCTCTGGAGGCCCCATAGACTGCAGGTCCCTGGGCCTCAATGTTGCCAGTGTCTAAGGCCTCGTCCCCTAGAAACGTACCAGAAAGTGCTCAGTTTTGGCCACACTGAGGACCCAAGACCTATGATGATTAAACAGAGATAGTTGAAGACTAGCAAAAGGGCCACCAGAGTTAGAAAAGCTAATCAGACTGCATAGAATTAGCAAAAGGATGCTAAGAGGGCAGAGCAGACGCAGAACAAATGAGGTCAAAAAAGGAAGATAACTCAAAGATGCTCAGGGTCAAGCCTAGAGGAGAGAGATCCTAGAGAAAGTCTATCCAAATATTTGCAGCCATAGGGCTTTTGAAGAAAGGACAACCGTTTAGGAAAAAGGTCCTTGGCTGAGGGCGAGACTGGACAGAGGGAGCCTGAGTGGGAGAAACTGAGGGAGCCCTGGAAACGGAAGCTAGAATATCTCTTCATGCAGGAAGCTTGAGAAGACACTAGAGCATTCAGAAGGACTGAAGGATGAGCACTGAAATTTCCAGAGAAGAACAAGAAAAGGGCTGAAAAACCAGGGCCTCTGGAACCTCATGAGCCACTTCCAGGTGCATCCCCGCATCCATCCTGTTTGGGTAAAACTAGTCACTGAGGGCTATTCCCCACTGCCCTACTAAAAACTCCATACCCAACCTGGAAGAGTAGAAGCCTCAGAGAGATGCAGTCCTGTCTGTGGGAAGTTCACACTCTTAAGAGGAGACAGAGAACCGTAGAACCGTCCCTGTCCCCAATCTCTGAGGAAGCCTCTGATCTAAGGAACCCACCACATGCAAGTCACAAAACTGAGGAACAAACAGCAACTAGTGCAAATTAACATAGTGCTTGAAGTGTGAAGACAGAAAGAATGCATATTAAGGTGCCACGGAGACCTGGGAAGATACAAATTGGGATCCTCCACACCTTAGGACTCAGGCCACAGGATGTCATCTCATCCCCTGTGCACACTCCTGGGTGGGGTGCCTCAGTGCCCTTCAGCAACTACTTTGGCTGCATGGACTGGGAAAAAATCAACATTGCCAGGAGGCCTGGAGTGAAGAGTCCCCCCACTGAGGAGCCCCAGGCCTTGGAGGAACCTGGTAGGAGAGCTTGCTCTCTACTATCTTCCTCCTTTTTCCACAATCTTTCATCTTGTTCTCACAAGATTCATGGCCTCATAACCTCTGGCTGTTTTGTGTGGTTTCCTCTCCAACTAAGTAGAAGCTTCTAGGGGATAAAAACCAGGTTTTCTCCACACCCTGCAGTGCTGGAATGCAACAAACATTTGTCACAGGTGGGCTATCTGGAGTATTGATTGAAAGAATTTTTTCCACAAACAGCAAACACGTCAAAACCATTCCATTAGTATTCTTTGCCCTAACACTTGCATTTGACACCCACCTCTCTGATGGCTTATGCCTATATACTGTATCCAGCTCAGACTGAGGATTGTGCCTACCTAGGGTTTGTTAAGAAACATCAGCCCAGCCCGCTTGTGGGAACAATGGAAGGGTATGTGGCCCAAGAGTCTTTGGTGGGGGCAGAGGGAGGGTGTCCCCATACTAGGCTAGCCCATTGATAAGGATCCTTCCCCTCTCTGTCTCCTAACAGATTCAGATTAATGATCGCTCATTCCTAATTGTCAAATTTCTTTTCCTTCATCCTGTGTCTAATCACCAGTGACAGAAACCATTACGCAAATGAGAGCATACGACTTCCCCCAACTGTTCGCGTTGGTAAAAACCTTGTAATTTAGAGCTCTGATTTGTAGGGGAAGCTGGTCTCCCCCAGGCATCCTGGGCATCTGCTCAACTGATGCCCAGAACAGCCCCTCCTCCCTCCCCTGAATTCCAACCCCCCAACAAATATTTGACTTCACAAAAGAGCAGTTTCCTGTGTACCTGCTGATGTGAAAATGGGAGCCTGTAACATGGCAGACCTCCATTCAGGTCCAGAGCCCCACCACCTTCCCTTGGCTCCACTCTGCTGGCTAGCATGGTAGTAAGCAACAGAGCAGATATGTTTCTGCAGCTGCAAGTAGAATTTGAGCTTAAACAACCCTAACTTAGCCCTAAGTGAAAAGACTAGATCTTTTCCTTGGGGGAAAAGGAGGCAACAGAACATGAATAAATGTTCCTAGTTATCATCTAGAACTGGATCTTCAATCCTACAGGTGCAGAAGCAAGCCGGGAAAAGTTATGGGTCCTATTCAAGGAAAAAAAATGCACTGGGATCTAGAACTCAGTTTCCCCACACTCCTTCCAGCACTCTTAACTTAGAACAGGGCTTCCCAGTAGTTCTCCCAAGAGTCCAAAAAAGCTTTTACCCTAAGCTATACCTTGTGGACCCTCATGGACAATGCCCAGTGGCATGAGATCTGAGGACGGACGATAGTTCAAGGGAAGTGGCAAGGTAGGAGAACCAACAGTTTTGTGGATAGGGAGTAGCAGGGGGTTTGCAGTCAAATTAACATTAGGTTCAAATCCTGATTGCCACTAATCACTGAAACCTCTCTGAGTCCATTTCTTTAGCTGTGAAAGGAAAATACCTACCTGGCAGGATGAGAACCAAAGATAAAAGCACTAGGCTGTTATTAGGTGTCTTAATAATCAGGGTCACTATTATATTACCCAAGGGTCAGGACCAATCCTGTAAAGGGCCCTCCTCCTATGTCACCTTAGGTCAGATCTGTGTCAGCACAGCACTCAACAAGGATCAGTTGAGTGGCACATGCCTCCCTGCTGCACATCACCCACATCTTTGAGGGCTGAGCCAGGAATACAGCAGACCTGCTAAGGAGAACAAAAATAATCTGCTACCTTTCAAAGTTTGACTGTAGTCACGTTTATCCTCTGCCTTGTTTTCTTTGCTAATGCTCCTCTTTCCCAAGAAATGGAGGGATGGAGATCACTGCAATCACATTTTCCAGCATTGGCTATATTTGAAAGAACTACACTTGAGAAGGTAGGTACCGTGTTTGCACACCCACACTGCATCAGAGAACCCCAGAATGGGGCACTAAAAATAAACACCCCTATCCAAAATACACACACAGGTGCACACATGCATACACACACACCCTCTCAGTCCATCAGTGCGCTGTAACTGTAAACTGAGCTTTGGGGGTTAGAGCCACAGCTCAGACACTGAAAGTAAACCTTTGGCAAAAAAAAAAAAAAAAAAAAAAAAAAAGGAAAGGAAAAACCCCAGAGTTTTCCAACTCTTCTTTCCTTCCAGACAGAGAGAAGGGGCATAGAGATGGAAGTGGAGGTGAGAAAACAAAGGGCCATAGGCCACCATACTGCCCAATTCCAGTGGCCCCAGTTCTACTGAATCATGTGACTGATGGCCCTTTGCATTGTGCAGTGCCCAGCTGTAAGCTGTAGCCCTGAGAGGGGTTCCCACAAGTAACAATGAACAGAAAAGGAAATTCCACTTCTGTGCTCCGTCAGTTGCCCTGACTTTCAAGGGTGTTTGTGGAACATTACAGTGGGGTCTGGCAGAGGTGCTGGCTTTAAGAGGCAAGGCTACATTTTTGTCCTTGACCTGAGGTGGATGACAGGTGGTAAGTTAGCTACCTAAGCTGGACCCCATTTCATCTACTCAGCCAGGAAGCTCCAAGGAAGAGAGGATGTGGCCTGGGCAGGGAGGGTCACAGGACCTGGAGGCTCTAGCCAGTCAGCCTCAAGCAGGTTGCAGTGAGACCTGACCAACATCCAATGGCTAAAACTGAGTTTAAAAGCTTTAGGCTAGGTCAGGCAGTACTTCCCTGGGGCTTACACTGTATGTCCCACTGGGTAAGGTTAAGCAGTGGAGAAACTTGGTAAGCAGAGAGGCAGGCCAGTGTGGATGGGGACACACAGACACACACACACACACACACAGACATACACACATACACACACACACACACACACACACAGGCTTATACCCCTAGAACCTAGAGAAGCCACTACTAGGAGGACTCCCTTGGTACTCAGCACAGAGAGCAAGAGCTGGTGCCGAAAGAGAGAAGCTGTATGTGTCTCTAGTTTGGAACTTGTGCATGATCCTTGGGTTTCATGTCCCAAGGTTCTTTTCTATGTATGGCTTGAGCTTAAAGGTTCAAGTTGGAACTCTCTAATTCTCTCACAGGAAGGTCATCTAGGCTCTTAGAGGCAAGCCTCCTTCTCACTCTCACCATTAGGAGTCCCAGTAACCATTCCCACCCAGCCTAGAGCCTGACTGTGAAAACTGTGAAAACTGGAAGGAGGAAGACTGGCCCTGCAGCCCAAACATAGTGGGCGTCCAAGACCATCTAACTCTCAGGCTGAGGCACTGAGGTTGCAGGAGACAGGACTGAGAGCCAGCAGTGGCATCCTGACCCAGAAGGAGAAAGCAAGGAACAGATACATACACGCGTGTGCATGCACACACACGCACACACATCCCGAGGGTGACAGATGGACACACACAGACGTGATGACAACCAGAAGCTGGGACTCCACACACTGAATGCAGGACCTTAGGGGGGGCAGAGAGGGAAGATGCTGGGGCACAGAGGCAAGGGCAAGAAGTCCCTCCAAATGGGAGTGGAGCGCCAACCACCCTGCCTTGCCCCAAACACCTGCCTCCAGGGCCATGGCAAGAGTCCAGTCCATTAAGTGCAGCGTGCAATACTAGCGCTTGGAGTCTCCTGTCCTCATCAATGAAGCGGTGTGGACGGGCTAGCAGTCACCTGGCAGGAGGCCTCGACTCCTGGCAGGCTAGTTGTATCGACCCTTGATCATTGTGTTCAACAAGGGCCCCACCTGTGAAGAGACATGAGGAGCCAGTCAGAACTGCCTGTCCCTTGGCCCTGGAGCCAGACATGGTGTGTCTTGAAGCATTGTATGTCCAGCCAAGGGGAGGGACAAGGCTTTCATTCAATCTTGTAAACCCCCTAGCCTACTCTCTTCCTGGAGAATATTCCAGGACATGGCCCTCTCCTCTGGGCCCATATTGTATTACCTTCCCTCTCACAATACCCTGTAAACAGCACCAAACTGACAGACAGAGGTCAGAGGAGCCAATAATCCCCCAAAACCCAAGAGTGCCTGCATGCTTCTTAAATGAGTTTTAAGAAGGTTAAATGCGTCTGTATCCCGAAACGGTCACCTGCAACTGGGGCTGGTGCCACCTCCCAATCCCACAGGTCCTCTGGATGCTGAGGCTATCCACAGAAAGAAGGCAAGAGCATTACAAATACCTCCCCTGGGTACCCAATGGGCCACTGGCACACCTGTGTGGGAAGCAGGTCTCAACATTACCTAGAGCAGCCTTGGCACAGCTGGGAGAGCGTGAGGAGATGCTTTACTGCTCACTTCCCATTCCAGAAGAATCCCCTCAGGGGTCCCCAGCTGGCACACAAGCCCCATGGGGAACATTACCACTAGCATGGAACAGATTATAATTGATCCACCAGTCAAGCCCAGCTCTCACCAGAAAACAAAGATTTTTCTGAACACGCCCATAACCTCTATGGAGAGAAAGGACACCAGATACTGAAACAGAGCTATGGAGAATGTGACACCAATCCTGATTTTCCCTGGTCACTCTTGCCCACTGGGCCACAGGAGTGCCACCTTGGGGCAGCCACATACCTCTTGTGGGTTCCCCAAGGCCTCTCCAAGCATCTTCTCAATGTTTCTCATTATGGCCACTTTCTGATGGGCTTTGAGAGGATATTCAATTCTCTTAGGGGTGGGGGCCCCCTGCAAAGGAAGCAGCAGCTCAGGAAATGCCTTTAGCAGCAGCAGGCTTCAGTATAACCCATGATTCCAGTGCCTTCACCCCTTCTAAGAAACCCAGTTTGAACCCAACCCTCCTTCATCTCCCCAAAGACCTAGGAATCACTTTTAGAGACAGCCAACCTCCCCACCCTGCCCCCAAATCATTTATTACACCTACCTCACCCCAATCCCATCTAGAGGAAAAAACCCATATTCACCTTATACCAGAAGTTCACAGTGATGGTAATCCCCCCATTTAGTAATGACTCTATGTGATGCCACCTGTAAGAAAATAAACATGCTCCTGTTTGCCACCAATATTCTTTAGAAGGAGAGATGGAAAACTAGGAAAAGTCCAGCTGAAACAAATTATAAGGACATTATCTTTATATTCATCCTGCCAAACAGACCCCGGAATCAGAGGCAGTGGTGTTCAGTTTCCAAATACAAAAGAGCCAAGAATAGTTTCTCCAGCCTCAAGCCTCTGGGATCTCTTTGGACCTGAGGAACTGTCATCTTGTCTGAGAGATTAGGTTGTTATTTTCCCCATGTTCAGTATGCTCAAATCTGGATATGCCAACCTTCCTGTAGATCACAGAAAACTAATCCTGCCACAACTCAGAAGGGACACAGATACAGCTTTTCTGGGAATGGGAAAGAAAGCTCTCAAGAAGCCCCCAGTCCTAATCCCCTCCTCACCAGTACATTGGGATGTAAAGAACATCACCAGGGCCAACCACTGTTTCATAACCAACCACGTTCTGGAAATTGGGAAACCTCTCGTAGTCAGGATTGTCAAAGTCCACCTGAGAGGTTCAAGAGAAAGAAAAAAAAAAAAATCAGTCAATCACCAAATCTTTATTGATAACTGTGATGTGCTAGTTTGGTGGCAATAAAAAGATGGCTTTCAGAAAAAAGATGTGTTTAGAAATTATATTCAGCAGAAGATACCATATACACATTAAACGTACACGCTCTCTCTCAGAAAACGGTGTAAGATAGGCCATGCTTGAAGATTAAGTGATAAAGAAACCTGGGCCTCAGTGTTCCTGAGGTCAGAAGCCAATCATCACAGCTCGCAGGTTAGAAAACCTACTCATGGCCTGCAGATATGAGGAATGAGGATGTATCCTTCAACCAGATCCTCTGAAACTTTCACACATATAGTCCTGCCAGCAAAAACTCCTGCATGAAGTGGCTAGGCAGTTTTCTCCTCAAGAAAGGAGAGGACCTCTCTGGTTGGCCATAAGATCAACCAGATACTTCTTTCAAATCCAAGAAAGACAGTAAGTAACATATGACAATTCTAGCGTTCTCCTTATCAAAAAGTAGCAGCATCCATGACACAGAAAACAATTATTAAATCCAACGGAAACATACACATTCAAACAGGATAACCAGAGTGCACCAGCAGCAGTGATGGGGTCTGCCCTCCAGAATTAGCTCAATGGGGCTGTTTATCATTATAAACACCTAGGGACCACCACAAGGGCCTGGATTATATGAGCTACACTGTGAAATTATCCTGAGTTTATCCACCAGAAAGGAGAAAGACATGCCAACCCCAGATCCCAAAGGAGTTCTATACCCTCCTCAGACCTCCTCACCTGGCTCTGTCTGTCACATGGGTGATGAACAGGATATGGGTACAGGCACTCAAACTGATCCGGAGGGAATAAAATGCATCGCTTGTGGCCTTTTATCTGAGCAAAGAAGTTCTGCTGCTCATCATAGTGAGCAGGTGTTACATTTCCTGTAGGAGGAAAGACATTTTCTTATTCAGAGCAATGGCTCTACTGCATAGGCTGGAGGGGAACCCAGCCTGCCCTCTCAGCTAAGGGTTCCCAATCAAAATTTCAAGCAGAATCAGGAAGATCTGATAACAATTACAACTCTTAGAAAATTAGCTATTACCCTTTCAGTGAGTAATAGGTTGTTCAGAAACCATTGCTGGCTAAGAGTTCACCATCGATTAGAGCAAAGCAAACTTTCATAAATGATGCTTCTGTCCTTACTGGAAGCAGCAGCACATCAACATGATATTCATAAGTCTGGCAAAGTAATATACTGTGCATACTTGTACTCTTCTTGACTACAGCAAGAATTCAAGGGTAGCAAAGCAAGTTACAAACAACTGAAATGACTGGTATCAACAACACATGCATAATCTTCTTTGACAGTTAACCAGTCATTTTAAGTTGTATGGATATATACTTGCTTTGGGTAGCTGTTTTGGAGCTCAGAGATTCTCAACCTTTGCTCCCACTTTAATACACCTGTGGAATGCAACACTTCTTAGAACAACAATGGGGCTGTTAATTTTCATGGAGGCATGGGGAAAGCATATCAGATTCCTGAAGTGTTCTATAATTTGAATAAGGCAAATTATTTAAGGTGCTAACTTGAATTAGTTCTACCCTAGTGTATGTATGCTCCATTTACTCTTTTTAACTGGGATCTCATCTGTTGTCTATCCTTTGCACAATCCCTGAGAGCCAAGGGGCCCTCTGCAGGGCATGGAGTTTAAAAAACATTCCCCAGGTCTTCCTGGGTAGGCCAAGACAGCGTGGCCTTCTTTACTGTTAAGAGTCCAAGTGTACCCTCAAAGGAGATTTGCTCTCTCAACCCTACCTGAGGGATCTGCTTCTGTGCACTCTACCAAAGGGGAGGAAGGTAACAGAAAAACATAGCTAAGTCAGTCAGAAAACTAGCTCCTGGCGGGTTAATCAAGAGTTGGTTTCTAAGAGGCAGGTTAGGGGTACAATCCATAAGCTTCATTGGTAGAAATCTTAACAATGACAGCAAAGGATCCTAATCTGAAGAAAGGACAATAAAGGAGGAAACAAGGCTTCAGAACCCAGTAGTGAATGACAACAAATAATTACTCTGCTTCTTTGTTTAATCCAATTTATTCACCATTTACTAAGTACCATTTACAGGTCTGGCCTTGAGCTAGTACCAGAAATAAAAGTAAGAAAGAGCTAGTAAGCAGCTCTCCTTCCTATGATTGGAGTTCAAAGGCTTCTCCGCTCATTCAAACGGAAGGGAAAAAAAGAATATATTCGCATATTTGCTCGTGTATGCATAAAATCCTCCAACAGGATACACGAACAACTAATAACGTATGGTGCCTCCAGGGAGGGATATCGGAAGGCTGGAAAATAGAGGAGTGGAAGAGAGATTTATCATTACACGCCTATTTATACCTTTTGGACTTAACTCCATAAATACGTTAACCTTCAAGAGATAAGGTCCAATTTATATTGAAAAAATAATCTTTCCTCTTCTACTGAAATAAAAATGTTCTGAATACAGAAAATTCAATAAAGAATAATATTGCAGGAAGATTCCTAATACCTAAGTATACATGCTCATGCAGCAACTGAGGAAGGGAAGAGAGAACTAATTTTCCTTTTTAGAGTGCATAAATCGCTTTATGTGTTATCTCACTTAACCTTCATAGCTATTTATAAGATACTATCATATTCCTTTCACAGAAGAAGAAGCTGAGGTTTAAGAAAGTCAAATGACTTGTTCAAAGTCATAAAGCAAATGAGTGGTGAAGACAGGCCTGGAAATCAGGTTTGTGTAACTCCAAACTATGCTGCTTTCTGAAAGACTTCTTACCTTCCATGCCGATGAGCAGCAGGTTGGATGTCAGCTGTCCCCAGCCACGCTTTCCCTGTTGCTTATTAATCCAGTTCCAGTTAAAACCCAAGAAGTCCATGACAATCTTCCGGCCCACAGTGTCATTGAGTGTTTGCTGCAGATACAACCTATGTTCCCCGAGAATAAAATGCCATTAGTGCACATACGGTCCTTTGGCATGGCCTCCACACACCTGGAAATCCATATCCACATCAGTACCTTCCACAGAGAACAGCTGCAGCCATGCAAATCTTAACCAAGACAGATTCTCACAGAACTGAATCCTTGTCAATCCTTGCTTATCCTTCTTTGAATTCTATTCAACACCTAACTTGCTACTTTAAAAAGAAGTGATTCCTTTTATTTTTTTTAAGTAAGCTCTACACCCTTAGTGAGGTTTGAACTCACAACTCTAAGATAAAGAGTTGCATGCTCTACCAACTGAGCCAGACAGGCACCCCTGAAGAAATGATTCTTAAACTTTTCTGGATCACAGCATAAATCTAAGAATCCAAGGAACATTTCTTTTTTTTAATTTTTTTTTAAATTTTTATTTATTTATGATAGTCTCACAGAAAGAGAGAGGCAGAGACATAGGCAGAGGGAGAAGCAGGATCTGTGCACCGGGAGCCCGACGTGGGATTCAATCCCGGGTCTCCAGGATCGCGCCCTGGGCCAAAGGCAGGCGCTAAACTGCTGCACCACCCAGGGATCCCCAAGGAACATTTCCATAAAAGTTTACATACACATAAGACTTTCATACAATTTCACAGATTCCTCAACACCTATTCAGAGTCTAGAATGATCAATCAGCCTTTCTCCAGAGACTCTCAGGGCTTCAGACATCCTCTTTGGCTCTCAATGGGGCTCTGTCTATTATGACAGATCATATTACTGTTCACGAAGAGCTAGTTCCCTCCCTGTGGAGTTAATTCTCGTGTATCCCCTTGCAGCCACGCTTGCTTATTTAACTCGCTTTGACCAATGAGACGTCCACAAAAATTATTTGTGTTGCTTCCAAACTGTAATTTGACTACCACCACATTTCTTTCCTTCTGCTAATCAGCTGCAAGGTTTCAGACTGTAACTGCTGGGGCAATCTGGGTCCCAAAATGAAAAAGATGGCTTAACAGCAGAGCTTATACATGACCTACGATGGACATGCAGCATAACTGTTGTTATAAACCTAAATAAACCTTTGTTGTTTCAAGTCACTGCCTCTGGCTTGAAGCCTAGTTTATCTTAACTAATTCAGCCACCTCTCTGTAGCAGCCTCCTACAGCTGAAGGCTTCATCAGGCTTTCAGCAGACCCAGGGTTCCTAATACACCGAGGAAGACCAGAAATTACTTAACAGATATGAAAACCCAGACACATTTGCTCAAGTCCCACAAGGAACATTAATAAAAGGGCAAACATGAAGACAAGACACAAAAGGAGCCCTGTAAGGAGCCCTGTTCTCGTCCTGAGAATGTTACTTCAAAGGGCTCAAAGGTATCTGAGTGCCTAGAATCAGGATATTTAAGGCAATATTACTAGAAATCTTGATAAGTTCTAAACAGTAGCTACCTTTTGGGAAACAAGGAACCTTCAAGACTCGAACTCAACCTTTGTACTCTCCCCAGAAATAAAATATTCATACAAAACTTTTGCCAAGTATCTTTGAAAGAGGCAGACCACTCACCAAACATGAATCCAAACAACTCCTATTACATCTCTACAGTAAATGGTCAAAAGTGCTCAAAGAGGAATCACAGAATTCCTTGAATCATAACAACCTGCCCAATTCCACAGTGGAACTGACTGGTGGTAAAGTCAGCTGGTAGGGCAAAACTTGTGCATAAGAAAAAAATTTTTCTTGAATCACTCATCAAGTACAGACTACACTCATAGCATATACTTAGTGAGGCAAACTACTCTTCCTTTGGGAGGCAGGAAACTTAAAGTGACTGAGGAATGAGGAATCATGTGTCTTTTCTCATGCTCCTTCCATTGCAAATGTTCATTCGATGCGTTACATTCCACCAGCACCATGCTATGTAAAATTTGAGGAAACTTAAGCAGAAAACTTATGTATTTTTAAAACATAAGGAATTGATCAATCAGTTGAGACCCTGGAAATTCTTTTTTGGTCAAAGTTCTAGCACTATGATAGCTGCTAAATGTCAGGAAGACACACACACACACACGGTATTTCAAATCCATTCGCTCAGCCACATGCTGCTGAGCGAATGGATTTGCAGAGAGTCAGGAAAAAAACTGAGGCAGGAGACTAAACACAAGCCCAGGGTTGGGCACCACGTGTGAGATGGAGATACTCAGTGAAAACAATTCCCCAGAAGCAATGTTATAGTGTGGAACTGAAGGCTGTCTGGGACCTATCAAAGAGGCTATCCTCACATATAAGGATGAAAGCACAGAGAACAGTCAGTTCTGAATGTGCCATGATATGGGTGCAAACTGACAATCTCAGGGCTAAATCCAATGATAGTTATTTTTTCGTTTTTGTATGGCACCTCACAGTATTTTTAAAAATCTGAATTAGCTGCCCACATTTAAAAGTAAAAAAAAAAAAAAAATTAAAGTAAACATCCTAATTCCTGGTTTCTCAAAAAATACGAGTGTATCTGGCAACCTTTCACTCCCAAGTGGAAACAAGAGTCAAGTAATGACTTCTCATTTTGACAGGGCATATGCTTTCAGATTCATTGTAGTTTTCACCGAAACAATTTCACTCATTTTGTTCGCCTACCTAACCCTTCTATGTGACTGTGACTGTCACTTAACGAAGATGACAAAAAACTACAGAGTCACAGTTCAAGTCTAATAATTGTCTCATCTCTGAAGTTACAGAACTCATCCAACTCCTCCATATGCTCAAATAATTACAAGAAAGGAAAATGGATACCCTTGATTCAATGGAAAACCACGATCTGGGAACCTACCTCTCTTCCCCTCCTTGCTGCTGTATATCCTGCAGTTTCTCAACAAACTCATGAAATTTCATTTCCTCCCTGTTGGACCTGGGTTTAAAGTTCTGGAAGTTAGCCATCTTCTTCTCATCATAGTACAAGAACTTGTGGGTGCTGGCACTGTACACAGAGAAGTCTCCGTTGCCAATGTTCTCCTGCAGGTATTCAAGGTCCCATTTCAGAGCAGGATACACAAGATTTGTGTCTGTCAGCACCACAGGCTCCTAAGTGAAAACAAACAAATGAAATCATCCCAAGGAGCTGGCGGATTCTTGTCCCATGACTCCAACAACTTCCCCAATTCGGAACACTTTCTCCCGTGAAAAAGCACGAACTCCGTAAGTCCCATTTCTCCTCGCCTCCTTCTCTATCTTCCCTTGAGCCGTAGTCCACAGCCCGGCCAATGCCCGACTTGTGTGACCATTCGCTTTTGACTTCTCTCAACCAGGTCCCTTCCCCCTCCCCCTTCGGACGGGGCCCCGCCCCCTACCTCATTCTCGATAAGCTCCTCCGCCCGGGGGTCGCTCTGACTCAGACGCGGGATGGGCCGGGTCGGGAAGCTATAACTACGCAGTTGGGACTCATCCCAGGCGAGGCTGGGGGCTTCAGCCTCTTCCCGGGGTTCTTCAGAGCCGGAGGCCGCAGCCTCCGTTGCTGTCGCCGCCATGTCCGTCGCTACAGACAGCCCCACCGGAACCGGAAGCCCCGCCTGTTCCGGGTAAAACACAACGGAAACCATAGAGATGGACTGCGCGCGAGAGCAGTCCAGAGACACAAAGAACGCGGAACCCGGCGTGGGGGAGCTCCCCCTGGAGGTGACCGACAGCTTTACACTCTGAGCTCCGCCGGTGAAGACTTGGGGCACAGAAGTTAGACCCACTCACTCACTGATCACCTGGTTAACGAATCCCCCAAATATTACTGCTGCGTCAGTGTGCCCAGGCCTATACAAGAAGACAAGAAGAAAGCCAGTTTAGTGGGGCATTGAACTTTACCGTCATGGATGGGGAGCGAAGCAAACACTTGACCTACTTAAGGAAGTCAGAAGGAAAAGCAATTAGTCAGATTGATAGATTTGGGCAAAGGTTGCTCTAAAGGCCTAGACAAAAGATAGATGGCAAGTTGAATTCTTTTAAAATCAAAGATGGTTATCTGTTTTTAGCATCATTTTATTTGTCTCTCTTTTTTTCTCTTTACCATTTAAAGATGTTTAGGCCATGGGACCAAGCTTATTATTGATGGCCAACCATGAGCGTTCTGACATTTTCAAACAATTTATATTGGCTATAAAAGGCCTTATCAATTACTTCAATGGAGTATTTAGGCGATTTTTATGAATGACTGTGGGAGGCCAAATTCTAAGATGGATCCAAAGATTTCCATCCCTTGGTATACATGCTGTATAGGTCTCCCCCCTTGAATAAGAACAGGTCTTATGAATATGATAGGTTATCCTCCTGCGATGAGGTTATGCTATATGGCAAAAATGTAATTAAGGTTCCTAATCTGTTCATTTTGAGTTTATCAAAAGGGAGATTGATCCTGGGTAGGCCTGATCTAATAACTCTAGCTCTTTAAATCTGGGTCTAGAGGTCAGTGACAGAAGTCAGAAAGACTTGAAGCCAAAGAAGTTCTCCTATTGACTTTGAAGGAGAAGTTGCTATGTGGCAGAGAATGGTAGGTAGGCTCTAGAAGATAAAAAAGGCTCCTGGTTGGCATCCAGCAAGAAAGCAGGGGCCTCAGTCCTACAACTGCAGGTACTGAATTTTGCCAACAACCACTGAGCTTGGAAAAAGACACAGAGCTTCAGATGAGGACAACAGCCCCCAGAAATACCTTACTTTTAGCTTGGTGAGACCCTGAGATGAGACCCACCTAAACTCTGACTGGACTCCTGACTCATGGAAAATGTGAGACAATTAATTTGTGTTGTTTGGAGATGCTAAATTTATGGTAATTTGTTATGCAGCAATAAAAAACTAATACACTAACTTAACTACATAATTATGGTACAGTGACTATGCTACACCAAACTGATAATGGGATTACTTCTGTGGAGGGTTTAGGGTTGTGGGTGCCAACCAAGGCTTCAGTTTTATCTGCATGTTTGGATTTTTACAAGAGCATATTAATATATACCCTTGGGAATTAAGAATAATTAGAGCAAGAAGATTTAAATTACTAAAATCAAGAAAGAAAGAGTCATTACTACTGGCTTTACAAAAATAAAAAGGAGTACAAGGGAATACAATGTACAATGGTATGCCAAAAAATTAGATAACCTGGATGAAATGGGCAAATTCCTAGAAAGGCACATACCATCATAACTGATTTAAGAAGAAATAGGAAATCTGAATAGACTTACAAGTGAAGAGATTAAATTAGGAATAAAAAAATATTCCACAAAGAAAAGCCCAGGACCAAATGTATTCACTGATAAATCTTACCAAACATTTTATTTTATTTTTAAAAAAAGTTTATTTATTTATTCATGAGAGACACACAGAGAGAGGCAGAGACACAGGCAGAGGGAGAAGCAGGCTCCCTCCAGGGAGCCTGATGTCAGACTTGATCCTGGACCCCGAGATCCTGACCTGAGCCAAAGGCAGATGCCTCATCACTGAGCCACCCAGGTGCCCCATTACCAGACATTTTAAAAGGCACTAACACCAATCCTTTACAAACTTTTGGAAAAAATAGAAGAGAGAACACTCCCCAACTATGGGAAAAGCTATCCTGATACCAAAATGAGACAAAGGTATCACACAAAAAAGGGACTACAGACCAATAGCCCTTATGAATATAGTTGCAAAAATCTCCAACAAAATACTAGGAAACCAAATCCAGCACCGTATTAAGGGAGAAGAAATGTGTGGGAAATATCAGAAAGGGAGAAAGAACATAAAGACTCCTAACTCTGGGAAACGAACTAGGGGTGGTGGAAGGGGAGGAGGGCGGGGGATGGGGATTAATGGGTGATGGGCCCTGAGGGGGGCACTTGACGGGATGAGCACTGGGTGTTATTCTGTATGTTGGTAAATTGAACACCAATAAAAAATTATTTTTTTTAAAAAAGAAGGATTAAATACCATGACCAGGTAGAATTTATTCCAGAAATGCAAAGTTAGTTCAACATCTGAAAATTAACCATATTAGTAGAAGAAAAAAATAATCACATCATCTCAATAGATGACAGAAAGCTTTTGACAAATTCCAACACCTGAAAGGATAAAAATGGGGTCCCAAAGGACACCATCAAGAAAGTAAAAGAGACAATCCATAGAACAGGAGAAAATATTTACAAAGTATATAGCTGATAAGTGACTTGTATCTAGAATACATAAATAACTCTTACAACTCAGCAATAAAAAGTAAACCCAATTAAGAAATGGATGAAAGACTTGAGTAGACATTTTTCCAAAGAAGATATACTGTAACCAATAAGCACATGAAAAGATGCTCAACATCTTTAGTCATCAGGGTAGTGCAAATCAAAATCACAATGAGATACCTTTCACAGCCATTGGGATGACTATAATAATAATTTTAAAAAGACAGTAGCAAGTGTTGGCAAGAAGGTAGAAAAATTGGAACCCTCTTATGCTGCTAGTGGGAATGTAAAATGGTGCAGTTTCTTTGAAAGTTTTGTAGTTCTGCAGAAAGTTAAACATAGAGTTATCCTATGATCTTTCTTTCTTAGCAATTCTACTGCTAAGTACATACTGCAGAGAATTGAAAACATACATCCACACAAAAAGCTGTACAAGAATATTCACAGCAGCATTATTTATAATAGCCTCAACGTGGAAATAACCCAAATATCTATCAACAATGAGTGTTTAAACAAAAAGTTGCAATCAATATGACAATATTATTTGGCCATAAAAAGGAATGAAGAATTGATATATATTACAACCCTGGACCAACCTTTTTTTTTTTTTTTTAAAGATTTTATTTATTTATTCATGATAGTCACACAGAGGCAGAGACACAGGCAGAGGGAGGAGCAGGCTTCATGCAGGGAGCCCAATGTGGGACTCGATCCGGGGTCTCCAGGATCGCGCCCCGGGCCAAAGGCAGGCGCCAAACCACTGCGCCACCCAGGGATCCCTCCTGGACCAACCTTGAAAATATTATGCTAAGTGAAGTAAGTCAGACACAAAAGGTTATATGTTGCTTGATTCTATTTATATGAAATGTCCAGAATAGGCAAATCCATCCAGACAGTAGATTAGTGGTTGCCAGGGGCCAGGGGTAGGGGAGATACACTAACAGGGACAGGAGTTCTTTGGGGGGGGGTAATGAAAACAGTTTAGAATTAGTGGTGATAATTGCATAACTTTGTAAATATATTAAAAATCAATTTTATTGTATACTTTAAAGAGATGAATTTTATGGTATGTGAATTATATCTTGATAATAGTAAATAAATTAGGGATGCCTGGGTGGCTCAGTAGTTGAGCGTTTGCCTTTGGCTCAGGGCATGATCCTGGAGGCCCCGGGATCGAGTCCCACATCGGGCTCCCTATGAGGAGTCTGCTTCTCCCTCTGCCTGTGTCTCTGCCTCTCCTCTCTCTGTGTCTCTCATGAATAAATAAATAAAATCTTTAAAAAAAATAGTAAATAAATTATAGCCACTCTTATTTCTTGACCCAAATTAGGTCAGGGCTTGCTATTGATTGAATGCAGATATTGTACAATTATTTTCAACATCAACTAGTGATGCTTAATTACAAGAGGGCAAGTTGCTGTGAAGTATGGCAATTGGTATATTTATATGGCAAGTGGTATATATAATTGTTATTGTTTATATGGCAAGTGGTATATATAATTGTTATTGTTTTAGTATATATTTGAGAATGTCTGTAATAATGGATTCTGCAGCAACACAGTAATCACCCTAAAAGTTGTTGGAGATGTATGTACATTTATATTGTGTAAATTATGCAAATCCTGTTTGTGTAAAAGTGAAAACATAATCGTATGCAAACACGATAATATCCCCCATTTTTCTATTAAGCTACTTTGTTAACTGTGGTCTGGCTTGATAGCTATAAATGTAAGTCCTAGCCAATCTGAGGCTTTAGCTAGTCTGAGAAGAGCTGCTTTAGATGCTAGGATTGGTTTTACATTTGTTGGGTTGAGGTGAGTGGGACATTCAAATATAAACACGGAGTAAAATTGAGGAGCGAATTCCAGGCCGATTTGTGTGTTGCATCATTCCTCTACGAGATCAACCAACTTGCAGAACAGAACAAGAGCAAGGAAGACCACGGGCTGAATTTGAAGAATGATCACGTTTGGGGACTAAAGGAGGAAGTGCCAGTGAAGGAGAGGAAAAAGGCAAGCAGTCAAGAGAAGGGATTAAGACAGGCTCAGTTGACTTGTACTGCATCTGATATGCTTGGGTTCGGTGTCCCCATTATCCCTGGAAGTGTCTAAGTCAGCTGATGGAGAAAGGGACACAATATGAGATGTCAAAGTAGTGACCTGATTGATTTTCTGTCCTCCCCGCTTTCCCTCTCCGCCTCTATCCATCTTCTTTTCTCACCTTCCCTGCAGCTTCCCAACACGGCTTAAGCCCCGCCCTTGTGGGAGCCTAACGACTTTCCTTCGCTACTGGCTTCCCTCGTCGCGTTTGGCCCGGCTCGGCCGCCGTGACGAGGCCTCTGCGCATGTGCAGGGTGACCCGGGGAGGAAGGTGAAGATGGCGGCGGCCAGGGCTTGGGTCCTGGGAGTCCGAAGGCTGCAAAGGGCTACCCGGACCGTGGTGCCGTTGGGTGCACGGACAGGTCCGCGAGAACGGGCGAGGCCCGAGTGTGGGGATGCCTGAGGTTTGGAGTGTGGAAGGTTGGGGGAGGAGGACATCGCGGATACCGCAGGGGCCGTGTCCGGCGAGGGGCGGAGGAGGAGTCAGTATACCCAGAAAAAGGTGTCAGGATTCTCACTGGTTCCCTGAAGCCCGGGTCGCCGCAGCCACCGCAGCTTGAAGCCTTCGGGGCGGCAGGAGGGACGGGGTCTTTTCTGACTCGCCCTCTTCTGATCTCCAGCTTCGCATATTACCAAGGACATGCTCCCGGGGCCCTATCCCAAGACCCCGGAAGAACGGGCCGCCGCCGCCAAGAAATATAATATGCGGGTAGAGGACTACGAACCGTACCCGGATGATGGCATGGGGTGAGATGCAGAGTCTGCTCGAAGCCGGGTAGTGACGGGAGATGGCCAGCTGGGTTGGGTGGCTTGACTCAGACCATTTTCCCTGAACCTTCTCGTGACCCCTCAGAGTCAATGGTATGGGTGACTTTCTCGGGGGAGGGAGGTGGGAAGTGATGGGTGAGCAGCTGCAGCCTAGAGGACTTCAATTTTCTCCTTGGCTCGGGCTGTTTCCTCAAATGAGGAAGCCGAGATTTTAATAGCTCCCTTGAGGACCCCTGAATAGCAGGAACTTTCCTTGGCTTCAGCCAGAGCACAAGGTTTCATTTAGATTGAGCATCTGCTGGGCTCAGGTGCTGTCATTCAGGCACGTGATCAGACTGGAACCGGACTCCTGTCTTGAGAGCCTTATTTGTAGATGTAGTACTCTATATTCATCTGTATATCTTTCTTAAAAAAAAAAAATCTTTGTTCTTATGGCTATGGAAGTTGTAACTGTCAATCAGGTTAAACAGCCAACTTCTCTATTCCAATTGATGTTATCCATCCGTCCTTTACGTAACATCCCTTTGGTTAGTTATCTGAAGTGATTACTGTCAGGTTTATTTTCTTTCATACATCACTCTTCCAATAGTGGTTTTAGCAGCTCCTATTCCTCTTGTTGTTTTCCAATCATTTTCTGTGACACACGACTAGTTGTCATCATTTTCTATGTCTCTGATTTTTGTTGTGGACAAGAGTAACCTTAGGAGCAGTGTGTAAAAGTTGAAATTGGATTTGTTGGGGAAGACCCAGCTTAGCAGGAAGTCCCATAAGGTGTCTGAGACATGGAGATGTATGCTAACTTGGTGGTTGGGAAGCAGTTACTATGAAGAGAATGCTTTTCTAATCTGGACCCTTGTTGTTTGTATTCCAATTAGCTGGGTGACCCTGGGTTCAGACTAAACTTCAGTTTCATTTTCTATCTAATGAGGGAATCAGAGTGATTGATTGCTAAATTCCCTTCCAGCTCTAACATTATAACATTGCATGACTTTTTTTATTGTTTTTTTTTCTTTTGACTTTTTTTTATTGTTGAAAGAAGGTAAGAAAAACATGTATGTTATAATTCTTCAGAGTTTGACACAGTCTTTTATTTACACTTTGGACTTCTGTGATTAGCTCTGTGCTTAGTGACTATAAATTGATTTGAAAGTGGGTTTCTCTGTCTTTAGGTGAGTCAGTTATCTCTATTACTTGGTTTCTCATCTCTAACATGAGGGGACTTTGAATTGTCTGAGTGAGGCTGCTCAGAGCCCCTTCCAGAAGTTTTTCTGTCTCTCAGGTATGGCGACTATCCGAAGCTCCCTGACCGCTCACAGCAGGAGAGGGATCCATGGTATAACTGGGACCACTCAGACCTGAGGTTGAACTGGGGTGAACCGGTGAGAGATCCATATCCCATTTGACCTTTCTTCCTTCTCTCTAATATCCCGTGAGGATTCTTTATTTAGCTTAAATGGCACTTTGCTGCCTAAGCAACATTAAGGTTTTCTCCCCAAAGAAACAAGATCCAGTGGTCTGAGATCTGAGGGTCCATGTATGATACATAGGGTGGGACTTCTGGAAATAATCAGAGCTCTGTACTTTGATTGAGCTGTCTTTGGTCAGCAGAACCTAGCTCTAAGCTAGCACCTAGTCCTATGTGCTAGAGTAGCTCCCACTTGACTCTCAGAATATTGCCCCAGGGCAGTAAAATACCTTTCTTGAAACTTGTGTTAGGCTCTTTTGCACACTGCCTGCCTTTTGTAGGAAGAGCAGTATGTGACATGTAACTGCTTTTCTGCCATAGATGCACTGGGACCTTGACATGTATATCAGGAACCGTGTGGACACATCACCCACACCCGTTTCCTGGAATCTCATGTGTAAGCACCTCTTCGGCTTCGTGGCCTTCATGCTGTTCATGTTTTGGGTTGGGGAGAATTACCGCACCTACCAGCCTGTGGTGAGTATCTGAGAAATGCTCCAGTAGGCACATTTACTTAGCTCTGTTTCCTGAGAGAATGAAATCTCTGTGCAGTAGGGATCCAGCCATTGCCAGGCTTGGCTTCCTATTAAGGCCTGTGGAAAGCCTTACCCATTGACCTGGCACAAGTATCAGAGCACTGCTCCATGCCTATTTCTTGGGTCATTCTGAGTGAGAAGAAACAATTTAGGACTAGGTAAGAAATGAGAATGTGTTAAGTCAACTAATCTTCTAGAGTTGCCATTTGGGGACTACACTTACCAATTATATTTTAGCAAGTGATCTTTCAAGGTTTAGTCAAGGAATCTAGACCTCAAACTGTATTCTTTGCTGGAGATGTGAAGGGCACTTCCTGTAGGGTACCGGAAGCAATTGTTTACTATAAGCACAGACAGTTTTATTTTGGAGAGTGTAAAGGACATGGAAAGTATACTCTTTGACTATAAGGAAGTTTGATTTGGATAAGAATAAAATGTAGATAAATGACACAATGAGCAACATTGAAATATAGGAATGTGGCAGTTTTAATGTCCATATGTATGTAGTGAACATTTGTGTTAAGGGGTATGAGGTGCTGTTAAAAAAGAAGGATCATGCTAGATACTAAAAATATGTATAGACTTCTGATGGTGTGGAGAAGTTGGGGAGAACATTTGGGACAAGAGAACATAGAAGGAAGGAAAAGGAGAGTAAGTTAGCTGGAGTGGAATAGGCACATAAAATATTCCTAGATAACCAGCCGTACTGGTTACCTAAAGAGAGCTGCTAAAAATTCAGATTTCCTGGTTCAGTAGCTCATGGTAGGGTTCTAGAATCAGTATTTAACAGGTAATTTTCATGTTCTGGGAAATTAGGTGTGGAAATTGCCTGTTAAAAAACATTGTGAGGTGAGTTGATAATTTAGGTTGGGAAGCTTTGATTATGTAACTAGGGATTTGGACTTAGTGGTATAGTAAGCTATTAATTCAACAAATATTTATGAAAACTCTTCTATGTACCAAGTACAGATTGTGCTAGAAGTTGGGGATCCAGTGATGACTTGGTCTGCCTCTAGGCAGCAGGGAGCTATGTTGAGGTTTTGAACAGCCAAGTGACATAACGAAGGCTAGGATTTTAGGATGATTAATCTACAGGGTAGATTGTACGGGAAGGAACTAAAAGCAGGCAGACTGTCATGTTTGCAGTTGGCTGCTCAGTGCTACCTCTGCAGAGATAATCAATGTCCTGATGGTAGCTGGTATGTCTGTGTGCACTGACACGAGCCTTCCTACCAAGCCCCAGGGGCTCCAGGCTGGAGAGTGCACGTAGGGCTGGTGTGAGCACTAACTTCACTTCAGGAGAGCAAGAAACACAGTGTGGCTCTTCCATTTTTCAGTTCTGTAAGCACATCACCCTTTTCTCCTCCCCTTGAGCTGTGTTCTCTGACAGCTGTTTGTTGGTAAAGCCAGCAGCCCCTAAAGCACGTCCCAGCCGTGTCTCCTCTGTGCTTTCCCCCACTGCTGCTCCTGCACGCCTCATTTGCTAGGCCACTTTAGTGGTGGAACCATTAGAGGCTGAGTGACTTAAAGGAGATTGAGTCTGTCTCAACCCCAGGAGAGAGTGGGATGGATGGATGCATCGTCTCATTTAGAAAGCACTCTCCCTCCCTCCTTCTCTCTCTCTCACTCATACACACAGAAGTGTAGGCACCACTTCTCTCACAATCTAGGCTTTCTCTCTGCCTTGGGCTGATGAGGGAAGAAGAGTGCTGTTCCTGCTGTTCTAGCCCAGCTGGGTCTGACCAGAGGCTACCTTGTACCCATTTACAATGTGTGATTGTTAACTCAGAGTGGGGTATAGCCAGGTATTGGCTGGGATGTATGCTGTCTTGCTGACCTGTGTTTTTTCCTTAGGGGCCAAAGCAGTATCCTTATAATAATCTGTACCTGGAACGAGGCGGCGATCCCACCAAAGAGCCTGAGCCAGTGGTTCATTATGAGATCTGAAGTGGCTTCATCAGCTTTGTGCCCCTTAACTGACTCCTTCATTTCTAGAGATTTAACCTTAATGAAATCCCTAATAAAATTTAGTGCTGTGGTATCTGTGCCTCATTTCCCCAGGAATAGCCACTGCCCTGAGGACCTCATCCTTTTTTCATTTTTTTTTTTGTCTGCTATCTGTTCTTACCCCCTACCCCTTCTGAGATTAGAAAGATGGGAGGTGGGGGGAGTTAAGCACAAGAAAACAGTAAATTTGTTAATTTTGCTGCGACTGTGAAGGTATTTGAAGGTTCCAGTTGTGTGGCAGGCGGTAAGGGTAGCTCCTTTTCCCATTTACAGGGTTGAAGAAGGAAGATACGTTCCTGACTTCCCAAGTTGGGACAAGATGTATTTCTCATTAAAAAACAGGGCAGCCCCGGTGGTGCAAAAACAAAACAAAACAAAAAAACTTTTTATAGTGGTTAGTTTTTTTGTTTTTTAAATTGCACTTTAACATGTTCTAAGTATATTCCAGGGTAAATAGGTGTTTTTGGACTTACTTGGGGCTGTGACTGTCTCTAATGTTATTTTTGTTGTAAGAGTGTATTTCTTGTTCCAAGGCAAATTCTGAATGCTACATTTGTGAATTGGAGGACAGTTCATTGAGTTACTCTGAACCTATGCATGGCTTTTGCTCCTGTTTTTGAGGGTCTGTCTCAATGTATCTGTTAAGTGAACCAATTCATTTTTTTTTTTGTCCCTTTGGGGACATTTTCTTAAAATAACAGTCATGCTACCCGAAAACCTGTCCACAAAAAAATCACACATTCAACATGACCTATGAAAGCAAATTCATCCAAGTTAGTTTTTGTCCAGGCCCTGAAAGGGACTTTTATGAGATCAGGGGATGAATACTGATACTAAAATGCCTCTACTTCAGTGTCTCCACTGGCTTTTTATCTTTCTTCACACTCTGTCCTCTGTCGCATTTGATAATATATTTAACAAACCTCTGTGTATAATATGTATCAGAAACTGATAGATCCTGTAGATATAAAATTGGACAAGACAAAATAATTGCCTTCAAGTATTTACCTAGAAGGTAAGACTGGCAGTTACCAAACAGAGTGAAAAGAATTAAGAGATGTGTGAGCTGAAAGAGAAGAGTGTACTTCTAATTTTTTTAATTTTAATTTATTTTTTGGAAGGGGGAGGGGAGGGAAAGGGAGAGAATCTTTTTTTTTTTTTTTTTTTTTTTAAATTCCTATTTATTCACGATAGTCACACACAGAGAGAGAGAGAGGCAGAGGGAGAAGCAGGCTCCATGCACCGGGAGCCCGACGTGGGATTTGATTTTGGGTCTCCAGGATCGCGCCCTGGGCCAAGGGCAGGCACCAAACCGCGGCGCCACCCAGGGATCCCCAAGGGAGAGAATCTCAAGCAGGTTCCATGCCCAGCGTGGAGCCAGAGATGGGGCTCAATTTCACAGCCCTGAGATCATGACCTGAGCTGAAATCAAGAGTCGGATGCTTAACTGACTGAGCCACCTAGCCACCCCTGTACTTTTTATTTTTTTAATTCTATTCTTGAAACTGACCTTAAGCATTTGGTTCAGATTTCTTTTTTTTTTAAATATTTATTTATTTATTATTTATGATAGAGAGAGGCAGAGACACAGGAGGAGGGAGAAGCAGGCTCCATGCCAGGAGCCCGATGCGGGACTCCATCCTGGGACTCCAGGATCGCGCCCTGGGCCAAAGGCAGGCGCTATACCACTGAGCCACCCAGGGATCCCCTGGTTCAGATTTCCTTCAGAGCACTCCCACCAGTGACATTTCTGCCTCATTCCCTAATTCGAGGTATAGTCTAAGGTTCAGGTTTCCGCCCTGTTTTACTTGCTGTCAGGTCTAATCCCCTGTTGTGGTGCTTAGATGTTCAAGAAATGTTTAGTAGGTAATTAGTACACAGAGTGGGCAGGACAGACAATGCCCTGAATTGTGTTGTCCTGACTTCAAAACCCTCTAGTCCACATGAAAAGGGAATTAGACTTGTGTCACAGTGATTAGGGGCTCCATTGTAAAATAACTGAACCAGTTCATCTTTGGAGACGTAACTGGAAAAACACAGTGGAACTTATGCATTAAACCAAAGTTTTGAATCAACAGGTTTAAGGTCTTCAGGTGCTGACATTTTTGCTTGGAAATGTTCCTCAGTCAACATAAAAAAATCCATCCGATTTTTTCACTTCCTCCTTCAACCCTTTACTTCATCAGCCACAAGAACCTGTCCAGTTTTCCTTTACAATCATCACCACTATGTTAATCCAGACATTCATCACCCGGTACCTGGACTATTCTGTTAGTCTCCTAATTTGAGTCCCTGCCTCCAGGTCTGTTTTCTCTTCAAGGGAGTCCATATTATTTGTCTCAGAATATAATCTTCATCTTATTGCACCCAAACTCATAATTCTCACTAACTCCCAACTACCTGCATTGTTGAACTGGTATTCCCAATCTGTACCTGACCTCTTTCATTCGTTGTACGGGAGATGCCAGGGGGCCTATATCCAGTTGGGCCCTTCCTTCCTCCTGAGACACGGCCTATGTTGCTGCTGCAAGGTATGATATCCGTCTCTTGTCCCTGAAACCTTCCAGGAAGGCCCTGGTCTACAGTACGTAGTCCTCTGCACGCCTATACCCTTTAATTAGCTCAGCCAACAGCTTTTGGGCACCAGTTGTTGCCGGGCTGTAGTGCGTTGCCGTTATTTACGGCCGGGATTCCTATTTACCTTGTCAATTAGGATAACACTGAGAGCTTCTGGAACTAGTACCAGGTCTTCTCCACTTCAACAAACAACGAATTAGTATTTTCCCTTTTCTGGGGACTGTCCTGGAGCCTGGCTCAAATTGAATAGGCTAGAACTTAGCGGTCGCAGGATCCGACCCACTGCGGCAGAACTGCGCAATCACAGGACTGGCGACGGATCCCGAAGTAAAAGCGAGAATCCTATTACATCCTTGGCGGGTCCGCCGGCTCCTCGACCCTGCGCTTCGCGCGTGCGGTGCCCTGCCAGGACTACTTTTGGCCTTCGGCGGCTGCCGTCCACAGCACCCTGTTGAGCCCAAAGGCCCTGTAAGGAGATCGGCTCCGGCTGCGCCGCGCCACCCTGACCTGGGCTTTCCGTGCAGGTGGGTCTTCCCCCACCTGTCTGGAGTCGGGGACTGCGGCTCCGCCGTCGGTAGAGCGCCTCGGGGGAGCTCACCCCCCGCGGGCACGCCCGGGCCGCGCCGCGGCCGCCCTCGGGTCGCACCCAGCTCCGCGCTCCCGGCCGCGCGGGGGTGCTGCGGCCGGACGAGGGTCTCCCTTCAGCGCTGCCGTCGAGCCTGCGTCCGCGCTCCCGGCCCCGGCCTGGAGCACAGGGTGGGCAGGACAGACCGTGCCGCCCAAAGGGCCAGGGCCCCGGAGGTCGCTGCCGAACACCATCACTGCAGGAGTCTGTTCGGCCCTCCGTTGAATGTGGATTAAAAGCCCATCTTCCCGGTTTCTAGACCGTCGGGGATTTGACACCTCAAGTGTCTGAACTAGCGTAGTTTGAACTAATATAATGGTTAAACACACTGGGCCGTGGGGGCTGATTGGGGTTCACATCTCGGCCCAGCCTGTTTTCTTCCTCGTAAAATGGGGATAGTAATAGGACTTGCCGCACAGAACCATTGTGAGAAATGAGATTTGGACGTTAAATGAGCAGTGCTAAACGCAGCCCCTACTTTTTTAAGGGCTTTCCCCAGAAACGTGAAAATAGCTTTGACCAGCAGGTGGCAATGGTGACTATATAATATGATATGCAGCGAGTCCGTAGGTAATTGATGTTGCCTCAAGTGTTTAGAGGCCCCCTGAGAATCTTGGCTGAATTGGCAGCCTTAAACTTTCTTCAGGCTGGAGATTACATTAGAGGTTGAGTAATACTACCTGCTATTTTTGTAGATTGAGGCTAACCTGACGGTGGACTCCTTAAGCAGGTCACAACGGTCCCAAGTGTCCTCCCTCAAGTTCAGTGTCACCTTAGAAACAAAGAAAACACTTGTCTGCCACTTTGCTACTCTGTTGGGATGGCACCTTGAATATGCATTAGAATTGGGTTGGAAACCACAGAATTAAAATGGATGTTTACATTTACCCAACAAATATTATCAAGCACTTGCTATATATCAGACATTGTTCTGGCACTGGTTATTTATAATGTGATGAACAATGCAGACACAGTACAGGCTCTCCTGGACTTCACTTATTAGTGGATGAGACCAACAGTGTAAGTGTAAATAAACATAAGTTACCAAGAAGAAAAAATAATGAGTCTAATTTTCATTTGGTGGCTCACCTCTCTGAGGGGGTGAGAAGCTGAGCCCGGAAAGATGTGATAAGGGGCCAGTTATGCAGAGAATGAAAGGAAGAACATTCAAAATATAGGAAACAGAATTTACAAAAGCTCTGTGGTGGTAAAAAGCCAGGAAAAGAAAAAAAAAAGGCGAATGTGGCTGCAGCATAGTAAGAGGGGAATGTGGCAAGAGATGAGGTTGATGGTGTAGGCTAGAGCCTTTGAGCAGGGTCATAAAAGATTTGAGTGCAATTTTAGTCTGAGTGCAATAGAAGTCATTGGAAGGTTTTAAGCATGGAATGCCAAAATCCTGTTTATGATTTTAAAAGTTCGCTTCTGCTGCTATGTAGAGTTAATTGGGTGATGGTAGAGTGAAGATGACCAGTTGGAAGATTAATGCAGTATTCCAGGTGAGAGATGATGGTATTTTCAAACAGAGTGGTAGTGGTAGTGGAGATGGGGAAAAGTAAACAGATTGAGATACAATTTTGGACGTGGAATCAGGAAGACTTAATGATGAATTAGAAGGAAAAGGAGGAACCAAGGGTGATTTTCAGGTTTCCTGGTTAAGCAATTAGGTGGATAGTGGTACCATTTACTGAGATGAAGAAAACTAGAGGAAGAACAGATTTGAAGCGAGGACATAGTGGAATAGAGAATTCGGTTTGAGACTAATTTAGGTATCTTTGCTATATCAAGATGGAAATATTTGATTAGCAGTTATATGTAAGAATTTGGAAGTCAGAGGAGAGATATGTATTGGTGGTATGAATTTGGGGGTCATCAGCATATGGATGATATGTAAAGCCAAGGGAATAGATGAGGTCACTGAGAGATTATCTGATTTGATAATTATCATCACCATTAGGCCTTGGCAACCACTGTGTTTGAATATCTTTTTTGGGTTAAAGCATTAGATTTCAGTAATTGGGTAAGTGAACCATCCTTGTCAATCTACAGATGGTCATGTGTATGTCACCCTGTATTGCCCTGAAATGCCCCATTCCATGGTGGGGTGAGAGAAACAAGATCTCATGTCTACAGCTATGCCCTAGACCTGGCCCTTAAGTTTGGAGGTTTCTATTTTCAGTAGGCCAAGGGCCATGTCAATTTTCTGCCACACACAGGACAGACCATGAAGCTAAAGGAACTAGAACGGCCAGCTGTCCAAGCGTGGAGCCCAGCCAGCCAGTACCCTGTGTATCTGGCCACAGGTATGATGATTCTGTGTACTACAATCTACTGAAAGTACACAAGTCAAAGGGAGACTTACTATCCAGAATTCTTTACTGAGCTTCAGAGAAAGGTTTAGAGTCCTGGAAAGGTGGGGTTTGCTCACAGCACAAGCAAGGGGACATTAGGTGTTTGCTTTGAGCTATGCCTCAAGCCTGGACACCTCTCTTTTCTTGTTTTCTTTGGAGTTATCATTTGAAAAAGGGTATACCCAGTCCTCTCCTGTTCTTCTACCTCTCCACTCACTAACCATTTATACCCCAAATCTGTGCATGTATTTTTGCTTATACGCTGCTTCTTCCTAACTTTTCTTGTGCCTAGGAACATCTGCCCAGCAGCTAGATGCCTCCTTTAGCACAAGTGGCACATTGGAAATCTTTGAGGTTGATTTCAGGGACCCTTCTTTGGACTTGAAGCACAAGGGAGTCCTTTCTGCCTCAAACAGGTACTATGTCTGAATTGGTGATGGGTATGTGGGGCAGATCCTGATATAGACCCTGTTGAGGAATCCTGGTGGTAATGTGTGCTTCTTGGGGTTCATGAGGAGATTCATGAGGGAACAAGTTAAGCCTGGGGTTATTTTGCAAAAGGATTTTTTAAAACCACCACTTGCACCTCTTTGGTCAGCAGCAGCAGCAGCAGCAGTGTCAAGCAGAATCATGTGATAGAGATGCCTCATACAAACCTGGACCCATAAGTACCTGATCTCTCTCTCAGCCTAGAGATGTTGGCTCCTTCCTCCATTGGCTCTTGTGAAGATAACCTTACACAATATCTCTTTTTCTGCCAAGGGGAGGAGAACAAATGAGCATCTTCTCATTGTGGTTAGGAACTGATTGGGTACTCATGGATTTCATGGCTCTCTCAGGCTTATAGAGCTAAGTACTGGGATTCACAGAGCACATGTATACAGACCAGGGACTATGCTAGGAGCTCTGTATATCATTTATCCCTCAAAATGAGCCTGAGCCATAAATACCATTATTCCCATTTAACATAGGAGGAAACTGAAACCCTGGCAAGCTAGGATTTATATCTAGGCTTAACTCCAAAATCTACCTTATTTCTATTATTTAACTTCTCTTTTATAGGTTTAATTTAATTTTTTTTATTTTTATATTTTTTAAATATTTTATTTATTTATTCATGAGAGAGGACAGAGCACGAGAGAGAGAGGCAGAGACACAGGCAGAGGGAGAAGCAGGCTCCATGCAGGGAGCCAGACGTGGGACTTGATCCCGGGTCTCCAGGATCACAACCTGGGCTGAAGGTGGTGCTAAACCGCTGACCCATCCCAGCTGCCCTCTTTTATAGGTTTTATAAAGATGTGGCTTAAATTCTGAAGTAGTGGCCTCCAAATTTTGATGCCACCAGGGAAAATGTGAATTTTCACTATACTCAAGTCGTATAGGCAATGTAAGTAATATACATGTGTTACTCTACTATTAAAAAATGCAATTTGTATAATTTTATAGGTTAAAAATATAAATCTTTTCCCTACAACTTTGAAAATTATCTTGCCCATCCCACTTTAGAGATTACTGGTCAAAATGCAGCTTTGTATTCTCCTGTGCATTTTTTCATCTGAGAGATTAAGATATTTAGACAGAAGTATCCTCTTTTTTCTTTTCATGGTTTAGCCTAGTTATTGTCCTCCCTTTCTGAAGCCCCTTTATGACTTTCTGACAGTATCCCTTATTTCAGAGTTCTTTACATCTCTGTATTTCCAGCACCTTTCCCTTTGAAGAGCAGCCACTGAAGGGTTTACCAATAATGATGAGATATTCTTAGCATCTAAGCAAGCATTTCAGAAAGGGCCCCTGAAAGGGGTGGAGCTAATTCAACTACATTTATACTTCTGGAGTTAAAGAATAGGACCAGTGGGCAAGGACTCTTGTCCTTGGCCAGCACATTAGCAGCTTCAGCACAGTAGTGGCTCCTTAGGGCAGAGTTCCTAAGAAAGAGGCAATATAATTGCTTAAGAAATCTTGAAATTGGGGCAGCCTGGGTGGCTCAGTGGTTTAGCACTGCCTTTAGTCTAGGGCATGATCCTGGAGACCTGGGATCAAGTCTCACAGACTGGGATCAAGTCCCACGTCGGGCTTCCTGCATGGAGCCTGTTTCTCCCTCTGTATCTCTGCCTCCCTCTCTCTGTGTGTCTCTCATGAGTAAATAAATGAAATCTTTACAAAAAAAAAAAAAAAAAAGAAATCTTGAAATTGAATCCTAAGAACCCTATGGGCAGAGATTTTTGTCTGTTTTGTTCACTGCTGTATCTCTAGCTCCTAAAACAGTGCCTGGTGTTAGATGTTTAATAAATATCTATTAAATGAATGAGTGACATTAGAAATGTCGGAATTACCAAACTGAGCATTCATATCCACCATTTTAGTTAGTTATAGTTATTCTTCAGTTAACCTTAGTTCCTTGAGAGCTTTTCAAGTGTGATGATCGGTTTGTTTTGCAGCCAGCTATGTTGAAGGGACCCTTTTTGAAATGTTGATACTCAATTCATGAATCATAAACTTCACTTCATACCCTGTTCCATCCTGCAAGGATTGGGGGCTATAACCCAAATAAATAGTACAATTAACACTATTGAGAGTATTTCATTTTTACTTTCTTTTCCACTTCTATAATTGTGTCCAAAGACCTAAGGAATTACCTTTGACCTAGACCTTGATCATTAGAGTCTTGTTGAAGAAATCATCTTGGACACCCCAGGGTCTAAGACCCCCACTTTTTTCTCAGCCTGGATTCGGTCACTTACTCAGAAATTCATATCTGAAACTATTGATCAGAGTAGGTAGAGGGCTGCCCAGTCTTTGTTCTATGCCTCCCTCTTTCTTTTCTATGTCATCTTTTGCATGGTTTAGCAGAATGCACAGTTGTATTGGGTTGCATCCTTGACTAAAGATACATGACTGTGCAAATGGTATTCTGACACTGGTCTTCAGTTTCCTCACTTATGTTTAAAGAAGAGATTGTGTAAGATGCCTGCTGAGAACCTACTGAACTCTGAATTTAGGTCTTATGTTCAGTCTTTCCTTCCCTTTCTTTTTTATAGCACAATCTCTCTCCCCCCCCAAAGATTTATCTATTATTTGAGAGAGAGAAAGGAGAGAGGAGAAAAGCAGACTCCTCATTGGGCACAGAGCCTGAAGCAGGGCTCAATCTCAGGATCCTGAGATCATGATCTGAGCCAAAATCAAGAGTTGGACGCTTACGCAGCTGAGCCACCCAGGTGCCCCCCCTTCGTTATTACATAAAAATATACTTTTCAGAATCTTTCCCCTTCCTTTTCCTGCCCTTTTCACCAGACCCATGGATTAACCACATTTGAATCCTGAAGACCCCCTTATCCTCAAGCCATGATGCATCAGAGAAATGTCATATATTTAGAAATACTTAACTGAAAGAGAACTGCTCTGAAACACTGATATGGATGTGGATAGGAGACTGTCTCAGACTATATAGGTAGATTGGAAATGCGTGGATAAATGCCACTGGATGCGTCAGAATCAGTACAGATTAGCATGCACACTGAAGCTGGCAATATTTGGTTTGTTAGATGAATCTCATGCAAGAAGAGGTTTTGGGGAGAAGAATACATGATTTGTGTGTTGACTTGTGAATTGAGGACTTAGCTGCTGTGGCTGAGTAAGATCAGAGGCCGATGTGTAATGTGCTATATTCCACCCTCTGTCTACACTGACCTAGATCTCCTTGTGGTCTCTGTAGCCTCTGTATGACCCATCCTCTCATAACATGAAGAAGGTAGGTGATCTATCTTCTAGTACCTTTATAGCAGTTCTAGCTACTTGGGGAGCATTGTGACCCCTCTTTGGCTGCCTCTGTATGGAACAGCAAGCTGAAAAAGATCATGTATTTCTCTTAGTTTTCCCATTTCCCAGTTGCCTTCTTTAGAGATTACATCAAGATCACAGAGTAGAGAAAACATGAGCTTTGTTGTTGGATAGACCTCGGTTCAGAACCCAGCACTGCCATCTAATATCCTCTTGGGCACATTATTTAGCTTCTCTGGCCCTGTTTTTCTCTGCTGTAACTTCAGGATACATAGGCATATAGTTTCTTGGTGCATACTAGGTGAGCATCAGGACAAAACTTCCCTCACAGCCATGCTTCATTCTGTAGCTTGGAGTACTGCCTGCATTGCTCTGACTTTTAAGGAAACTTGGATTCCCTCAGCTATTTTGACTTGTTTTCACTTGAGTTCACTAACATGAGGTTGGGATTTTTAAAAAGAAACCTAACTAAGCAAATAAAAGCAAAATCCCAGATAAAGAAGTACATATAGAAGCAAGGATTTACACAGCACATGTTCCTAAAAATAAAGCAGCTAAAGCTTGTCCTCAGCTGAGCTTAGCAGGGATGACCTTCTGACCTCTCAGGCCTCAGTTTACCCTCTTGAACCTTGTCTTTTTCTTTCCTCCGGAAGCATAGCCATGAGGTGGTTCTTAGGGCTGATTCTATCTTTGCGAATTTCAATGTCTTTTTTGGTCTAGGCTGGTGTCAGTCTGATGTATTTGGTACAGGGGTTCTCAACCCTGGTTGCTTATTAGAATCACCTGGGGGCTCATTAAAAATGTGGATTCTGAGAGCCTGTCTCTGGGAATTCTACTTTGCATGGCCTAGATAGGTATGTAAATAATCTGTATTTTCTTTAGGTGCCACCCATCATTCTTGATGCTCTGTGGTATCTGTTGTTTCCATTTCCGTGGGAACCACTTCAGAGAATTCCCCTGTTATTCTCATGTTTTGAAAGTTCCCATTCTGTACAAACTCTTCCTTTTTTTTTTTTTTTTAAGATTTTATTTATTCATGAGAAACAGAGAGAGGCAGAGACACAGGCAGAGGGAGAAGCAGGCTCCATGCAGGGAGCCCGATGCAGAACTCAATCCTGGGACTCCAGGATCACACCCTGGGCCAAAGGCAGGTGCTAAACCGCTGAGCCACCCTGGGATTCCCCTATACAAACTCTTCCTATACCTTCTCCTTAAATCCCTTCTAATTTCTGAAAATCCTATTTTCAAGCCAGAGGCCATCTTGTTTTTAAGTTTTTTTAAATGATTCAAACATAGAAAAGTAGAATAGTACAATGAATAATCATACACCTTTACTTAGATGTATCAGTTGTTAATATTTTGTTGTGTTTGTCAAAATGCTTGTGCTCTTTCTCTGCATGCACAACACTTGCGTGTACACACACACAGTTCCCTGTCCATTTGCAGAGCAGAGATGATTGACACTCTTTGAACCCATTGAATAATCATGTCCAGGTCCTTGCTTATCTTGTCCCAGCTGGTCCTGTTCTCCCCGGTGTTCTCTATCATGCCTGTTTCCTCTCCAGCTTCACCCTCACTAGTGAAATGGTTAACCATAGGACTATACTTTTTACATGCTTAGAGAAAGAAAGTTATTTTGTCATGCTCTGTGTTCTACATTTGGTCACTCTAACTGGGCTTTGTTTTCCAGCTCTTTGGTGACTCCCCCTTGAGGTTTCAGGTACCTTTATCTTTGGTCTGGATATCATATACTGTGACCATACTGAGGTTACCGCAACATCTTCTACCATCCCCATGTGAGTTTTTCTCTGGCCATACTCCTCTGGTTCCTATGAGACCTATTCAGGGATTCTCTAGCTACTCTGTTGACTTGCCTTCTGCCCACACTAACCTCTCGCCCCAGGGTAACATGGCAGCCTCTTGAGCTAATATGGCACACATTCTTCTGCCCTATTAAGATCAGTGCAACCTTAGAACACATAGCCTTTTGGACAGTAGCTTTAGAACTGCTGTTTGTATCTGCTCTGCTGTTTTATCTCAGTTGCTGACCTGGTCTCAACCAGTGCTCTTCTCTTCATTTCTAACAGGTGGTTGCTGTGCTAATGACTGGCCAAACAGGTTCCTGCACAGTCACTCCACTCCGTTTCTTGGCTGACTATTCCCAGGGTGTGGGAACATTTCATTTCAGCTAGGGATCTTATGACATCATTTGATGTGAAATCTGGCTTCTCTGTAGGGCTGTGGAAATACCCTTGGCTAGCAGCTGTGAAATAGAGGACAGATTACCTGTCCTCTATTTTGGGGACTCACATGGCTTCCCTAGGGGCTTTGCAGAAGACCATCTTTGTCTGTAGGGGCCCAGTGTCCATCTTTTTCTTCTGTGCAAGACACTGATAGTGTCTTGTTAGAAGCATCTTCAGAAAGCCTTAAATGTTTCTCAAGAGATATGTTTATTTTTTATGCCTGTATGTTTCTAGGGCTGGCCCACTGCAGCCATATAGCAGATCCATAGGCTAGTCACATAGAAGAGACACAGGGTAGAGAGATCCTTGGGTCTTTTCTCACTTACAGCTTGAGAGGGAATAAGGGACAGTGATTGTTGGTGTAAGAAGCCTGCTTCTAGTCAGGTACAAAAGGGTTTAGATCTTCCTCTAAATAGAATACACTATTTTATGATGGTTAAGAGCTCAGGCTCTAAAAACAAGATGGGCCAGGGTGCCTGGGTGGCTCGGTCAGTTGAGTGTCTGACTCTTGACTTCAACTTAGGTTATGATCTTGGGGTTGTGAGATCAAGCCCCATGTCAGGCTGTATGCTGAATGTGAAGTCTACTTAAGATTCTCTCTCTCTCTCTCTCTCTACCCCTCCTCACCTCTAAAAAACAGAAAATAAATAATAGAAGATGAGCCAGACTTTAAACCTTTATTCTACCACTTCCTAGCTGTCAAATAGGGATAAAAATTACTAAATGTGTATTCAGAAGTTTCATAAATTCTCTGTGCCTCAGTTCCTCAATTGAAAATGGAGTTAATAATAATACTTCATAGGGTTGTTGAATATTAAATCAGCTAATATATGTGAAGCACTTCAAACAGTGCCTGACACATGGGAAGTCTTCAATTAAGTGTGAGTAGTTGTTTTTTGAGTTGTGAGGATTAAGTGAAGTAATTAGTATTTGAAATGTGTTTCTTGGGCCTAAATAGCCCTGATAGTGTTAACTTAAAAAAAAAAATAGTATGCCTACACAACTCTGTGTCAGAGGCCTCCTGACTTCTAGTGTAACAACGATGGAATCTTTTTCAGAGAAAGGGCAGGACTAAGCAAGGAAACCTGTGTTATGTGTCTGGTAAGTGAGGGAGACAGGCAGACTCCATCTCATGGTGGGGATGCCTGCATAATGGCAGGGGCTGACAGAGATGCCTCCTCTCTGCCTACCGACATATTTCTGAGTTGGTACTGATGCCAGTTCCTCCCCTTTCTTACCTTTTACCTTACCTTTTACCTCCTCAGGTTTTACAAGCTCATCTGGGGGAGCTTTGGCAGTGGGCTTCTGGAAGGGTCCGGGGTCATTGCAGGCGGCGGGGACAATGGCATGCTTACTCTATACAATGTGACCCACATCCTGTCTTCCGGGAAGGAGCCTGTGATTGCCCAGAGACAGAAGCACACAGGGGCTGTCAGAGCCCTTGACTTTAATCCTTTCCAGGTACTACATTTCAGTTGGTTGGACATGGCCAAGCCATGGAGCAACAGATCTGAGTGGAGGCATTCACTCGTGACCTCCAGTCTATAATTCTGAGCCCTTCCCAGGCTGTTATGGGGGAGGCTTTGGAAGCCCCAGATGTAGGTCTATTTCCCCTTTCCTGCTCCTACCTTTTCATGGGGTGGTGGTATCTCCAAAGGCCTTTTCTTCATACAGGGCAATCTCCTGGCCTCAGGGGCCAGTGATTCTGAAATATTCATCTGGGATTTGAATAACCTAAATGTGCCAATGACCCCAGGATGCAAGTTACAGGTAAGGAGGCTCCCAGGGCTGCTGATTAGCGTGTGCACCTGATTTGCCCAGGAAAGTCTTAAATTCTGGAGGCAGCCAGAGTGCAGGAGATTTTGGACTTTACCACTGGAGGGCAATAAAGCTCTACAGACTAACATGTTACCAGCCAAACAATAGGAGGGCTGGAGGGGAGGGTGTGTATGTGGTGGTCTGTGGTCATTAACTGTCCTAGGCTTTCTAGAAGGAAGATGAAGAAAGGCAGTAAAAGACATTGAGAAAAGGAGTGAGAGTACTATTTATCATAGTAGAGCTTAGGCAGAGTAGAGTAGGGCCCGGGGCTCAGTGAAGTGGGCCCAAGAGGGGACACTCAGGTACATCCTTGTCCTTTTTGCGGGGTGGGTCAGTTTTGCCTCTGTATCTGGTTCTGTCATGCAGTTGGGGATCTTATGTATGTCTGTCTCTGAGTGTACCTACCTGTCAGTCTGTAACTGGCCTCATCTTTTTGCTTCCTGGTTCTTTGTCTTGTGCTTACAGTATCGTGAGGTAAGTTAAATATAAAATTTGATAGCACCTAATGCTCTAGAAATAGCAATGGCTTTTCTTTCTGCTTCATTTTCTCTGGGGTCTTATGTGTCTGTATTTTCCTCCCTTCCTCCTCCTCTATCTCTCTCTTTGTCATAGATAAGAGGGCTGTTTTAAGTCTCGATTGCATCCTCTCTGGGGCACGTTGGGATAGGAGTAAAATCCAAGGGTGCCTGCCATTCTCTTAGCTTCCACACCAGTACCCTAAAGGATCCTCTCTGGAAAATTCAACTCCCAGCTCCCTGACACTGTTTGGGTTTGGGAAGCCCCATGTCTACTCTTGGGCTTTCTGTGGGTGGTTGGGATCAGTGGAACAGCAAATGGCTCTTGGTCCAGGGGATGACAAGTTGTCCTCTACCCCCTCCCCCATTCCTGCCTCAGCAGCCTCCAGAAGACATCAAGACAGTCGCTTGGAACCCACAAGTTCAACACATTCTGTCTTCTGCTCACCCCAGCGGCAAGGCAGTTGTGTGGGATCTCAGGAAGAATGAACCTATCATCAAAGTCAGCGATCATAGCAACAGGGTGAGTTATTGGGCAGAATACAGGCTTGAGCTCTGGCTTCTTCCTCATGCCTAGTCTTTGGAGCTGCTCTTCCCCAGGCCAAGGTTCTGTTTTCAGCCGTTGCACTTGTAGATTCTACCTCTTAGAAGATTTCCAATAGAGAGTGAATGCTTAGGGAAGCTAAACAGGTGATCTGAAGGCTTCTAATGTTCCTTATTTACTCATGGTCATCACTTATCACATGGAAGAGACACAAAACTTGCCCTCAGAGGTCCTATTCCAACTGGGAAGAAAAGGTTCATAATCAGAAGAGTCAGGTTACATCACCCATTGGGGTCTGCTTTGTTCACAGATGCACAGTTCAGGGCTGGCTTGGCACCCAGACATAGCCACCCAGTTGGTGCTCTGTTCAGAAGATGATCGTTTCCCAGTGATTCAACTGTGGGATTTGCGCTTTGCCTCCTTGCCCCTGAAGGTGCTAGAGAGCCACAGCAGGTAATACCTCAAACTGTCTACATCCTTGCTGGATAATGGGGCATAATTGAGCTGGGTAGGAGGCAGTGAATGCCTCACTTTACTTACCAAACATCCTCCCTGTCTTCAGAGCCATTCCCAGTGAACACACAGTCTCCCAGTCCTAACTCTAGCCCCAACAAAGAGGAGTTCCTTGAGATCCCAAGGTTATGGAAAAGAACCTAAGATTACGTTTAAGTTCCAGAAATGGGAATGTAGATAGAGGCATGAGAAATACTTGGAGTCCCCAGGCTCTGATCTAAGGATAATGTTCATTTCTTTAGGTTGTGAGATTGCTTCCTCCAGGAGTTCTCCTTAATAAGAGAACCTTGGCACCTGTCTAGCCATCTGAACAGGCTTGCCCCTGAAGCTGTAGCTCTTGGACCCATGGCAGAGAAAGCAACCCCATGCTGTTCATTCTTACTAAAGAGCTATATTGCCTTTCTTCCTTCTTGGGGACTTTGAAGAGTTGAGTCCTCACTTTCCTCCTGGGCTAAAAAGCACCCATGGGGATGGATGCTTGCCTGATTCATGCTAATTCATAGCCTCTACTCTATCGTCAGGGAAAAAGAACAGGCCATTGTGAGGGGACCTATGGGAGGCAGAGTGATACAGTGTGTAGTGCATGGGCTCTGGGATTTGACTTGGATTCTGGCTGCATGATTGCTTTTAATTTTTCAAAATCTCATTTTCCTTGTTTGTAAAATGAAATCAGACTGCCTATTTTATAGGGATGAAATTTATCCAAGATCTCTAAGGTACCCTACTTAGAGTAGGCATTCAACAAATGTTAGTTCCTCTTTCCCTTCCTTTTTAGGGGGATCTTATCTGTGTCGTGGAGCCAGGCTGATGCTGAGCTGCTGCTCAGTAGTGCCAAGGACAACCAGATCTTGTGCTGGAACCTGGGGAGCAGTGAGGTAGGCTGACCCCTCTGTGGGAGAAATAAGCTGTGTGTTCTGGGTTGCCTCACGTAGGTCAGGGCTTCCCTAATGGTCGGGTTCCCTCACAGGTAGTATATAAGCTCCCCACACAGAGCAGCTGGTGCTTTGATGTGCAGTGGTGCCCTCGGGACCCTCCAGTGTTCTCTGCTGCCTCCTTTGATGGCTGGATCAGTTTGTACTCTGTGATGGATAGGAGCTGGGAAGTCCAGCAGATGAGACATGCTGACAAGGTTTGAATGGCTTGGTGGAGAATGCTATCTCTATGTTGGGGTGGGGGGTAGAGAAAGAGGAGACTGGGGATGGCCTGGAAAGAAGTGGGAACTTTTGGAAACTGGGAAGCCAGGGCCCTGGGTTGGGAGAGCTGCAACCTTTGCTCTAGTGCCCATCTTCCTGGGAGGATGTCAGTTCCTGCCATAGTACAAAAGAGGCCTCATGTTGACTAACTCTTGCTCCTGGATGTTCTCTGTGGTATTTCAGGGATACTGGACCTCCATGCTGGGACCATTACTTTGGAAGTATGAACTGTCTTATCTCCTTTTCTCCTATAGATCCATTTTGTGTCTACCCTCCACTGTAAACCTTGGATACAGTAGGCCTTCCAAGAGCCTTGGGCATCCTACCCTCACTACCAGTTCCCTAGAAAACAGGAATCAAGGCTTTGTAGGCTAGATTGGGTATCTCAAGGATTTCTTCCAGAATAAATGTTTATAGATGCAGCACCACTTTGAGTTGGTGATACAGGTGTCTTTTTGCCCTCAGATTTATTCTTCCTTCAGCAAAGGCCAGCCTCTCCCACCATTGCAGGTACCAGAGCAAGTGTCCCAAGCATCACTGATACCTCTTCTAAAAAAACCCCCCAAATGGATGAGAAGGCCAGCAGGTGTTTCATTTGCTGTAAGTGTAGTGTGTGTGTGTGTGTGTGTGTGTGTGGTTATGCATAAGTTTGTGAAGCCTCTCGTATGCCTAATGTATAGCTATGTTCTATAGGAGATTTATTCCTACTGCCTGTGTCTCAGATCAGGTCCCATTTTAGTGCTCAAAGTTTCTATAGCTTTTCTCTCTACCGCTTCACCTTGCTTACTGTGCCAGGCCTGTCTGAAAGGTATTGGCTGCGGGATGCCTGGATGGCTCAGGGGTTGAGCATCTGCCTTTGGCTCAGGGTGTGATCCGGGGGTCCTGGGGTCGAGTCCCGCATCGGGCTCCCTGCATGGAGTCTGCTTCTCCCTCTGCCTGTGTCTCTGCCTCTCTCATGAATAAATAAAATCTTAAAAATAAAAAATAAAAGGTATTGGTTGCTTTAGACTGCTCAGTTATAGAGAACTTCCTGTGATTCTGCCTAATTTTTCTCTAACCCTTACATGTCTGGGCTGGTAGTGAGTCCAGACATGTAAGGGTTAGAATACAAAGCAGAAAAGAAAAAAATGTAGGTTCCATCTTGTCACTCCTTTGCTCAAAACCTTTGGCCTCCATCCCCCTATGGACTCCAGACCACATGTACACAGGGCTTCACTTCCTTTTCCAGTTTTTTTTTTTTAAAAGATGTATTTATTTATTTATTTATTTAGGCAGAGACACAGGCAGAGGAAGAAGCAGGCTCCATGCAGAAAGCTCGACATGGGACTTGATCCCACGTCCGACATGGGACTCGATCCCACGTCTCCAGGGTCACACCCCGGGCTGCAGGTGGCACTAAACCGCTGCGCCACCAGGGCTGCCCACCTTTCCAGTTTTTATTCCCACCTGATTCTTATGTGTTCCCTAGGTTTCAGATACATATGACTCCTTTCTATTCTACAAATAACTACTCAGCTTTGCTGCTTCAGCCCATACCCTGCCCTTCACCTCTCTCCTGAGCCATTGAATCCTACTACAGACTTCTACTGTCTTAAATACCACCCCTCCACAATGCCTGTCTTTAAACCCAAATCAAATTTCACTTCAAAGATTTCTAGTCCTAGAATTATACATTCTAACTGTACTAAGGTTATTTATATATATGTGTGGAGACCCTATTAAGTAATAGATTCCTTGAAGATAGGGACCTCATTTTGTTCCTTTTCTAAAGCAGCTGCTTCTTAAGCTTTAATGCACATACAGATCACCTGAGGATCTTATTAAAATTCAAATTCTGGTTCATTCAGTCTAGGATAGGGCCCAAGACTCTGCTTTTCCTTTTTTTTTTTTTTTTTTAAGATTTTATTCATTTATTCATGAGAGACACATACACACACACACAGAGGCAGAGACACGGGCAGAGGGCAAAGCAGGCTCCATGCAAGGAGCCCGACGTGGGACTTGATCCTGGGACTCCAGGATTACATCCTGGGCCAAAGGCAGGCAGGCACCAAACCACTGAGCCACCCAGGGATCCCCAAGACTCTACTTTTCCAACAAGTTCCCAGGTGATGCTCCTGCTGCTGGTCTGAGGAGTGGCAGGGCCCTAAAGCACTTAACCCAGTGCTTTAAATTCTGATTTGAATTGAAAACAGATGTATCAAAGAAGTGGTTCTTGTGTTTGGAGCCACCAGTTTTATTGTGAAGGGAAGGCTAACATTCTCAGGAGGCAGTGCAGTGAAGAATTCTGATGTTGAAAGGGGTACATTCTTTTGGTTCTTTGTTTCAAGAGGCAATTCTGTGTTTAATTTTCTGAGAAATCACCATACCATTTTCCACAGCAGCTGTACAATATTTCTAACAGCAATGCCTAAGAGTTTCATTTTCTGTATATCAGCCCCAATGCTAATTTTCTGCCTTTTTAAATTGAAGTACAGTTGACACATAATGTTACATTTAGTTTCAGGTGTACAATATATATAATGTAATGATTTGACAAGTCTATACATTATGCTATGCTCACCACAAGGGTAGCTACCATCTGTTGCCATACAAAGTTGTTACAGTACCATTGACTATATTTCTCATGCTGTGCCTCTCATCCCTGTGACTTATTCATTCCATAACTGGAAGCCTGTACCTTCCACTCTTCACCCATTTTGCCCATCCTCCTACCCCCTTCTCTGGCAACCACCAATTTGTTCTCTGTATTTATGAGTCTGTCTGGAGAGGCCTGCATTTTTTTTAAAAAGATTTATTTACTTATTTGAAAGAGAGAGAGAGAGAGAGAGTGCGAATGCATAGGCTGGGGGGGGGGGGTGGGGAGAGGCTGAGGGAGAGGGGGAGAGAGAATCTCAAGTGGACTTCCCACCAAGTGCAGAGCCAACATGGAGCTCAGTTCCACAACCCTGAGATCACAACCTGAGCTGAAATCAAGAGTCAGAGCTTAACTGACTGAGCCACCCAGGTGCCCGAGGCCTGCATTCTTATCATAGCTCTGTCACTTATTAGCTGGGTAGCCTTGACCAAGTTACTAACTCAGGACTTCAGTGTTCTTATCTGTAAAACAGGGATAGTAGTACCTGCTCAGCTTATGTTAGTGAATTGGCATGAACATCAAATAGGAATATATATAAGCACTTTGTAAGACTATCAAATGCTAACAAATCAAAAGTTGAGATTGTTTTGTTTGGCACTAATCTGTAGTATAGGTTTGCGCTGTAGGAGTCAAGTGAAGAATTCCAAGTGGGAAAGTTCATTAAGGAAGAGGTCTTAGGAAGGGAAATAGTGAAGGGTTGGGGGAGTAAGCAGTAGTAGTAAACTATGGCTTCAGCCTGAAGAACTTTAAAATATACTGATACCCAGTCCCGCTCTGAGAGATTCAGATTTTATTGTCTGGAGTATAGCCTGATGATGCAGGAAAGCTCCTCAGGTGGTTTTAATGAGCATTCAAGGTGGAGAACTGATGGAATAAAGGTACTTTACTGAGCTCTGCTTGGTGACAGATGCTTTATGTAGGATCGTTAATTTGGCAAGAAGTGTGCTCGGGTGGGGGGTGTCTTGGTGAGTGAAGGCTCAGAGGCAGGAATGAACTAGGCACTTTGGGGATGTTGGAGCAATTACATAAATGAGCAGGGAGAGAGAGGCTAGCGAGTCTGGCCCTGACTTTGGAGGCTTTTGTACGTTACAGGCAGAGGAGCTTGAGCTCTCTTCTGTGGCCTTATGAAACCATAACACACTCCTGAGCAGCAATAGGTACAGGGTGGTAGTCTAAGGCTTGGACTGGAGGATGGTTTGGAAGGAGGAAAACCCAGAAGCTAGCAGCCTATTCCAGTAACCTAGGTGTGCTAGCACTGGGAATGGGACAGAAGAGCCCTGCATGAGAGACACTGCACAAGAAGAGGTAAGACTGCTGTTTTGTAGGTGTGGGGGATATAAAGACTGTGATAATGCCAAGGCATGTAGCCAAGGTGACTGGGAGAATGGTGCTACCAGCACAGGTGAGAAGATGAGTACCGTGTGCTAGAGTTTTAAGATGATGGTGCTAAAAATGTGGAAGTGGTTTTGGTATGGAGGCACTTTTGCTACTCATTTCCTGATCCCCTTCCACCCCCAGGAGTTCTTATTGTTGATTTCCTATTCTAGGGTCAACCAATAAATAGCCTTCCCTGTGATGTGGACTTGGTGTTAATTTTGAGCTTGAAGATACAACCTTTACCTTTCTTGTTTTTCTTCAACAGTTTGGGGGGAAGCTGGTTACCTTTGGCCTCCCCAACACCCCTGCCCATCAGGTGCCACAGCCTTGCCTCCGCCTTGTCTTCATCAGTCAAGTTACCACAGAATCTGAATTCCTGAGACGATCAGCTGAGCTGCAGGAGGCCCTGGGATCAGGAAATCTCCTGAATTATTGCCAAAACAAGATAGAGCAAACGTCACTGCAAAGTGAAAAAATGCTCTGGCGATTCTTGAAGGTAGGAAGCCTGAAGGCTGGCTACTCTGAAGCATTTCCCTGGAGCCAGAAACTCCAGGAGATGGACAACCACACTGTGACCTAGGTTACAGAGGCCCTGACCTCTCAGGCTTTTTCCTATACCACACCACCCATTGGATACAGAATCTTCACCTTATACCAGTGGCTCAGAGACCTTTTGCAGTTAAGGAAGCTGAGGGGTACAAGTGACATTTGCATTTTTTTGCTTCTATTGCTGACATCCTAGATACTTTACCAAGGACAAGGTGAAGGCTTTATGTAATTCCAAAGGGCAGATAAGGTAATGGGAAGAGAGAAGAGAAGGAAAAAGAAGAAAAGAGGATTGGCTGGAAGGGGGCATCATCGTGAGAAGGCTTTGAGTTTTTTTCAGATAATCCAAGACAAGTTATTGTGATGGGACTTTAGACTTAAGTCCCAATTTACTCTGAAGCATGGATCAAGTTCCAGTACTAATGAAATTTCAAGTTGTGCATGACATTAGGAGTGCTCCACCTGTCAAAGGACTTGAGTAGATGAGAGAACTAAAGGGAGAAAGAGAAATAACCAATTAGGCAGTGGGAGGATTATTCAAAACTTTGAGATCGTAGCAAATAACGCAAAAAGGACAGAACCGGCCCCAGGGAGTCTGAGAAAAGCTTGGGGTCTATGCTTCAAACAATAGAACTTAGTGATGATAGACACCAGGAATCTGGGAAGGAGAGAGGATTTGAGAAAGATCTTCAACTGTAGAGTGAAGCTAGAAAAAAGGTGTGGGAAGATAAGAATAAGAAGTGTTACTTTTGTTGTAAGCAGGATACAGGCAACTGCTCCAGGAATGGTGGAATGAGAAAGAGAATAGAGGGCACCATCAGGAGTTGAACCTTTATTCTTTTGAGTAAAGGAGGCAGCAGTCCTTAAGGATAGAAGGAAGTCTGATTGAAAAGCTACCTAAGAGCTGTCCGTCATGATGGTCCTGAAGCTGAATGTGGCTGAACATTTCCAAAGGATGAATATGAGAGAAGGAAGGAACCCTGAGAGACTGTGAGATAGATAGTGGTCAGAATTCATGGGTCTGTGTAGGGCAAATGAAGGGCCCAGTCACCTAACCCAGATTAGGGTAGGGCTTCAGGAAGGCTTGTCCCCCAGTATCCGGGTAAGCTGACTTTGTAACTGTATCTGTGCAGCTTCAATCATGAACTGTTTTCAACTAGGTATTTAGACTCACAAGACTCTGTAGTCTCCTCACTTGGCATCAGTCTCCTCAGGATATAGGACAGGAACCAGTTTATAGGCAGCATGACGTAGCAGTAGGTGGCACTCTCCTCTGGGGGCGTCTTTGCAGCAGCCATGCAGTGGTTCAGAGTTCTCCTCTCCACCTCCCCAGAAGATGAGCTTCAGAAGAAGACCACTCAGGTGCAAGAGATGAGATGCACAAGGCAGGTGTGTAAGTGGCCCTGGCTTAGAAGACTCATGCTACAAGAGACATTGGCTCCAAAAATGTAGGTTCTAGAGTCCCTACAAGAGATCTATTCAGTTACAAGGTCCTTGCAATCAGGAAGCCTAGAGCATGGTGTTCACAGAGGCTGTTTATAGTTTGTATAGTTCCAGACCAGATGCAGTTTATCCATTACAAGCAATGTTGCCTGGAAACATAGCTGACATTTTACTCTTACCAGGTAACCAGGCTAAACAGATCGAGTAAGTCAATGGAAGGCCCAATTCTCATGTAGAAGTGGGAGAAGGTTTTGTTAACACCGTGCATCCAGCCCAGCAGGATCAACTCTGGGGAGGAAAAGGGGAGAGATGGTGTTGGCCTCAGTAGGGTACTTCTGGTAGTATGAAGAACTATATTAGAGGGTACACTGGCACGTGTTGGCTTATGCAGGAGAAGGTCATTCACGTTGGTTTAATGGAGACTTGTGTGTTCTGTGGTTCCTTAGGTGACCTTAGAGGAAGACTCCAGAATGAAATTTCTAAAACTATTAGGATACAGTAAAGATGAGCTTCAGAAGAAGGTAAGCTGCTTTCACATCAGGAGCATGTTCTTGAGACAGAGAAGAAGAGAATGCTGTCAGTAGAAACTATCTCGATGACCTCTTTCTGGGTTTCATTAATGTATATACAAACATTTTACTTTCTGGAGGTAGGCTTTTCCTCAGGCAAATAGTCCAAGGATCTCAGAGAGTGCAGTCAGTGGGGGGTGGAGGTAGGAAGAAAGCATAATAATGTGTTTGACCGTGTGCTGGGGAGAGGGTACTCATAGGTCTTTTCCTGCAGGTGGCCGTGTGGTTGAAGAGTGACTTGGGGCTGGGTGAGAGCCCTCAGTCCAAGAGAGATGATCTCCACAGTAACAGACGGCAGGCCTTCTGCAGCCAGGTGTGGTTGGAGCCCAGGTAGCTGGACCTAGGGTACCACAGGAGACCTGCCTTCAGGGCATCTGCCCCTTTCTGGCCCTTTGCTTTGCTCTCATAAAGTGCTCAGCATCTCTAGAGGCCTTCAAACTACTCACTTTTTGGAACCACAGTGAGACACAGAATGCATAAGCTTTTGGGCTGAGAGAGGAGCTATGTTTTAACCATGGAACTAGAGCCCTTCCCAAACCTTATCTGGTTTATTCTTTTAACTTTATCTATTAGGGGCCAGATAGTAGAGGTCCCAGAGAGAGCTACCAAGCCAGCTCTCTGTTTTTGGGTTCATTTCCAAAATAGCCACCTCTGTCCTTTCTTGTCACAGACCTCCAAACATATCACAGAAGAAGCCTCTGCCTCCTCAACCTTCTTTGATGAACTGATCCCTCAGAATATGGCTCCATGGGAAATCCCCATCACAGAAGGTACCCTGATCCTGAGTGAGAGAAATGCTCTGTGTGGGAATAGGTGGGCTCAGAGTTCTTGGACTTGAGAACATTTTCTTGTTCCCCGCCTCCTGCCTCCCTCCCACCATCACAGATGCTGGGTGGTTCTGTTACTGGTTAGAGCTCTCTCTGGATTTTTATGGATACGTCTTTTCTGTGGAAGACCTTCTGGCAAGATACTTTTTTTCTATCCTCTGTTTTCTTTTTTTTTTTAAGATTTTATTTATTTATTCATTAGAGACACAGAGAAAGAGGCAGAGACACAGACAGAGGGAGAAGCGGGCTCCTCACAGGGAGCCCGATATGGGATTTGATCCCCCCAGACCCGGGATCACACCCTGAGCCAAAGGCAGACTTCAACTACTGAGCCACCCAGGTGTTGCTATCCTTCTATTTTCTTACTTAAAAGACTATGACCCTGTTCTTGCTGAGCAACACACACTGTATCTCTGATATTGCCATATGAAGCCCTCCTTCATCTTAAGCCCTGTCCTTAGAAAATTTCCACTGGAGCTGGCATGCTGGGACAGCCCACTACATTTTGTTGAGGAATGAAACTTGGGAGTTTTGTTTGGGGTAAGGGAGGCTTAGTGATACAGAGATAGAAAGGGTACTATGGGCCCTGGAGGGGATAGGAAGCTAGGGTCCAAGGGCTGGCAAACATGGAGGATGTCTCTGCCTGCAGACACTGATGGACTCCTGAGCCAGGCTCTCCTGCTTGGAGAACTGCGCTCTGCTGTGGAGCTGTGTCTGAAGGAAGAGCGCTTTGCTGATGCCATCATCCTGGCCCAGGCTGGGGGTGCAGATCTGCTAAAGCAAACACAGGAGTGCTACTGGGCCAAGAGGAAAACCAGAATCTCTTCGGTAACTGTCCACTGTGTAGGAGAGGAGGGGAGGGGATTGCTTGGACTTTGTCAGGTGGATGCCTATACCTTGGTGTTCAGAAGATCTGCCAGGCTCTCTCTCTTCCCACTCCAACTATCCCTACCTCACCCCCCACCCCTAGTCAGTGATCTAATAGGAAACCTGCTCACGAGTCACTTTTCTTAGCATATCCCCCTGTACGTGACTCTGGTTGCCTGTGCTAGATGGATGGCTGATGGCCTCCTTCCCTTTCTGCCCATTATAGCTGCTAGCCTGTGTTGTACAGAAGAATTGGAAGGATATGGTGTGTGCCTGTAGCCTGGAGAACTGGAAAGAGGCACTGGCCTTGCTACTGACCTACTGTGGGCCAGAGAAATTTCCTGAGCTCTGTGGTAAGTAGCCCTGGGTTTCAGGTTGGAGTGGTGTGACTCCAGCATGGAGTTAATGGACACGCTGAGGGAGGGGGCAGAGGAGCAGCCTGAACTCTGGGAGGCTAGGCCATGTTGTCAAGGCCAAGGTCTGGTTCAGCTGGGAGGCAAGGGACTACCGTGCTTGCTCCTACTTTCAGTAGGGATAATTTCTTGTCCTGTTTTACTCTTTCTCATTACATCATGATGCAAGAGCTCTGCCCTTTGTTGTAGAGCAAAATTGGCCTCAGTATTGTCCAAAGCCACTGTGATTACTTGTACTGTAGCTCATGGTCCTTCACCTATTTTCAAACAGGAGAATGAGAAGAAGCACAGGAAAGCTATGCCATTAAAGAACTTTCCATCTCTCTGCAGACATGCTGGGTACTCGCATGGAGCAGGAGGGTGGCAGAGTACTAACATCTGAAGCTAGACTCTGTTATGTGTGCTCAGGGAGTGTGGAGCAGCTAGTGGAGTGTTGGGCAAAATGCCACCAGGCTTCATCCCCCCTGGCTCTACAGGTACACCTTCTCTGCAGGGCACTAGTCACTCCATACTGGGCTGTTAGGAGAAGCTAGTGGTAGAGATGTGCAGGGACATCAGAGATGAGTCTTCCAGTGAGGTCCCCAGGCTGAAATCAGTATATTAGGGAGTAGAAAAAGGCCTTCAATATCTGGCACCTTCTCCCATGGATGAGCTAGCACCTCCCTCTCTCCTTCTCAGTCAGGGGAAGCTGAGCAACAACTGTTTAGGTATTAACCTTCATAATTTTTTTCCCCACTTTAGGTTTGGTTATACAAATTTATTCTCTATTTGAGTAATTGTGAGCCTGGGCCTTCTATTAGCTGCTATGAAAAGTTCTGTGGATTTAAATTGTACCAGACACTCTGCAGGTAACCAGAGAAGACTCATAGGAAGACAAAGTCACAGGTGAAACAATAACATAACAGAGGCTAAAATTGATGATGTACTAGCAGAGTAAAGGGTAAAGGAAGCAAAAAAAGAGGCAGAAATGTATGAGAATCTAAGACCCAGATGAACCCAGTTGAAGCAAATGCTAACAGCTTGGGAGGTGAAGCCAAATGGCCCTTCTGTAACCGTCACATCTCTTATGTGATATGACTTGTCACCAAGTCTCTAGGTGAACTGCCTGGGCTTAGAGAGCAGGATGTGCTTTGAAGAGATCTGACTGCCCTTATTCCTGTTCCTATAGGATTTGATGGAGAAGGTTATGGTCCTTAATAGGAGCTTGGAGCTACTGCGGGGTCCTGATGGGGTGATCTCAGGCCCTGCCACAATCTATAGGGTCAGTCAGTATGCCAATCTCCTGGCAGCCCAGGGCAACCTGACCACTGCCATGAGCTATCTACCCAGTGACTGTACTCAGGTGAGTGGGACCATGTAGAGAGAGCAAACCATTTCAGTCATCTAACACTGGCTGAGCACGTCTATATTCCAGGCACTATGCAAATGCTGAAATTCTAGGGTAAATGAGATCTAGTCCTTCAGGAAGCTCACAGTCTGTTTAGGGAAATCAGATGTCAATAACTTATAGTGTTAGAAGCTTATAGTAAACACTGTGGGACTCCAGGAAAGGAGCTGGTTTTGCCCAGAGCAGTCAAGGAAGGCTTCCCAGTGGTTAAAACAGTTGGGCTGGACCTTCAAAGAGAAGTAGCTTACCAGCAGATGTAGGGCATCCTAGGCAGAAAGAACAGCAAAGAGGGAGGCTTGGCAGGGAGGCTTGGCAGGAATTGGGGACCTTTGAGTCATCTAAGGTGGCTGAAGTGCAGAGGGTCAACTGAAGTTTGGATGCTATATGGGGCTAGGCTTATAAGAAAAGATGTTTACTTGTTTTAATTTTAATTAACACAGTTCTTCATTATTATAACTTTTGTAGCCATCAGTTCAGCAGCTGAGAGATCGGATTTTTCATGCCCAGGGTTCTGGTGTCTTGGGCCAACAGTGTCCTACTTTCCCTTTCCCTCGGGTGGTTGTGGGAGCTACCCCCCACTCTAAAGAAACATCATCTTACAGATTGGGATTCCAGCCTTCTCATCAGGTAAGACATGGTTTGGTTTGTTCATTCCTTTGCTCACTCATTCGAAAATACTTATTAAATGTCTACTAGGTACCAAGCATGATTCTAGGCTCTTGGAATATACTAGTGAACAAAAATGATGAAAATTCCCAACTTTGTAGAGCATAGATTAAGTTATTTTTCAAATAACTGCTATCAAACAACTGCTAGGCTCTTAGACCAGAAACAGGGACAAACCATGATTCATGCCCTTAATTAGCTCATAGTCTAGTGGAAAGATAGATGTATAAAAAATTAGTACAGTAAAATTCATAAATGCTGTGATTGGGGTATGATAAGGTGCTATGGGATCACACAGGAAAAAGCAACTTAGTCTTTGGGGGAGCGGGAGAAGTTTCGGGAATGTTTCTGAATGAGTATGGTGTTTGATCTGAGTATTGAAGATTACAAAACATTTAGGCGAGGGAAGGAATAGGTAAAGGCTATTTCAAGTAGTGGGAACAGCATGTACATAAACATTGAAGGGAGAGTAAGCAAAGCCCACTTGAGGAACTACTGATATTTTAATGGGGCTGCAAAACAGGTGTTTGTGGTAGGGGAGTAAAGTCAGATGAAACTGGAGTAACAGGTAGGAGATAGATCAGGAAGGACCTGGAATTCTGTGCTAGAGACCTTAGACTTGACCCTAAAATTGATAGCAGTCAGGAGCTATTGAATGGTCTTATTCAGGGGAATGACTTGCTATGTATTTAGGAGAAGGGCAAGGCTAGAGGTACTTAGGAGGTGAGAGATGATAAGAACATGAGATGACCTAAAGCTGGAGAATGAGATTACATTTAAGATATTTATAGGTAGAATTGACAGAAATTGGTGATGGTTTACAGAGGAATCTGTAAAGTGGTGGGACTGACCCCTAGGTTCCTGGCCACAGTGCCCAGTTGGTTAGGGTGTTGTTAACTTAAGATACCAGGATTCTACTGGAGTGACTGGGGAACAAAATCCAGAAAGATGGTAAATGGAGTTATCAGATGATTCATCCTGTCCCACCTTCGATTCTCACCCTAATTTTCTTTCTTCTTTCTTTCTCCTGCCTCATCTTTCTACTCCAATTCCTTCTCTCTCTTTCTATCTCTCCACCCCTCCTTCTTTCCTTTCTATTTTGAAATAATTATAGATTCACAGGAAGTTGCAAAGAAATGTAGTGGGAAGTCTCATGCATCACATCCTCACCCCACCTCATGCCAGTGTCCCACACAACCATAGTGCAATGTCCACACCAAGAAACTGATATTAATACAATCCATAGATTCAAATTTCACCTGTGTGTGTGTGTGTGTGTGTGTATGTGTGTATAACTATGTAAGAATTTGTCTACTCATCTTTTAAACAGGGCCCTTCACAAAGCAAATATTTCTAATTTTATAAGGTCCAATTTATAGTTTTTCTTCTATGGATCATGCCTTTTGTGTCTTTGTTAGTCCACTGTCCCCTAAAGTTTTCCAGTGTTCTTTTTCTAAAAGTTTTATAGTTTTATTTATTTATTTTTATTTTATTTTATTTTATTTTTTAGTTTTATAGTTTTATGTTTTACATTTAAGTCCATGTTCTATTTTGAGCTAAATTTTGCATATAGTGTGAAGTTTAGGTCAAGCTGCTGCTTTTTTTTTTTTCCCCCAATGGATATGTATAAAAAGGCTGTCTCTTCTCCACTGAATCAATTTTGCTCCTTTGTCAAAAATTAACTGGGCATATTTGTATGGCTTTATTTCTCAGATCTCTCTTCTATTCTATTGATCTGTGTGTCCTTCCCTCATAATACCACTCTGACTTCAATACTACCACTATATAGTAAGTCTTGAAATGGGGAAGAATAATTCTTCGCACTTTTTCTTTTTTTCAAAAGATTTTATTTATTTGAAAGACAGAGTGAGGGCAAGAGAGAGCATGAGCAGGGCGAAGGACAGAGGAGAAAGGAGGATCCAACTCTCACTGAGCAGAGAGCCTGACACTGGAATCTTGAGACACTAGGATCATGACCTAAGCTGAAGGCAGAGGTTTACCTGACTGAGCCATCCAGGCACCCCTGGTTTTCTTTTTTCAAAATTACTTTGGGTGTTTTAGGACCTTGCATTTTCCATATAAATTTTAAAGTAATTTTGTCTGTATCTGCAAAGAAACTTGCTGAAATTTTGGCAAGAATTTTATCAAATTATAGATTAATGTAAGGAGAATTGACATTTTTACTATATTGAGTCTTCCTATCCATGAATTTGGTATGTCTTTCCAATGCTGTTTGCATCAGCATTTTATAATTTTAATCATACATATCCTGATGTTTTTTCAATTCAGACATCAGTATTTAATTTTCTCTTGAGCAGTTTGCAATCAAATGGTAATTGCATTTTGAATTTTGGTTGCCATTTGTTTATTGTTAGTATATAAAAATATAATTGATATTTTTGTGTTATGTATCCTGTGACTTTTCAAGGCTCAGGAATGAGTTTCCTGAACTCATTTATTCGTTCTAGGAGTTTTTTGTGGATCCCTGGGATTTTCTATGTAGACAGTCATGTTATCTGCAAATATAGTTTTTCTTCCAGTCTATATGCCTTTAATTTCTTTCTCTGCCTTATTCTTATTGTAGTACTAAACTAAGAAAGGTGACAGTGAACATCCTTGCTTTGTTTCTGATCTTAAAGGAAAAATATTCAGTCCTCCACCATTATGATGTTAGCTAGGTTTTTTTGTAGATACTCTTTATAAGGCTGAGCAAGTTTCCCTCTATTCCTGATATGCTGAATTATGAATTATTGTCAAAATTTGTCATATATTTTTACTATTTTATTAATTTTGTTTTGTTTTTAAACATTTTTTAAGATTTATTCATTCATTCATTCATTCATTCATTCATTCATGATAGACATAGAGAGAGAGAGAGAGAGAGAGGCAGAGACACAGGAGGGAGAAGCAGGCTCCATGCCAGGAGCCTGATGTGGGACTCGATCCCGGGACTCCAGGATTGTGCCCTGGGCCAAAGGGAGGTGCTAAACTGCCGAGCCACCCAGGGATCCCCTTTAAACATTTTTTTAAAGATTTTATTTATTTATTCATGAGAGACACAGAGAGAGGGAGGCAGAACACAGGCAGAGGGAGAAGCAGGCTCCATGCAGGGAGCCTGACATGGGACTTGATCCCGAGTCTCCAGGATCATGCCCTGAGCCAAAGGCGGCACTAAATCGCTGAGCCACCCAGGCTGCCCAGATTTTATTTATTTATTCATGAGAGACACAGAGAGAGAAGGCAGACATGGGCAGAGGGAGAAGCAGGCTCCTTTCAGGGAGCCTGATGTAGGACTTGATCCCAGAACCCCAGGACCATGTCCTGAGCCGAACGCAGATGCTCAACACTGAGCCACACAGGTGTCCCTTCCTTTAATAATTTTAGAACTATTCTAGTTGTCTATTTAATTTTGACTGAGGTTTGGTAGTCTGTGGTTCTTGAGGAATTGGCCATTTCTTCAAAGTTGTCAAATTTATTAACAAAATTTGTTGGGATCCCTGGGTGGCGCAGCGGTTTGGCGCCTGCCTTTGGCCCAGGGCGCGATCCTGGAGACCCGGGATCGAATCCCACGTCGGGCTCCCGGTGCATGGAGCCTGCTTCTCCCTCTGCCTGTGTCTCTGCCTCTCTCTCTCTCTGTGACTATCATAAATAAATAAAAATTAAAAAAAAAACATAATTTGTTAATAATACATATTAACAATAATTTGTAACTTTATTACTTATATTCCTCTATTATCTCCTTAATGGCTGCAGGGACTGTTGTAATATTCCCTGTGTCATCCCTGATCTTGATGATTTGCGTCTTCTCTCTTCATCTTTGTCGCTTTTTATAGAGTTATCAGTTTTGTTGATTTTTATTTTAGGAGCTAGCTTTTTGTTTCATATTCTGTTTTTCTATTTTCAGTTACTTACCTTTCTTTTCCCTTCCAAGTGCTGACCCTTTTTTCTCTTCACAGGTTCCAATTTCAGCTCCAAGGTCAAGGATTTTCACACCTCAGTCATCACTAGTGACACCCTTGACTCCTTCCCATCCTAGCCCTTATCAAATCTCCCAAACTCAGAATATAAGTGACTACAGGGCACCTGGGCCCCAGGAAGCCCCGCCTTTGCCCTTGTGCCCTGGTGTAAGGCCTGGTGAGTAAGTGAAGATTTGTTTGGGCAGAACACAGAGGCAAAGAGTTGGCATGACCAGAATGGATTTGGGGGGCATTACGTCTACACTGTAGTGAGAGGAGCTCTGAATCCCCAGTACTATCACTTACTGGCTTTGTATCTATGGGCAACAGACTCAGGCACTCTGTTTCTTGTGAAAAGTGAGAGTAGCTGTTATGTTGGTCATTTCAATCCCACAGGATTGCTTTTAGGGTCAAGTGAGGAATAGTTAAAAGTACTTTGTGTATGGTAGATCTCCATACACAAATATTAATTTTTTATTATCATTATTAGGTTTGTTTTATTGCTGCCTTATTCTTACCTGAAATGCTCTGAGTCTCTCCCAAGGTGAAGTTTGGTGGCAAATGACCTGTTTCTGTTCCTTTTCAGCTTTATTTGAGCCACCTCTGTTAAGGCAAAAAGCCCAAGTTCCTAACCCCATGGGTTTCCCTGGAACATGGCCTCTTCCTGGTCTACCTCCACCCATGGCAACTCCAGACATCAGACAGCCTGGCTCTACTTCTATAGCTGAGACTACCCAACTATTCCCTCTGCTTCCTGTGAGACTACCAGGTGTCAGCCCTACAAGCTTCCAGTATCTAGCCCCACCTGTCAATTTCCCCATGACACATCCTCCAGGAGGGCCAGGTACTACATGCTCTAGCGTCCTCCCAACCACTGGCCCCTCGAGTGCTCAACAAGGTCAGTCTTCTTTCCATGGCTTCTCTCTTCTGGGTCATTGCCTCCTTCTCTTTCCCTCTCCACTACCACCTTAGGAGTCTCTCCTTAAGCCAATGAACTGGGGGCCTTTGGGTTGGAGAATGTCAACTGAGAGTATGGCTGGTTTGCAGAGGGAAGTGTGATCAACTCCAACTAAAATGATCTTGCTGATCTTCAGACTGATGATTTCAAGTGCTCCTAACTGTACCCCTATATACCTCATGTGCTATGTTATCTTTGTGCTATGCAGGACCTCAAGATTCCTTGAAAAATGCCCTAATGCCCAGGGCAAACCTCCAGAGGAAAGAGGTCAGTGTGTCTCTTGCTACCTGCCCCTCATACATTCACCAATGACCTGTATTCTAGTTTCTTCCAGCATTTAGCCCATCCCCTAGTCAGGGACACACACAGTCCTGTCCCTTTCTCTACTCATTCTTCTCCCCTCATCCCTCTCCTCTTTCCTTCTTGCATACATGTATCAGTCTCTCCCTCTCCTGGTTCCCGACATGCTGCTCTGTTCCCTTGCTCACTCAGATCTTCTGCTACTCTCTCAAAGCAGGGTCTAGGAAGTCGCTCAACTTAGACTCATATGCCTTTCTTTCTTTGTCTCTAGTTGCCAGGGACATTTATGCCCCCAGCACCGATTACTGCTCCAGTTGTGAGCCTCACCCCTGAGCCACGAGGGGTCCTTTCTTCACAGCCTTCTGTCCTTGTTGGGGGCCATGCTCCTCCGGGAGCACCAGGAGAACTCAGCCTGCAGGTGACAGGAGCAGCATGTTCCCCTCCTCTTGGAAACTCACCAACTTTCCTTGAGTGTAGAAAAACAGGGAGCATGGTGGCTGGGCCTCATTCCTCAACGGGGGGGGGGGGGGGCGGAGGCAGATTCTGTACTGGGGAACGGGTGTGGGCAGGTGCCAAATGTCCTTACTGCAGAGAAGAGGGATATACCCCACTCCCCAGCTGTGCTCTGCTTGAGTGGGAGCAGCGTGACATTGACTCACTGAGGACTAGTCCATAGGGCAGCTATGAGAAGGTCAGCTTACCCGTCTATCCTGTCTCCCTGCTCCTTCCTTAGCAACTTCAGCAGTGGCCTCCTGAGAAGGTGGGAAGGAAGGAGCTGCCTCCAGAGCATCAGTCCCTGAAGACCAGCTTTGAGAAGCTTCTACAGTGCTGCTCCCTGTCTGCCACTGATTTAGTAAGTCTGAGCCTTCCCCATGATGTCCTCCTCACACCATTAGCTTGTTCCCCGGACTCCTGAGCTATAGATCAATTCCTTTTTTGACTCTTTTCTCATGGTCTCTGGGCCTGTTTGCATCTTATACTTATTTGGGGGCAAGGAGGGGCTTGTCTGGTCTGAGCCTAGCTAGCCGGTATCAGGGCCCCAGCAACATTGAGGCTTACCTCTTGGAAAGGCAGTACGGGGCACTGGAGGGAGGGTGAAACTAGGAGTCAGGAGACCTGCCGTTCATGCACCGGCTGTGTCAACTTAAGCAAGTCACTTATCCTCTTTGGGCCTTCATTTCCTCTCCTGTGAAATGAAAGCAATAGCATTAAGTGGTTCCAGCTCTGATACACTGTGATTCTTTATAGTCCTTTGTAGTGTTAGTCTTAGGGGTTGGAGTCAGAATCCATTTTCCTCCCTGCAGAAAACAAAACGGAAGCTGGATAATGCAGCCCAACGTCTAGAATGTCTATATGATAAGCTCTGCCAGGGCACAGTAAGTACACTTAGTGGTACTCCTCTGCCCCCTGCCCTCCACCATCACCATGGCCAAAGGGACCCCAGTGTCCTCTCCCATAGGTCTCACCGACCTGGTTCCCCACAAAATACATGCATACACATTTTGCCCAGACTGGGCTCCAGAACTTAAATCATCTCTTACCCTTCCATGCTCCCAGGGTAAGGGCTGGGTTGGGCTCCCTGACCTAAGCGTGCATCCCTCCACAGCTCTCGCCTCATGTCCTGGCTGGGCTCCATGAGGTTGCCCGATGTGTGGACGCAGGAAACTTTGAGCAGGGCCTTGCGGTGCATGCCCAGGTGGTGGGCTGCAGCAGCTTCAGCGAGGTCTCCAGCTTCATGCTTGTCCTGAAGTCTGTCCTCACCATTGCTCATAAGTTGCACGTGTAAACCAGGCAGGCTCTCTTGCGAGGAGCCTACTTCTGCTGTTACTTAACTCCTCCCTGCAGAAAAGGGGGAATTTTGGAATAGATTTTTTGTTTTCCCCACCCCTCTTCCCTTGTTGCCAGGTATATGATGCTATGGGCTTGCCTCTAAACTAGCAGAGTGCCTGCTTTCCACCCCTTTATGCCTGGCTTTCTAGAATCTGCCAAGACTCTCTCAGCCTCTGAGGCAGACACAGAGTTGGCTCCTCACTTGCCTTGATGCTGTACTCTGACAGGACCCAAGACAGTTCATCTTCTCTCCTAGGGATATTCTGTTTTAAGTGGCTTCTGAGATGAGCAGGATCAGTACCTCCAAGTCTACCTCTGCTGTACCCATCTTGTGGGATTTTTGTTTTATCCCTTCTCTGGGTTATGAGCCTGACCTTACCTTCTTGGCTCTGACTTAATATTTCCAGGTCCTTTATACTCTGGGCCCCAGAGGCTGGGGTAGAGTAAACTCTTGTTGATTTTTTGAACAAGTCAAGGTTATGAGGGGTTGGTGCTGAGCAGAAAAGGAGGAAATTTGGCCTTTTACAAGGACCTTCTCTTCTACCAGTATTGTAAGGGTGGGCTAGGTTAGGTGGAATATAGAAAGGATGCACTGCCTTTTGCTGGGAGCTGTCCTAGGCTGTGAAACAGGAGCAGAGGGACCACTGCCTGCAGGGAATGGTCCTGACTTGACCTGTCTGGGCCCTGGCCCAAGGCCCTCAACCATTCATTCTGTGATCATAAGCCCAGTTCTGGAATTGGAGCCATATTAACAAAAGACTTTTCTAGCACTGCTCCTCAAGGGTTGGAGGCCCTTCTCCTCAGCCCCTACATGTCTCAGGGCTGCCTTCTCTTGCTGCACTTTTCATGGTTGGACTTTGTATTTGAAGCACTGATGTACTTAATGGGCAATAAAGCTGCTTTGTTTTGGTTTCCTCAGTCCTCTTCCAATTATTATCTCTTCTAGATCCTATTTTGCCCTTATCTTTCTTCCTAGCCTCTTTGTTTGTGCTCCCTGCACCCCAATAAAGCAGGAGAGAGGCTTGAGGACAGATGGGGAGTCTAGAAAGTTGAAGAAAGGAGGATGCAAGGAGAAAGCCTTGCAGCTTCTGTGGCCACTCTGCTGTGTGTGTGTGTGTGTGTGTGTGTGTGTCTGTCTCCATCTGTGCCTGACGTTCAGCTCTAGGGTTTTCCCCACAACACTTCAGGGCTGAGCTCAGCTACACAAAGGGGCTGGGTGTGAAGCCGGGGGTACTATCTCTAATCCTGTTGTAGATCCCATCATGTCTGTGGGCTAGATGTGTGTGTTTGGGAGGAAGGGATTGTTAGGCAGTATTTGTTTGTAAAGCCACTTGCTCTTCAGATAATACTTGCACTAACTTCTATTGATGAAGCAGTGTGAGCCCCAGCAAAGTCCTTTCCCAAAGTGTCTTTGAAGCCAAGAGCCCATTGAAGGGAAGAAAGGCAGGGAGAGGGGATTAGTTTGTTCAGCAGCTGTGAATTTCAGTGGGAGGTTGATGAACTCCGAAGTCTTTGTTTAAATTAAAGGGGGGGAGAAAAAAGCCGCTGCTGGAGCGAGAGCCCCACTTGGGGCCCTGAACTAACACAAGGAGAAGTCTGAGCTGCAGGGAGCTGTGTACTGACTGCGAAGACTTTTCCCAAACACTTTCTGGAAAGGTGTTGTGAGAAGAGAAGGGGCGGAGTGGGGGGATTAGCATGTGAAATGAAGTTTTCATTGACTCCAGTGGGGGTAGAAGGCTATTTTAATGGCATTTTGTTCTCTTATTTTCTCTTCTTGAGCTCTTTAGAGATATTGTTTTGCTAAGGCAGGCTTTCTTCCCCCTTCTTTCCAGTCTGCGGATTGCCTCTATGGGAGCCAACATAAATATTTCTCCTCCAGGAATGCGGGTTAATTAAAAGGAAATGAATGAGTGGAAGCATCCAATCCAGACCCACAATAGGAGGGTGCCCTGGCCTGCCCTCCCCTCCCACCACCGCCAGCACCACCAGGGCTGAGCGCGACCCTGGCTCTGTCTTTGCCCTAACCTGCTGCTAAGGCCAGTTGAGGCTGGGATTCTTTTCAAGGAAAGAAAGCCCTGCCTGTGTGTAGGCTCACAGGCCAGGGACAGGAAGGACAGTGTTTTCCGCCCCTCCTCCCCCACCCAGTGTCCTTGTCACTTCTCAGGATCTCCTTCTGCTTCTCTCTGGTGGAGATAGATGGGCCTTAAAGAGGACACAAGAGGAGGGAAGGGACCAGGGTTCCAGTATGTACCCCATGGTAACTTACTAGTTGGCTGAACAAAGACAGACATCTTTTTTAGCATCACTTTTAGTCTGTAAAACAAAAGGTTTGTCTAGCTGACCTCCAAAGTGTCCTCCCAAGCAACTGTTCTGGAGTTGTCCATGTTTGCAAAGGGGAACACAGCCCTGGTGGTTGAGTATAAGAGAGAACCTAAACTCCATGAATGCAGGGAGGTTGTTGTGTTGTTCACCACTCTGTTTGCCCACCAGTGTTTGTTGAATGACCAAATGAATGAATGGATAATACAAGAGAGGAAAAAAAGCAATACAGATCTAAGGTAGCTCAATAAAGTTTTCTTTATAGAACTCAGATGAATCTGGTATCAATCATATCCATTTGGGAATACAGAACAACAACCTATGAAAGAACTTTCTGGCAGCATGACAGGTTTCAAGTACTGACCTGGAATGATCAAATATGAAGCACAATAGTATTCCTACTTTTATGCTGAGAGACCTCTTGGAGAATGCAGTTTTCCTTTACAACTCTGTACTTTTATATTTTCTAGCTGTCTTGCCAGATTTTCTTACTGAACACTATCAAGTAATTCTGCCAAGTGGGACAGCCAGGTTAGTATATGCTGCTGTTTGATTAGGGAAGAAGGACACATTGGGAGATTCAAAAGGCCCAGATCAAAGCTGAGGGATGGAGCAAAAAAGGCCTTTTGCTGATAGAACTGGAAATGAAGCACCAGAACACGCTGAAGGGAAGTGTGTCCCCTGTGAGGAAGGGCAGGTAACCTCTCTCCTCAGTAAGTGTTAGTCGACCAGAGGATGTGTAGGGATGAGGCCAGGGTTTTGGGGTCTGACCAGGAAAACAGCCACTGTCCCAATCTGGAATATAAAGGGAGTCTTTCCACTCTCATGGGTCAGCCCCTAAAGCCTCAGCTCCCCCTCCCCCCACCTACTTAGAGCCACATCTCTGTGTTCTCTCTACTCTGGAAGGTAGGATGAGGTGGTCTGACATCTGAGCAGTTCTCCTAAAGAGCAGTTCTGTGTCCAGAGCCATGACCAGCTTAGGAGAAGGGAGATGGCTGGGAAGCTCCTTGGCTACAGAGAGTCTGTCAGGGATTGACTCTTCCCTTTCCAGAGCCCTCTTTAAGAAGCAAGTCCCTGCTATACTGCTTCTGTCTCAAGCACCACAAGCAGTGAGTCATAGCTACTGAGTGAATGTATTGGTGTAAGATTTACGTAGATGATTCATTAATTGTTGGCAGATTAGCCTCAGTCAGGCCAGCATAACTACTTAGGCCATGGGGGGAGTAAGGCATGTTCTGGCAAGGTGGGAGGGAAGAGAGGGCCTAGACGTATCTTCCACCCACCCTCCCTTACGTCCCCAAGAATAAGTTCAATACCTAGAAAAGAAGGCACATACCACAGTGCCTAATAAATTAAAGTTCAAGGTGCTGAGCTTCCATTTGGAAAGTTTCATTGCAGGAAGTTTACCTATTGAAGAAAAGTATCCAATGCTCTGAATCCTGCCTATTTGAGATCCAGTTTTGTGAAAAGGAAGGGTCCAGCTTCTCCTTCCTTATGACCTGCTTTTAGAGGTGCAAACTGGGGTCTGAATGGGAAATTGGCTTTATTTAGCTCAGTCTTGGCTCAGAGGAACAAGGATCCTTTGGGGCAGGAGGAGAGGTAAAGTTGGTTGCTAGGAAGAAATAGGTTTTGAGCAAGAAGTTTCCTTTAAGGGATAGAAAATGACTGGTAATCTGCCCTTACATAGTTCCTAGACATTATGTCTGGAGCTCTTCAGGTGATTGTCTAGGAAGATCACAGCCTGACTGGTGAAGTCCACTGAAGACATAGTATCACGAGCAACTCGGCCCTCTAGGGTTCCCACTTCTTCCATCTTCAGGCCCTGCCTTTAGGAAATAGTCCCCAAAGACATGCTTTTTCCTGGGTCAGTTTTGTCACAGTTTTTTTTTTTTTTCAGGAAAGGGGAACAAGAGAAAAAGCATTAGAGATTGCTGGAGTGTCTGCCAACAGTTAGCAGGGAGCTAACAGTAGCACCGGAGGAGCTCTGCAGAAAAAAGATGTGGCTATGGTAGAGACCTGGCAGCAGAAAAATGGGGGAGGGGTGCAGGAAATTGTAAAAAAGAGAAAAGCATGGCTTTACCCTGACCCTGCATATCCGGGAAGTGTTTTTCTGGTTTCCTAAGGCTCCAGAGGCTAGGTCAGGCATTAGGGCAGCTGGGAAGGGGAAGAGGGATGCCTGTTCTCATCCTAGTCCAAGGAAGATCAATAGCTCAAAATCTCAGGACTGGGAGTCCTCAGACCTAAGTGTGGACTATGAGGATGACTCAGATGGAGTTTGAGATCTCAGAGGAATTGGGGGAAAGAGTTGGAAAGTGGAGAGCTCTGGAGAGATTGCAGCGTCTCTCTTTCTTGGGATCCCTGGGCAGGGCAGGATAGGGGGGCGGGGAGCATTCCCTAGGTGCCTCTATTACTGGGGTCTCTAAAAGAAGCCAAGGACAAATGAGGGAGAGGTGGGGAGAAAGGAGACCCTCAGGATTTTCTCCCGGGTTTGTGCGCCGCGCCCCCCCGCGGCCGCTCGGCGCGGCTGCAGAAGTACTTGGTAACCCGCCGGCGGCACTGCTCGCAGCGGACGGCGCAGCACCAGTGGAACTTGCAGTTGCAGCTGGACACGGTCTCGGCCCGGCGCTCCTCCACCGCCAGCCCGCAGTCCCCGCAGAGCCGGCGGCAGCTGCGGCGCTCCCAGCGGCCCAGGGCCCGCCCACGCCGCAGGCACTCTCGGCCTTCAGTACCCAGCAGTCCTAGCGTTTTGTTCTCCAGGCAGTAGTCCGGGGAGTCCTCCAAGTGCACCAGCTCCCGCGTGGAGATGGAGCGGAAGGTGTCGGCGATGGCACCCCGGCCGGCAGCACTGTTGCCAGCGCCCTGCAGCAGGTCCACCTTGAGAGCTGCGTGGTACTTCTCCTTCAGGTGTGCGCCCACCTCGCGGAACTCAGGCAGCTGCAGCCAGCAGGTCTGCGTGGTGCAGCTGCCAGACACACCGTGACACTTACACGTGCGTTTCATGGTGCCCTTCACCGCCTGGGGAGAGAGCCAGGAGTGAGCTGGCCAGGGACTAAGTGGTGGGGAGTCGGCCTCTGTGGGGTTGCGAGGCGTCTAGCTAGTCCATATGGCTCACGGGCTTTGTCCCTCACTTTTCCAATCTGTTAAATGAACTCAAGAGCTGTCCACACCTAGGGCTGGTAGAGGATGGAGCCAGCTGCCTAACCCCAAGGGCTACAAGACTCACCTTGCGGCCAGCCTCATTGTTGTGCAGGTTCATGGCTGCCCGGGCATCCTGTCCTGTCTCTAGGGCATCCACGAACTGCTTGGATATTGCCTCTCCGAAGCCCACGTTGTCACTACAGCCTCCCCACAGCCAGCCTTGGCCACCTGGGATGAGTGCAAGGGGAGGAAAGGTCTTTGAACAGGCGAGCTTGGGCTCCTGGGCTACTGTTTCTAATTGAGTTTGGCCTTGGGCAAGTGCCCTGTCTCCAGATCAGTTTCAGCTTAGATTTGTTTGGGCCACTTTTGCACTTCCACTTCCAGCCTCAGCCAATCCTCTGCTCAGGACTCCACGAGGTTAGTAGTGCAGAGTGGATTCTCTGCAAGCTGCCAGTGCCATGCCCCTGTTGCTGGCCTTTGAGCAGAGTGTGTATATGCCTGATCAGCGATTGATGTCCACAAAATGGCAGGAAAACAGAAGGGAAAGTGCCAGCATTGTGGAGGAGAGAGAGGCACAATAGAAATATTAACAAATTGGAAATTGAGCTGGAGGACAGAGAGGATTCGAGAGGACAGTGGAGGTAAGGAGTGGGAAGGAAACAGGGACAGGCAATATGGAATAATACTCTCTCTATTCTGAGAGAGTAACAGAATTGAAGCCACAGGGTGTTGTTCCTTTATCGTGTTTAAAGTAAGGAAACCACTCAATTGGGAGAGGAGGGCCCCAAGCTACATTGAGCCTAGTTTGTCACTCTAGGGTTTCGGCTTAAACTGGTTGGCCTTGATTTTCTTCAGATTTAGAAGAATACAACTCTTCTTCACCCCATCAAACTACTCACCAAATTTTTCATGCATAGTGAACTTTGTTGGCCTGGCCTGGCAACCCACAGTACCACTACTCACCCAGCTGCCCATTGCGGGAGTCGTCACAGCCACAGTTGTCAAAGTCGCCAAGGCTGCAGTTCCTAGTCAGAGTGTACATGACCCCAGCAGAACTGATGGCGTGTACAAATGCTGTCTCCCGATTAGCTGGCAGGAACCAAAGATGGGTGAGTTAGAGGGAGGGGTTGCAACTCAAAGAAGTACCAGTCATGCTATCTGCCTTTAATGCTATCATTATGTTCTCCATCTCCGGCTCCATCCTGTTTCCCCACCCTTATAATATACCTTACTTGCTTCCATGGTCTGTTCCAGCCTTGGTCTCAGTGCTATGCTTCTCCCCTCCCATCTTTTCAGGTCACACATTGTGACTAGGTGGCTGGATTATTGTTGACATACATGGTTGTAAAGGACTTAGGTGGTGAAGAGCCAGAGGAAGAAATGGGGAAGGAGATGAATCTGAAGGCCAGGTTGTAAAGAACCCATGTTTCTTTTTTCTTAAAATACTAAAGCCTGAGAGGCACGTGCCAGCTAGTCCTGAAAAGAACTTCTGATTGGCAGCTATTTCATTTAGTGGCATGGCCACTCTTTATCTTCTTCTTGGGAATCTGGTGTCCAAGTCAGTCCCCGTTCATCCTGTACCTCTCCGCTGAGCTGCTGAAGGGAGGGCTAAGAGGCTTGAAGAATTAATACTCCCACCTACCTCCTGATGCTTTTTATATTGTGAGGAAGCCTTTAGCCAACTGGGAGGCCAAGGATGGCTTAAGGTTGGGGATGAGGCAAGGTCCATTCATTGAGCAGTGAGGGTTTTGGGAAGAAAGAAAGAAAAGCTTTATAAGTAGGAAGGAGGTGATATAGAAGGGACAGAGAAGATCCCAGAGACAAGATCACCTGAGAGTAGAGACCAGGTGAGGACTAGAATATGGATATAGAAGCAGCAGGGGGCCATCCCTGAAGAGTTGGGCTCTAACCTGTGGCCAGGGGGTCCAGGGAACTGTGGCCAAGGCTTTCCTTACCACTGCGAAGGCCACCATGGCTGGACAGCTGCAGGGCTCTCTCAGGGCAGTTCCATCGGTCCCAGGCAAACTGATATTTACATTCTTCAATACCACTCTGGGCACCAGCTGCCACACTGCTGGAATAGATCAGGTAAGCCTACAGAAACACAGGGGTCAAAATTCAGACTCCCAGCTGAACTTGGGAGGCATTTGCCCCAAAGTGGCCAAGCATCTCTTTTCATGCCCACTCTCCCCTCCTAAAATAATGACGGAGTAAGCACTCTAAATATGCTGTCCCATTTAACATCACAAATAACCTCGTGAAATAGGTACCATTTTTATAGATTAGGAGCCTGAAGCTTACAGAGGTGAAGTAAAGCAGTTTGCTCAAGGTCCCAGAGCTAGCAGATGATAACCGTAGGAATGAAATTCAGTGCTGCCAGACTCTAGACCTCACTAGCCTTTATTCACTATACTATTCTACCTCTCCAAAATGAGACCAAATCCGTACTTCATGGATTTTCAGCTGTTCTCATCCCATTACTGTCTTAAAAAAGAACATTTTGAGACTGGAACTGTCTGTCCTGAGGGATCATGGAATACAATTACAGCATTTTAAAGATGGAAAACTGTGTCCTGCCATTGCACTGAGAAGGATGTGTGGCTGCAACCTGACACCAGGAAAGGCTTCTGACTTTTCTGGCTCTGGAAATTCTGTCCATAAGTTCAGAATCAGTACTCTTGAGTTCTTGCCTTGGCCCTGACACTAGTTTGCTGTGTTCTTTTGGGTGCATCTCTAACCCTCTCTCTGCATGGTTTTTCATTCTATAATATACACAGCTAATAAAAAATGTGGATATAATGAAAAGAAATTGATATGTATAGTCTTCAGTCAAGAAGCTAAAGTTAGTGAAATTCAAATAAATCAAAGGATTTTTTTTCTTACCTTTGGACCAGTCATCAGGAAATTATTCACTGACCTAGAAGAGAAAAACCACAGATCATAATGGGGATATACCAACTCATTTCTGTTGCCAAGCATTATAAGGATTACCTCAGTAAACATAATTGATAGGAAGAAATGAAAATGGTCTTGCCAAGGAAAAATGGTGCATAAAGAATCTATTAAAGATAATTTATCTAATAGAATATGTACAAAAGGAGCTAACATTGGGTGCCTAGGTGGCTCAGTGGGTCTGACTTCATCTCAGCTCAGGTCTTGATCTCAGGGTTATGAGTTCAAGCCCTGCATCGGTCTCCAACCTGGGAATGGAGCCTACTTTTTAAAAAAAGGAGCTAACATTATGTTTTCTTTTGATTTTTAAAATTTCAAATACCAAAAATGTCAGGAGTAATATTTGATCATTATTTTGCCATGGGTTGGGAAAAGAGAGCAGTAACTCACTAGTTTGTACCAGACACTCTACTGTGAGGATTTTACATGTTGATCTTATTAAATTCTTAGTGTCTTGGCCATTATTCCTATTTTTTAAGTAGGGAATTGGAGACTCATAAAAAGTAAATATATTGTTCCAGCTCACCCAGCTAATAAGTGATTAAAGTGGTATTGAATCCAAGTCCATCTGGCTCTATAGGACTCTTAGAAGGATAGTTCTCTAATCAGAAAGAGGTAAACAGAATGTCTTTCTAGGAACTGATAATTAAATTCCAAAAATAAATAATCTGACTCTGGAAAATAGTTTATTTCAGTTCTGAAAGAAATGGACTTGCCATTCAAGTTAGCATTTCTGAATAAGGATAAATGAAGAAATGAAGATTTATCCTTATTCAGGAACTTGTATATGGATGCTTATAACAATGCATTCATTATATACCCCCAAACTGGAAACTCTTCAAATATCTTTCCAAGGGTAGGTGGATAAAATAACTGTGGTACATCCATTCCACGGAGCATTACGCAGTGATACATTCAATAACTTGGATGAACCTCAAGGAAATTATACAGAGTGATCAAAGCCAATTTAAAAAGGATACATACTTTGGAGTGACTGGTCAGTTAAGCGTCCGACTTGATTTTGGTTCAGGTCATGATCTCTGGGTCGTGAGATCAAGCCCAGTGTAGGGCTTCCCACTGGGTGTGGAGCCTGCTTGGGGTTCTCTCTCTCCCTCTTCCCCTCCCCCCACTCATGCTCTCTCCTTTTTTGTCTCTAAAAAAAGGATACATATTTCATGATTTTATTCATGTAACAATTGTGAAATACATAATTATAGAGCTAGAGAATAGATGAGTGGTTGCCAGGGGTTAGGGACAGGGGATGGGTGTAGCTATAATGGGATAACGCCAGAGAGTCTTGCTCTGGCTCATAAAAGCAATCCTTATGTTAGGCATAATTTGCAAAGACTTTTGAACCTTACCAGGCCAGATGGAGGCTAGTTCCCATTCAAGAGGATAGAGTGTCAGGAGAGAAAATAGCAACAAAACAAAAACCAGGTGGCAGACAAAAGAGAAACCTTTACCATGAGCCTGGAGGAAGAGATACCCTGTGAGGATACTAAGTTGGAATCACAGGGAGCCATGGGGGGAGACAGTAGAGGATTCTTTCCTCAAGATCCTATATGTCAAGATTTGTATGATCTGCTGGTTGAGCTGAAATGATTAATCAATTGGATTTAATTGAACACCTGCCATGGGACAAGACTGTAGGCCTTATGTGGACATTTCCATTAATTAACCTTTGTTAACCCCAGAGTTATTTGCAGACATATTTGAACCATTATGACTGGTTTCCTCATATCCAGACTATCCAGTATTAAGAATTGGGATAGGTGTTAGCTAGACTTACTGTAATGATCATTTTTGTAGTATGTACATATATAGAATCATTCTGTTGTATACTTGAAACTGATATTATATGTTGACTATAACTCACTTTAAAAATAACTGTATGTCCTTGTGAACACCTAAGGAGGGGGATCTTGTTTTGTTTTGTTTTAAAGATTTTATTTATTTATTCATGAGAGACACAGAGGCAGAGACACAGGCAGAGAGAGAAGCAGGCTCCATGCAGGGAGCCCAATGCGGGACTCAATCCTGGGACCCCAGGATCAAGCTCTGGTCTGAGGGCAGACACTCAACCGCTGAGCCACCCAGACATCACAGGATCTTGTTCTTAATTAACGAGACAATGGCAACATTTTTTTTATTGGGGAATAAAACATAATATGGATTACAGAAAGCATAGTTGAGTGTGTGATGTTAAGAAGTGGAAAGAGAGCCAAAGAGGAAGGAATTTAAGTGTTTGTGCGGGTATTACCTAGGGACAGTTCTATGATTGAAGGCAAGATGGTAACAAAGAGTGAAAGATATAAAATTTGTTTACCAGGTGGAGGCAGCTCTATAGAACATGGTACAGTCAGCATGCTCTTAGATGGGGTATAAGCTTTCCATTCCCCATATGGATAGTTGCAGAAGATAGTACACAGATTGAGTGTCATTCACAAGGCTTGTGCCTTACCCTCCTAACAATTCTCAGACCTTTTTTTGAACTCCAGACTTGCATATCCAACTATATTCTTGACATCTCCACTTCATCGTTTAATGGGCATCTCAAACGTAATACATCTCAAATTTAACTCCTGACCTTTGCTGCCACCATCCCAAACCTGCCCCTTCTGTAGTCTTCCCCCACTTAACTAAGGAACAGTTCCTCCTTCTAGTTGTCAGATAAAAACCTTGGAGTCACCTTTGACTCCTTTCTTTCATATCCCATATTCATTCTGTCAACAGATCCTGCCAACTCCAGCTCAAATTATATTCAGACTGTAATCAATTTTCAACACCTTCACTGCTATCACTGGGTCCAAGCTATCACTGTCTCTTGCCTGGATTTTGTTTTTAAGATTTTATTTTTAAGCAATCTCTGCACCCAATGTGGGGCTCAAACTCATAACCCCAAGATCAAGAGTTGCATGCTCTACTGACTGAGATAGCCACACACTCCATTGCCTGGATTACTGTTAAAGCCTACTGACTGTTCTCCTTGCTTCCACCCTTATTCTCCCACATTTTGTTCTCAAAATGATTGTTCCACTTAAGGATCAGTCACCTGAGTGGCTCAGTCTGTTAAGCATCTACCTTCAGCTCAGGTCATGATGCCAGGGTCATGAGATTGAGCCCCACACCAGGCTCCCTGCTTGGTGACGAGCCTGTTTCTGCCTCTCCCTCTGCCTGCTACTCCCCTAGGTTGTGCTCACTCTCTGTCAAATAATAAATAAATAAAATCTTAAAAAAAAAAAAAGAACAGTCCCTTTAAAATACAGATCAGGGGTGCCTGGGTGCCTCAGTTGGTTGAGCACCTGACTTGGTTTTGGTTCAGGTCATGATCCTCATGGGTTATGAGATGGAGCCCTACATTGGGCTCCATGCTCAGTGGGGAGTCTGCTTGAAAATTCTCTCTGCCCCTCCTTCCCCTCTCAAATAAATAGATTATTTATTTATTTATTTATTTATTTATTTATTTATTTATTTTTAAAATATTTTATTTATTCATGAGAGACACAGAGAGAGGGGCAGAGACATAGGCAGAGGGAGAAGCAGGCTCCCTATGGGGAGCCTGATGTGGGACTTGATCCCAGGATCACTATCTGAGCCAAAGGCAGACATTCAACCACTGAACCACCCAGGTGCCCTAATAAACAAATTAAAAAATATATATATAAATCGGATTTTGCTACTTTTTGCTCAAAATCCACTAATGATTTCCTATTCACGTAGAGCAGAAGTCAAACTCTTAGCATGGTTTATAAAATCCTACACAACCTGGCCCCTGTTAACCTAATCTTTTACTACTCTCCCCTTATTTCGCTCCAGCCATATGGGTCTCCTTGTTCCTCCAATATACCAGGCACCCTCCAGCCACCAGCCATTGCGCTTGCTGCTCTTTCTGCCTGTAATGCTTTTTACTCAGATGTCCAAGTAGTTTGTTTCTTCACCTGCATTCAGCCTTTAAATCCAGTGTGTCTTTTTCCCTAAAGCTTTCCTTGATCATCCTATTTAAAATTACAACTCCCCCCATCCTATTTCTCTGCTTCATAAATCGTATGATCCGATTTATATAAAATGTCCAGAGTAATCAATTCTGTATAAAATCTTACTTATGTTTAAATAAGTATCTAGTTCAAAAACCACAACCAGCATTTCTTGAAGACTCACAGCAACTTTCTTCTGCCTCACATTAAGGTTTCCCTTTATTCCCTAATAGTCAACTGTAAGTAGAGGTTAGTTATCCTTGTATCCGCCCCCCCCAGCTCCTATTATAATACCTTGAACAAAATAAGTGCTCTTTAAAAACAGATTGAATTATAGGGTTTTGAAAAAAGGATGGAAGGGAGGATCATCAGAAAGAACAGAAAATTGTAGGATAATAAGGACTGAAAAAGATCTGGGGGAGGATATGAGAAGGACGTCTGGCACACCAGTGCTCCCAATTCTCTAACACTGTGAGCAGATGACCGTGCTACATTAGCAGATGATCATACCACAAGAGCAACAGACAGTGAACGCTGAGCATATGTACACAGGGGTTGGTGTTATAATCAAAAGTTTTAGCAAATTCAGTCTCACACACTTAATGTTATGTGTAATTGTTATTGTGCTTCATAGTAATTAGACCTAAGTGGTAAGCAATTTACATAAATAACTGCAGTTTTGTTTTTATACTGCCAAATAAAAATTGTGTAATTGTTTCTTCTCCTTTTGACAGTCTTCCTATATATACTGATATATAAAATTTAATTTCTGTCACACAGTAATAGCTGACATTTGAGTATGTCTCTTCTGAAAGAGTGCTTTACCTGTATCATCATTTTCAATTTCCAAGGCAACCCCATGGGGTAGATACTGTACTATTTACTGGATGCTTATCCTGTTCACACAAAATGCTTTATGTTCTTCACATGTTTTAAGCTCATGTAATTGTCACAATTGTAGAAGTAGAAACTATCATGTCTTCTATTTTACAGAAACAGAAACTAAAATATACAGTGGTTAGCCAGCATCACACGGCTAGTTAAGTGGTAAAGCCAGGACTGGAAGCTAGTCGGTGTGATTCTGGAGCATGTATTCCTTCACTGCTATGCTTTTCTACAACCCATATTTCTCTTGTTCTTATTTCCACCTGCTAATCCAGTACCCCTGATCCCCGAAAAGTTCTTGATTAGTATTTCTTGGAGGTCTTAGTGATGTCTTGCACACACTCATAAACAAACTCAGTTAATATTACATTGTCTCTGCTGCTTTTCCATTCTTCCATTGCTCCAACCTTCCCTTTGTTTGTATGTCTGACAGGCACCTGTATCTACCAGGCCTTGTCTCTGCTTTATCTGGGTACCACCACATCCCCTGGGCACATTTTGGAGAGGGCCTGTTGCTGCTTAGGCCGGGTTCAATGCATAAAAGGTAGGAATGTGCTACACTAATTTAGGATGTTAATAATGGGGAAAATGTGTAGGGGGGAAGGGGAGGATTTGTGGAAGCTCTATACTTTCTGTTCAAGTTCTCTGTGAACCTAACTTCTCTTAAAACAACAATTAGGTTTTTTAAATACAGGGACAAATGTCTTTTTAACCCATTTTAGAGTTTTGCTTTTCCACTTAGGTGTCAAAACTGCCATTTGTGTACAAGGTCTTATAGGGTTTTAGTAAAATAGTTCTTTCAGGATTTGCCTGTAACATGCCCTCCTAGTTACCCTCCAATCTCCTTTGCTGGACTAAAATTGAGGGGCTTGCTTACACTTTGACAATCTTCATTCTGGATCTTCGTGATTCCCTTCCCTTAGAATGAATGCTATCCCAGAAAGACTCCATAATCACTCAGTTAGATAAGCTTCTGGAGCCTTCAGCCCTGCCAATTCTCTCGACCTTCCCATATATGCAGAATCCAAGTGGTGGGCCCAGCCTGGAGCCCCTTCAAAGGATGCTCCTTTCAAAGGGTGCCATCCTCACGAAGAAATGGGTGATTAAGAAAAGTATCAACTACAGTTTGTTGACACCTTTTCTGGGTTTAGCTTTCAGTGACCTCATGCTAAAATTGCCTTTGTCCACTCAAGAGCAATATCCTTGGCCTTCGCACACTGACTATTGTTGATTTACCCACACTGGACCTCTTCCATCCCTGTAACAATTCCCTAAAGAAATAAGTACCAGTGCACTTTCTGACTGAGGAGAGACTCTTTGTTACCTTGGGAGCTGGCAGTTTCCATTGACTCAAAAGCAAATAGATGGGGCTACAGTCTGGCCAGATAAGCAGGACAATTCTTCAATAAGATTATGACTGAAGCTAGCCCAGCTCCTGTCTCCAGATGTCTGAAGAAGGTGGCTTTGGTGAAGACATCTCCCCAGATGTGCTCCTGGCCTTTCTGTGAGTCCCAGTGGTCAAGGGTGTAAGCAAAAATCATGCTCCACCAATTCCCTTTAACTATCAGGTGGTCATAGTGCCTGGCTTAGACAGGACTGGATTCTTTTCCCACCTTCTGTCTCTTGGTGTCAGACTTGCTTTGGCTTTTTTTTTTTTTTAACTGTTCTATCAGTCTATGGAGTGCATACTTTGGTGTTTATAAAACTGTCAAGTCTAAATAAGCTTTATGGAAGAGGTACTATAGTTATAAGATATTAGCACTGGAAAGGCTGGAGAAAAGGTGTATAGGACTTCCCTGCCATGGTTCTTTGCAAACTAATGTAAGTCTATAAAATGTCACTTATATAGAAATACATTTATAATTTAAATATATAAAGTATAAAAGTATATAAAAATAAAATGTTACATACATACATACATACATACATACATACATACATGATCTGGAATGTCAGAGACTTGGAGAATAGACTTCAGTGTAGGCATTTGAAAATTAGTCCACATGGATTAGTTGGTAGAGTCCATGAGAATCCTCTGGGGAGCTTATTAAACATCAAGTTTCTTGGGCCCCAGTTCTAGAGACTCTTGTTGGGCAGTGGTGATGGGGGAAATGGATGGGAGGAATCTCAATATACACATTCCTAAGATGACCCCCAGAGTCTATTTTGAGAAACATTGGTTCAGAGGGAGAACAGGCATCTAATACCTAAGTAATAAACAGAGGGCTTGGAAATCTTAAAATACTGCTTCAGTCTTCTAGAAAATGGCTGCTCCAATTTTAACAGTAACAAATTGGTGGACATTCTCTTGTTTTGTTTCTGGGTGGAGTACCTTCTGGTTTTGGTAGCTCTCACAGCTTTCTCTGGTCACTGCCTTGACGAGCCAGGTCTCTGACTGCACTGAGCCTTAAAATCATGGGTATCTCTTTCCTTCCCTGCAGTTTTTCTTGGTACTATGTTTTTCCCCTAGCAATTATAACTGACCTGTCTATGTTTACCTTTTTCATACCAGGAATAAAATATTTTGGGGGTGGAATGTGCCCACAGGGATTCTAAGTGTTTGTCTAGGGGCCAGCTATCCTCTAGGAAACATGCTAACTACCCCATTCATGGAAGTCTTCAGTGCCATAGCTATGATTTTTTATTCTTAGACCACCTCCACATTCTTGTCATCAACCCACTGTCATCGATGAGTTTGTAATTCAGTCTTTGGTTTGTACTTTTTCCTACAAGCTTCTAATGCCACTCATCCTTCTCCCAAGATAATTTATCCACAGTAAGAAGTTGGGAGAGAAATGATCTGTCTCTATCATTCCTTTTCAGCTCTCATGATAATGTTTCAGCATACATTCTTGCTGTCACTTCTCCCATCTAGGCTGGTTAGTTAAATCATCCTCTTGTTCTGTTTTTACTGCTTTCTGCCTGGCTCCTCTACTGTCAACATTTACAAGTTCTTGCCCCTTCATTTCAGTGTGTGTCTAAGTCCTTGCTATTCTTCTAATTACTAATTTTTTTTATCTCTTGTTAAACAACCATCCAGATTCAGATACATTTGTAGTTTTGAAGCTATGGGTAATGCTAAAGCAGAGTCCTGTGGACTTTTGTGTCATTTTCGCATTGCTTCTCTGCTCTATCCATAGATAACCATGCAACACCTCAGTGGATATAATCAGCCATACTCTAACCACAATTCAAAATTCTTTGATCTAGGGCACTATAGCTCCTCAAACACCCACAGCTTTCAGCATTATGCAGCTTCTCTCATGAGCTATATTGCCCCCTGAATTGCCTATTCCATAATCAGCCTGATCACCAGCAAAAATTTTTCCCAGGGATCTGGGACAGGAGGGGAGGGACTTTGGATCAACCCAAATACAAATACCATAGCTTCTCTTTTAGTTCTTGGAAAGTCTCCAAGTTTCTTTTGTTTCTTTGTGTTTTCTTACCTAACATTTATGATCCATAGATCCATACACCCTAATTTTCAAAGCTCCTCTTTGTTTGATACCATTTGAAGGAATTTATTTTACCACTTTAGGAAGTTCACAGAAAATTGCAAGTTCCCACTCTTTGGTAGTTATGTCTAATTGTGGCTGAGCAGTTTAAACTGCTGTCCAATTAGTTTCAACAATTTCTTCCTATTTGGGGATGTTTTCCAAACCAGCATAGCCTGTGAGGCCATCTATAGCACATCACATTGTATAGTTAGCAGTTTAGCAGCTGTGGTAAGAAGACATGCCTGATTCTATATAGTCTGGGACAGAGATGGACACAGGACCAGCAGTACCAAACACTATATTGTCTTCAGATTTACTTCCTTTGCATGACCAGACCTGGTTATCAGGTCAAGTTCCTGTGCTAGACTCTATTTCCCCTCAGTATAAGGATCCTTTCCTAGTGAAGAACCCAGTTCCATGCAGCAAGCTTCTTGCAAGCTTCTAGTTTGCCAAGTGTGCCCTGATACATTAGAATCCCAGTGGTTAATGTAGTAGCTTAGATTTAAGTTAGGATTCCCTTTTTTCCTTCTCCACACACATATATTTTTTTAAACCTGTCTAGGTTTTTTTTTTTTTTTAAGATTTTATTTATTTGAGAGAGAGGGAGAGAGAGCACAAGAAGGCCAAGGGGCAGACTGAGAGGGAGAAGCAGACTCCCTGCTGAGCAGGGACTTGATCCGAATGCAGGGCTCGATTCCAGGACACTGAGATCATGACCTGAGCTGAAAGCAGATGCTTAACCCACTGAGCCATCCAGATGCACTGCCCCCACCACCCCCACCCCACTGCCATAATTTTAAAAAGTAAAATTCTGAATGTGAATCTCCAGAATTTAGTGTTTTCCTCTCAGGGCCCAAAACTTTCATATCCATGCACTCTGGTCCCCTTGTTTGTTTGGCACCCTCCCTTCACTTTCCTCACAAGTCTTTGAATAATAGGTTTGGCTTCTCCCTACCCTTTAATCTCATCTTTTGAGGTCCATAGAGAGTCTCTGGATCCTGAAACTCTAGCTGGCTTACTTCAGGGGAGACCATCTGATTACAACTTGGGGGGAATAGCATGGGGAAAAAGAGAAGTGGCAGTGAATGAATGCAGATGCTGATCTCTGTCTGGTGATCTAGCATGAGGAGAGAATGGGAAAGGGGTAAAAAAAAAAAAAGTTAAAGGGAGAATCCAGAGTGGTGGAGCTGCCTGGAGCTGTAACTAGAAGGTGCTTCAGTGAAGCAACTTCTCTTAGAATGAATGTGTGACAGCCAGCTTTTCACCTAGAACTCACAAGATGTCTCGAGCCAGAGAGAGCCCAAAGAAGTTCTTTCTGAGCAAGTTTCCGTGCGATTCTCTCCATCTTCTACAGCATCTGACTCACAGAACACATGCACACCAACACACACACAATTACACAGAAGGCAAACTTTACTAATCACTGTGAAATAATATTCCATTGGTCTGAAATTTTCGCTAACCCCCTCCGATAATACCCAAGGATATTTAAGCTAAGAGCAATTCGTTGTACAATTAGAAAAACTTAAATTTAAGATGCAAAAATTTTTTAAGGAGTGAACAGCATGGACTAATTCTTATCCATTGTAAAGTCTAAATAATTGAAATCAGGTTCTTTCCCATTTAGCTGGGGGAAGGGATTAGAAAGTAGAAGGCACAGATATCTGAAGTTTTGAAGGGAAGAGAAATATCCAGAATTTCAAAGACAAGTTGCCTTCTATTTAAAAATTTGCCCAAAGGGACAAAGGTGATATGAGTGGAGAGCTCTATTTCAGTAGAGCAAAGGAACAGAAATGAGACTACAGCAAATGAGCAGTTATGAAATGAAAGCAGCCAATGTAGACTCACTGAGGAAGGATGGCATTGAAAGGAAAGAAATATGTAATTGCAGTGAAGACTGGGGCCACGTGGAGGTTTTTTCTAAAGATAAGTATAAAAAAATTTAAAGAACATGTAGTTTTTTTCTTATTCTCATATCTATATCTCTTTCTTCCAAGGTAATTCAGGCCTATAAATAATTCTCAAACTTTTTTATAAATATGAATTTTCCATATTATAATGTAGTGCCCTAAAATATACTATAAAAGTCTTGTAAACCACTTAGCTAAAAAAAAAAAAAAAAGTTAAGCAGATGCACCAGTTTTAGTAGTAGTCATATTAAAATTTATAATAAAATTTCACATCTCAAATCCAGGCCATGCCAATAATTCCTGGTAAACACCCTGTAATAGCTGATGGGACAACTCTGTATCATAGATCTCTATAAAACAATCCTAGGCAGATTCTTTCCTGAGCAAATCACAAATTTTGAAAGGGCAATCTTTTCCTCTGAAGCTAAAATGTCATTTGTATTCCAGGATATTTTATAAAGTGATAGGCTGTCTTTCCTTGTCCTTATTTCCTTCCTTCGTTTTGTATTGTAACAAATGGCTGAGAAACGCTGAGCTACAAAAAAGCACTTCAACACTTAGCATTTAAATGAGGATTCTAACTGGGAATAGGCTGTACGCTTTCTCTGTTCTGTGGCCTCTAAGGGAAAGCTGCTAAGGAATAGCTCAAGCTACTATTCCCAGAAAGCCTGGGATTACAGGAACCTCTTCTGGGATCGTTATGGAGGCAGAGAATTTTGTTTTGTTTGTTGATTTTGTTACTTTGGTCCCTGTAGAAAGGAACTTTAGAAAATATTCCTGTTCTTATTTGCATTGATGGATACAATACCAGTTTATTTCAGGATCAAGAAGATAGGTGTATATGGTAACTCTAAGAATTATCCTACAAAACAAGTGAACACAGTTCAAGGTGAGAAATTGACAAGTTTTGGCACTTTATCATTTTTACTATTTAATGGAACTAAATCTAAATAGAAGGTAAAAATGATCTGTCCTCAATCCAACGCAACTATCAACTTCTGTTGCCTTTGCTAATCAACCACAGCTCAAACAGAAATAAACTCAAATATATATTTGAATGAATTTTCTCTTTTTTTACTAATTTTTATTCTTGATTTTTCTCACCAAGGACAGTTGGCCATATATATATGATGTTCTCCAAGAGTCACTCTAATCACTGACTCTAGATCTCTCAGACACAAGATAGGAGATTTCTTTTCCTATTCCTCTTCTTCCAATTTTGAACTCTGGTAGTATTTGGAAGATTTAGACAAAGAGAAAGATATGTAGTTGAAAATGTTACAGAAGTATAGATGAGGCAAGATGAGCTAGCAGTTGATAACTATTAAAGCAGAGTTATAGGGGGTCTGTTGTATATACTGTTCTCTCTGTTGAAAAAAATGAAATTTAGGGGGCACATGGGTGGCTCAGTCAATTAAGCATCTGCCTTTGGCTCAGGTCATGATCCCAGGGGCCTAAGATCCAGCCTCACATCAGGCTCCTTGCTCAGCAGGAGTCTACTTCTCCCTCTGCCCTCTGCTCATGCTCCCTCTCCCTCTCAAATAAATAAATAAAATCTTTAAGAAAAAATGAAATTTTCCATAACATAAAATTAAATAATGAACTACTTCTGAACCAACCATGTATGCAATGTTGGCTCCACCAGATACCTTGGATTAAGGTGAAGAAATGTCAAACGAGATACTATGGTTCACTATTTATTATCCTGGCTACTGGTGTGTAATAGAATCTTTAAAGTCAGATATGGTGAGCCTGAGGAGCTTGAGTAAAGGAAAAAGACTGAGATTTATGGCAACAAAAGAGAATGAAGAGGAAATTTCTCACAATGCAGGATCGTTTAAGTGTGGCCTAGAAAACCTAAGGATTTCCTCTATGGAGTGGTACAGAAAGACTGAACTACTGGCCCACTTACAGGACCTTATGAGGATAACTGGAACACAGCCTCATACTGTGCTGGTTCCAGGGGATGATGAAGTTGGGGAAACAACCAAAACTGAATTTGGACTGGTCAGGTAATGGTGAATTTAAGTGATTCCTTTATGGTCTGATTGCTCTTGGCTTAAAGATAACTCTGACCTTAGAAGCATACAAAGAAATGATACAATCAATAACAAGGGCCTACAATAAAGATTGAGAAAAACAAGCCATAAAAGTTTGGCTTATAATGAGACTGGAGAGTCTGTCCAGAGTGAATGGTAGTTTCTTTTGAGAGGCCCTCAGAGTGTAGGTATATTTTAGTGGCAAGCAATGGGGAATGTTATTTATGTGAATTGAGCTCAGTCTCCCCCAGGCTAGTCTTTTACTTAGGATAAAAAATCTGCTTTCTGAAAAGCAAGGGTTTATCCTAAGAAAAATTATATTGACCTCTCTCTTCAAGGCCTATGAATTCTCTGCCTTTCTGATGGAGACAGAACAGAGTTACTTCTCTTTCTTTCTTTCTTTCTTTCTTTTCTTTCTTTTCTTTCTTTTCTTTCTTTCTTTCTTCTTTCCTCTCTAGACCAACACTGTGTTTATTCACTACATCTGCCTGTCACGTGCTTGAATTAGGGTTCTTGGGGAATTTGTTTTTGCCACTGACTCTTACTTTGAATGTAAGGGGAATCAAAAGGCAAAACAGCTCTAAAGATTCCAAGTGTCTCTTTAAAAGCTGTTACATAAAAACAATGAAATGGAGGACACCACAATAATTCTTGGACTCCTGCAAATCCTAAGATGTGCTATAAAAACGGGTCTTTATCCTTAGGAAAATATCATCAGAACTAGCTTTCTTCTGCTATACATAAAATCTTAACATCAGAACATCAGAAGCACAGAGTACAGATAGTTTTCTGAATGATCTCCAAACAAGCACAACCTACTACAATGAAAAAAAAAAGAGGGGGGGGATTTGAGGTTTTTAGCAAAAGATAGTACTCTACACATGTACTCCAAATAGAAGAGTCTGCAGACAGTTTGAAGTGAGATGAATGAAATAATAGAATGAAATAATATAAATTCATTGGATAAATAAGTGTAAGAGATAATTTAAATAAGCTAACAGAACTAATATTTTTTAACATAAGCTTTTGTTTCTTAATGTCAGACTTCTAAATGTGTATCAGACTACTGTTAATATCATTAAAATCCTCAGAAGAATTGAATGCCAGAGAAAGAGGGATGGGCATGCCAGAAAGGTCAGTGGTCCAGTGTTCTGGCTCCTGAGCTACAAACGTGGGCAGGGAAAACAAAGCAAGGTCCTGTCTGAAGGTGGAGGGCTTAGTGGTAAAAGCTGTGAGTGCCATAGATTCAAATTCCTGTCTTACCGCTACAAGCTCTGTGTATTTGGCCAGTTACAGACTGAACATATACTAACTGTTGGTTCACTTTATTATTATTCCTGAGATAGATTTTGTCCCAGGATATGGGGCAGAGCTAAAGCTAATCCTAAGTTACCCTTTTTCAGAAGACTATAGTGATACAGAAGTAAGGACTTAAGTAAACCATGGAAACTTCTACTTTTAAACTAGAAAATATGAAAAAGCTCTACTTCTGAGAACTGATACCCACTTACAGAAGTTGCTGAACTTAAGAAAAGTCTGAGCTTAAATTAAGGTTAAAGTTTCCTGTCATGGCTCTTCCCTTATGTAAAATATTTTGTATGCAAAGTTCAGTTCAAAACACATTCATCAGTGAGCATAGTGGTTCAGCTTGGGGCCTTGACAACCATGTTTTCTGTGTTCAAATGCCACCTGGATCATTACTAGTTGTTAGGTGATCTTGCCAAGTTATTTAAGATCTCTGGGTGTCAGTTCCCTCACCTATAAAATGGAGATGACCATAGTATCTACTTTGGAGGATCAGTATAAGGATTTGTAAAGCACTTAGAATGGTGCCTGCCTATATTGCAAGTTACCCATTATTACAATTTTGCTTAATTTTCACATAAAAGACACAATGACAAATAAGGCAAGATGTCTGATCCTAGAGGAGTTTCTGGGCTAGTGAAGAAGACAGATTCAAAGGCAGAATTCCAATAAAATGTATTAGGTGCCACGATGGCTTAACCTGCCACTGGATATAATGGGGGCAGAGAGAAGAGGTAGCTAATTTACCCTGGAAAGACTTCCAGGAGAAGGGAATACCTAAACTAAGTCTTCAAAGATGAGTAAATGGCAAGGTTCTTATGGAATCTTTGGAATTTTTTAGCCGAAAAACATTTCATCCAAATGTCCTGATTTTATTTTTTTAAGATTTTATATATTTATTCATGAGACACACACACAGAGAGAGAGAGAGGCAGAGACACAGACAGAGGGAGAAGCAGGCTCCACGCAGGGATCCTGATGTGGGACTCGATCCCAGGACTCCAGGATCATGCCCTGGGCCGAAGGCAGGCGCTAAACCACTGAGCCACCCAGGGATCCTCCTAAATGTCCTGATTTTAATAATAGTAAACACCCAGTAGAGGAAAGAGAATTTGATCTTATCAATTGGAAAAGAAAAAAGCTAAGAGTAAATGGAGCCCAGGAAAAAGGGATTTGTATTTATAGTCCCAAGAGAAAATAGTATTGCCCAATATATAGCATTAAACCAATTGTCCCAGCTGGGAAAAAGAGAAAAAAGTAAATTCTTTCCATGGAAGAGAGAGGGTTTGGATTGAAACTCCTTCTTTTTTTTTTCTTTTTATAGAATAACACCCGATGCTCATCCCGTCAAGTGCCTACCTCAGTGCCCGTCCCCCAGTCACCCCCACCCCCCGCCCACCTCCCCTAGTTCATTTCCCAGAGTTAGGTGAAACTCCTTTTTTAATATCTCTGTTTACATAATATCACAAAAAGGAGATCCTTCTTTGTGTCATATTGTCATCCACACACACACACAAAATAAACATGTATCACAGAGCATCTGCCTTATTGCTTATACAAACTGGTTTCATTAAGAAAAGCTGTCTCTTCTCAGGACCTCTTAGCTTTTGTAAATGATGATGATGATGATGATACTAATAAATATCATTAACTGATTGACTATTATTAGCTAACCAATCATTATTATTCATGGCAGGAAGTATAGAGACTCTGAAAGGAATAATGTAGGGCTTAAGTTGTTGACAAATCAATGACAAAACTGGAAATTAAACTTCTGTGATCATGTCTCAAGCCTTTATAAGGACCTCCAACAGTGCAGCTACTAACCTAATCCCCTTCAGAGTCACCCCATGAATCCCAAGTTTTTTCATGGGTTATGAATTTATTGATCAGAGAAGCTAATAGTATGTAATTATGATATTTGCATATTATTTTCCACATTCCAAAGCAATTTTTCACTTACCTTTTATTTTCCTAAATTCAGAGATTCCCAGCCTCTCTGAGGATGAGAATTTTTTTTAATGTAACAAAAGTTAGTGCATCCTCACTTGATTGCACTTATTCTTTTGTATCTGTTAGTGGGAAAAACTTAACAGAAACTTAACATGACAACAAATTATCATGAATTCAGTAATTTTAAGTTTGCATTTTATTGTTCATAATATACATTTTAGAAATAGTAGCACATGTATGTCGAGAACAATAATTTTAACTGTAGATGCCCGGAGAGAGTGTGGATGCAAGACAACCCCCTTACATGAAGCCCTTGCTAATCAGGGGTTCTGCAAGTAATTATCAGGTGAAATTTCAGAGAAATTCATAGAAAGGTTACTCTAAATACATAAATGTACAGAACCAAGGAATAATGTTTTTCAAAGGCTGCCTTAAAACCCAAAGATTTTTGATAAATTCTTGCACCACTGAAGAAAAGAAATTGACTCTGTTTAAATCCTTTGGAAATAAGTAGAAGCAGTGATCTTTGTAAAGAATGAGAGCAGAGCCATAGTTAACCTCTGTCTTCCAGTGCATCCTTCTGATCTGGTCATCAAATTGGGCAGGTGAGGTGGAGGTGGGAGAGAGGGAGATAGAGAGAGAAGAGAAGAGAAATGGACAGAACCGGAGAAAACCTAGGATCATTATGAGACATCATTTGAAATAAAATGAAGGCAAAAGTTAAGGAAAAATGCGTTCTAGGCCCATTCATGCCAGATGAGTGAGTGTACTGGAGATGAAAAGTCAAATTGGCTCATCTCTGGCCACCATTATAACCATCACCATCTGCTTGGCTGTATCACGCGTTCCCATTCTTTTTTTGGGGAGCCGTTGGGATTAAGGAAAGCAAACTCAAAGAAAATATTTTTCTTAAGTTACTAAAGGATAATTTGCAGAATTGTTCCAACAAGAAGAAATGGTGGAGAATCCTTTTTAAAAATTTTTCCAGTCATCTTGCCTTGAGAACCCCAGTAAAACTGCATATTGTGAGTGACATCTTTATTTCCTCCTTTCCAGCCCAAGACTTTCTGTTGATGGACTTTTTTGACAGTAATTTCAGGCAAGCCTACAATTGAACAGCCAAGCAGAAATTGTGGTTCTCTATTTGTTAAATGCTTTTGAGGTCCTTACATAAAAGGTTGATAATGAAGTATTAAGAGAAACATCTGAAAGGCTGTGGTTGGTCAAATTTCTCTGCGTGGCACAAAAGGGGAAGATGACCTTGTGCAGAACCCTGATAGTTCCATTATAAGAATAATCAAGATTTAATGTTAAATTTAAAAATCACTCCTCAAATGCTACCAAAAACAGATTCTTGGCAAAGTACAAATGTTTAATTCAAATTGGGGCTTATAGAGAAAAAGCAATTAAAATCTAATTGCATTATACAGGAGATTTGTACATTTTCTCCTCTAAGTCAGGCAAGACGAGAAGGGGTTCTTAAACCCTGTTTTCAAATTAGAACTTTCTTTCACATCTCTTTTTCTTTTTTCTTTTTGAATCCAGACACTTGAATTTGGACAGACAAGCAACCCAGCCACCTTTCACTGTGGCTGTGTCAGTATCGGAATGAAATGAACATGACCCCCTCCAGCAGGGAAGGAACACACAGTAAAGGTATTTTTTATAGAACAATTCTTCACACTGCCCTGGTGACTGGGGAAAGGAATCTCGTGTTTCTCTTTTGCTGATACTGAATCAGCTGAAGAATACCATGAGCATCAGTAGAAATGCTCTGAAATAGTCTCTGCTCTCTTTTGTCTTTTTGTTCTCATGAGGGGGAAAAATACTTTTTTAAAACATGAAATATTTAATTAAAATGCCAATTAAAAATTGACCAATTATTTGGTGGTTCATTTTGTAATCAGAAGTGTTGCAAATTACTGCCTTTACTTGCCAATCATTATATAAATTTGGTGTATTTCTTACCAACTCTGTAATAAAGACGGCTATACTCATTTATGATAAGAATATACTCTTGGCACAGGAAGCTGATTTCAGCAAAGAAATCCCTGTCCTTGCTTCCTCAACAGTTTATGTAGCAATTGGATTCATACCTTGGTTAAACAGACGGTCAAAATGCAAACTGATAAAGAGAGAGACTGAGCTTATATATTCAATTGGGGGGAAAACTCCACATACCCTAGTAACCTGCACTTCCCAGGTCTTTTTTCTGTATCTCATTGCGTAGTTGCTTGTTAACATTTCCACGTGCAGATACTTTATGTGGTTTCCAAGAGCTAAATAAAACTGACAATAATATCATCTATCATTTGTGAGGTGGTTTATAGTTTCCAAAGCACTTTCAACAACATCACCTCATTTTCTGAGTAATTTAGAAATGTTTGTGAATTGTATACATTAAATAAAATTGTAGGAAGTTTAGATTCCTAAAATATTTCACTTAAAATGTGTTTGTTAACCCAATACTAACTCAACAGATCAAGCTAATTTTTATTTCTAAGACATGATGATATGAGCAGTTACTTGGAATATTCTGCAAAAAGTAAAGTTAAGTCAGAAAGTGCAAAGTAAATAAGATTCCATTGCATTTTGTCTCCAGCCTTCACCTCATCTCATCAGATTCAAACACAGTAGAACTTGCTTTGAACCACCTTCCTTTTCTCCACAATGCTGATATCAGGATTTGGTTATAGAGAAAGGGGGGGTACTGTCCATTTTCCCCAAAACTACTTAGAATTATTTGTGTTACAGCAATTTATTAATCTATTTTTAAATCTTTACTTTATTGGTCAGTGTCCTAAAGATTTGCTGAAATCAGCCATAAATTTAGGAAGAGCCTCTACTCTATAGAACAGTTTTTCCTAGGAGAGATCCCAAATCTTTCTACATTTAGGGAAATGAAAAGAGCTCTCTACCATATACTACATACATTGACCTAGTCTCAGTTCCACGTACAAGTCCAGGTTACTTACCAGGTGTAGCCAAGTCGGAGGATACAGGTCAAAAGGAAGATGCACACAGAAGGCTTCGTAAGCAACATAATCCTCTGGAGTAGCAGAGATAGAAAATTCTAAAAACTTAGGAGACAGACAAGATGGGGAAATATACTCCTCCGTGGTAATGGGATGGAATTCCCCTCAAGCCCCAACTTTCGTGGTGTGTAAGCGATCCCAAACAGAGTTAAGAGGAGGTGAAATGGAGCTGCCAAACTTCCAAAGAAGAGATTATCTACTTAATTAAAGTTTTTTTTTTCCCTTCTAAGTCCTTCAGCCAATCAGAACTCAAGTGCTAGAGAAAGATTGAGTCGATCAAAAGAACACTCCAGGATCCTCCCAGACAAATGCAGAAGAAGGAGACCGAGGAAAAGGGGACAAAGAGAGGAACACGGAGAAAGAGGACAAAGAAAGAAGCGGGGGAGGAAAAGAGACATAGCAAATCCCCTCCACATAATCACCGCTTGGAGTTTCTGTCCTCCCTCTTGCCTATGCCCTCCCGCCCACCACAACCTCCCCCACCCATGCACACTCACAGAGACCCAGACACAGAGAGGAGAGCCTGGTCCCCAAGGGGATTTAGAAGGGACTGTGCTTTCCCCGATGTCCTTTGTAGGGCTTTGAGACTTAATCTGCATTCAGAGTAGCTTTCTTCAGAGAAAAATATACTATGTACTGGGTGAACCTCAGCCCCCTGATTTGAGAATGTGAGGATTCAACCCAACCACCTCTATAAGTTAGAAAGAAGCTTAGGATACTTTAGGGAACCTGATGGTTTCTTCCTTTCATCTTTTCCATGGAACACTCAATTGTTGAACACCTATTGCATTCTCAACCCTACACTAGGCATTGTGGACATTAAATGGACATGAAATTACATTATTTTTTTAAAAAAAAACAAAACATGATTTCTGCCCTTAGAGACCTTGACAGCCCAGGAAGGTAAGTAATATAAGAATGTAATTTAATAAGGTATTAAGTTGCTACAAACTGACTATAAGTCATATAGGCTTATTTAGGGAAGGTTTTCTAAAGAAGGTAGAATTTGAACTACAAAGAAGGATTGAGATTTCAATAGGCAGCCAAAACCCTACCCTCTTAAAACTCCGGTGGTGAAGCAAGTAGGGCACTGAAGCTTCTTGCTCACACATCTCTGAGTTGCTGTCCCTTCTGTCCACTAGGGAGGAAGAGTCACCCCAGTCACAGTGCTGGGGTCCTCGAAGGGCTCCCAACTTACTTCCATATGGCCATGTCTTCTGCTTTGGCATCCACATCACCTTTCCTGAGGGTTCCCCAGAGGCAATGGTCTGTCTTTGTTCTCTTCTTTTTATCCTTGTTGCTCCCTTTTCAGAACCCTTCCCAGCCAGATCTACACTGGAAAACTCAACTAGAAAATAAAGAATTATCAGATTAATTTATTGTCAAATTATTCAGGCTGGATGACTAAGGACTCTTGAGCTGGATATTTTGACTGGGTAACTTTGTTGACCACCTGGAATCTTCCAGACCAGGCCTGTATTTGGGATTCCTAAGGGTGAGATGAACTTGGTCAGTTTTGACTTCCACTCAACTTCAGGTTGCTCACTCTCTCTTCTTTTCTCCCTCAGCTATATTGAGATATGATTAACAAATAAAAATTGTATAAATTTAAGGTATACAATGTGATGGTCTGATATATGTATATATTATATTATGACATGATTGTCACAATCAAGTTAATTCACACATCTATCACTTCACATGGTTACCATGTGTGAGTGTACATGTGTGTGTGTCTATGTGGTGAGAAAAATAAGATCTGTCTTAGCAAATTTCAAGTACACAATACAGTATTATTAACTATAGTCATTATGCTGTACATTAAATCCCCAGAACTTATTACTTACAACTGAAAGTTTGTACCCTCTGTAGGTCTTTCTGTCCTTTGTCATTCAGAAAGGGAGCAGCCAGGGGCACTTGGGTGGCTCAGTTGGTTAAGCATCTGACTCTCCATTTCAGCTCAGGTAAGGTCATGCTCTTGGATTTCAGTCTGCATTCCTTGATTTAGCAAGGATTCTGCTTCCTCTCTCCCTTGGTAACCCCCTCTCCCCTTGTTCTCTCTCTCTCTCTCTCTCCTTCTCTCAAATAAATAAATAAATAAATAAATAAATAAATAAATAAAATCTTTTTTTAAAAAAAAGGAAAAGAAAAAAGAAAGCGAGCAGCCAAGTCTATTTAAGACCTAGAGCCAAGTCCTAGGAAGGTAAAGAGTAATGATTCCTGAATTTCAATCTTGATTCTTCCCTGATAATAGGGACAAGGTTCTTTCCATTTACCTTATTAGGGAACTAATTCCTAATTATGTGAAAAACTTCCCACACCTGTTGTACAAAATTAATGCATTCTCACTGTAAAAATTTAAATGTGATAAAAATATAGAGAGTGTAAATCCTCTTTGATGATCCACCTCCTATTCTATACTCTAGTATAACAACTGTTAAGTTTTAGATGATCTTATAGGTTTTAAAATATACATAAATGAATATAAATATGTATATAAAAATGTTTACCCAAATGGGATTATATAAATTATATTTGCAAGTTGCTTTTCTCATTTAATAATATTTATATATTTTTTAAATTTATTTTTTATTTTATTTTTTATTTTATTTTTCATTTAATAATATTTAATGCAGCTTTCTATAGTAGGGCCTAAAGATCTCTCTTTTCTTTTTTTAAGGAGCAAGACTGAATAAATTGTTGTACATAAATTGTTGGCGCTCTTATTTTGCAGAACATTTGGGTTGTTTTCAGCTTAGCAAAAGAATTGACAACTTTTAAATTTATTCCAATTTGGACTTGGGTGTTGTTGCTCTTTTTTTTTTTTTTTTACATAGTTATATCTTATTTTATTTTATTTAAATGTTGTGCTTTGCTCACCATGCTCCTGGAGAATAGAGTTATCTCAATGTCTTAGGTGTGATGGATTATATATGTGCATATATTTTCATACCTCTTAATCCCCTTTACCTATTTGACCCATACAACCCCTCCCCCTCCCTATCCCCTCTGGCAACCACCAGCTAGTTCTCTGTATTCCTGAGTCTGTTTCTGGTTGATTGGTTTGTGTGTTATGGGTTTTTATAACCTTCTTTTTTTAAAATTGAGACATAATTGACATATAACCTTGTGTAACTTTAGGTGTGCAATGTGTTGGTCTGATTCATTACAATATGATTACCATTGTAGTGTTAGCTAACACCTCTATCATTTCACATAATTATCATTTCTTCTTCATGGGGAAAACATTTAAGATCTAGCCTGTTAGCAACTTTGAAGTTTGTAATTTTCTCAATCTCTCATCTCTACAGATCCTATGATTGGAATTTCTTCTCGATGTCCTCAAAGAGAGGGTTCTATGTAAAATAAACTGCACTTGCATAATTCCTCTAAAAATGAACTCTATTGCATTGTTTAATAACTTTTAACATTGTAGACATTTGAAAAGATTTTTTTAGGTTTCCTGGAATTTTATACTAACAACTGATATATTGAAGCATTTTACAATCAAATTTCTGAATCTTCTTCTACCCTTGTTTATCCAGAGATAAGATGTTTGCTTGCTAATATCCTTTTAGACCTAAAAATGTGGAGATAAAGGCACAGGGCAGAAAAACAATATACTAAGTACTCTAAGTGGTAAGCTCTTTAAAAAAATTTTTTTTAATTTATTTTTATATTTGAGAAAGAGACAGCAAGCCAGGGGAGGGGCAGAGGAAGAGGGAGAGGGAGAGAGAGAGAATCTCAAGCGGACTCCTCGCGAGCACAGAGCCCAACACAGGACTTGATCCCACAACCTGGAGGTCGTGACCTGAGCTAAAATCAAGAGTTGGATGCTTAACCAACTGAGCCACCCAGGCACCTGAGTGGTAAACTCTTTTAAATGATTATTAATGTCCTAACACTATTCTGTATCTTTAAATCCCTATTTAAAACTTTGATAATGGCACATTTGCTTTGTTGTACTTTTTCCTGAGAAAACATAGAAATGTTCATTTGTCTAATTGGCAAAAACTTAATGGTCTATGATGTGTCAAGCCCTCTGTAAAACCCTGAATTATAATATCTGTCACCACATTTATAGTCTGGAAGAAACAGACCAGTAAACACTCAGAAGTGCTAAGGGAAAGAAATGCAAGAGGTGCTATGGAAGCATAATGGCCGTGTACCTAAAGAAACAGGGGCGAGCAGACAGGTTTCTGAGCATATGTAAAGACTTGGTTGAGTCCAAAAAATAAATAATAGTTCATCAATAGTCACAAGGAGGAAAGGAGGTCCTACACAGAAGGAATAACAAATTTGTGAAGCAACAGGGTACATGTGGAGAACTATAAGTAATTCTCTCTGGCTGCAGTGTGTGTAACATGGAAATAGAAGGAAGGCCAGAAAATTAGGTGCAGGTGGGGAAGGACTTTGTGCTGAGGAGTTTGGATTTTATCCTGAAGGCAACCAGAAACCACCAAAGGGTGATAGCAGATGTGTGACATAAAATTTGTGTACCAAAGGGACTATTTTTTAACAATGATGGAAGATGGCATGGATGAGACTAGAGGCAGAGACAATTTAGGGCCAGTTGCAGAAAACCAAGTGAGAAGAGACAAATACTGAACCATGTTAAGTGAATAGAAGAAGATGGAATTAGCTCTTTAATATAACAAAGGCCACTATGATTGAATATCTGCTTAGCGCTTCATGCTTATTAAGTTTCAATATTTATTTGTTAATATTTTAATCTGTTGTTCTCTAGAGTATTTTTTAAAAATCTATTCTTAATGTTGAGGGCAGGGGCACCTGGGTAGTTCAGTTGGTTAAGTGTCCAATTCTTGATTTTGGCTCAGGTCATGATCTCAGCGTTGTGAGATTGAGCCCTGAGTTGGGCTCTGCACTCAAGTATGGAGCCTGCTTAAGATTCTCTCTCTCCCTCTCCCTCTGCTTCTACCCACACCCCCACCCATCCGTGTGTATGGGTGCTCTCTCTCTCTCCCTCTTTATTTATTTTTTAAAGGATTATTTATTTATTTATTTATTTATTTATTTATTTATTTATGAGAGAGAGAGAGAGAGGCAGAGACACAGGCAGAGGGAGAAGCAGGCTCCACGCAGGAAGCCCGATATGGGACTTGATCCGGGATATCCAGGATCATGCCCTGGGTTGAAGGCGGCACTAAACCGCTGAGCCACCCGGGCTGCCCAGAAATAGAAATATTTTCAACATCTATGTTGCTCTTACAAACTATTAGGATGAAAAAAACAGCCCTATTTAAAAACAGCTAACTTATGTGGGTAAGCTCTTCAAAGTTCAGAAATAAAAATATCCAAAAGGCAGATGAAAAAATTCAGCTTTACTGATTATAAGAGAAAAGACAGATTAAAATAGTGAGATACCACCTTCATTTATCAAACTGACAAAAATTTGGGGTGCCTGGGTGGCTCAGTTGGATAAGTGTCTGCTTTCAGCTCAGGTCATGATCTTGGAGTCCTGGGGTAGAGTTCCATGTCTGGCTCCTTGCTAGGTGGGAAGTCTGCTTCTCCCTCTACCATTCCCACACTCATGCTCTCTCTCTCTAGTAAATAAATAAAATTTTTAAAAATCTGGCAAAAGTTTTTCTAAAATGAGATGCAAGTCACCTGGGTTGTTCAGCTGATTGAGCATCCGATCTTTGGTTGCAGCACAGGTCATGATCTCACAGTTGTGGGATTCAACCCCACATCAGGCTCTGTTCTCATCATAGAGTCTGCTTCAGATTCTCTCTCCCTCTCCCTCCCATTCTCTCTCTCAAATAAATAAAATATTTTTAAAAAAATGAGACCCAGCTTTGACAAGAATATTGTGTTTTGTCAAATGGTCATTTTACACACTGATGGTAGGAGTGTGAATTAATCCAATGCTCTGGAGAGCAATTTGATAATATGAATTTAAAACTTTAATCAGGGCAGCCCCAGTGGTTTAGCGCCGCCTTCAGCCCAGGGTGTGATCCTGGAGACCTGGGATCAAGTCTCATGTCAGTCTCCCCGCGTGGAGCTTGCTTCTCCCTCTGCCTGTGTCTCTGCCTCTCTTTCTCCGTATCTCTCTCTGTCTCTCATGAATAAATAAATAAAATCTTCAAAAAAATAAAATTTCAATCATAAAAAAGTTAAAAATAAATAAAATTTCAATCATATTAATACATTTGATCCAATAATTCCAACTTTATGATTTTATCTTAAGAAAGCAATCAGACAGTGTTTATCAGGACATACATACAAGGATATTCACTGAACTGTTATAAATAATAGCTTTAGTAGAACACTTTGGAGTGTCTACCCAGCTTATAATGACTGCTTTTATGGGCTATCCTACCTCCAGTGGGGGATATTCAGGAGCAATTTTGTGCCACACAGCAGCCTTCTGCCATTCCCACCACAAATGATTAAAAGCTGGTATTATCCAGCTGAGATAGTTTTCTTTACCTGAGAATTTGGATGAGAAGCGAAATGACAAAGAGGAAATGGTATCTCTGCCAAGTTGAGCTTCTCAGGGTATTCGAGAATATTCCACATATTTTTTTTTTTCAAAAGAAGAAGAATGCTGATGGTAGAAAAGATAAGTATAGGATAGCAAAGTGCTTCCTAAAATAGATGACTTAGAGAATCTAGAAGCCCTGTAAGAGTGGATGGAAGGGCCCAAGACTGAACATAAGCTTTTGTACAACCAAGAAAGGATGACAGCAACTTACTTGATTCCTGCCTGTGATAGTTTAATGCTGAATAACGTAACTTGTGGAAGTGATCCTCTTTCACAGTAAATGACCTCTACTTAGAATTCTCAGTCTTTAAATGGAAAGGCTAGGCAAGGGGGATCCCTGGGTAGCTCAGCGGTTTAGTGCCTGCCTTCAGTCCAGGGCATAATCCTGGAGTTCCGGGATCAAGACCCACATCAGGCTCCCTGCATGGAGCCTGCTTCTTCCTCTGCCTGTGTCTCTGCCTCTCTCTCCCTCTCTCTGTGTATCTCATGAATAAATAAATAAAATCTTTAAAAAAAAAAAAAAAAAGGAAAGGCAAGGCAGGAAGCATCAGTAACCCAGGATCCTGATTAACCCATTCCTTTTTACTCTACTGCGCCATTTCCACTGGATGCCAAGATTGGAAGAAATATACCAAGCCTAAGAAAGAAAAATTGATAGGGAAAACTACTTTTTTTTTTTAGCATGCCTTTGCTGTTCCCATGTTTTATTCCTAAACAAGATTGTTTTGTTTGGTTTTCTGAACTTATACTAATGAAAGTGTACTGTATGTATTCTTCTGCAATTTGCTTTTTTTCATTTAACATTACATTCCTGAGATTATCCATGCTGTTATGTGTAGCTGTAATGAATTTATTTTCCATGTGATACGGAGTATTCAGTTGCATAGATTTATCCATTTTACTGTTGATAGTATTTGGATTGTGTCAGACCTTTTGCTAGTATTTAGCAGTGGCGCTATGAGAATTCTTATACATGTTTTTTGGTACACACGTTCCAACAGTTTCTTTAGTGTATATACCTAAAGTGGCATTTGTGATCATAGGGTTGGTGCATCTTCTATTTTACAAGATGATGTTAAGTTATTTTCCAAAGCAATTGCATCAACTTACACTCCAACTAGCATTTTGTACCCCTTTAGGCACTTTATGATGTATATGTTGAAATCTTTCACCTACTTTTTTTATTAGATTGTCTTTCCTCTTTTATTTTTTTATTTTTATTTTTTTAAGATTTTATTTATTTATTCATAGAGACGCAGAGAGAGAGAGGCAGAGACACAGGCAGAGGGAGAAGCAGCACCATGCAGAGAGCCTGAGGTGGGACTTGATCCAGGATCTCCAGGATCACGCCCTGGGCTGCAGGCGGCGCTAAACCGCTGTGCCACTGGGGCTGCCCTCTTTCCTCTTTTAATGATGTATACTATATTCTTTATGTCTTGTCTTATTAAAATGTAATAATTTAGTATTATTACTGACAGTAATTTATACACATTACTATTATTATTATCACTAATGGTTCATGCCTCTGTATCTTAATTAAGAAATCCTTCCTTGCCCCCAGGTTGTAAAGGTAGTCTCTCGTGTCGAACTTAACAAATAAGTAATTATATGTGAAACTCATAGAACAGTACTTGGGGGGCAGCCCAGGTGGCTCAGAGGTTTAGCGCCACCTTCACCCCAGGGTTGGGATCCTGGAGACCCGAGATCGAGTTCCACGTCAGGCTCCCTGCATGGAGCCTGCTTCTCCCTCTGCCTGTGTCTCTGCCTCTCTTTCTCTCTATGTCTCTCATGAATAAATAAATAAAATCTTTTTTTTAAAAAAGAAAGCAAATTAGCTATTTTTTAAAAGATTTATTTATTTCTGTATTTACTTACCTTCTTACTTACTTATTTAGAAAAAGAACACAAACAGGCAGAGGGAGACTGAGAGAATCTCAGGTAGACTCAGGATGCTGAACACAGAGCCTGACTCGGGCTTGATCTCATGGCCCTGAGATTATGACCAAGAGTTAGAAGTTCAACCAACTGCACCACCAGTTGCCCCAAAAGCAAATTAGCTATTATTGATATTATCATATCTTGTCAATTCATAGATACACATTTTTCACATTTATCATCTGTGGTAGGCTGAATAGTGTTCTTCAAAGACATCCATGTCTAAAACCCTGGAACTTCTGTGGAAAAAGCCATGATGTCCTTTGAAAGATGAATGGATAAAGAAGGTGTGATATATATATATGGAATATTACTCAGCCATCAGAAAGGATGAATATCTACCATTTGACATGAATGGAACTGGAGGAAATTATGCTAAGTGAAATAAGTTAATCAGAGAAAGATAATTATCATATGGTTTCACTCATTTGTGGAATATAATAGTGAAAGGGACTATCAGGGAAAGGAGGGAAACTGAGTGGGGAAAAATTAGAGAGGAAGACAAACCATAAGAGACTCTTAACTCTGGGAAAGAAACAAAGGGTTGCAGAAGGGAAGGAGGGTAGCTGGGTGACGGGCACTAAGGAGGGCACTTGATGGGATGAGCACTGGCTGTTATACTACTATATGTTGAAAAATTGAATTTAAGTAAAATATAAATATAAAAAATAAAACTCTGGAACTTGTGACCGTTGCCTTATATGGCTAACGTTACTTGCAAGTGTGATTAAATTAAGGATTCTGAGATGGAGAGATTACCCTGGATTATCTGGGAGGGCCCTAAAATGTAATTGCAAGTGTCCTTATAAGAGATAGGCAGAGGGAAGTTTGATTGCAGTGACAGAAGGGAGATTTGACATGACAATGAAAGTATGGAGAAATTTGAAGATGCTTTGCAGCTGGCTTTGAAGAAGGAGGAAGAGGCTATGAGCGAAGGAATGCAGCTCTAGAAAATGGAAAATGAAAGGAAATAGGTTTTCTCCTAGAGCCTCTGGAGGGAACAGGGCCCTGCCCATACTTGCTTTTGGCCTGGTGAAACTGATTGAAGACTTCCAGCCTCCACAAATGTGCATTGTTTTAGCCCCACAGCTGCAGCAATTTGTGATAGGAGCCATAGGAAACTAATACAGCATTTCTTAAAATTGATGGGTCTTCCATGCTTGCCAGACAGGCAGTAAGTCATGATATAGTTGTTCTTACCTGCCCATTCAGGGACCTGGTTGTGGGACTCCTGATCTCATACTGGACAACTGCAGCTCTTTGACATTTCTAACAGGTATTTTCTCTTTTCTTCTCTTCTCTTCTCTTCTCTTCTCTTCTCTTCTCTTCTCTTCTCTTCTCTTCTCTTCTTTCTCTTCTCTTCTTTCTTTTTTCTTTTTTTAAGAGACAGAGGGGGAGCGGACGGAGGGGCAGAGGGAAAGGGAGAGAGAGAATCTTAAGCAGGCTCCACTCCCATCACGGAATCTGACATGGGACTTAATCTCAAGAACTTGAGATCCTGACCTGAGCCAAAATCCAGAGTTGGATGCTTAACCAACTGAGCCATCCAGACGCTCCATCAAACAATAGACTATTTAAAGACTACAGAAAATGACTACAAGTCCTGATTATTGTCTGAAATATTCTGTTGATAAGACCTTGTAAATCAAGGAAATATTATGTCAAAATTTGCAAAATAGGTGCCAGTGGCTTGGGAGAAAATCCTGAAGACAGTATGTAGCACTCTTGAAGAAGCACTTCAGACTTCCAGGGAAGATGGCAGAGTAGGATGACCCAAAGCTCACCTGTCCTACTGATACAACTCGATAACAACCCCATCAGTGTCAATAACCCGCAGAAAACGACCCAAAGACTGACACAACAAATTCTTCACAGCTAATCGCAGAGAAGGGTGCACATTGAAAACAGATCTTATTAAATAAATATCCAATATCATAGCAAAATACTCTTCAATTAAGAAGAAGAAGAAGGAGGAGGAGGAGGAGGAGGAGGAGGAGAGGAAGAAGAAGAAGGTGGTTATCACCAGGGGTCTTAATGGTAGAGGGTGCTACTGTGTAGAGAATATATCTATCAAGAATGGAATCAAAAACTATTTCTAAGATCAGGCTCTGAATATGAAAACATTTTAGGAATATTTTTACTATTTTATTGCCCTCAAATTTTCTTTCTTGTGCTTGCATATAAAATCTAGAAAAAAATAAAATTTAAAAATGTTTTTAATAATGTAACATTACAAATTCTAAGTAGTAAGAAAACATTGCCCCATAATTTAATTGGCAATGTTTTTCCTTTCTTAAGTGTATTATAGAATTGTTGGCATCTGAGAGTCAAACAAATTTATTATTATTATTAACTTGTGCCTTTTGTGTCTTGTTTAAGAAATATTTTCCTACCCATCAGTTGTAAATATAGCCTTTGATATTGTATTCTAAAAATGTTATAGTTTACTCTTTACATTAGCTTCCTGGTTCACTTAGACTAGATTTTTTTTGTATGGGATAAAGTAGTTATTTAGTTATTTTTCATCTGTCACCAAGTACCATTTATCAAAAAGCTATCATCCTTTCCCCATGGCTCTTCACTATCAGCTCTATCATAAGCCAAGGTTCCATTTATGAATGGGCTATTTTATTTCATTAGTTACATTGTCTGTCTCTGAATCAGTAAGATACATTTTTAATTATTAGGGATTTATAATTCCTTATATTTTGTATGGCAAGTCCCTCCATCTAGTTCTTCAGATCACCTTGTCAATTCTTCTCTCCTCCCAACATTTTCAGGATTTTGATTGAAATTTATCAGATCTGCACATCAATTTGGAGAGAACTGGCATCTTCCCAACACTGATCTTCCAGTCCACAACTATGATAAAGCCCTCCATTTAGTCAGGTCTTCTATAATGCTTTTCAGTGAAGTTTTATAATATTTTCCACCAAGGTCATAGATGTATTTTGTTAGGTTTACTCCTAAGTATGTCATATTTTTTATGCCATTGTAAATGAAATCATTTTTTAAATTTCATTTTATTTTTTGTTAAGATTTTATTTATTATTATGATAGACATAGAGAGAGAGAGAGAGAGAGAGAGAGAGAGAGGCAGAGACACAGGCAGAGGGAGAGGCAGGCTCCATGCCGGGAGCCCGACGCGGGACTCGATCCCAGGGCTCCAGGACCGCGCCCTGGGCCAAAGGCAAGCGCCAAACCGCTGAGCCACCCAGGGATCCCCTAAATTTCATTTTCTAACTGATTGTTGCTGATATATAAAAACTCAGCTGATTTTTAATACATTGGCTTTGTATCCAGAAACATTATTCATTTTAATTCCCATGTTTTGTGGTATATGTATCTTTTGCCTTTTTCTATGTTGATACATCCATATAGTCTGAAAATAGTGACTATTTCTTCCTTTTGTTTCTTTTTTCTTTTCTATGTCAGCTAAGTCCTCTAGTCCTATGTTAAATAGAAGTGATGGTAGTGGCAACCTTTGTCTTGTTCATGAAATTAAAGGGGATAGTTTGAATGTTTTACCATAAAATAAGATATTCAGCATGGTGTTGTGATAACCAGTTCCCAAGATTGCCCCCAGACAATCTCTATCTACGGATGTTCACAGCTCAATTCCTGAACAGGGCCTGTGTCATAGGATACTAAGGAAATGGCAGTTTGACTTATGCAGCCCTCTGGGAGAGTCAATGTGGCAGAGAGGCCTCCTGCCAGCAGCCAGCATCCATTTCCAGCTCTGTGAGTAAGCCACCTCAGAAGATTCTCCAGCCCCCATCCTGCCTTCAGATGACTGCCTTACTGACCAATATTCTTAGGATATTTATGAAACCCTAAGCTAGAGCCACCTGGCTAAGCTACTTCTAATTTCTGACCCACAGAAAGTGTGCAAGAACACCTCTTCTTTATCCATTAATTAGTTGGTGGACACTTGGACTTTTTCCATAATTTGGCTATTATAGATAATGCTACTATAAACATCAGGGTGCATGTATCCCTTTGAATTAGGATTGTTGTATCCTTTGGGTAAATACCTAGTAGTGGAATTGCTGGGTCTTAGGGTAGTTCTATTTTTAACTTTTTGAGGAACCTTCATACTGCTTTCCAGAGTAGCTGCCCAAGTTTGTATTCTCATCAGCTGTACAAGGGTGTTCCCCTTTTTCCATATCCTCGCCAACACTTGTTGTTTCTTGTGTTTTTTATTTTAGCCATTCTGACAGCTGTGAGGTGATATCTCATTATAGTTTTGATTTGCATTTCCCTGATGATGAGTGATGTTGAGCCATCTTTTCATGTCTCTGTTGGACATCCGTATGTCTTCTTTGGAAAACTGTCTATTCATATCTCCTACCCATTTTTAATTGGATTATTTGGGGTTTTGGGTGTTAAGTTTTATAGGTTCTTTATATATTTTGGATACTGACCCTTTATCAGATATGTCATTTGCAAATATCTTCTTCCATTCCGTAGGTTACCGTTTGGTTTTGTGGATTGTTTCCTTTGCTGTACCTAAGCTTTTCATTTTGATGTAGTCCCAGTAGTTTTTTATTTTGTTTCTCTTGCCTCAGGAGACATAGCTATAAAGAAGTTGTATACTACCCAAAGCAATCTACACATTTAATGCAATCCCTATCAAAATACCACCAACATTTTTTCACAGAGCTGGTATAAACAATCCTAAAATTTGTATGGGACAACAAAAGACCCTGAATAGCCAAAGCAACCTTGAAAAAGAAGGACAAAGCTGGGGGCATCACAATTCCAGACTTCAGGTTATATTATAAAGCTGTAGTAACCAAAACAGTATGATACTGGCACAAAAATAGACACAGAGATCAATGGAACAGAATAGAAAACCCAAAAATGAATCTGCAACTATATGGTCAATTAATCTTTGACAAAGCAGGAAAGAACATCCAATGGGAAAGAGAATGTCTCTTTAACAAATGGTGTTGGAAAAACTGGACAGCAACATGCAAAAGAATGAAACCAGACCACTTTCTTACACCATACACAAAAATAAATTTAAAATAGATGAAAGACTTAAATATAAGGCCTGAAACCATAAAAATCCTAGAAGAAAACACAGGCAGTAACTTCTTTAACAACAGTCATTTTCTTTTCTTTTCTTTTCTTTTCTTTTCTTTTCTTTTCTTTTCTTTTCTTTTCTTTTTTCTTTTCTTTTCTTTTCTTTTCTTTTTCCTTTCCTTTCCTTTCCTTTCCTTTCCTTTCCTTTCCTTTCCTTTCCTTTCCTTTCCTTCCCTTCCCTTCCCTTCCCTTCCCTTCCCTTCCCTTTCCTTCTCTCTGTCTCTCTGTTTCTCTCCCTTTCTTTCTTTCCTTCTTTCTTCTGACAAAGTCTTTGTGGGGTATACAATTGGGAAGATATCCGAAACTTGGTTCTACAGGGGAGAGGCCAACTTTCAACTGCCTGCTCCTTCTGAGGCCCAAGTCCTAGGCCAAAGAAGGGCTGGCATCCCAACTTTGGGCTGTGGAGTCATCACCTCAGTGCACGCTGGATTATTGAGACAGCCAAGCTAAGACAAGACAGGTCCTTGCAGCCTAGGCTGGAGCATATCCTGGTTCTCAGGACTTACCGTTAACTATACCAGGCTTTCAGCTGGTGGTACTGGGTCTTGCTGATACAAGTGGTACTTGGGTAATTTTGGTACAGTCTAGGCCTTTTCCTAGGATTCATGTCTGGCCCCTTGCTCATGTGGGAGCAGTCCGAGCAGCTGGCCCTCAAGAGGTCCTTACTATCTTGCTGACTCATAGAATTCATTTATTAAAGATATTTTAAATATGTATATAATTATAAAGATGTATTTTTAAATTTTATTTTATTTTTTTTTAAAGTAGGTTCCACACTCAGAGTGGAGCCCAACTCAGGGCTTGAACTCACAACCCTGAGATCAAGACCTGAAGTGAGATCAAGAGTTGGATGCTTAACTGACTGAGCCACCTAGGTGCCCCTTTTAAAAATATTTTATCTCGCATATTTATAGGCTTTCACTGTAGTTGTTCAGGGTATTAGTCTGCCTTACTAACAGAAATGGAAGTTCTAGATCAAGCTTTTTAATGGTTTAATTATTCAAATTTTTCATTCTTGTATTTGTGTCTGCTTATCATTCCTTTAATTTTAGAATAGATTTTATTTTTTATTTTTATTTTTTAAAAGATTTTACTTATTATTTTTTTTTTTTTAAAGATTTTATTTATTTATTCATGATCGACACAGAGAGAGAGAGGCAGAGACACAGGCAGAGAGAGAAGCAGGCTCCATGCACCGGGAGCCTGACGTGGGATTCGATCCCGGGTCTCCAGGATCGCGCCCTGGGTCAAAGGCAGGAGCCAAACCGCTGCGCCACCCAGGGATCCCTTTACTTATTATTTGACAAAGAGAGAGCACAAGCAGGGGGAGTAGCAGAGGTACAAGGAGAAGCAGACTTCCCATCAAGGAGTGATTCGGCTTTGGGGCTCAATCCCAGGGCCCTGGAGTCATGACCTGGGCCCAAGGTGGACACTTAACCAACTGAACCACCCAGGTGTCCCTAGATTTTATTTTTTAGAACAGTTTTAGATTTACAGAAAAAGTCCAAAGATAATATGGAGAATTCTTATACACTCCATACTCAGGTTCCCCTAATATCATTTTTCATTAGTACAGTACATTTGTTACAATTAGCCAATCAATACTGATATTTACTATTAACTAAAGTCCATGTTTTATTCAGATTTCCTTAATTTTTACCTAATATCCCTTTTCTTTTCCACTATCCCATCCAGGATACCACATTACATTTAGTCTTCATGCCTCCTTAGGTTCTTCCTGGCTGAAATAGTTTCTCAGACTTTCCTGGTTTTTGATGACCTTGACAGTTTTAAGAAGTAGTAGTCAAGTATTTTGTAAGATGCCCCTTGGTTCCAATTTGTCTGATGTTTTTCTGATGATTATATTAGAGATAAGGGTTTGAAGGAGGAAGACCACAGAGGATGAAGTGCCATTTTCATCACATATTAAGAACACATACACTGTCAACATGACTATCACTGTTGATGTTGACCTTGATCACTTGACTGAGGTACTGTTTGTTAGTAGTATTCATGTTCAATTGTAAGGTTGTTCTTCATCACCTGCCCCACCTTTCCATGCTGTAATCTTTGGAAAGAAATCACTATTTGCAGTCTGCACTTAAGGAATGGGGAGTTTTCATCTACTTCTTGAAGGTGGAATAGTTATATAAATTATATGGAAATCTTCTACAAGGGGGATGGGATTTATTTATTTATGTATTTATTTGTTCATTCATTCAATCAATTTTTATTTATATCAGCAAGGACTGTTAGATATGAATTTTATACCTTGGGTTATAAAGTCATTATTGCTTTATTTATTTTTCTGCTCAAGTTGTTTCACATTTGGCTGCTGGGAGCTCTTTCATTTGGCTCTTGTGTCCCTTTGACATACATCCATCATTGTGGATTTGTTGTTATTGTTTGCTTGTTTGTTTTGAGCACTGTCTTACTTCCCATAACTACAAGAAGCTGCAGGCTTATCTTGTGTACTTTCTGTCCCAGTCTTAAAACAACCGTTAAAAAAAGAAAAGGAAAAAAAAAAAGAACAGCCATTTCTTTTTCCAAGGATCCCTTGGTGGTTTTAGGTGCCCCCTAATTTATATTTTTCTACTGACATATCAGGGTATCAGTGTCTGTATCCTTTTCTCAAACAAGATAACAGCCTTAGAGTGTTTTTATTTCCCTTGCTACCTCACCCATCTAAATGTGACTATCTGGGTTGCTTTTTTTCTTAATATTTTATTTATTTATTAATGAGAGACACACACAGAGAGAGAGGCAGAGACACAGGCAGAGGAAGAAGCAGGCTCCATGTAGGGAGCCCAACATGGGACTTGATCCCGGGACTCCAGGATCGCGCCCTGGGCTGAAGGCAGCGCTAAACCTCTGAGCCACCTGGGCTGCCCTCTTGGCTGCTTTTTATCTTTGCAAATCACCCTAACATTTCTCATGGAAGAGTGATGTTCTTTCTTGTTTCTTCATGCTGATATGGATTTAGTCTCTCTCCCCACTCCTCGTCACTTCATGAGATTTTTAAGTGTCAGCCTTGCTTCTTGCAGAATAAGTTGAGACTCGAGATACATCTTTAGGTAAGTACTGTTACCTCTCAGTAGACTACATGTCCACCTTTTGTCTTGGTCTTATACACTAGGCTAGGGTATTTATCCTTTTTGTCTTCTTCATTTACCAGTAGGATTGTCACTCACCTGGATACTGTGAGAAAATTTGTGAACACATTCCAAGAGGTGATGATTTTTTTGTTTTGTTTTATCATTATGACTTCTATTCATTTCAGGCCATATTCTGTAACTGATATTTCTATATACATTTGTCTATATTCATACAAAGACTTACTGGAATCTATTGTGCAACCAATAATTTTGGTTGCCTTTTTCCTCATACATGAGTTTGAATTGTCCCAGAGGGCTATGCAAGCATGGATGGCTGATGCTATCATCACATCTGATGTCTCAATATCCTCCAGTACCCCTAGTCATCTTGACCCAAGTATGAAAAAGTCCGTTCTCCCTTTAGTTCAGCCAAGACGAGATCCTTGCTTTTCCTTTTCCTGCATCTCAACTTTGAGATTTACCCCCAAAGCCCTTTTTTAATCTTCCCACTAAAGTGTGATTTAACAGTTACCCCCCCTTTTTTTTTTTACAGTTACCCATTCAACCATCCTCTGGATTGTTGGGATTTCAGATCTTGTACCTGTGACCTGCTTTATGAAGGTGGCCAAAACACATGTGGGCCAGTCATTTTGAGGAGCTTTTCTAGGATCTATGTCCTTTAGCTATTTTGCGACTTCTCATTTGCACCTACAGATTCTTGAGAAGGTCCAAGCATCCTCACAAAAGACCCTTATGAATTCATATGCAGAATCTGTAGAAAAAGAGATCAAGAAAGAGGTGGGGTGATGTAAGGACTACTCTTTTTAAGTTGAGATTTCCTTACATAGGCATGTTCAAGCAGTAATATTCATATTCAGTATTGGGCTCACAAATGAAACTTGAGACAGGGAATTTTGACAAGGACAGAAGAAAACAGTGTTAGAAAGTGTGAGAAGTAGCACTAGTGTTAAGAGGGCCAATAACAGGGGATCCCTGAGTGGCGCAGCGGTTTGGCGCCTGCCTTTGGCCCAGGGCGCGATCCTGGAGACCCGGGATGGAATCCCACGTCGGGCTCCCGGTGCATGGAGCCTGCTTCTCCCTCTGCCTATGTCTCTACCTCTCTCTCTCTGTGTGTGTGTGTGGCTATCATAAAAAAAAAAGAGGGCCAATAACAAATCTACTACGACTATAAAAAGGCAATTTAATGATTTCATTGAGGACCAAATGAGAAGAGACAGCAATTGCCTTAGGAAGGACTTAGGTCTAAAAGTTATTGGATCCTGGAATTAATTTTTAGAAAGTGGTGGAATCCTCTCTGGAGATATTTAAGGAGAGAACAGGCTGCTCTGCTTTCAGATTGCTTGAAGGTAATTCATTCATTCATTCAACATGTATTTAATGAGTGCCTGTGTTATGCTAGAAATGGTCTATGGACAGGGATACAGTTGTAAAGAAAACAGAGACCAACTCATGTCATGGAACTTCTATTACAGAGGTGGAGGAGGAGATAGATAATGGACAAATGGCAAAATAATTTCAGATGATACATGCTATGACACAAGGTAATTAATAGGAAATTACCAGAAGCCTATTTATTTATTAAGATTTATTTATTTATTTATTATTTATTTATTTATTTATTTATTTATTTATTTATTTTAGAGAGAGAGAATGCATATGCACACTCATGCACACAAGTGGGGAAAGAGCAGAGGGAGAGGAAGAGAGAGAGAATCTCAAGCAGGCTCCCTGCTGAGCACAGAGCTCTACTTGGAGCTCTATCCCAGGACTCTGACATCACAATCTCGGCTGAAATCAAGAGTTGGATACTTAACTGACGGAGCCACCCAGGTGCCCCAAAAGGCATATTTGGATGGTGTGGTCATAGAAGGCATTTCAGAGAAGGCGATTTATGAAATGAGATCTGAAAGATAAGAAGGGGCCATCTGGCATAAATCAGGGAAGAGCATTCCAGTGAAAGAGTTAGGAACAGGTTAGGCAGGTGTACAGAGCACAAGGAAGACCTGTATGGTTGAACCATAGTAAGCAAAAAGGGCAGAATAGTTTGAGATGAGGTCATAGAGGTAGAAAAAACTAAATCAGAAAGGGCTTTCAAAGTGATTGGATTTTATTTGAAGGGCAATGGGAAGTCAGGGAAGTATCATGTATGGCTTATATTGAAGGAAAATGTATTCTGGTTGTTGTGTGAAAAATGGACTCAAGGGGTGTAGAATAGAAGCAGAGAGAACAATTTAGGAGGCTACTGTGGTAGTCCAGGTGAGAGATGATGGGGTTTGACCAAGGATGGTCCAGCGGACATAAAGAGAAACGGACAGATCAGAAGACTTTTTCTCAGTACTTTGGTTCCATGATTTTTCCAAAGGAGTTGTATTTCTATTATTTCCAAAAGAAAAATAATGCAGACATGCAAGACGTATATGAACATTTTACTTTTATTGCCTGTGATTTCACAATGGTATGTACTCTTACATTGTTTGGGGATAGGAAAGGCCTTCTTTGAAATGAAAGCACTGATAAAATCGGTGTCACAGTAGTGTTATGGAATGATCTCAATGGAGATGTATTGTCTGTTTTGTACATTTAAAATGGCTCTTTTCCTCTTGCCAGTTGCCTGAAATCACACCATGCTTATTGGATATGAAGCTAAAAAGAGAAGTTATGATACATTATGCAGAACCTGGTATGATAGGCTAAGGACAACATTTTATTTTGTAGGGGGAGTCACTGAAGTTTTGTTTTGTTTTGCTTTTTTGAACAGAGGAATAATATGACTAAAAACTTTTATAAAAATGTTCATTTGGGTAAAAAAAATGTTTCTGGGGAGAGATCCTAAAGATAGGAGAATCACTTATAAAACCCTTGCAATTATTACCTTGGAAAGGAAGAGACTGATGAGATGAGAAACATCTTGGAGGCTGACTCAATCAACTGAATTTACAGGTGGAACTGATTGGAGTAAGCGGACTAGAAGTTGTCAGAGATTGTTCATTGGTTCTGAGATTTTTGCATCTGAATGATGAGGATGCTGTTAAGAGAAAGAGTACAAAAAAGGAGATAGTTTGGGGCAAGAGGAAAGAGAATAGATCTATTTCACAAAAATGTGAATGTGATTAACACTACTAAGCTATATCCTTAAAAATAGTTAAGATGGGGGCATCTGGGTGGCTCAAGTTGGTGGAGTGTCTGCCTTTGGCTCAGGTCATGATCCCAGGGTCCTGGGAATGAGCTGTGTATCAGGCTCCCTGCTCAGTAGTGAGCCTGCTTCTCCCTCTCCCTTTGTCCCCCCCCCCCCACTCTACTTGTGCTCTCTTGTGAGTATGCTCTCTCTATCTCAAATAAATAAATCTTTTTTTTTAAAGTTAAGATAGTAAATATTGTGTTATATATTTTTTACCACAATAAAAAAATGAAAATAAGATAAAGTTTAAAATAAAGGCAAGCTATTCTGTGTCAGCAACAGCAATCTGCTAAAGGACATGCTGTAGGGGGATCCCTGGGTGGCTCAGAGGTTTGGCGCCTGCCTTTAGCCCAGGGGCGGTCCTGGAGTCCTGAGATCGAGTCCTGGGATCGAGTCCCGCGTCGGGCTCCCGGCATGGAGCCTGTGTCTCTGCCTCTCTCTTTCTCGCTCTGTGTCTATCATGAATAAATAAATAAATAAATAAATCTTTTAAAAAATAAAAAAGGAAATAAAGGAAATGCTGTAAAAGGCAAAACTATGGAGACGAGTATACGTGATTGCTAGAGGTTGGTGGGAAGGAGGGGAGGGATGAACAGGTGGAGCACAGAGATTTGGGGGCCGGTGAAACTACTCTGCACAATGCCATAATGATAAACACGTATCATTATATGTTTGTGCAAATCCATAGACTATTCAGCACCTAGAATAAACCCTAATGTAAACTATGGACTTCAGGTGATTTTGATGTGTCAGTGTAGGCTCTTGATTGTAACAAATGTACCACTCTGCTGGGAGATGTTGATAATGGGAGGAGCTGCGCATGTGTGGGGACAGGGGTATATGGAAATTTTCTGTATTTTGCTTGTAATTTTGCTGTGAACCTAAAACTGCTCTGGAAAAATAAAGTATTTTTGAAAAAAATTCATTCAAAAAAGCTAGATGACATCCTATTCTGGTATTAGAAGTAGGCATGGGCAGAGGTGGACTTCCCATGCTAAATTAGAGCTTCCCATGCTAAGTTAGAGCCCAGTTCAACTGCCATGTTTTTGTAAAATTTTCAGAAGAGAAGGCTTTTTTGTACTTTTTTTCTTAAAGAGGGCTCCCCACATTGCATAAGGACCCATAAAATCTGGATGGAAGAGATCCTGACCCATTTTACTCTTCAGACCTGAGTGTTCATTTTTATAATTAGCTGAAGGATACCTTCTCTAGAAAAGGGGGTTTGCATTCTAATTAGTGAAACAACTTCAATAACATTAAACAAACATTTACTCTTTTTTAGTTTAAGCTAAAACGTTAAGAATTTCTAAACATTTATGCTCCCAATATACTTGGAGTCTCTCCCAATTATAAGAGTGTGGTTATCTCGTTATCCCTACATTGAATGTTCTTATTTTACCTTTGGTATGTGTCACTTTCTCTTTTATGTTTATTTCTTTTTTTTTAATTAATTAATTTTTAAAAGTAGGTTCCATACCCAGCATGAAACCCAGTGCTGGCTTGAACTCCTGACCCTGAGATCAAGACCTGAGCTGAGATCAAGAGTCAGGCACTTAACTGACCGAACCACCCAATCAGATGCCCTGATTTTTTTTGGGGGGGGGGTTAATTTCCCTCCTTTTCAACTTTTCTTTATATTAAGGCATCATCGGTGGTATTTTTTGCTGTGATGTTCCTGGTTGTTTAATCTTTGTGGAATTTTTCTTTTATTTCTAATTCTTCCACGGGTTTTATCACTTTATTTCTGAGTTTTTCTGTTTTTGGTTTCTATTATTCTTTTATGTCTTATATTATTTTTAAATGGTTTTCTTTTGTTTTGAAGTGGAGTTTAACAGTTGTAGTCTTTCTGGTGTGCTTACATTATCTGTAGAAATGTTATTCTGCTTCTTATTTTCCTTTCCAAGGGAATACCTTCTTTTATTAGATTTAACCTTGATACTTTCCTGTTATTAATTTTTTTAAAGGTTGATTTATTTATTTTTAGAAATAGAATGTGTGCATGGGGCATTTGAGCTGGGGGAAGGGCAGAGGAAGAGAGAATCTCAAGCAGACTCCATGCTGAGCAAGGAGCCCGATGGGGGCTCAATCTCATAACCATGAGACCGGAGACCATGACCTGAGCTGAAATCAAGAGTCAGATGCCTAACCAACTGAACGACCCAGGTGCCCCTCTCTTGTTTATTTTTATGTGCTGTTTGATTTCCTAAAATTTTAGGAGATACAAGTATAGTTTAAAAGTATGGTGGCTTGCTGACTGCAGCTTCCTGACATCATTCCCTCCCCCAGTTGGTCTGGACCTTCCCTTCCTTGAGTCTGTTATCCTAGTCTTGCTTAAATTTTATTCTACCCTCAGAAGTTTTTCTAAGTGTGTGGCCATGTCTTGGAATGGAAACCTGGTTGGTCAGTTAGATTGCTCTAACCACTTCAGATTTTACTTTGGGTCCCATGCACTCATCCACTAATAGGATTAGGCCAAATTCTCAATTCAATCTCCTGTTCTCAAATTGACTCACCTCCCTTTCCTCTTGGCTATTTTGGGGTTTTCCATTTTGGGGTGTCTATCAGATGTCTTGGTGCTTTCTCACACAGATGCTGAAATTATGCAAATATTGTGACTATTGTTAATTTGCTCTCCCCTGCTTGGCTTTCATGGAGGTACCTTGTCACCTAGCTTTGCAAAATGTAGTCCATGGATTTTGGTTTTGCCTTCTGTTGCTCTCAGTTTTTATGTGGGGATTTAGCGAGATTAAATAACTATGTTGTCATCACTGCTACTTATCTAATATCTATATTTGATTTTTGAGAAGATGTACAAAATGAGACATTCCAATTATTTTTTTAAAAATTTAGAGATATATAAAATAAAAAGAGAATGCTCTCCCCCAGTCCCATTCTCTGGAGGTATTTACTGTTACGAGGTATATATCCTTCCAAACATTTTTCTCTCCCTTCACCATATGTTTATATGTATTTCCCCCCACTGCTTTACAGTCTACATTTTTAAAAAATATTTTATTTATTTACTCATGAGAGATACAGAGAGAGAAAGGCAGAGACACAGGCAGAGGGAGAAGCAGGCTCCATGCAGGGAGCCCGATGTGGGACTCAATCCTGGGTCTCCAGGATCACACCCTGGGCCAAAGGCAGGTGCTAAACCGCTGAGCCACCCAGGGATCCCCTACAGTCTACATTTTTATTGCAATTTGGTTTTTCCACTTAATGATATGTTGGAGACATCTTTAAGAACTAATAGAGTCTGATCGTTTTGTTATTGATCACCATTACCAGGTGGATAGTTCTCTCAGGAAGGATACAAACTGCTTTTGGTTGCCTTGAAAATAAACATTTAAGGAGTGTTAAGATCTATCACAAAGTAATTGATAGTACCTGTCTGTAGTTTGACAAAGCTGGGCGCTCAGGGCCCCAGGGTGAATGCCCCCTCCATGAGCTTTTACTGCTTTTCTCTAAGAAAATTCTGTTTGGTCGAATAGTCTAGGCTAGAGTAATCCTCTGAGCTGGACTTCCTCAATGCTATTTTTTTTTTTTTTTCTCTAACTGGGTATGAGCTTTAGTGGGCCAAAGAAGAAGGAGGCTATTGAGTCCACTTGTGAAATAATATGCATGGCGACCAGAGTAATCACAGAGTGAGGCTCTGGGCCCAACACTACCACCACTCAAGTATCATTGAGCAAGTCCTTTCACTTTTCTGTGCTTCAAGACAGATTTTCTCTATCTAGAAAATTATTTCAGTTAGTGCATTATAATTTAATTTCTAAAAAGAAAGAAACTCGTACTTTCCAATTCTGTTGGGTCAGCATCACACCTTTTTACCCTACACTCTGCCTCTTCAAACATGTGTGCGATCTCCATGGTCTCTGAGAGCTTTTCAATTTGTAGTGGGACTAAGTAATTCTTAGGCCCCCCGCCTGTTTTATTGAGATATAATTGATATAAACATTGTTTACATTTAAGGCACACCATGTGATTTGATTTGTGATTATTTTTCCTTTTGAGAATATTTGTCCTTAATTTGCATTTAAAATCAGTTTATTTAAATATTTTAGTTACAAGTTCTAAATGGTGAAGACAGAGTAGATGCTGCAGGCACTCAGTATCAGTTCCCAAACCCCGCTCCCTGAGGACTTGCTTCTCTGCTCAAGATCCAAACCAGCACTAAGTGGCTCCTGGTGTCAAGTGGCCACAGCCTCAGGCCTGGATGCTGCTAGATACAAAGCAATGTAGCCCAGCAGCTTTCGTGACAAGCTGTGTATATTTAAACTTGCTCCAGGCAATTCTAATGATTGTACCTGGACCCAAGGGGCAATACCAACTCAGAGGTGTGTTAGCATCTTGGGACTGATTTCCACCACAGTCCATCCTCCCTGAGACCTGTATTCTGCAGAGGAAGCGCTAAGGCCCCACTCCCGAAGGGCTATATATATATATATATATATATATATATATATACACATATATCTTGTCATGTGAGCTAGGGGTTAAAGTGAAGACCCCTGTGCTCCACATCAGGATCCTGCCGAGTAGCCTAGGAAACTGCACTTTTTATATATGCTCCTGATTATCCTATTGCTCACCAAAGTCTGAAAACTCATGCTCAGGTAAGTTCCATCTATATCATTCTAACAGCTAGAGAGAAGGGGGCGAAGGGAATTAGAGGGGCACCTGGGTGGCTCAGTCGGTTGAGCATCTGTCTTTGGCTCAGGTTGTGATCCTGGGGTCCTGGAATTGAGCCCCACGTTGGGCTCCCTGCTCTTTAGGGAGCCTGCTTCTCCCTTTCCCTCTGCCACTCCCTCTGCTTGTGCTTGCTCTCTCTCTGTCAAATAAATGAGTAAAATCTTTTTTTAAAAAATATTATTTATTTATTTATTAGAGAGAGAGATAGAGAGAGAGAGAGAGAGAGAGAGAGAAGCAGGCTCCATGCTGGGAGCCTGACGTGGGACTTGATCCTGGGTTTCCAGGATCACACCCTGGGCTGAAGGCGGCGCTAAACCTCTAAGCCACTGGGGCTGCCCTAAATTAGTAAAATCTTAGGAAGAAAGGAAGAAAGGAAGGAAGGAAGGAAGGAAGGAAGGAAGGAAGGAAGGAAGGAAGAAAGAAAGAAAGAAAGAAAGAAAGAAAGAAAGAAAGAAAGAAAGAAAGAAAGAAAGAAAGAAGAAAGAAAGAAAGAAAGAAAGAAAGAAAGAAAGAAAGAAAGAAAGAAAGAAAGAAGAAAGAAAAGGAATTAGGATAGATGAATATAGTTATTGTGTCTACCTGTGCCAGTTCTGGGGTGGGAAGCACACTTTCCCTACTGTACTTTCTTCACAGGTTCTTAGAGACAAGGCCAGCAGTTCTCTTTAAAACAGCGCTTTGGGATGTGGAAAAACCATGAACATGGAGAGTCATTAGATGACACAGGTGCTTAAGACAAGTTCTAGAGATCAAGGTGGCAGGTTACTGCTACTATTAATAAATTATATTTATTAAATACCATGTACCAGGCAGGTTGCTAAGGACTTTAATCTCATTGGAATTTTATAACAGATGTCAGAGGCAGGTATGACCACCTCCTATTATAAATAAAGGTTCAGAAAGGTTAGATTACCTTTTTAAATGTCCCATCATTGATGACTTGTTAAATGAGGAATCAAACTCAGTTCTGAATGATGCCAAAAATAGCCAGATCGCCCCTGTTCCCTAACTGGGATGATTGGTACATAAAAGGAAGACAGTGGGGGGCTGGTGCTAGGGAACTATGAATCTGCGGAGTCAGAGTTTTTGCCAAAATTGGGCAAGAGAAAATGCCAAACAGAGGTCTGCTTAGTAAGCGTCTAAAAGATACAGATGAGTTTACTCATTAAACAGTGCTCTTATTTCTTAGAGAAATCACTGGCATGGAATAGATTCTCACCATTTGCTGTTATTGAACTGAAAAATAGAAGTGCTATTTGCAGAGTCCTGCAAGAACTGATTCCTCTTAGACTATTTTTTCTCTTCCAAATTTTGTGTAGACGAACCACCACTGATCTTCAGGAGAGCTTTTTAAAGACAGATGACTGGACCCTTCCTCAAATTTATGAGTCAGAGTTTCTCTGGGTAGGATTGAATCTGGGAATTGGAATCTTTTAAAGTGTTCCCCCTGGTGATTCTGTTGGGCAGCCAGCTTTGAGAACTATTGAATTAAATGATCCAAAATGAGATACTCGGGTTAGGGAATGACTTTCTTTACTGCAATGGATCTTATTTGAGGTGCTAGGGAAGTTCTGTCTGGCAGAAAGAACTGGCTTCCTTTCTTAACCTCTCCCACTTCCTAATCCCTTGTGCCCCCACCCTGTACTTTCTCTTCCCTGTCCCCGGATTTTTCTACCCTAAACTAGCTGGAAAGTGACACTGAGAACAGCAGCGCCACATGGTGGAGAAAAATAATCTAGTGCTACAAAAAGTGCAGGTCGCTGTCGTAAAAAAAAAAAAAAAAAAAAAAAAAAAAAAAAAAAATCGCTAGGGCTGCAATTGCCACTTTGTCCTGCAGAGTGCACCACTTCCTTATGTTTTTAGGTGAGGAAGTTTCTTTCCCTTACCTGTGGGTGGATCTCAGTAAACATCCCCTAGAAGGCATGGAGTGGAACATCCTTGCCAGATCAGAAATCAAAACCCTCCATGCTGTGAAACTAGAATAAACTTGGGAGACACTCAGTGCACAGGCATGCACAGGCCTTCTGCTGAGGTTAAAAGTCAACCTCAATGACAGTCTTGGTAGGGATGAGACTATGGTAATCCCCAAGTCAATGTGTGACTTTATAAGAACTGTCTGGGTGCCTGAGCGGCTCAGTCGGTTGAGCATCTGTCTTCCACTCAGGTCATGATCCCAGGGTCCTGGGATGGAGCCCCATGTCAGGCTCCCTGCTCAGAGGAGAACCTGCTTCTCCCTCTGCCCCTCCCCCTACTCGTGCTCTTTCTTTCTCTCTCTCTCAAATAAATAAATAAAATATTTTAAAAATATATAAGAACATGTATATGTGGGGTAGTACCTGATATAAGATATGTCTCGTAGTTATATTTTAAAATGGTACATATAAGTCAGGCATTAATAGATCAAGCCTCTTGTTAGGTGATATTTCCACCCAATGACACATGGGTTTATATTGGTGGAACAGGTTGGATCACTGATCATGCATCTTTTGACTGATTCTTACCAGGCTAAGTCTCTTTCTGTCTGTCTCTTTCTTTCACACACATACACTCACATTTTTCTGATACTTATATTCAGACATGTTTTTCCAAGGCTTAGTCATGTTTAGTGACATCTAGCTACATTAATACCATAAGAAAAAGATGTGCTAAAGTTTATATAAATCCACCAGTCTACCTGATTGCATTACCTGCTTGTTTTCTAATAGCTGTACATAGGCTACAGAGTTCAGAGGTAACTCTAGAAGTCTTCAGACCTCTGCAGATTTGCATAAGATTTCCTGGTAGATGGTGGCATGACTTTGTTTCTCTATGACTGAGTCTTCAGCCTCTAGGTTTTCTCAACCAAGGGTTTCTAAAGTTATCCTGGTAGCCAGGATAGCATGGCTTAGTGTAACGGTTTCCTCATAGTTTTGTTTGCTCTGACAGTTTGCTGTCTTCCTACCTAGAATGTAAGCCTTTGACTGCAGGCTCAAAGCCTAGATCTCTGATATCCCTCAAATTCTCGCTTCACACATTGTTAGACGTGCTCTACTTGCTCAATATAAATGTTTAGGTTGGATGATGAGGAAAGGTGTGTTGACAGAGCAAGAAGTAAAGGAGAACCAGGAGAAAGAGAGAAAGAGAAAAGTAATGTTTCTAAAAGACTGACTTAACTGGCCAGTGAAAGGAAGTAGTTGAGGAAAAGAAAAATGGAAATAAAGAGGAAATTAGAGTCTAGTTGTTGATTTTTTTTTAAGTGAAAATGGGATTATAAATGATAGTAATTTATACTATACTATACATACCATGAGAAGATGTTCATGGTCAGTATAGGGAGAAGTAAGACTTCCTCACCAGTTGAAGACCACGTGGAACGGTACAAGGAATATCCTGTAAAAGAAAGTTGTAATTTCCAGGATGGGTTCAGATTGGTGGATGAGTCTGCAGATTTAATAGGCCACATTTAAAATTCTTCCTGAATGTTACAATCAAATATTGAATACCAAAATCATTTTAATCTTGCTTTATTATTTTGTAAAGTTGAGCCGGTTTAGGGCGCCTGGGTGGCTCAGTTGGTTAAGGGGCCAACTCTTGATTTCAGCTCAGGTCATGATCTCAGGGTCCTGGGATGGAGCCCCGGGTCATCTGGCTCCCCATCAGTGGGGAGTCTTCTTGTCCCTCTGCCCCTCTCCCTGCTAGTGCTCTCTCTCTCTTTCAAATAAATAAAATCTTAAAAACAAAAACAAAAAACAGTTGAGCTAGGTTAGTGTCCACTAAGATTTGAAAGATTTCTGCTTTTGCTTTAGCTTCTTAAATATAGCGAATGAAAGAGAAATACCTTGGGGCACTTGGCTGGGTCAGTCAGTACAGCAAATAATTCTGGATCTTAGGGTCTTGAGTTCAAGCCCAATGTTGGGCATAAAGCTTAAAAAAAGAAAAGAAAAGAAAAACAGACAGCCTCAAATGACAAGTAGTCTTGCTGACACTCTCACCCGTGAATTACATTTTCCAGAGAACCTTATTCTATTTTAATACTTAATAGATATTTGGAATTTAGAAAGCATTAAGATTTATCAAAATATCAGCATACTTGGAAAATTGTTGCTTTATTTCTTTTTTTTTTCCTTGCTTTTTAATTGCATGTATACCTTATAGAGTACATCTGGAGTGTTCTAAAGCAAAACTCAGAATTTTATTACTTTATTCATATCTATTTCTTGTTTAAATAATTGTTTTTTTCTGTCTCTGAAGTGATTATTTTGGTAGCTTTTTATATTGTTTGAGGGAAGAGTGATCCATTGATTTTAGTGGTATAAATGTGAAGACTGAGATCTGAATCAGTGATTTGGTCACAGTTGTAAAGAAAAATAAATAAGTCTAAAACCAGTAAAATCTTAGAATACAGAATACAGGGTAATTGGGTTTCTGATTAACTATGGGTTGATGAAAAGACACTTTTTTGTTTGAAATATCTCTAAATTGCCTCGGGGTATTTTCTTGCTTTAATAAGTAGTCTAATGAACATAATTAAATCTTCTCTTACTGATTCAGCATCCTGCAATACCTCAGGATCATTACTCTGAACATAATTTATAATTCTATACTGAATTGTAGCTACAGAAGGAATAAAAGTTTAAGATGACTCCCGGATATTGCTATACTTGAAAAAAATAAATCTCTATGAGCTGTGCAAATCACTGTATGTCCATTCACCTTATGTAAGTAAATCCATGTTACCTGTTGCAAAATAATAGACTATTCAATCCAGAGGAGACTTTTGAGATTATGAAATTCGATGCCATTATTTAAGAAATGAGAAAGCTAAGACCCAGAAAATAGCAAAGAGGATTAGTACAGCTAGACTACAATCAATGTCACTTGATTGCAAATCCAGTGGCCCTTTGACTTCACCATTCAAACGATTTGTGATTCCTGTCATTTGATTCCCTTGCTCCTAAAAGTGCAGAGTCCAGTCTCAAAATTGGTTATTTAGGAGTTTTGGTTAAATGAATGCAAGCTCCACTAACATGGTAGCTCCTTAGGGGCAGAGAATTTTGTCTGTTTTGTTCACTTATGTATTCTCAACATCTCGAACAACAGTACCTGTCCCTGAGAAGGCCTTCGATAAATGTTTGAAGGATTAAAGAATGAAATGAAATTGCAATGTTTATTCTACAGAAGATAACTTGATTTCAAATTCTTTCTTCATCTACTCAGCATCACTAAGACTGGTGGTAGGAAGCTTACAGATTAATTACTGAGTTATAATGCGAAAATGAAAGGAAAAGATAAATATTGTCAAATTGTCATGGTATGACATTGTAAACTTTTGTCTCACTTTGTTTCTCAGTTTTAAACAGCCAGCATGGGAGAAGTAAGTAGCCAGATGTTAAATTGTAAAAACACTTTTCAGATAGTCAAATTAGTTAACAAAGTAGAAGACATCACAACTCAGCTCTGCAAAGCTGTTTGTTAAATGGGAATTCTATATTATAATTCAACACATCTCTCAAGACAAACAAAGCCATCCCAACTAGAGAGAAGAGTCCTTTTCCCTCCAGCATCTTAGTGAGGCCATGGGGGGTAGCAGCTGCTCTCTCTTCACCATGCAGCCCAAGAAGAAGAGAGATGCCAGAAAGTCAGCCAAGAAAGACAAAGACCTAGTGAACAAATCCGGGGGGAAGGCCAAAAAGAAATGGCCTAAAAGCAAAGTTCTTGTTTGACAAAGCGACATATGACAAATTTTGCAAGGAAGTTCCCAACTCTAAGCTTATAAGCCTGGCTGTTGTCTCAGAGATGGGAGATTCATGGTCCCCCAGCCACGGCAGCCCTTCAGAAGCTCTTTAGTAAAAGGACTTCTTAAACTGGTTTCAAAGCACAGACTTCCAGTCATTTATGCCAGAAACACCAAACCTGGAGATATCCTAGCTCCTGGTGAAGAGGCATGAACAGATCCCATACCAACTGCACATTTTGAAAAAGAAAACTTTATTTTGTTTTTAAAAAGGAACTAGGGGGATCCCTGGGTGGTGCAGCGGTTTAGCGCCTGCCTTTGGCCCAGGGCGCGATCCTGGAGACCCGGGATCGAATCCCACGTCGGGCTCCCGGTGCATGGAGCCTGCTTCTCCCTCTGCCTGTGTCTCTGCCTCTCTCTCTCTCTCTCTGTGACTATCATAAATAAATAAAAATTAAAAAAATAAAAATAAAAAAGGAACTAGGGAAAAGAGAACATTCATGGACACCAAATCCTGTGCTTATTAACAGATCTGCCCTTGACTCTCAAAATTGGTGGTATGCTTAAATCTTCTGATAAGTGCGTCAGTGTAAGTGTATTAAGAAATACCTCAGAAACGAATCCAAGAATGAACGAATTGCAAAAGCCCTCTACTTAAGGACCGGTTTAAAATTTAACAGTGTAAACAGTGTAAGGTTATTTGAATACACAGGTGTATTTAGACTTGGAGTTATGGTTTCATTAATACAAAATCAGAAGATGTACATAGCTACAAAAATAGATCCAGGTATTATCACCTTTATATTCTAGAAAATGCTTTAGGTTACCAGAAATCTTCGAATTTCTTTTCGAAAAGTCACTTGATTGGATTTATACCATAAGTTCCTTAAAGTTGAGGATCAATTATAATTCACAATTGTAGCTGCAGCCCTTGGCACAATGGTGAAAAACAAAAGAAACTCAAGTCTTTGTCAAATGAATGAATATTAGGGACAGACTTAATTAAGGGCCCTTTTCTAAATTGTAATGAGAGATGGAAGCAATAATAGAAAGGAGTTTATGGTATCTAGAAACACTTAACTGGAGAAAAAGAGAGAGGTGAAAATAAAAGGAAATGTAGACTTGTCTTTTTGAAACTCCCACCTTGGGTATTTTGGAGTTTGCTTCTAAGCCCCTTAATCCTCATTATCACTAGTGAGCCCTGGGGACAGAGCTTGGGAAGAAACACATACACACAAAAACACATTTGCCATTACCAAAGTACATTGAAAGGACAGCTTTCCTATAACTTCTTTATTCCCAATTTTGCCTAATTTCTGAATTAGCACTCCTATTAATGTCTTATATATGCCATAGATATGTTGCTTTCGTTAGAAATTTGACTTCCTGAACTTTCTGCACTCAGATTTCTTTTCTTTTTCTTCTTCTTCTTTTTTTTTTTTTTTTAGGATTTATTTATTTGAGTGTGTGTGTGTGTGTGAGTAACTATGTGAGAGAGTGGGGGGAGGAGCAGAGGGAGAGGGAGAGACTCTCCAGCAGACTCCACACTGAGCACAGACCCCCGGCACCAGCAGATCCCATGACTCTGAGATCATGACCTGAGCTGAAATCAAGAGTTGGCCGCTTAACCAACTGAGCCACTCAGGCGCCCCTCTGCACTCAAATTCTATTCATATCAATTTAAACCTCTTCCGAACAAGAAGTTCTATGGTAGGAGAGATTACAAGGTGGCAAAACAACTGGATGTGGAGAACACAGGGAAGAGGAGACTCTTCCTGACCCCTTAAGCTGGGAAGCGATGGCCTTTAGGGAGCAGAGAACTGAGAGCTGGCTCAGGCAGTCGGTGGACTGCACACTCTCCCAACTAAAGTGCATTAGGATTCAAGGTCACTTGGGGTCTGCCGAGATCAGGGCTGTGGTGAGGGTCTGTTTTTTTCTTTTTTTTCTTTTTAATATTTTATTTATTTATTCATGAGAGACACAGAGAGAGAGAGAGACAGACAGACAGAGACAGAGACACAAGGCAGAGGGAGAAGCAGGCTCCACGCAGGGAGCCCGATGTGGGACTCGATCTCGGGTCCCCAGGATCACACCCGGGGCCGAAGGCAGTGCCAAACCGCTGAGCCACCAGGGCTGTCCAAGGGTCTGGTTTTCTGTACTTAAGGATTGGAAAGCTGTTTTTCATGCCAACTTTTCATGACCTTATAATCCTAGAAATTTCAAAATTGGAGGCAGAATGTCATTTATCTTTCCATTTTTCTAGTTAGCAATTGGACCGAATGTATAACCCTCTAGTAATAAATGACACTTTAGGTTAATATTTAATTTATAAGCCCTTAGGAAAGGAAATGTCACCTTGTATTTCTATCATTGACTTTGTTTTAAGCATTTCACACAAATGGTTTTATTAGTCCTGTTAACATCCTTATAACTAGATAAAGGGCAAGAATGATGATACACAACAAATCAAATCCCTGGGCCAGAAGTTAGCCAAATTTTAATTTCAGTTTCTCAGCTAAAAGAGATTTTGCTGTTGCTGTTTTTTAAATGTTTCATGCTCTCCATTAGATAGCTTCTTTGCAGAAAAGAAGTTGAAAAGCTTAGAGAAATGTCCTAAAGTTTCTCAATAGAACTTTATCTTGCTATTTGAGTGAGGGCCTTAGTGAAATCTCTGTGAGAGGTGGAGTTCCATTGGCTAACCAAGTCCTGACAGTAAATCCCTTGACATTCTTTGAAGGTGAGGATTAGGGCTGACCTCAGGCAAAATGATGAAATTTGTTATCTATCCCATTCCCCTCCCACTTGTAGGCACTCACTCTGGAGACCTCCTTGTTCCCCTGAACCACCATGTGATTGCCTCATCAGGGACCTGAGTCCACTCATGTTCCACACTCCTTTCTTAAAAATTCAGGTTCTTCATTTTATCCTCTCTGGAGCATAATTGTTTTTGAAAGATGACAACTAATCAGATAAATGTATTATGGCTCTGGTTGTGTTGGCTAAATCCATTCCCCGCCCCCCCCCATTTCCACTTAAATCACTCTGGCTTTTGTCTACCACTCTACTAAAGCTGGTTACCAAGTGCCTCCCGTGTTTGAGTTCTCAGAGGCATCAGAGACTCTTGACTCTTCCTTCTTTCTTAGATGTTCTTCCCCTAACCCTGAGACTCCATTTTCTTCTGAATTCCCTCCTACCTCCAGGCACCAGAACACTCTGGCTATTCCTCAATCTCCTTTGTTGGCTGCTCCTCCTCTGCAGAGCCCTTAAATATTACTGTCCACAGTGTTCTCCTCTGGTCTCTTTTCTTATTCCAAACTTGCTAACTAGGCTATCTCCTATACTCTGGCTTTGACTGCTTTCCCTACACTCATGACTCCTATATATGTCCAGCCCGTCTCTCCCTCCTGAGGTTTAGACTTCTATTTCCAAATGCTTAGAGGACAGTTCTCCTTGAATGTTTTACAGGTGCCTGAAACTCGGCAGAGCCAAAGCTCATTCTCTAAACTTCTTCGTCCTCCATGTCCCTAACTCAGTGAATGATACCACCAGAAACCCATTTGCTCATAAGTAAAAATATAATTTAACAAATAAACAGCTTTTAAATACGGTTATGTGCCACATACTATGTAGACCATGCATACAAGGGAATAAGACATTCAGTATGATTGGTCCCTGTCCTTGGGTTGCTTCTAATCCAGTGAGGAAGGCAGATATTAAATAAACAATTGCACAAATAACTAGTCATAATCATTATGAACACCACCATGGGAAAGACAAAGAGTCATCTTTGACTCTTCCTTCCTTAAACATTGTATCACTCATCAATTCTATCTATCCTACCAGTTCCAACTATTAAATATCTCTTCAGTTTGCCTTCCTTTCTCTGTGCCACCACCACTAAACTGTCTTTCTTAGGCTACTGAAATAGCTTCTGAACAGGTTTCTTGTGTATATCCTTATGCCCAGAATCTACTCACTACACTATATCCACAGTGGTCTTTTGAACATGCAAATCTTCATGTCTTTCCCTGTTTAAAGCCCTTCAATGGAATAGTCTATATGTCTTACCAAGGCCCTCTATGCCTACTCCTTCCTTATAAATTTACCTTATCTCTGGCCAAGCTTCCTCCTTGCTCTCTACTCTACCTTTTTGACCATTAACACATTTCTTTCACTCTGCATAGAGCATTCTGCTGTCCCTTCTCCCACTAACGTTTCATTTAAATAGTTCCTGTTTTCTTCAGGTTGCCAGAAAGTTTATCCAGATTAGCTCTTCACATTGTGCCCTCTCCAAGGTCCCTGTGGTTTCTGGTTTTGTGACATTCATCATATTTGTACTATGATGTTCCATGAGGACAAGGACCATGTCTGTCTCATTTATCGCCAGATCCATTTCGGTACCTGGCCCAAGAGGTATATTCAATAGGCATTTGTTGACTGAACTTGTTACATAAACCACAAATACAGTATGTAAAGGATTCTTTCTTTAAAGCTTGCTGTCTTTTAAGCAATAAATGTACATTTAAATAAAGACTACCTGAAGGCTATATCCCAATTTTTTTTAACTTCCCAAAATGTGTGACAAAATGTGATAGAAAAGGAGAATGGAGATATTACAGATCAATGGGGAACACTTTTTTCCAGGAGACATTTGGGACCTTGAAGTAGCCCTCAAGACACAGTGTATAGCCATTAACTCTAACTATACTTTCTAAACAAAAGGCAGGAAATAGGCAGGTGAAATAATGGAGGTGAGATGGTGATATACTTGGCCCACAAATTTTTTATTCTAGCTCAGCAAATCATTTGCCATATGACCTAGACATATCTCTTTCTCAGTTTTTCCACTTAAATGAGTATCACAGTATGAGTTAATCTTGCCAATGAGACAAAAGAAGAATAATTAAAGGTTAGTGTAAGAGGCAAACTTATTTTCAGATGCAAAAGAAGAGTTTTCTAATGTTGAATTAACATTAATTCAGATTATTCCCATATTCTCCATAATGAGAATAAATCAGAATTGCTCTTTCTCTTTTTCCTCCTCTACTTTTCTTGTCCTTTTTCCTTTCTTTGTATTCCCTTTCCTTCCCTTCTTTCCTTTCATGAACATTTCAATCCAAAAGCCATTAGGAAAGCAAGATAGATGTCTTCATGGTGGGAGTGTTTAGGGGAAGGGAGAGTCAGTGGTGTCTGAAGTGGGGAGCTGGAGTCTAAGGAGGTCAGGGGGTATCCATGCAAGGGCCACATGACACTGGATGTTGGACCTCAAGTATGGTTAGGAGGGTGTTCATTTGCTGAGGAATGGGATATTGAAATAGTCTCAAGTATTTCTCCACAGAATAATTATTAAATATTACCCTTCCTTCATCACCTTAATAGCATGAACAAAATTAATATCCTTTATAATGAGATGAATCTAAATAATGTGCCACTTGAATGTGCACATATGCATTCATGTGCATTCATGTGTTACTCTAACCAGACACACAGCCTGAATCTAATCATGAAGAAATATTAGACAAACCCAAACTGAAGGATATTCCAAAATAAAGGTGACCTCTAATCTTCAAAAGAGTTAAGATCATGAAAATCCAAAGACTATTCTAGATTGAAGGAAACTATAGAGACATGATAACTATATGCAATGCATGATTTCTGATCATTGTAATGTGGTTATATTGAAGAATGCCTTTGCTTGTTAGAAATACAAAAAAAAAAAAAAAAAAAAAAAAAATCCAGGGGCAATGGGGTATCATACTGGCAACTTATTTTCAAGTGGTTCAGAAAAAAAAAAAAATTCTTTGTGATGTATTTGCAACTTTTGTGGAGTTTTAAGATTATTTATGTAAAAACAAGAATGCCTACAGTTGATAACTTAATAAGTAGAGGTGAAAATGTAATCTGACAATCTTGAGGGAAGTGCTAGAATTGCTGGTGGTTCAAAGCAGTTGCCTCTGAAGAGTGGCTGCAGAGAAGAGAGAGAGAGTTGGTTTCCATTATAAACGAGTCTATTATTTGATCTGCTTGATGTACATGTATTATTTAAATGAAAATAAACTTTATTACTTTAATAAAAGTAAATGAAATATTTGAAAGTTGGTGTGTACTTGGACCCAGACAAGAGGAATCCCCATCCTGAGTCCCAGATTTGGGGGGGAGAGTGGCATTTGATCCTTTTATCAACATGTGGAGGCATCCATGGGACTGAGAGGATGTGTCCACTATGGATCTATGTTCACCTTCTTCTAGACTAAGCTCTGGGGACCTAGAACCCTAGCTTTTCTTGTCCAGATAGCCCTAAACCCACTTCTGGAGCCTGCATGGGCCACTTGCCCATGTCTTCCCTCTCAGAGTGGACCGCACCACCTGTGCACACATTGCCAGACCTCACAGATGGCTGTTTGAAGGTTGTATGACTGGAACAGAATTAGGTGAGTTACAGGGTTCACCTGAATGGGGCAGGGACAGGTTGGGGGTAGGGAAAGAAAGGCGCCAGAGGTTGGGGCCTGGGGGCAGCTCTTTCCATACCATCACTTCCTCATATGGAACTTCAAACCGAAATCCAGCCTTCTAGAGGATAAAGGCACATGTAAAGATAAAAGGAAAAAATATCTCTTTATCCGATTTTATTTAAGTTTGTTAGCTTGATTTATACATTTTCAATATTTAAACACAGTAGATGGACCTTTGTTTATTCTCTCACAGGTTACTCTGCAAATGTTAGAGGTGAACCTATTAAAAATCCTCCCAGTAACCTTTGTTTCTACCTATTCATTTAAAAAAGAAAGAAAGAAAGAAAAGAAAAGAAATTAGGAAAGTGTGATTTAAAAGCCCTCTGAACCTATCTGTGCCTTTCAACACAATATTTTAAACTGCTTGTAAACATTTCATAAGCCAAGTTGGCAGAGGAATAATTCAGCTATGGGAAAAAACAGTACGTGCCAAGCAACCACTCTAGAGAACAGAGAGGTCAGTGACTGGAGGTGGCATGACCTGGTTAGATGAGCCACGACTCTCTCTTGACATTTTAGGAGGAGCACGTCTCTGTCTTGACTTTATTCAGATTGAACTTCACTGATCCTGTTGTATGTGACCTTCCAAATGATGTACCTTATAAAACAACAACTATCATGTTCACCTTAGTAGGATCAAATATGAAGGCTCTTGTTTTCAAACTAACCCACAAGTTTGTATTTTTGTAAAAAGTTTAGGTTTGAAATGGCTCTGGTTCTCTCTCTCCTTTCCTTCCTTCTTTCCTTCTGTCCTTTCTTCTCTTATTGTCTCTCGTGATGCTCTTTTTTCTCTCCTAACACTATGATACATTTAAGGTGGTTAGTCTTTGCTTCCTATCTTGAGCTCTGTGAGACCTTGAGCTCTGTGAAAGCAGGAACTGTATTGTATATGCTGTGTACCCAGTGCCTGCCATTGGAACAGGCATCAATAAGTAATGATATTTTTTAACTTAAAAGGAAGAGGAAGGGATTTCTTTTGTCCTGGAAAGTGAATGAGCTTTTTGTAGGGAAGAAAGCAGACCAACTTATCAACCAGAGTCCAGGACTTTTGACTTTTCACCTCATTTCTAAGTGGATCCCATCATGCGGTCTTAAGTAAATTCTGTAACTTTTTCATACATCTTTTACTTAATCTCTAGCTACACAGAGCTGATACCTCTCTCGTACAGCCCAGGAGGAAGTGGCTATCTGCATCGACTGAATCAGGAAAGAAAAGTACAAAATGTCATGTGAATATGTTTTATTCATGAGAAACAGTATGAAAGCAGAGTACAGTGAAGAAAGAACTATTGGTCACAGAGGGTATTTTTTTCCAGCCACACCCACGTACTGACAACAATCTCAGCCAGTTAGTTGTGTTTTCTCTGATTACAAAGAGGTTAACAGACAAAAAACTCTGGTTCACCAGAGTCCCACTTCACATAAAGGGACATTTTTGGAGGCAAGACTCATGGGTACCAAGACTGAAGGGTAATCACAAGGACAAAGGTCCCATCCAGTTCTAAGATTCTAGAATTTTAATTTTGTTGAGAGTTTGGGAGCAGGGGTGCTTAGCTGAACCAGAGAAGCGTTCTACTTTTCTATGTTAGTGTCAAAATTCTGGCATAGCCTAGTCTGTCTGAGGTTGAATTTGACACTTTATCTTAATCTGGGCTTAAGTCAGTTGTAGCCTCACAGGATTACAAATACAGGATTTTTAACAATTTATTGGCTTTGCCTGGTGAATACAAAAGATAAGAAAGTATACCCTTTACTGGCATCAAAAAAAGCCTGACCTATTCCTTTTACTTTTATTGAGTCACTCATTTAATTACCAGGCTGAGGAGAAAGAAGTATAGATTTCCAAAGCCAGAGATAATTGAAAGTAAACTCTTCAGTGTTAAATTCAGGGGTCTGAGGGGCTGGTGTCTATTTTTTCCAGACAAAAGGTGGAGTGGGATAAATATACTGATCACGAACAGAGAAGCATATGCTCACAAAATGGAAAGGAAGAGGGGCACCTGGGTGGCTCAGGGGTTGAGCATATGCTTTTGGCTCAGGTCAGTGATCCCGGGGTCCTGGCATCAAGTCTCACATTGGGCTCCCTGCGAGGAGCCTGCTTCTCACTCTATGTCTCTGCCTCTCTCTGTTTCTTTCATGAATACATTAAAAAAAAAAAAAAAAAAAAGATGGAAAGTAAGAAGTAGTGACAGAAGGAGCAGAGGCAGTTTCCATTCATTCCTGCCCCAAGCAGTCATCTACCTTTGGCCAGCACCAGCCTATTACCACTGAATCAGAGCCCATACCCGGCTGAAGAGACTCACCATCCTCTTTATCCCACACTACATCCTTATAAGGTCCCTTATTGGATAACTATGAAGAGGTTCACTTTCTTCATAGAAGTCTAGTAACGATAGAAAGATTATACTCGCCTTTCACGAAGATGGTGCCGAAGGCGAAGAAGGAAGCCCCTGCCCTTCCCAAAGCGGAAGCCAAAGCAAAGGCTTTGAAAGCTAAGAAAGCGGTGCTGAAAGGCGTGCACAGTCACCAAAAAAAAAAAAAGAAGATCCACACGTCACCTACATTCCGACAACCCGAGACCCTGCGTCTCCGAAGGCAGCCCAACTATCCTTGAAAGAGTGCCCCCAGGAGAAACAAGCTTGATCACTATGCCATCATCAAGTTCCCCCTGACTACTGAGTCAGCCATGAAGAAAACAGAAGACAACAACACACTTGTGTTCATTGTGGATGTCAAGGCCAATAAGCACCAGATCAAACAGGCTGTGAAGAAGCCTTATGACATTGATGTGGCCAAGATCAACACCTTGATCAGGCCTGATGGAGAGAAGAAAGCATATGTTCGACTGGCTCCTGACTATGATGCTTTGGATGTTGCCAACAAAATTGGGACCATCTAAACTGAGTCCAGCTGGTGATAAATCTAAATATAAATTTTTTCACCATAAAAAAAAGAAAAAGAAAGATTATACTCATCTTGAAGTTTGGAAACTTTCATAGATCGTGTATACTGGTCCTCCATTACCAGAGTGAAACCAGTGGATTCCTGTATGTTTCTTCCTGATTCTTGTGGTAACTAAATCATTGCAAAAATAGCCTTTTCTATAAAATGTTTTAAGAAAATAAAAAGTATTGTGATTGTTATTGAAAATGTCTTCATGAAAAGAATCCTCCCCCCGCCCCCCGAATCGCCTATCTTGTCTCCTAAGACAAGATTCAAAAGGCATTTCCCTCATGAAGGAAATCTAAAGATTCTTACTATGATATGCAAGCACTTGCCTTTTATCTTCCTTAATGAAAGATTTCCCATTGCAATTCTTTATAAAGGTAGACCTGGGGATCCCTGGGTGGCGCAGCAGTTTAGTGCCTGCCTTTGGCCCAGGGTGCGATCCTGGAGACCTGGGATCGAATCCCACATTGGGCTCTCGGTGCATGGAGCCTGCTTCTCCCTCTGCCTGTGTCTCTGCCTCTCTCTCTCTCTCTCTCTGTGACTATCATAAATAAATAAATAAATAAATAAATAAATAAATAAATGTAGACCTGATAGTAGATTTTGATTCCAAACCTGGCTTCCACAGATATGTCCAAGTGACAAGCGTGGCTCAGGTGGCAAAAGAATCTAAGGAACTTTGATGTTTGCTCTTTGGGGTCACTCTGCCAACCTAAAATCTCAGAAGGTTGCAGGTTAGTTTTTGTTGTTGTTGTTGTTGTTTTTAAATTTCATTACAGTATAATTAACATACAATGTGTTAGTTTCAGGTGTATAATATACTGTGATAAGACAATTCTGTACATTGCTCTGCTGGTTGGTTTTTAACATAGAGGACTATATAATTTTACACCTATTCACAAATATTTTCACCTATGTTTTCATAGCTTTCTGGTTTATCTATACAGATAGTATCATTAAGAAGACATGTATAAAAGCTCTGGGGAGAAATATTTCATACAGATCTGTTGGATAATAGCCAGGATATATTTCTCACAAAATCCTGGAGCACAGTCAAATTCTCTATTTCAAAGTGGGGGCGCAGTTTGGAAAAGAAAGAAGGAGACTCCTAATACAGAGAATATAAAAGCCAATAGCTTCCAAGTCCTGAATTGCTTCTGACCTCTTTTCCCTTGCTATACCAAAGAGATATGCAAATATTTTTCATTCTGCTGATGGGTACAGTGGTAATGAATTAGTGTTGGCAAAATCTTTTGAAAGGAGAATGTAGAGTTTATTAAGGAAGCAAGAAACAGAAGACTAGAGAAAGCCCTCTTGGTTGGCCAGATTGTATAATGTTACATAACATGTTTTTTGCACCATGGAATAGGGCAGATGACCTTAAAAAGAATTTGTTTGTTTGGTTGTTTTGAAGTCTTCCTTTGACAATAGCAATAAGTAGTCTGATTTAGCAATTACCTAAAATGTTTGAAGGGTCAAGTATCTGTGCAAATGGGAGCCAAATGATGTAGCCTCTACTCCTTTGTTTCAGTCTTTCACTCAGCAAGCATTTACTGAATACACAGTGTGTGTCAGCAATAGTCTAGTCTGTATGGGAGATACATAGATTCCTAAGAGGTCAATAACATCTGCGAATGAGTTTATAATGTAGCAGAGGAGATAAGCAATACATATACAAATATCTACACTGCAAGACGATGTAATGTTTGGGACATTTTGTAGGGAGCTGACTTTTGAGCTGGCCAGGTACCGGATGAGATCTTCTGGGAAGACATAGGCCTTGGTAAAAACGTGGCCAAACTATCTCCTCCCCCTTCTCCTCTATCTCTCTGTCCCTCTTCCCTCCCCTGCCCCAAACAAAGGTAGATTTGTGTGCTCATTCTGCCTTATTGCATACTGTAATTTGTACCAACTTTCATTGTGACAATTATATTCTAATTGTTGTTTACAAGTCTCCAGGAAACTGTAAAGTTCCTTAGGGCAGGAACCATGTCTTTTCACGTTTGTTTTCCTATCATTTAGCAGGGTTTCTGACACAGGATACCTACTCAGTAATTATTGGAGGGAGAAGGGAAATAAATTACAGAATACATTCAGGGATATGAACAGTGAGTGAGTGAGTGAGTGAGTGAACGCTACAATTTGGCTGAAATCAAAGATGCATGAAGGAGAGCAGTGGGAGTTAAAGCTACAAAAGTTAAGTTGGAAAATGGGTCCAACACTATCAAGTGTTGGTGAGTTAAGTGGAGCAGTGGAAACTCTTCTGTGCTGCTGCTGAGGCTATACATTGGTACAACCATTTTGGGGGAACCAATTTATCAACATCTAATAAAATGAAAGATGCTCATATTTTGTGACCCAGAAATTCTAATTCTAGAGAAACTTTTGCTCATTTACACAATGAGACAGATATAGAATGTTCATTGCTAAAAGTTGGAATCAAATCAATGTCCATCAGGAGGAGAATGGATAACTATAGATAGTTAACTATAGATCAATAATGAATAACATTAGTTGTATTATATTAATATCAGTTACATATAGTGAATTATTACAGGTATATCAATATGGGTGAATATGATAAATTTAGTATTGAATGGAGAAAAAGAACCCAAGGCTGCAGGAGAATTGCTATGTTGTCTTTTATATAAAGATTAAAATACTGTAAAACAGCATTCTTTTTAATGCTTGGGAAGAATGAATATTAAATTCAGGAAGGTAGGGAAGGAGATGTAATCCAGGGAGTTTTTATAAGGGCCTTGACTCTATTGGGGCAGATTTTGTATATTCATAATTCATGTAGCACTTGCATGTTAGACCAATAGGAAAGACAAATTTAATTAAATTGATTTGAAAATGAGGAATGTAAGGAACCTGGACTTGGAGGCTCTAAGTTGAAATTATATTATTTGTTTTAGTGTATTAGAGGGTAAAATGAAAATCATTGGAGTTGAAAATACTATTTTGACAGCACTCAAAATGACGGGAAGAAATCAGGATTACCCTCAGCCCCCCAACCTCATCCCACATGCTCTGAAGAGATATTTATGCTTTTGCCAATGAATTTTTCCAAACCATTTAAAAATGTATGTAAAGAACACACAATATTCAACAGATACATCAATGCAACAAATAAAGTATTTACACCATGTATTAAAAAAACCATGTCTATTTCTTTTCCCATAGTTTATCTTAGAGAAACAAATTTTCTAAATTTATTACCTACTGTGATAGCTAATTTTGTGTCAACTTGGTTGGGTCACAGGGCACCCAGATATATGGTTAAACATTATTCTGGATGTCTCTGTGAAGATTTTTTTGAGTGAGATTAACATTCGACTCAGTACACTGAGTAAGAAAGAATGCTCTCTCCAGTGTGGGTGGGCCTCCATCCAATCTGCTGAAAGCCTGAATAGAATAGAAGGCTGAGTAAGAAAGAAGTCTTTTTTTTTTTCCTGACTGTCTTCAAGCTGGGACATGGGTCTTCCCTTCTTTGGACTCTGGAAGTATACCATCAGCTCTCCTGGGTCTCTAGTTTCTTTACTGCAGGTCTTGACTTTTGTAGATCTTGACTATTCAGCCTCCATAATCATGTGAGCCAATTCCTTATAGTAAATCTATCTATTGAGAGAGAGAGAGAGAGAGAGAGAGAGAGAGAGGAGAAAGATGGATATTCCATTGGTTCTTTCTCTGGAGAACCCATATTAAAACACCTACTAAATAAAGTAGCATTTGGTTTATTTTTGTAAGCTTAGTTTGCTCACATTTCAAAAATTCTTCAATTTAGTATCTGCATTTGATGAATCATAAAATGTTCTAAAATGCAATTCTGGGAGTCTGTCCTAAGAAGACAATGTCGTGTGCAAAAAGGGCTTGTGCTCAGAAATCACTGACATGAGTTGATTTCTGGTTATGCCACTTATTAGCAGTGTGACTTTAGACAAGTTATTTTATCTCCTGAGATTCAAAGTCCTTATTCGAAAATAGGACTTGGGGGTGTGTAGGTGGCTTAGTTAAGTGCCCGACTCCTGATCTCAGCTCAGGTCTCGATCTCAGGGTTGTGAGTTCAAGCCCCAAGTTGGGCTCCATGCTGGGTATGGAGCCTACTTAAAAAAAAATAAAAGAAGAGAAAAGAAAATAGGGCTAATAACTTACGTCTCATCAGGCATATGAGTATCAACAGCACCAGCATAGTGCCAGGCATGTAAATATTCACTTAAGATTTCCTTGTATTGTGACTCTTAACAGAAGAACATTACTTGGCCATTTGATTGTGAAGTCATCCTGTAAAAAAGTGGGTTGAGGCTTGAGGATGGGTGAATGGGAATGGTAAGGTCAAACTTACCTCAATGTACCCTGACGTAAATCTAATCTAATGTCCAGGATAAGTTGAATATTTTCTCCCTGCCAAAAGAAAAACAAACAAACAAACAAACAAAAAACGTGGGCTGTCATTTGTTCATCACTTAAAATGTTATTATATAATAAAATAAAATAAAATGTTATTATAATACCTCTATTTTCATTGTATGTTTCCTTTACTAATCTTAGAAGCTTGCAGATACTAGCTTCCAGGAAGAGAAGGAGATCCAGCAGTTTATTATTATTCCACATACAATGAAGATACTGAGATTTCGATAGTGTCTTAACTAAAGGAATATGGCAAGTCAGCCCCTAGGTTCAAATGTCTCTCCAGGCACTTAGGAAGACAGTGATGTTACATCCTTTGCAAAATTATATGCCAGGTGCAGTGAGGGTGCAAAATAAAGAGAAGACATCAGTCTACCTTCAGCCTAAGAATAAAGAGAGGGTAAAACTTGTGGAAAATATGTAGAAACACATCCTATTAGGAATATACATATTTAGGGGATCCCTGGGTGGTGCAGCAGTTTGGTGCCTGCCTTTGGCCCAGGGCGCGATCCTGGAGACCCGGGATCGAATCCCACGTCGGGCTCCCGGTGCATGGAGCCTGCTTCTCCCTCTGTCTCTGCCTCTCTCTCTCTCTCTCTCTCTCTGTGACTATCATAAATAAATAAAAATTTTAAAAAAAGGAATATACATATTTATGACTGTAATTCCCTTAAGCCTTTGCTCAAATTATACTTTCTCAGTGCCACCTACCTTGATCACTCTAAATTCTTCAGTCTGTTCCCCTGTCCATTACTTTTAATTCTCCATTGCTTCCTGCACATTTTAGTTTACCTATATAATACCTATTATGTAATATATATATTTAGGTTTAATTTTTATTATCTCTCCCTCCACACACACAGTAGAATACAAATTCCACAAGTTCAGGGATATTCTGTTTTGTTCATTGATGTATCCCAAGTGTTTAAAAAGTACCTAATCTATATGAGGCACCCAATAAATAGGTTCTGAGAAGCTGCAGCAGAGTTTCAAGACAAGGAAGAAGTTTTGAACACATGCCTTTGCTCCCTTTCCAAACCCTAGTAAATCAACAGGAAGGGGATTTTTTTTTCTAAGGCATAATCCCAGAAGGTCAAAATGGGAAAAAGGATCATGACAAGACTTTGGAAACTGGAAAACAGGCAGTTGAGGGATTAACTGCCTTAGTAGAACCCAGAAAGCTAAAGCTTAAGCAGGCAGTGGGGATACCCAAGAAGCAATGTGATTTACACTGAAGAATCCAAAATGAGTCAAGATTTGGTGGTACCAGCTACCTTTGGAATTGGGGAGTGGGCAAGGAATGATGTAAAGGTATGGCTAAGGTCAGGGTAATTGTTCTGTTGTGACGAGATTCCCCAGACTCCAGGCAAAACACTGGAGCTTTATTCACTGGTAGGATTGTAATCAAGAATCTCTTGACTGGGGAACACCAGATCCTTCTAAGGGCAGAGTGCTGTATCAGTCCAGATCTAACTAGGAGACAGAAACTACACAGTATTATATTTTAAAAGTGACGGTTAAGTAGAATATACACTGAAGCTTACATTCCTCAGTCTCTTCTCTTCTTTCAGCTTCTAAAATGCTGGCAGCCAGGCTGAAATATTCAAGCAGGAGACTGAGAGAAGCTTCTTTGCAGATTCTGACAGCCTACAGAAAAAAAAAATTATGATATAGTATTGGAATGACACAAAGAAACAGTCTAGTCAGGAACACAAAGATCTGCTTGCTTCGAATGTGCCCTATCACATGCTCAGAGCCTCTGATTGTCTTTTTGGTGCCTTACTAGATACATGAATAGACAGCCAAGGGTCATCAGTTATCTGCAGAAACAGATTTGCCAAAACAAGAAAACAGGAACAAAAAACTCAGAGGACAAGAGACTATGCAGTGAGAAGAAAAATATTCCCTCAAACTATCATTAATAATCTCAAAGGTAAAAAAGAAACCATTCCATCCATGGAACAAGATAAGATGCAATAAAAAGGAAAATCCAAAAGAACTTTTGCCAATTAAAGTATGATAGCAGATCTTAAAAACTCAATACAAGGTTTGTAAGATGAAATTGAGGAAACCTCCTAGAAAACCAAGCAAAAGAAAAAGACATGGAAAATAAAAGAGAAAGTTTTTTTAAAAATGGAGGATCAATTCTGGAGCTGAGACAGAAAGAGGGGGATGAAAAGGGAGGAAATAATTTTTAAAAATTCTCAGAATGGAAGGACAAGCATTTCTAGATTGAAAGAGTCCTCCAAGGCCTTGATACTGAATGAAAATGGATCCATACAAAGGCATATTATCACGACATTTTGGAAAATGGAAGACAAAGGGAATATCTTAAGAACAATCTTTTCCATGAGACTATTAGAGCAGGGGCTTCTCCAAGATCAAAAGAAACCAAGAAAGAGAAACACAAAGGATCCAGGAGCAGGAAATCCAAAGTAGAAGAGAAGAAAAGAGACTCTAGAAAGATGCTGAAGAGAACTGGCCAAATGAAAGCTAGGCAGCAGGCTTGGAGAGCAGCCAGTCCAGGGTGGAGCTGGTGAGAAGGTTCCAGGAGATATCTCTTTTAGAAGATGAGATTGATAGAATTCCCAATGTAACCAAATGTAATAACAGATATAGACCACTGGTAGGGAGTTTGGATTGAATTAATGATAAGTGCCTAGAAAAACTAAAAGAAAAAAAATAGGCAAACATTAGGTTCAGAGAAAAAAAGCGTGCAGGAGAGAAATCATCATGGATGTATTATGTGGCTCATGTATGAACAGTATTTACACAGTCATGGTAATATCAACACTGAATATTGATACAATCAAAAATTAAAACACAACTGTACTGGGAGGACAGGAAAAGTGAAGCATGCACATACCTATGTGAACGAGTAGTATGTGGTGGTGGTGGGAGTGGCAGTGGTGGTGGGAGTAGCAGTGGTTGTGAAGAAGGTGAAAGTCTCATCTTCCATGGTGGGAGTCACTAAATAATGTATAAAAAAGTTAAATCCATAAGTAGCCTTATAAGCATGGTAAAGAGAAGTGGATGGGGTATTGCTATTTTCAAAATAAGCCTTATAAAATGATTTGACCCTTTAAACTATGTATACGTGTAACTTACATATAAAATAAAAACAAAATGTAAAGAGACTATAGTATAGAGACTTTTCAAGTGAACAAAGCCCATTGGGACATTCCCCCCTACACCACCACATCTACAATCACGATTATTGCCTTATCTTATATCTCACCAACCTCTCCCCAAAACTGCCACACCTCAACACCTAAACCAGGGCACGAAGAGAAGAAAGGGAGACACTGGTTGAGTCTGGGATCTGTTGTCTCAGGATCTTGTTAGGAGCCCTGGGTCATTTTTAATCTATTATTGGTGTACAACTCTAGGCAATTTAAAGGTTTTCTACTAAAGTTACAAACATCAAAACTAGATTGTCTCTCCTCATGCATTTCATTCCTTACATTTCACTGAGTGTCTTGATTTCAAAACCCTTGATTCTAAATGTACCTTCTCCTTCTTTCTCTAAGATCTCCTCCTTTAGAGTCAAGAATGGCCTCAGGGTCTGTCTGCTTTTGGCAAACACCCACACCTGATAACTCTTCAACACGTGGGTAACTATTTTTGTTACCTTTTCACCTCACTGTGTTGCCTTCACCATGGATAAAAGACAGGAAGAGAGGAAAAATTCAGAAAGAGAGACAAACCATAAAAGACTCTCAATCATAGGAAACAAACTGAGGGTTCCTGGAGGGGAGGTGGGTGGAGGGATGGGGTAATTGAGTGATAGACATTAAGGAGGGCACGTGATGTTATGAGCACTATTATATAAGACTGATGAATCACTGACCTCTACCTCTGAAATCAGTAATACATTGAATGTTAAGTAATTGAATTTAAATAAAATTTTAAAAAATAAATTAAATAAAGCCGATTACAGTATAATCTGCTCAACCAATAGAAACTAATATCCAAAAGAAAAAAAAGACAGGTCCTATCAGCAATAGTTAATTTTTGTACAGAATATTACCCTTAATCTACAAAATTCTCAAATATTTTATTTTTCCTTTCTCATCACTGACTATTCTATTGGCTCTGAGTCTAAGGCCAGTCTATGACATAAATAAGGGAACTGGTTGGAGGATGGAGTGAATGTGGTAGATCAGGTGGGCTCATCCATTCATTGCACAGTACTCAAGAGAGAAGAAAGTCTCATTTTAGATTAATTGAAAAGAAGACAAAACATTTTATGCTGTCCTTGGCTCTGACCTAGACATCCCTCTTATTTGAGGGGAGGAGTGCTTATTCTATCTTCAATTAAAGCTAGAACAGATATTTAATATCTCAGAAGAAAGAATTAGGATTCAAAATGCTCTCAATAGGTTCCAAATTTAGGATTAGCAAATAAATGAAACTTACCAGAAATAATTTTAAAGTCCCATAGTTCTTTTCAAAAAACTAAATTTCATAAATATAACATATAGAAGATTTAGCATAACAGTTCAAGTGAAAACGACTATAAGTTAACTGCAAGCTTAACCAGTTGATAGCAGGAAGTGGCTGAGGAGTGACTGCCAAAAAAGTAAATTCTTCTCTTTCTACCTCCCTGAGAACACAGGCAAGATTGTTTATGCTATATCAGTCTGTTCACCAACAAATATTTACTGAGGATCTGCTATGTGTCTAGTATGAGCAAAGTGCTGTGACAGGAAGAGATTAAGAAGGGCTCAAGGATTTTCAACAGGTTGACAGACAACATAAATGTTGGCAGTAATGATGGCTTATATTTGAAGAGTGCTTATCATGTCCAATCATTTCTATCATTTCCTTTGACATAGTTGCATTAGGAGATGGTAAGTCAAATATAGTCACCATTTTAAAGATGCGAAACTGAGGCTCAAAGAAGTAAATCACTGAATCTCAAACATTTTGCTCTCAGGACCTGTTTACGCTCTTAAAATTATGGAGATACCTCACACCATGGACAAAGATTAAATCAAAAATGATCAAAGACCTAAATGTAAGAGCTAAAACTATAAAACTCTTAAAAGAAAAGTTAAATGTAAATCCTTGGGACCTTGAATCAGGTGATGATTTCATAGATTTGACATCAAAAGTATAAGTAATAAAAAAAAGTAAATTGGACATCATCAAAAATTTAAAAGCTGTGCTTCAAAAGATACTACCTAGAAAGTAAAAACACAAAGCACAAAAAGAGAGAAGTATCTGCATAATATATATCTGATAAGAGACTAGCATCAAGAATATATAAAGAACTCATGATGCAACAGTTTTTAAAAAATAATCCAATTTTATTTTTTAAATTTTTATTATTATTTTTAAAGATTTTATTTATTTATTCATGAGAGGCGGGGGGCAGAGACACAGGCAGAGGGAGAAGCAGGCTCCACACAGGGAGCCGGAGGCGGGACCCGACCCCGGAACTCCAGGAACCCCAGGCATAAGGCAGGTGCCAAACCGCAGAGCCACCCGGGCTTCCCAATAATCCAATTTTAAAATGGGCAAAAGATTTGAAGACATTTCTCCAAAGAAGATATGTAAATTACCAATAAGCACATGAAAAGATGCTCAATATCATTAGTCATTAGCAAAATGCCAATCAAAACCATGATGAGATACCACTTCGTACTCATTAGAATGGCCATAATCAAAAGGAAGATAATAGTAAGTGTTGGCAAGGATGCAGAGAAATTGGAACCCTCACACACTGCTGGTAGGAATATAAGATGGTGATTTTGGAAAACTATATCGGGTTCCTTGGGGTTAAACATAGAGTTACTGTATGACCCAGCAACTCTCCTAGATCTATATCCAAAATAATTGAAAACATACATACACACAAAAACTTATATATGAGTATTCATAGCAGTATCCTTCATAATAACACAGGCTACACTCATTGCAGCATAGTTTCCCTCCTTTATCCCACCCTCCAGAGCAAGAATCAATAGGTTTCTCTCTTCTGTGCATATATTAAGTCACCAAGTCCTCTCATCTATACCATGTCCCTCTTCCTTTTCTTCAGTCTAACAGTACTACTAAAAGCACTCAGTTTCTTCCACTTTTTTGTCTGGACCTACTCCAGGAGATGTGTGTGTGTTTATTCTGGGTTTTGCTTTGGAGGGCCACTGTAGTCATCCTTCCAGGCCTTGGGTCCAGTGTTTCTTCCTCCATGCAGTGGTCTGGGTTACCCTTCCTTTTCTCTTGATTGAGTCCTTCTTGTATTCCAGGCACTGTACCATTTAATTCCCAGAACAAACTCATGAAGTGATACCATCAACAGTCCCCACCCCAAATCCTTTGTAAGGCATTGTGGTTTGAGGATTTCGGTAATTGTATACAGCCTCACACTTAGGGTTGTGATCCAGAACAGCTTCTTCACCCTAAGTGTCCTTATGCCCTTTTGTAGTCACCTATGTATTTTTTTAATTGGATAATTTTGTATATACTATTTTCTTAACTTGAATGTTTCTCTTAACATGATGTGTTAAACATCTTTTGATAGCAATTCATAGTTTTACAACATGATTTTAATGTCTGTATCATAGTCCATTAAATTACTGTTTCATAATTTATTTAACCAAAGTCCTTTTGTCAGATATCTATTTCTTACAATGTCCAAGCTCCCTCGTCCTAGATTTTTTTTTTAATATTTTATTTGGGACACCTGGGTGGCTCAGCGGTTGAGCGTCCGCCTTTGGCTCAGGGTGTGATCCCGCATCAGGCTCCCTGTGAGGAGCCTGCTTCTCCCTCTATCTCTCTGCCTCTCTCTCTGTGTCTCTCATGAATAAATAAATAAAATCTTTAAAAAAAATAATAAAAGATTTTATTTATTTATTTGACAGAGAGAACACAAGCAGGGGGAACAGCAGAGGGAGAGGGAGAAGCAGGCTCTCCGCTGAGCAGGGAGCCCGAAGTGGGGCAGGATCCCAGCACCCTAGGATCATGACCTGAGCCAAAGGCAGATACTCTGCCAACTGAGTCACCCAGACACCCTAGAACTATTATTTTTTTAAATTTCTATTATACTAATCTAGTTTTCTTCATATCTGATATTTCTTGTTTTGCTAACTCTGTGTCCTCTTTCTACCTGTTAAGTGTTGGTACTTCCCAAGATTCTGTCCTTGAATCTTCTTACCTGTAATCCCTTCCTGGGTGATCATTTCCTTTCTAGTTTCACGGTACACTCTTTGGATCTCATCTCTGTTTCTTTTCTGAAGACCAAGATGGTTATTCCCTACCATCTCCTGGGAACTATTTCCAGGTGGATGTTCTTCTGGTAACTCAAACTTCACATGTCAAAAATTGAATTCCTGTTCCTTTTTCAAATCTGTTTCTTTTCTCTCTCTCCCCCTAGATCCCCTTCTGCCCTTTCCCCACCCCCACCTCTGTAAATGTCAGTGAGTTGGAGGTGCTAACTCTTGCAGTCACTGAAGAGAGGAACCTGAAAGTCCTCTTTGAGTCCTCTCTCATCTCACATTTCCAATCAATTAAGTGCTACTGATTTGACTCCAAAATGCCTCCCAGCCTGTGCCCTTCTTACCTATTTCTGCTAGGACTATCCTGGATTTTAGGTTCCATGACCTGCTAACTAATCTTCCAGGCCCTAATCTGGTCCTCTTTGGATCTGCTCTTTATGTTCCCACCAGTTAACTTTCTGAAACAGAGAGGATTTTCCTCTTCTGCTTGAAAGTACCCGATGGCTCCCAATCTCTTGCAGAAGCAAGCCTAAGCTCTCGGGGCCGGATTTCTGGTCTTCCCCTCCCACTCTCCCACTCCTCCCTTATGCTCGGGTTACATCAGCCAGGAACTGTACCCGAACACGTTCGCGCTCCCGCTTTACCCTGTGACTACCCAATCCTCAGCCTGACTTGCTGAGTCTTTGCGCCCTGCTTCATACACGGCAGGTGTTTGCACGATTGCAGACGAGATCAAACCTAGCTCTGCCTACCGGTCGGTCCCGGTTAACGAGGGCTCACACCACCTCCAAAACCAGCCGTGGGTTTAAGAGCCCATAAGGGTAGCCCTAAATTAGGGAGGGGCTGGCAGTGAGGGAGGTTCAAATCTGTCCTCGCATCCCCTCGCAGCGGAGAGGCACGGGCCTGGCTGGTAAGGAACAGAGCGGTGTTCTCCATCCCTGTGTAAAACTCCCCGGGAGCTCTATAGGGCAAGACGTCTTGCCAGCTACGCTCGCTCTTTCGGTCTTTTTCCCCATTCCTGAGAACGGCAGACTGAGGCCTAGGAGAGCCGAGCTCTGAGTCAGCCTCCCCTCCCCAAAAGAGGCGACGCGGGCCTGGACTCGGAGTGGCCGCAAGCACAGCGCCTCCTGATTGGCGCAGACCGATCAGACAAGCTTGGGGGCCGCCGATTGGCCGCGGCCTGATCAGGCGCTGTCGGGCTGTTGTAAATGTAAATAGCTCTGTGACCGGCAGTAACCCCGGAGGGAGGGGGTGGAAGGAGGCTCTTCCTCTCCATTCACGTCTGCCACCGCCGGGCCGGGCAGGGCAGGCTCGTTGGCTGAGGGGGCTGGGCGGGCGGGACGCGGCCGAGGCGCTGCGTCTGCCCAGATCTGCGCGCTGGAGCCGACGGTCCAGAGCTGCCTGCAGGTCGGGGCCAGGGCGGGCAGCTTCCACACCGGGACGCGTCCTTTCTGCGCTCAGCTTTGACGACGCAGACGATTTGATGGAATGTTCTGTGCGGGGATGGGAGGTGTTGGAGGGCGCAGGAGGGTGGTTTTATGAGATTACTTAAATGGCTCTCGTGGGTGTGCCTCTGGGTGATGGGAGCCTGTCCTTGCCTGTTCCTGGTCACAGTGTCCTGTTTGTGGAAAAGACAAGAGTAGGATCATAGCTTAAGGCAAGGGAGGTCCCTGTTGCGCAGTGCTCCCTGATGATAGCCTTGCCATTAGAGGTGCAACTCCCTCCCCCCCTCCCCCCCATCTAGAGGAAAGGAAAGTCTGTGGACACTGGCTTGGTGGGAAGTACGGAAGAGGAAAGGAACAGATGTTAAGAATAAAGGGTGACCCTGACACCTTGCTTGTGGAAATGCCAAATGCTGCAGTCACTATGGAAAACAATTTGGTGGTTCCACAAAAAGTTGAACACGGCATTGCCGTGGGACACCTGGGTGGCTCAGTGGTTGAGGGTCTACCTTTGGCTCAGGTTGCGATCTCGGGGTCTTGGGATCTTGGGATCGGGTCCCACCTCAGGCTCCCTGCAGGGAGTCTGCTTCTCCCTCTGCTTATGTCTCTGCCTTTCTCTATGCGTCATGAATAAATAAATAAAATCTTAAACACACACACACAATTGCCCTATGGCCAGCAACTCCACTCAGAGGAATATACGCATATGAATGCAAGGCAGGTACTCCAGCACTTAATAGCCCAAAGGTGGAAACAACTCAAATGTTCTTCAAGAGCTGAACAGAGAAACCAGTCGTACTGATTATGTACAATGGAATATTATTTGGCAATAAAGAGGGATGAGGTCCTGACACAGGCCGCAGTGTGCACGAACCCTGGAAGCATTATGCTAAGAGAAGGAAGCCAGACCCAGAAAGTCCCATATTGTAGGATTTCCTTTATATGAAATATCCTGAATAGGTATATTGATAGAGAAAGCAGACTGGTGGCTGCCAGGGACTGGGGGGAAGGGAGACAATGGAGAGTGATTGTTTCACAGGTACAAAGTCTTCTTTTTCAGTAATGAAAATGCTTTGGAACTAGTTAGAGGTAGTGGTTGCACGATACTGTGAGTGGGCTAAATGCTACTGAATTGTTTCCTTTAAAACGGTTAATTTAATGACATGTGAATTTTACTTCAATTTAAAAATATGGACACATAAGACCAACAAACAAAAAGAATACAGGGTGAATCCTTACTGCTTTCCAGAATTCCCTAAGATATGGGACTGTTAATGAGCATCTTGGCACCCGCCCCCCCCCCCCACCTTTCACTTTCACTTCTCCGTGGTGTTTATTTCTTCTGGTTGGTCACAGTTTTTTAAGGCTTGATATGGTCCTGGCTACTAACTGCTTCTGTGGGAAATGGCCGGGAGGGAGAAGGCCCCTGGCCCCCCTGAGACTGTCCTAGCCTGGACGGAGAACAGCCATGAGTCAGCACAGCAGACACTTGGCCTTTGTGCGCTATCTGTGGCCTGGGTGTAGCAGGCCAGGGAGGGCCAGCAGGCCTGGTCCTGAAAAGTAGGGGGGAGGGCTGCCTCCAGCAACCCAGTATAGAATCTCAGCTCCCTGGAGCCTGCAATTAAGGCTGTGGTATTTGCCTCAAAGTTGGTATACAAGAATCAGCACTTTGCCTGCCTGCCCGCGGCACACAAAGTTAACTACAGGTCACAGAATACAGCTCCTACTCCCGGGACATGTCAACAGTTTGTGGCAGAGGCAGAATTTAAAACAAGACATGTGATCTTTCAGTAAGTTTATCAACCACTGACGGCTTAGGTGCAGGAGATATTCTAAAACAAGAAGATGCCCTTAAGGATCTCAAACCTTGACAGGAGGGTGGAGTACGGTTTGGAAAAGTGTAAAGGAAATGTCACATATGTTTCTGTGATTTGAGAGGTGAGCTTAACTCAGGTGTGGTTGAAATGGGTCATGAAGTGGAGTGAGTTGGGTTCTTCTGGAACAAAGATGCATCTGCAGTTTGATTTTGCCTAAATTGAGCTCCCTGCCATTAAAACCAAGATTTGCTTCTGAATATAAGTGAATATTACAGGGCGTACTCTTGAATATATGCAATTTATGCTTTTGGGCTTTGGTTTGTCATCTACTCCACACCCAATAGAGAGTAATTAATGACCACAGTTCTGGAGCTGGATCACAGCACCATTAATCACTCTCTCACAGCTAAACTTCTTTCCAAATAAATTCAATTACCTCATCAGTAAAATTGGGGTAAAAATAGCATGTACTCTCGATACAGGGAGGTAATGCATTATCAGGCACTCAGCACCATGCCTAGCTATACGGTAAATGTTGTATCGTTGTGTGTGTAAGTCTGGTGGACTCAGAATTTGGATTTCCTGCATCAAAAGGTTGTTAGATTTGTGTTTATGCACTGGCCTCAACCCCTTTAAATATGGTATATGAATTTTCTCAAGTACTTTGGTTTAGCAAGAATATCATCCTAGACTCTTTAGTTTATAATGTATGTCTTTTCTTGTGTGACTGGTGGTGTCTCTGTCTCCTTGCAGTTTGAGAATAGAGACCACATCACTATATAATTAATAAAATATGGAGTGCCTTTTTTGAGTATACATGAGTTTGAATCTCAGCCATTTATAATTAATGGTAAAAACATTAAAACAGAACTTTTTCTCATACTTTTTTTATTGAGATATAATCATAGACCATAAAAATTGCCCTTTAAGGGTATGATTCAGTGGTTTTTAGCATATCCATAGAGTTGTGCAACCACCATCACAACCTAACTTTAGATCATTTCATCATTCCCCCCCCACCAAAACCTATGCCTCATTTCTACCCTTAACCCCTGGCAACCACCAGTCTGTTTCTGTTTCTGGATTTGCCTGTGCTGCATTTCACATAAATGGAACCATATAGTACATGGTCCTTTGTGTCTGGCTTCTTTCCCTTAGAATAATGTTGTCAAGGTTTACTCATGTTGTAGAGGCATCAGTAATTCGTGTGTGTGTGTGTGTGTGTGTGTGTGTCCGTATCCTATCCTATAAAATGGCTATGCCACATTGTGCTCATTCATCTCTTGATGGACATTTGGATTGTTTCTACTTTTTAGCTATCGTATAGTATATAATGTTGCCATGAACTTTCATGTACAAGTTTTTGTGTGGGCATCTTTTCAATTTTTTGGGTTATATAACTAAGCATAAAATTGCTGGATCATACGGTGACTATGTTTTATTTAACCTTCTGAGGAACTGCCAAACTGTTTTCTGAAGCAGCTGCATAATTTTAGATTCCCTTCCAGCAGTAAATGAGGGTTCCAGTTTCTCTACATCCTCATCAACACTTGGTATTAACTGTCTTTTTCATTATAGCCATCCTAGTGAGTGTGAATGGTATCCCATCGTGGTAATGATTGGCATTTCTTTGAGAGCTGATACTGAGCAGCTTTTCATGTGCTGATTGGTCATTTGTGTATCTTCTTTGGAGAAATGTCTGTTCAAATACTTTGCTTATTTTAAAATCGGGTTGTCTTTTTATTGTTAAATTGTTCCTTTTTGTTTTGTTTTAAAGTAAGCTCTATACCCAATGTGGGGCTTAAACTCACAACCTGGAAATCAAGTCACATGTTCTACCTACTAAGCTAGCCAGGTGTTCCTGTAAGACTTCCTTTTATATTCTGGGTACTAGTCTCTTATCAGATATAGATTTGCAAATATTTCTTCTAATTCTGTGGACTGTCTTTTTTACTTTCTTGATAGTACCTTTTTTTTATTTTTAAATTTTGATCAAGTCCAATTTTTTTTTTCTTTTGTTGCTTAGGCTTTTGGTATTTTATCTAAGAAACCATTGCCTAAACCAAGGTAATAGAGATTTACACATTTGTTTTCTCTTAAGAGTCTTATAGTTTTGGCTCACCCATTTTGAGTTAATATTTATATATGATGTGAGGTAGTAGGCCAACCACATTCTTTTGCATGTGGATATTCAGGTGTCCCAATACCATTTGTTGAAAAAAACTATTCTTTCTTCATTGAAATTGTCTAAGTATTTTTGTCAAAGGTCAATTGACTATGAATATATAGGTATATTTCTATATTCTCAATTTTACTCCATTGATGTATATATCTCTCCTTATGCTGGTACTACATTGTCTTGATTATTGAGCCTCTGAAGTAATTTTGAAGTCAGTCCTCCAGCGTGTGCTTCTTTTTCAAGTTTGTTTGGACTATTCTGGGTCACTTGAATTTCCATATGAATTTTAGGATCAGCTTGCCAATTTCTGCTAAAAAAGGCAATTGGAATTTTGGTAAGAATTGCATTCAATCTGTAGATAAATTTGGGGAGTATTATCAACTTCCATCTTCCAATTCATGAACATGAAATTTCTTTCCATTTATTTAGATCTTTTTAAGCCTTTCTTTTTAAGATTATATTTTTAAGTAATTTTTACACTCAATATGGGGCTCGAACTCACAACCGTGAGATCAAGAGTCACATGCTCTACTGAGCCTGCCAGGCACCCCTTCTTTAATTTCTTTCAATGACATTTTGTAGTTAACAATGTACCATTCTTGTGGGCTTCTTTTGTTAGAATTATATCTATTTATCTTACTCCTTTTGATGCTATTATAAGTGGAATTCTTTTCTTCATTTATTATTCATTCCTAGTTTATAGAAATACAATTGATTTTTAGGTATGATCTTGTATTCTGCTACCTTGCTGAATTTATTAGCTAATAGTTTTTTCTGTATGGATTCTTTAGGATTTTCTTATACACCAAATCATGTCATTTGCATACAGAGATGGATTTACTTTTTCCTTTCCAATCTGGATGTCCTTTCTTTTTCTGCCCTGGCATATGCTTTTAGGGACAGACTATCTTGGTTCTTCCTTTAGGGAAGAGAGAAAACTTGGTGGCCACTGGGCATCAGAAATCTTATCTCTATGCTCTTCTCCATTATCTTAAATTATTTCATCCTGTCCCATGGTTAAACCTTGGTTATTATATAGAGTCTTAACCTCTTTATTCATCCCCACACAAAACATGTCAAGAAGAAAGAGTTCATTACCTTGCCCCTGGGAGCTCTCATTTTACAACTCACCCTTATAGGTAAGTTCATTATATATTCCTTTTCTCTCAATCTTGAATTCAACTGAACATACTGATCAAGCTCTAAGAACTCTCCCCTTTCCCCTTCTTAGAACTTTTGCAGATAGGAATCAGAAGACTGCCACAGGGTGAATTAGCAAATATACAAAATACAGACTGCCTGGAGGAAGCAGAGAAGCATGTTTAATTAGGACAGCCAGGTAGCAGAGAGGAAGAAAGGAAAAGAAAACAGCAGAGTTCAGTAAGGACAAATTGTTTAGATTGGATGCCAGTTAATCAGAAAAAAAGCTGATACTTAGAAGGAACAGTATATTTATAGAGTAACTGAAACAATAGTCCTGCCTGAACATTTTAAACAACATAGAGGGAGAGGGGTGGAAAGCCAGATACTGGTGAAGAGAAGTTCTTATATAACTCGAGTTATATACATAAAGGTCTGAAATGGCATCAATGACATAGACTTGATTTTGCATGCTCAGAACTACTCTGAATCTTGCTTCTTGTCCAAGGTGAGGGCAACCTACATTAGCAAGCAAGGGGAGCTGGTTCTCTGGAACTCTTAAGAGGTCTGGGTATGGTCAAGGTAGTTCCTACTGGGAAGATGGAGCTTCTTCAAACTGTAAAATGTCCACATTCTCTTTTCTACCTGGTGATTCTCAGGTAAGTGGTAAAGGCTAAAGGCTTTCCCACTTTAGGATCAGGGGGCCCTCTTTTTTGTGGGAATTTATAAACCTTCCCTTGGATTGTTTTTTCCTCTCTTCCTGCTGCTGTTAATCAGCATTTTCAGGAAGCCACTTAATTCCCCCATTTCTTCACATTTCTTTGGATGAATAACCTGGACTGCCCAGCCTGGATTGCAAGGCAGAGATTTGCTTTCCCAGAGAGTGCCTCTCCTGCTGTTCTCTTCCTCTCTGTCTTGGGTCCATGTGACCATGTGACACACCAGACACCTGGCATTTCCCCAGGGCCAAAGTGCCAACTGGTGTAAATGTGTTGGACTTAATGGCAGCAGACTCCTGATTTCCTGCTGCCAAGGCTGCGTTTAACCTAAAGTTACCCTTAGGAAGGGCAGGGCGGGTTACTGGGGTATGAGTCAACTAGTGTAGCATCTACTTCTTTTTTATCCTTAAAGGTACAGGAACAGGGCATCAACAGTGTGGCAGATCATAGAGATAAGTTCCAGGAAATTTTGAATCGCAGCCAAAAATCACCCAGACACAGTGCAATCAGATTCACTTCACTTTTATTATGAACAAACACAATTTCAGATCAGTACAACTAAGCTTCAGAGTTGATATTAATAGAAATTATTCCAAAATTATTCTTAGGTCACAAATAACTACTATCCCACATAAAAGGGAAAAAATCCCACCCAATTAAGGAAAAGGTATCCTGTGTATTGTTTCCATGGCAATGAGTTTATGCATTCTCAAATTTTGTCTGGCTAGTTATCCACCACTTATCCAATGGATTTATCCAATCTCTCAGAGAGAATATCGATTAATGATAGGACACGTGGTTTACGGTGGACATAAGTTCACGGTGGATACTGCTACTATAAAAATACTCAGGACTTAAAAGAATTCCTCTGCTGAAGGATCCCAAAATGCTTTATAAAAAGCATTAGTCACGCCTCAAAACTGCCCTTTGAGGTAGGTCAGTATTATTATCCCATTTTAACAGAAGGAAAACTGAGGCACATTATAGTTAAGTGACTTGCCCAGGGTCACACAGCAAGTCAGTGGCACAGTGGTAGGGGAGGCCCTGGCCTTAACCACCCACGTAACATTGACATCTTGCTTTTGTTAACCTTTCACACTGACCCATTTGAGCTATACTTACAGAGAATACACTCAGGATACTAGCAAACCAAGGAGAGAAAGTTTCCATTTTAAATGCTACACCATCTTTTAACCTAAAAAGAATTATAAATCAAATACATTCAAATTACTTCCACCCTCCATCAAATGTGGGCACTTAAGAAAAACAGCCCTAAAAAAAAAGCCCAGAAGGAAATCTTGTGAATAGCTATACTGATAATTCTCCAGCCAGGCCCCCTTTTCTACCAACCACTTCTGTAGGGTCGCAGGTGCAAAGGAACTCCACAGGGGGAGCGAGGAGGGAGCGGAAGTAGGCTCATATACAACACTGATTAGAACAGATGTAAGGCACCCAAATAAGTTGTCAGCATACCCACGAAGTGAGGACTGTTAGAAATTCAGACTTGAGTTTCTGGATCATTAATGTGTCAATTGAACTCAGCTTTAGAATCTTGAAATAAGTGTTCCTTACTCAGTAGACACCCCTCCACCTCCACATTGTCATAGTCATAGGAGCCCTCAGCCTGAGGCCCTTGTCCGGTCTTGTGAAGGGTCATGGTATGGGTCAGATCCCTGGGACGTGATTAGAATAGAAAGATAAGCTTGTTTTTGGTCCAAAATTAGAAAGCAGGCATCTGCTAACCTGTGGAATTAAAACTACCCAACAGGGATCTCCAAGAGATAGGTACACAAGTCAGCAGATCTACACTACGCCGTGATCTTCCATTAGATTTGTTTCTACTGAGAGGAACAGCTCAAAAGACAAGGATGCCTTTAGTCCAGGGAACCCCTGTAGCCTCTGTCTATTCAATTAATACAGGAAGAAAGGCCTTCTTTCTTTCCACTATTCCTCAACAATGCACAGGACATTTGGTATTGTAGATTTCCAATCTTTCATAGAGTAAAGCCAGGCCTTTGCATTGATGACTGAGGTACAGGGACATGAGTAGTCCAAGGTTCTCAAAACACTGGTGCTTTTTTTCAGACCTCTTCTACACTACCATTTGCCCTAGGCTGGGTGGTGGGGAATGCTGGTTAGTTTGCCAAACAGAGATGCTGTTCAGCAAAGTTCATGGCATCTCAGATCCCAAGTCTCGGCTTCGTAATACACCCTGGCTCCAGGGAACAGGGCCTCCTTTTGCATGAGGCACTTTGGGACTTTCCTTTGCTTCTTGTGCTTCCCAGTGAAGACTAGGCTCCCTCCTACTTCTACAAGCATTGCACTGTCCGCTGGGAGCACGGACTAGGGCTGGGCAGGCTTACTGAGCAAGCAGGGGGCATCTAGCATACTCTCATGTTGTGATCCAGACAGAGGAGGTTAAAAACAAACCGTTTTTTGCTCCGTGGCTGGCTCACTGGCACAACACGAGCATGTGGCCTGGCTGTGCCTCCTGAGAGAGAGAGTGCCTGAGCCAGGGATGTTTCTAGTAACGTTTGCCAGCCTCATCTTGAGTCATCAGTGTGGCAGGGGCGCACAGGGGTGTAGGTGGAGAGACTCTGGAGGCCAAGTGAAAGTGGCAGCTAACTCAACTTTATAAAGAGAAACAGTGGTTCAGTGACCCTGAGCATTCTGTCTGCAGGAGAGGGAGCTGCCCGGTGGGCAATAATCATCACTGCCTCGGAATACATACAAAGCAGGCTTCCTGTCCAGAGAGAGAAGAACACATCAGGGAGGAAGGAGATAGAACCGGTAGGAGAAAATGGACGGAAAGGGTAGAGCCAGGAATCAAAAACCACAGTAGTTAGATTCCTACCTCGCCCCCGCCCCAGGCAGTCCTATACTTTAGGTGAAAAGTTAGCAGAGAAGGAATGGGAGAAATGGTTCAGCACTGCGGGGAGAAGCCTTCTAGTTTTTACTCATCCCAAGGAGAAATGGAATTAATGAATGAACTGAACATTTACTTGCTTGTATAACCAGCTTCCAAATCAGGACACCCATTGACTTTCTTAGTAACCCTCTGAATCCTCTGGCAATGTGTTCTCAGAGCCCTTCTTTTATAAAGTTTTCTCTTAGGAATTGCCAACAGACCCTGCCCCTGAACTCTCCATCTCCTGTCCAGCAGTGAGAGGAAAGTAGACAACCCACCTAATTTCTCCTCTTCTCCAGAGGGAAATACCCTAAGTGAATTACTTTAATGTTCCAAGCAGAGTGAATGTATATTATTTTTATGTCGGACCCAACTCCACTTCTTAAAATCCTTCCTTTTTTGGAAGACAGCCATGCTCACCACTATGCCACAAACATGTTCCTTTTTTGGATGTCTGGAAATGCTTCAGCCACGTTATTACTATGATGGAGCTGACCAATGTCCCGAAGATGGCAGAGCAGAAAGATGAAAGAATTTTGATGATTCCATGATCTGCTAGATTCACCAATTCTGGAAACAACCAACCTCAAGATTTCTTGTAATATGGAATAAGAAATCTTCCTGTTATTTAAAAAAAAAAAAATCCTTCCCCAGCAAAGACCACTTTGACTACAAACTAAATGCTTCTTCTTTATCCCCAACCTAAACTACATTGGGACATTGAGATTTGCTTTTGTAATCTAGCATTGCCAGGCTCTATGGCCATTCCCTAGTCAGAGTCAGGAGAGAAAGGAGGCATGCTGTCTGATGGGGCTTGAGGTCCTCACTAGGCACCAACTGTGTGTCCAATCACAGCCTGAACTTCTGCCTTGTTTCCCATCTCACCCCATCTTTACTTCTCAATCATACCATGCACGCTCTCTCCCCTGACAGTTTACCTGCTTTAGAAGCTTTGTGCCAAATAAAGTTATTTTCCACTCCAACTCACAAAAGCCTGAGTTGAAGATCATTAACAGGGGCCTTCCCAGAAGATTTTATCATACCTCTAGCATGAGCCACCCACCCTAAAGCTCAGGACAGCTCAAGGAAAGAGTTATGTGGGACAAAGACCATTAATTTTGGATTATAGAAAAGGTTGTCTAGGCTTTGGAAGCTGGACACCCACCACTGAATGACCAGCTGTTTGCCTGGGAGGCAATGAGCGAGGAGAGAAAGGAAGGTGATAAGAACAAAGCAAAGAAAAGGACAATGGACTAGGAGAGAGAGAAGATAAGAGAAGAAATAAGAATATCAGCTTAGCATCATGAAGGCAGAATTGTTGGCTTTCAATTTTAAAAGAATACTGTACTGGAATGGGTTAACATCATCATCTTTAGCATCCTGGTAGCATTATTCAGTAGTTAATAAACAGAACATTAAACTTCTGCCTGGCTGGCTTTTGGAAAAGGAACCCAAGGGACCCAAAACTCAGCCACTCTTGTAGCTTCCGTCTCCAGTTCTTTTAATCCTGGCCAAGATGGCAGCCTTGGATACTTTCTTCCGGTCGTAAGCCAGACCGAGGGCAGCCATGCAATCGATAAAGAAGGTGGTGAAGTTGATGTGCCAGCGGTACTCACTGGCAGAGTAGTCATAGGGAAAGGAGTGGTGGTAGTTGTGGAAGCCCTCCCCTGGAACAAAAAGCAAGGATAAAAGTTATGGAGCTACGCAGTGGGTTGCAGTCTTTTCAGTCTCGGCACGTTGGCACACTGATTACCTAGCAGAGGACCTCCAACCTAGCAGAAACTTGCTGCTGTTGAACGAACGAATGAATCTCTCTGAATCTCTATGACTCTGAGTCAGGTTGGTCCCCTGAGGCATCTTAAGAAATGACTGAGTAGACCTGGCCACCAAGCCTTTCTAGGAGCCTTTGTCAGAGGAGGACTGGCAATTTCTTCCAGAGGATAAGCTAACTACAGAGAAATTGCCAAGGCTGGGGATGGATTTCAGATAGGAAATTTCACTAAATATTGATCTGAAACCCTGAGGTCCGGGCAGGGAGAAGAGAGTCCAGAATAGAGGACTTTTGCCATGCTCCTTACTATGATGAGCAAAGGAGAACATCTTTTACCACTGCACTAGTACCACACCTAAGGGGGAACAATATGGACAGAACTGGATAGTAAGAACCCAAAGTCAGAAGGAAAAAAGCCCAGTGCAGGGTCCTGTATTTCCTCAGAAAGCTACTACTGGTTCAGAATGGACTGTTCCAGCTTCTAATTCTTTGAACTTTGACTCTGGTTGGGGGCGGGGGAGGCAAGAATGCTAATAAAACTGAATCTCAGGACGCCTGGATGGCTCAGCGGTTGGGCGCCTGCCTTCGGATCAGGGCATGATCCTGGAGTCCCAGGATTGAGTCGGGCTCCCTGTATGGGGCCTGCTTCCCCCCTCTGCTTGGGTCTCTGCCTCTCTCATAAATAAATAAATGAAATCTTAAAAAACAAAACAACAACAACAACAAAAAAAACCCAGAATCTCTGACAGAATAAGAAGTAAGAGGCTTAGCGATTCCCTCTAACCTCTGAGGTTCTGAGATGAGCAGCTCACTTTGCTGGACTGGGGGAAAACAAAGAAATCCTGGTCTCAAGAGAATTTCAGTAAGAGGTAAAACTTTAGAAACTCCACAGACAGTGAATTCTCCAACCCTTGGCAGGACTCTTCTTTCTGTATCATATTCAACAATTAACAATACAACAATTAACAATACCGACCCTTCAAAAGCCAGGAGAAAAGCTGGATTAAGAATAGCTCAAAGAAGAGCAGGGGGAACCCTTTGAAGATCAAAGAACCCCAGGAGAGTAGTAATGATATTAATAACAAGCAAGTGAAGGACGTCCTACAGAGTAAATGACACCATCCAGGGCAAGTCAAGGTATGTTCTCTCTCTGTGACACCTGATTATTCAGTGTGAACTGAGTAGGAGGTTGGGATAACCACAAGGCCAAAGGTACTGACAGGATTACTAATTTCCATAAGTGGCTTTGTACCAGGGCTTCATAGAAGCACTAACCAGGCCTCTACTTATCAGATTTAAACTACAATCAGATACACACAGAGCCAGAAGAGAAAAAAGAGGAAGGTCCACGGATGGAAGAAGGACAAGACTTTGCAACTGGGGCAGCAAGATAGAGTCCAATAAAGGCTCAAGGGAGGTCAGCTTTGGCAGAGAGAAAATGATCATGTGACCATGGGGCAGGGAACTTGAGAAGAAAAGATGGGAGTGGCAGAGAAACAAGCTCCAGGAGAATGAAGGTGGAGGTGATAAGGGAGATGACAGGGAGCACAGCTGAATGGTAACTGAGATGAAGGTGTTGGCAGCCTCTCAGTGCTGATGCTCACAAAGAGGCTGGAGTCCGGGAAGCTTGCTCTAGATCCCGTGGTGGCACAGGACAAATCTCATTCCAGAAACTTCCATGTCTCTGAAAATCTCACGTTGACAGAGTTGAGGAGATTGATTTCAAATGTGGTTCAAAGTAAGGACAGGCACAATGGGGGAAGGTGAGATGCATGAAGGTGTAAAGGAGAAAAAAAATGCCTTAGTCCAGATAGTAGAGATGATTGGGGTTGAAAGTCTAGAGGAAGATTTTAAAGAGAGAAAGTGAGTGTGAGGCCATGGTGTGCATAAACATGTGCAACAGTGAGGTTGCCTAGATATCCTGGATGACCACTGGCACTGATCACTGGTGAGGAAAGGCCATAGGGTCTGCTTAAGGAAAACAGATTCCAGGCCTTGGTCAAGGTCTATATTTAGTTGAAAACTGTGACAGAAAAAGAATGGAGACAGATGGCAAAAGCCTGTTGTCTTCAGCTCTGGCTAGTGGGACTGGAAAGATAGAAATAAATTCATCAAGAGTCAGCATTAGATCAGCGAAGCAGGTACTTGTGAGCAAAGTAATTGCTTTACTGGTGGTTCCCTAAGCCATTGTTGTGGGGAAGGGGGTGCTCCTTGCACAGAATAGAAGCAGGAGAGAGAAAAAGAAAGGACAAGAGATAAGACTGGTATGTGGCAGTTAAGGGCCACAAACAAGTGCTTGGTGGTGCCAATACGAATGACATCAAAGCACTTCTTTGGTCTCAGGACTCTGAGAACATGACTGTTTGCTGAACCCAAGAGTTGGATGCCTAATGGACTGTGCCACCCAGGTGCCCCTATATAGGGTATTTAAATATAAGATCCTAGGCTCACTGCTCACCCAGATGATCCTGTTGTTCCATTTATGCATTCCCTGCCCCACGCAAGACTTTCAGTCCAGCCCAGAAAGGACTGGAAAAAGGAACACCCAAAGGGGTTTATTATACATAGCATTTGCAAAGGTTCTGGAATCTATAATCAAATGCCCCGTTGTTTTTTACCCTTTCCTTTCTACATAAGACCTGTTGCCCAACTTTCTTATAATTTGTCCCCTAGTTTTGTAATGGAAAACCAGACAGAAAGAAGTCATAAAACAGGTTAATCTGGTTTTTCTGGCTCCTCGCCTAAAACCCTCACCAGCAGACCACCAGAAAGGGTCTCGCTGTGGTCTGTTGACTCACCTGCAGCTCCCAGGGAAACCAGGATATTCTCTCGGGGGCTAATATTCTTGTCGTAAGGGCGATATCCGTAGAGGTGGGCAGCACTGTTCACCAGCCATGTGGCATTGAGCACAATGGCGTAACGCAGGAGAGTAGCAACGCACACACTGTGTAGAAAAGTTTCACCCCAGAAATACCAGGGCACAAAGGTGGGCAGGATGAAGCACATCAACAGGATGCCAGGTTTGTAGTACCTACATCAAGAGACCAGACTCCGTGTCAGGGTAGAAAGGACTCTTAGTCCCATCTGATTTTCCTCAGTCACTGGTGGGGCTATCTTTCCTTCTACTCAAGTACAGTGTGGCAGGAGACAGAGCCAGAGGGAATGGGGGTGGGAACCTTTGAAGAATGTCCCAGTCTTTAGAAAATGAGGTAACATGGGGTTAACTGATTTTTCTAGGATCACACAGGTAGGAACTGGTGGAGCAAGGATTAGAAGGCTTGTCTCCAGCCTCTGAATCCATTGTTCTTTCTGACTATAGCATAATACCACCTTGGTGAAACAGGTGAGGTCCAAATTATCAACTTATAACCCAAGTCCTCCTTCGCAGGCTTTTTTTCCATTCTGCCTTTAGGTTCCTTTCTCTTTCCCGTTCATGTTTTTTGCAGAGTCTAGGTTTTGTGCCTTGCCTCTATGTTCCGCCAGCCACCCCAAAATCATTCTTCTCCTTCCTCAGAGAGGCACAGAGTGTCCTTGATGCGCGCAGACCCTCTGGAGGCCCTACACCATTCTTCACTGTCTCAAATGTAGACTGTGCCATTGACATTCCTAGGGAACGGATTTCCTGCTTTTCTTCAACAGCCAAGTCTTATACTCATATCATTAGTATTCTCTGCATCAAACTTTCCATTCCTGCTGCTGCTTCCCAAGCACAAATCCCCATTAGCTCCTATCTACCTTGTGGCCCTGCTTCTCACCTCTTTGGCTCCATTTCTCTCAACCATCCCGAGAGTGACCTTTCTAAAGCACACCTTCCTGCTCAAAAAACTTGTAATGGTTTCCTGTTGCCTAGTGAATTAAAACCTAAATCTGCTATTAAGCCTCTGTAGGAATAGCATCAACCTCTTTCTGGCCTTACTTCGACCACACCCTATGCTTCAAGCAAAAGGCCTTTATTGTTGGAACATGCTTTCATGCTCATTCTGTTATGTTTGTATGTTCCCTCCCCATACACACCTGTGAGAATCTCTATCCATCAGTGGATTCCAAAGCTACCTTCTTCATAAACCCTTCCCCAATGTTCCCTCACCACATAATCTCTTTCCTTTGTGCCTCTCGTTGGCATAGAAAATATGTTGCCACGTGTCATAGTTATTCAGGTCCTTAGTTTTCCCTCTGCTTCCCAATAGGCTACAGGCTCCTTGAAGGTAAGGACTGTGACACAATCATCTTTGTATCTGCGACTGTCCCTAAGTCAATAAGTATTTATTGGATTTAAATTGGTTTAATTCAGAGAGCTCTGAGAGAAAGAAAGAACAATAGTCCATAACCATGGGCATGTTGGCTACTAAATGTTAGGGTTTTAAACTTAATTTGGAACATACAAACCCAGTAAATTCCTCAGCTTAGGTTTATAAGCTCTAGGAGAAAAAAGGGGGTTCCCCAAACACTTAGATGCTCAGCTCCATTATCGCTTCACTCACCTTCTCTGGAACATCACCAGCTTCTCAGCTTTTAGGTCAGACAAGTCTAGCAAACCACCCTTCTCTTTGACGGCTGGGTGTTTGCGTACAAGCAGCCAACCCACGTGAGAGAAGAAAAAGCCACGCCGGGAATTGTGAGGATCAGCATCTGTTTCTGAAAACTTGTGGTGGGCACGGTGATCTCGGGCCCATTCATACACGTCATTCTGGAGGGACAGAGAAGATGAATGAAGGCCAGGGAAGAGGTACTCTCTTAGGGGAATTCCAATGGACAGGCAACTCTAAGGGCCCATGGCTCACAGCCTAACTCACAAAATACCCCCTCTATGCCCCCAACTTGCTACTGAAGCTTAAGTGGAAAAGCAATTTAAAGTCCCAGGGCCACACGAATAGGATTAGCTTCTTGAAGGTTATATGGTAGACAGAATGGAGGCAGATCATACAGAGCTCAGAGTTTCATTAGAAAAGCACGCTGCAATTCTTCAAGAAAATACATTGGAAAAGGTTCACACCCTGGGGTGCCAAACCCTGGGCATGGAGAACATGAGGCAGGCAGCCTTGCATCCCAGGTTCTGGTTGATGGGTAAAGCTGCAGGGAACTCCATTCTGATGCCTTGCATATAGATCATGGCCAGGTATAGAAATCCTGATCTTGACCACATTTCCAAATGACCTCTGGGCTCCTCTAGGATTCTTTTCATCCCTTAAAGAATGTGCTCAATCTCTTCCTTTTCCCCACATAAAGACAACATCAAGAGCCCTCTCAAGGTATGAAGTGCTGTGACAGAGAGGATTATGGGACTGTGGCAAGTACCTGGGACACTGCCATGAAGAAAGGGATCAACTTGGTTTCTTTTTCCTCTTGCTCCCAGCTAAGCCCCACACCACAGGCCATCTTTTGTCCATTGCTAGCCCTTAACAACTAGGAGTTCCCTTCTCCCAATTCTCGGCATTCTCTCCACTATAAACTTTCTGCCTCAACAAACCTCAATACATGGGGCGCCTGGGTGTCAGTCTGTTAAGTGTCTGTCTTCGGCTCAGGCCATGATTCCAGGGTCCTGGGATGGAGCCCTGCATCGGGCTCCCTGCTCAGCGGGAAGCCTGCTCTCCCTCTCCCCCTCCCCCTCCCCCACTCCTGCTCTCTCTTGCTATCTGTCTCTCTCAAATTAATTAAGTAATTTAAACAACAACAACAAAACCAAAAAAAAAAAAACAAAAAAACTCAATACTTGATTTAGCCAGCCTGGCAGCCTGAAACAGGACCATAATGTTGGTCTACCTAACTTCTCAGTGACACAATTTCCTCATCTGTAAAATGGGGGTAATAGTACCTACCTTCTAAGATTGTTGTGACGATCTTTTTTTTTTTTTTAAAGATTTTATTTATTTATTCATGAGAGACACAGAGATAGAGAGAGGCAGAGACACAGGCAGAGGGAGAAGTAGGCTCCATGCAGGGAGCCCAATGTGGAACTCAATCCCGGGACTCTAGGACCACGCCCTGGGCTGAAGGCAGATGCTCAACCACTGAGCCACCCAGGTGTCCCTGTGGTGAGGATCTAATGAGGTAGTTTATGTCAAGGGCTTAAAATACTCAGGCACATAGTGCTATAGGGCTATATCATTTGCTCTGATATCTGAGAACACAGAGTTCAAGAGTCTATGAAACATCAACTCCAATCCCACTGTGGGGGAATCCTAACTAAGCTTTTCACCTAAAATAGTGAACTTAGTGTCCCGTGTCTGCCCAGGAAACCAGGGTCAGTTCCTGGCTTAGGCACCGTGGCCCATGATGATAAAGGACCACAACGGCCAAGACTGCGAGATAACAGAGGGATGTTAGGATCAAAACCCATCCCGTGACATCAACACTATTGCCTATGTATCTCCTACTGCCCCCTTCCAGAGTGGACTTAGGGCCTGGGCCTGTACTTGACGTGACAGTAAGGGGGGAGAAAAGCGAAATGTTGCCCACTGTGGCTCCCCTCCAGATGCTGAGCTTCTTTCTCCATCCCGCCTCTGGAGCATCAGAAGAGCAGAGAGAGAAGAGCTGGGCAGAGCCAGCTTCTCACCTGGAATGCCATCGTGTTGGCAATGATCAGGAAAAGCCTCAGGGGCAGCCGAGCTTTGTAGGTGCGGTGACTCCACAGCCGATGAGCCCCTGCTGTGATGCCCACAGCGCTGATCAGATAGTAGGAGAACACTGCCAGGAGAAGTCAGTGCAGGTAGTTACTCATATGGGAAGGCATTCACGTGATATTTTCCTGTCCAAGTCTGTGTGTTCTTTAGGTTCTGAGTGAGGCTTGCTTTCACCCTGAACTCCAGAGATGTCTTGGTCTCCTCCATCCCTTTGCTTCTACCACCTAAAAAATACCATCACCTCCCACCCTCTGGAATTAGCTGAGTAACAGGCACTTCAGAAAGGCCGAACAGAGAAGAGGGCATTTTTCACCCAGCGACTTGTCATTCTCCGTCTTGAGGGACCTCATCCCAGGTCCTGTCTCCTCTGACCTTCAGCGAACCTCTTCCAAAGTTTTAAGGACCACAGACCACTCTTGAAAAGCTTAGTACCCAGCAGCACAGGTAGTATTAAAAGATTTGAAAGCTAGTCCGGTCTGAGCACTGGCCAATTCAAGGGACCCTGGGCTCTTCGGGACACTCACAGGCTTCTGAACAATGGCTATTTACCAACTAGTCTGAAAGTATTTAAATATTTTAGCAGGCAGTATGGCCCACGTGGGGGGGAAATCTGCCCTGTACATAAGTTGTATCTGTGTGGTATCTTAAGCTTTGCCAAGGATTCTGTTCTGTCTTTCTGATTCATGGGATACCTTGAATGGGGTTTAGCGTCTTTACTTTGCAGTTGAAGAAATACATGCCAAGCGGTTGAAGGGTTTATCTGTGGTCACGTGGCTAGTAAGAAATGGAGCCATGATTTGAAACCAAGTCTTCTGTCAATAAACACTTTGTGTTCTAACTATCCCAACCACCTCCCCAAGATCCGCACATGGTTCCCATGTCTCTCCTTTGCCACATGCCTTGGTCAGCCTATACTCCCTCTGGCAAGGCTAATTCTAGGTAGTGGTGGGATATTCTCTTACATTTTCGGTAGAACACCCCAACACTGTCCTGCCTCACCTTCCTGGAAGTCTGAAGGACATAATCTCTAGATCATGTACTCTAACTGGGAAGTGGGTTTCTGGGTACACCCATCTTGCTCTGCTGGCTCTAGCAGGCAGGGGCTGAGGCCTTGGTGGAGCTGTAACTGTTGACAATGTTTCATTCCTAGGGAAGCAGCTAGAAACAATGGATCCTCAGTGGCCACAGAACTTAGTTGCAGTTGGAGACACTGCACATTGTAACAAATTGTTCTGTGTTCTTCTCCAGCCATAGATACTAGTTTCCTAAACAACCAACCCCTCCTCCCGCCCCTCCCACTCCTCCCACCCCTGAACCCTATTTCCTCCACACTCCCCTATTCCTCCTACAGGATCCAGAAGAGAGCCATGGAGCCAGAGTTTGTCCCTGTGAAAGTTCTACCCATGTTCCCTCTGAGCTTGGATTAGAGCCTCAGGTGATTTGCTAACCTTAAGCCATGTGGTGACTTCTTTCCAGATATAGTATCTACCTGTATCCACACTTGGAAAAATGACAGTTGAGCCACAGGCCACCAATCACCAAGGAGGAAGAAAAATAGCTTTGGGCTTGGTTCTCAGAACCAAGGAAGCTACTGGGGTTGTTTCATGCCACAGAGGGCCCTGGCAAGTTGACTCAGAAAGCACATAAGATCCTCATATTAACAGGGGCATTGGGAAAAGAGCCCATATACTCTGGTGCCTTTTTCTATCAGTATCTAACAGAAGACCTCAAGTCAGCTGGAGATCCACATCTCTATTAATGTTCAAATTGTCAGCCTAAATAAAGTCTCATAGTTTTGGCTCTAAGAAAGAGACTTAAGAAGTTTTATTCATTGGCCCTCAGTGTTGCCAGAGATCTCTCTTCAGCGCCCCCCCCCCCCCCAAGGGCTCTTCTGAGAGGCCCTCAAAATTGCTCATGGTCATGAGAAATACTGGAATCACAACCAGTTGCTAATGTAACACTCTCCTTAGGGATAAAACAAGAAGAGGTGAGGCCAAACTACTAAACTCTGAAGGTGGATCTCTGACCCTCTTCCATCCCACCATCCCACTTGTTCCTTAAGATGGAGAAGTTCTGATTTCCCTTTATCCAGCTGGTTCTTCGGTCAACTAAGTCATCCACCATGTGGCCCACGGCCAGGAAAAAAAAGTCACCATCCAGTTCCCATGTGCTATGTTTCTCTGTCCAAAAGCATGGTACACACCTATGGGCATAGCACCAAAAAGGTAGTAGGCGAAGCCTGGATTTGGGGTTCGTACTCTGCCCCCTCCACCAGCAGCAAAGGGTGAGGAACTATGGGTGGCAGTCTGGCCAAACTCTGGGCTTAACAACGCCTACAGGGGTCCTGAGGCTGGAAGGGGCTTGTGGGTGACAAAAGGGGTGGAGAGAGGAATCCAGTCTCCTTGGGGGATCCTTATCCCTGCTCTGAGACCTCTCCCACCTCTCCTGCTACAGCTAAAGTTCTGCTGGCTTCTCAGAGGGGGTGGAGAACACATCCCCCTCCCCTCCCACATATAAGAGCTCTTCCTAGGCCTGGCCAATCTTGGCAACGACACACATGTAACCTCAGGAGAACTATTTTCCCAATCCTAAGAAGGTACTGCTGTCCCAGTTTGTACCAGGAAAAATTGAGATCCCAAAGAGACAGGATCTACCCAGTTGCATTTCTCTGTGGCATCGAGAAGATTTTCCAAGACAAGGGTCCAGTGACCAGATCCTACCACCTTAGGTCAAAGAGGTCACCTGGGTGGCTCAAGCGGCTGAGCATTTGGCTCAGGTTGTGATCCTGGAATTCCAGGATCGAGTACCACATCGGGCTCTTGCATGGAGCCTGCTTCTCCCTCTGCCTATGTCTCTGCCTCTCTCTATGTCTCTCATGAATAAATAAATAAAATCTTAAAAACAAAACAAAAACAAAGAGGTCGTGCGGGAATCAGCTAACGCTTGGCCTACCAGCCTTTCGACACAACTATTCTCCAAGAGTGCAGCTGTCGGCAAGCACCCCATACCCAAAGCTGCTCTGGAAACCCTAAAGTTGTTTTTTGAAGGGGAATTCTGGCTCACTATCCTCAGAAAGTGGCAACGTGGAGCCCTCCCCCGCCCCCCGCCCCCCCTCCCAGGGATGCTGGAGCTCCATGCCCTCCTTTTCCCCCTTCCCAAGTCAGGCATTTGGTGGCACAGATGAAAATGCCTGCAAAGCACATGTGTGTATCCAGGGGGCAGGGCTCTGCCATCAGCCCACACCCATGGATCCCTGAAAGAGCTGAGCTAAGGGCAGGTCAGGGACAAACCGGGAACTGTCTCCCTTACTGCAGCAGCCTGGAGGCTAGGGCTGCTCAGGGCTCTCTCCTCTGACCTGGCCTGGTGGTCCCTGGCAAGGGGGAAGACTTCAGGACATTAGGAGAGAGGGGCTGGAGCAGGCTAGATAAGAATATGAACTATTTCCTCCAGCTCATTTTAGTCTCGGAACATTCTCATTCGTTGGCATGTCTAGTTCCCTGGAGACTTAATGGAGTCACAGGGCAACACATCTGTGTAACCTGGGTTATACAGGAGCCTTTCTCGTCTGTCTGTTTAACAAAGGAGCCGGCTGGGCCAAGGGCCAGGGCAAAATAATTTTGTGGATAACCCCTTCTCTGTTCCTCCCTCTTCTACTAACTCTTTCCCTGAGCAGTTTGTGGTGCTATGCTCTGACTGTGCTCAGTATATTCTCCTTAAGACTGCTGCTCTAGCCCCCCCACCGCACCCCGTTCCCTTGCCTCCCAGGTCTGGCCTCGATTCTTTTGTGGCTGGCAGGGCTGGGACAGACGGCCAAGCAAATGATTTGAAACAGAAATGCTCTTTCAGGGAAAGCTGACTCTCTGGCACAGGTCTACTCACTTCAAGGCCTGCAGCACATGGTCTCAGGGCTCCCTCCCCAACATCCATACTGAAGGACCCCAGAATTGTCATTCCTGCATCTCCATTCTTCCCCCCACCCCCTTCAGGCTCAATTCCCAGCCCAGCATTGTCAGGTCACCAAGAGACATGTCTGGGAAACCCTGGGCCAGGACAGGCTGTTGCCTCTGCTCCATGTAAGATCCCACCCTATTAAAGAAGTAGGGAGTACCCCCGGGGCTGGGTCAGAAGCACAAGGGAGGGCAGGCCAGGTGGCTCAGTGGTTTAGCGATGCCTTCGGCCCAGGGCATGATCCTGGAGTCCCAGGATTGAGTCCCACATCAGGCTCTCTGCATGGAGCCTGCTTCTCCTTCTGCCTGTGTCTCTGCCTCTCTCTGTGTCTCTTATGAATAAATAAAATATTAAAAAAAATAAAAGTAAAAAAAAAGAAGCACAAGGGAATCTCTTACCCCAGAGCCAGGTGTACGTCTTGCAGGTGGGAATCAGTGTGATCCCATACAGGGCTCCCACGTGCAGCAGAGACATAAGGATGATGTTTCTCCAGACATACTCAACCTTGGGCTTTGGTCTGCCCTCCGGATCCTTGTAGGTTGGGTCGTAGATGTCATCTTTGATTTCAGGGCGGATGTCTTCTTCCAAGTATAGGGAAGGCTTCTCCAACTTGCCTCCTCCATTCTGCAGGATCCTGGAGGGAGGCGCTGTGATGGTGGTGGTGGTTGTGTAGGAGCTAGAGATCTGGAGGGGAGACGAAGCAGAGTCAGGAAAGGGGAGAGCACGTGCAGCAGTCCCTGCCAATTCACTCTCTAATCACGCTGGGGGAAGGGTGGCATGTGGACACAGACCCTGCCCCCCAAGCCTTCCTTAACCGAGAGCCGGGTATCTCTGCTGGAAGGGAAGGAAGTCCCCGGAAACTAGGCGGGTAGGTTGCGAAGGGTGGTGCAATCTCAAGGTGAAGGCGCAGTATAGCAAGGAAGAGTAAAATACTCACACTCCTAAAAACACACAAAGGAAATCCCGCATGCACACGGACATAAAGTACGACCGGGTTTTTCTTTAAAGCTTAAGAAACAAAAGTTGAGGAATCAAGTGCTCAAATTACAATGCACACTCCCAACCAACTGAAGGCAGTGCAACTCGCAAAAGATGGCTAACAGTCCGAGGTCGCAACGCTCTCGTCCCCCCAGCGCCCGCGAAGCCGCGGTCTGGGGGGAACTGCTTGGAGCTCACCTCCTCCTGCAGCAAGTGGGCCGGCATCTGGGCTCTCCGAGGCGGGGATCACCTTCCCGCGGCTGAGACTGCACAGCGAAGTCCGGGACAGCCCGCCCGCGGAGTAGACTTCGGTTCCCGAGCCCGCTTCTGCGCGGTGACCCGCGGCGCCGCTCTCGGAACCTTCCCTGCGCCGCGCGTGCCGGCTCGGTGTCGGGATCCGATCCGCCGTGCCCGGACCTGCCCAGGCTGGGGATTTAAAGGCTAGAGCTGGCAGTGGGTGACCGAGTCCCCTATTTCCTCAGACCCCTTTTATTCGCTGCCAACAAGGGGCAAAGTGCGCGGAGTTGCTCGCCGTGGGAGACCAGCCTGGGCGGGAGAGGGGAGGAGACAGAGCCGAGGCGTGCGGCGGGCTGCGGACGCGAAAACAGGATGCTGCAGACACCCCGCGGCTCCGCGGCCGCAGCCCCAGCCCCTGCCCCTGGGGAAATGCTAATGGGCTCCTGTAGAATCTGGCGCCTCATTGGCCGAAGGGAATTTGGTGCCACCTCGTCCAGCCCTTGCCATTGGCTCGGCGCAATCTGCTGTTCCCTCAGCCGCGAGCTGCTCGCTCCCCCTCCCCTCTCTTTCTCCGTCTCCGCTCGGCTTCCACCGGCCGCTGGGCCTGTGCCCCGCATCCCGCGGCCTCGGGGCGCTCGGGAGCTGTCCCTGCGCGCGCGGGCGAGGGCCGGGGCCGGGGCCGGGAGGCGGGGCGGCGGGGGGCCCCGGCCGGGCCTGGCCGCCGCGCTCGGCCGCCGGGTGGGCTGGGGAGTGTCCTCGGCAACGCGGGGCAGCCCCGGGGCCCACGGCTGCGCGCCCGGCGCCGCCTTCCGGCCCCCAGAGCCGCGCGGGAGGGCAGACGGGGCTTCCGAGCCGGGGGTCGGCGGGGGCCCCGGCGGCGCGGGCCCGGGGCCGCTGCGGAACAATGGCCCCGCTCCGCCCCCCGCCCCGCACCCCCCGCCCGGCGCCCCGCGCCCCGCCGCGCGGCCGAGCCCTGGGAGCTCGCGGGTCCCGGGGCGGGCGGCCCGCACACGCACCAGGTCCACGTGTGTGCGCGCGTGTGTGGACCTGCACGCGCGCACGCCGCTCTGCCCCTGGGCGCGCCCGGCAGGGGACAGGCCCCACCGGGCACCGCGCGGCGGGAGGGGGAATCGTCCCTGTGCCCTCGCGTCTGGGACGTGCGTGCGCGGGACGTTTGGGGAGCCCCTCGGGTCGCCAGGTTGCCCCTTGGGGATCGCCTAAAGGACAGAGGCAGGAAGAGCAGGCACGTGGGTTCAGAGGACCGATGCCGCAGCGCACATAACCACCAGGTGCCGCGTTCCTACCACAGCCAGTCACAGGGACCCTTTAACGTGACCCTTACTGCGAGCCGCGAGGTGGGTTGTCCGCTCCAACCTTCTAAAGGCGAGGAAGGGGAGAGAGGGAGCCATTAAGTGACTTGCCCCTGGTCTCAGCAGCCAGGAGCTGAGCTCCTCCCCCTCCCCTTCCCCCGTGTGTGATGCTAGAGCCCAAATCCAGGTCCCTTCCCAGAATCCTGGGTCCCTGAGATGCCCCGACCTCACCGACGTGTCCCTCATGACGACACCGCCCCACCCCACCCCCTCCCCGTCTTTCCGGGCCTGTGGGTGCCCTCCCATGAATGAGAGTAAGCTCTGCACCAGGCAGGACATGCATTCTCCCAGCCTCCTTCCACACGCGGGCCTCCCCAAATACTCTCCCAGGATCCCTCCTCTGAGAAGAGGGGAAAATAAGGAGTTCTGTACCAATGACTGGCTTCTCAGGAACATTCCAGGCACCTGGGATTGCCTGGGAGGAAGACTGTTGGCCACTGGTCTCAGGGTCAGGCCAGCTCCCTGGCCAGTCCCCAGCACCTGCATTCCAGTCCTGGCTCCCTGGCCAGTGCAAAAGTTTTGAATGAGACCAGATGCTTCAGTGATGGACAGCTGGTCTTGTCATGGCTCAGAAGTGCTGGGCGTGTAGAAGAGCATTCTGTGCACACGCTGCTCCTCTTCAGGCTTGGTCTGCAATGTCTATTTACTTAATTCCTCTACAACCACAGGGTTACTCTTCAAGGGAGAAGATCCAGAGTTTCTTTAGGGCCGTACGCTTAATTGTGCATGAAAGTGGCTCTACCGTGGAGACCAGCTTTCCTTCTCCTTAACTGCCTAAGTATATGTGACCCTGTTTCATCCAGACCCTGGACCTCTACTGGCATTATTACTTAGGCCAGGAGCTAGATCATTCTTTTTCTGCCATGGAAAAAAAGGGGAGGGCTGCCAAGACAAAATGTAGAACTAGACTATTGTATTTTTCTCTAAAGACAAGACGCAGCCCTGTAGGGGAACCTTTGGGAATGAATGGAAGGTCTGGATTATGGAAAGCGTTACAGGGAGAAATGGTCAGAGCCCATGTCATTGTTGATACCTATGATAGAAAGGTGACCTCTGGTTTCCTAGCTTGGGCTTCCTCCCTAAAGTTCACCCAGGGCATATCATGTGGAATTCACTGTGTCACCCACGATGTTAAAACTCTTAGTAACTTATGGGGCACCCACATGGCTCAGTTGGTTAAGTGTCAACTCTTGGTTTTGTCTCAGGTCCTGATCTCAGGGTTGTGAGATCGAGCTCTGTGCTGGGCTCAGCTTGGAGCCTGCTTGAGATTCTTTCTCTCCCTCTGCCCCTCCTGCTCATGTTCTCTCTCCCTCAAATAAATAAATAAATCTTAAAAAAAAAAAAAACCGCTCTCAATAGCTTGCTACTGCCTACAAGACATAGCTGCATGGTAGGAGTAATATGGGAAAAGCTTGGACTTTAGTATCAAGAAGTATTAGTAACAAATTGGAAGTTACACATAAATATGTGATCAATCTTTGTTTTTTGTTTTTTTTTTTTTTTTTTTGTGTGTGTGTGTTTTTTTTTTAAGATTTTATTTATTTACTCATAGAGACAGAGGGAGAGAGGCAGAGACACAGGCAGAGGGAGAAGCAGGCTCCATGCAGAGAGCCCGACATGGGACTCCATCCAGGGTCTCCAGGATCACGCCCTGGGCTGCAGGTGGCGCTAAACCGCTGGGCCACCGGGGCTACCCCTGTGATCAATCTTTGGATACAAGAGAGTTTAAATACTGACTTAGATATTTAGTGTGTAAGACAAAGTAAACTTGCGGGGTGGAGGATGCAGTTCTAATTCTTCCTCTATGCAAAGGGGCACAAGGTACCATGGCAGTTTTTTTTTTAATTTTTATTTATTTATGATAGTCACAGAGAGAGAGAGAGAGAGAGAGAGAGAGACAGAGGCAGAGACACAGGCAGAGGGAGAAGCAGGCTCCATGCACCGGGAGCCCGACGTGGGATTCGATTCCGGGTCTCCAGGATCGCGCCCTGGGCCAAAGGCAGACGCCAAACCGCTGCGCCACCCAGGGATCCCCCATGGCAGTTTTATAATTTCATGTTGATTCTTCAAGAGAACGAGAAGAAACAGATCCCTGTAGTCATTTAGATAAGTAAGATGTCAATTGCAGGAAGTCACAGAGAATGGTCTCCCTGTTCCTTCAGCCTTTCCCAAGTGTTCTTGCATCTGGTTCGTATAGGCACAGAATTGTTCATATTAGGGACCCAGTTGGAAATGCAATCTGTGCTTGCTAAAGTCTGTGATTCACTCTCACTTCTCTGGGGATCCTGGTACTCTGAGCCTAGAAATCCTGAGGTTCTCTTAACCAGCACAGCTTGGTGATATATGGACAAAGAAAGGTTTTTTATTTTTTTTATTTTTTTAAGATTGATTGATTGATTGATTTGAGAGAGACAGAAAGAGAGAGCATGAGTAAGGAGAGGGGGCAGAGGGAGAATGAGAGAATCCTCAAGCACACTCCCCACTGAGCACAGAACCTGACATGGGGCTCGATCCCAGCACCCTGGGATCATGACCTGAGCCAAAGGTAGACACTTAAGTGACTGAGCCACACAGGTGCCCCTAAATTAAATGGTATTTCAATCACCACTCCATTCTTCTTTGCTAGCATAAGATTTAGAGGTGTTTAAACTGGAAAAGGAAAAAAAACCCAGCTACCTCAAGTTAATAATCTGAGAATATTTTTATTCTGTTTTCCTAACTAGGAATTTGTTCCTCCTTGGAGCAGAGATCACATGCACTCCTGAAGCACTGGTCACACTGTGGCTCTCAAATAACAATGGTCAAACCAACACACTGACTTAGATTCTAAGCTTATTCCTTAGTCAGCAAAAGAAACAAATTGTCCCAACAGTTATAACAGTTATAACAGCAAAATATTAACAGCCTTTATTTACAAAGGCTCATGCAGACTGATAAACTTCACTGAAACTCAAAATGATAAAGTAGCAAAGGACCTGAATAGGCACTTCATTAGGGAAAACATGCAAACAAATACTTGGAGATTTGTGCTTCACAAATCATTCAATTCAATACAAAATAATGATACGTATCTGTCAGTACCAAAGACTTGAGAATATTCAATATTACTGGGAAGAGTGAGATGAGATAAGCATTCTCTTAGACTGCTGGTAGGAGGATAAATTGATTTATACATATTCACCACAGGGGGCTCCTAGGTGGCTCACTAGGTTTGGTGACTGACTCTTGTTTTCTGTTTGGGTCCTGATCTCAGGTCGTGAGATTGAGCCCTGCATCAGGTCCCAAATCAGGCTCCACACTGGGCTTGGAGCCTGACTGAGACTGTTTCTCTCCCTCTGCGGCCCCTTTCTCGAGCTTCTTTCTCTCTAACTCTTAAAAAAAAAGTTACAAAGCATAATATTTAAAAAAGTATTGGGGCATCTGGGGGGGCTCAGTTGGTTGAGGGGCCTGTGCCTGTTTTGTTTTGGCTCAGGTTGTGAGATCAGGGTTGTGAGATCAAGCCCTGCATATGGCTCCATGCTCAACAGGGAGCCTGCTGGAGGTTCTCTCCTTCTCCCCCACGTGAGTGCTCTCTATCTCTCAAATAAATAAATCCTTAAAAATTATTTTAAAAAACTGTCAATGATGCAGCATTATGCAGCCAACACCAATAAAATATTGTGTAAGAAGCAATTTTTTAAGATTTTATTAATTAATTAATTAATTAATCAATTAATTTATCAGAGAGAGAGAGAGAGAGAAGAGAGAAAGCACACATTACTGGGGAAGGTGAGATAAGGGAGAAGGAGAGGGAGAAGCAGACTCCCTGCTGAGTGGAGAGCCTAGCTCAGGGCTTGATCCCAGGATCCTGATGAGATCATGACCTGAGCCAAAGGCAGATGCTTAACTGACTGAGCCACCTGGGAATCCCAAGAAGCACTTATAATGACATGGCAAGTGTTCATGCTATAATGTTAATGAGGGAGGACAAAGCTTAATATATTTATGTGATCTCAACTATGTGCAACATTTTAGATGGGAGGGAAAAAATGTTAGGCTGAGATCCTGGTCCTCAAATTTACTGTGACGCATGGTAACCTTGGACAATTCACTTCATTCTGTAAGCTTTAATTTCCTCATTTGTAAAAGGGTGATAGTTTTTGTTTTGCAAAAGTGTTGTGAATATTAAGTAATTTATTAAAGTGATCAATACACTATTGGACACATAGTAAGTTGCAATTATTATTTCATTTACATCTAGGTTCCTTAGTTTTACCTATTGAAAGTGCTCCATGATTTGACCCTCACCTTCCTGTTCCAACCTTAATTCCTATTGCCTGTTTGGTATATGTTACACCTTCCTCAAACTGCCCTTGCTGGTTCTAAATATGCTCCCATCCCTCTCCCCAGCTTTTTCTTCCCCTCTACTCTTCCTGTCCAAATATTAGTCACTTTTCAAGGCAAATTCAGCTCCATCCCTTTCTTAAAGTTTCCCCTGATCTTCACCATTGCAGGATATGCTCTATCTCTTTCACTTGTGTCTTCCAGAGAGCTCCATCATTTTTGGCACTTCTTCCACAGACTTGAGAATAATTACCCGCATGTAACTTATCTCTCCTATCAACGTCCAAGCTCTTTGAGACAAGGCTCCTGCTGTCTTCTTTCACTGGGCCTAGTAAGAGGGAAGTGAAGCACTGAGCTGGTTGCTAAAAGTAAGGGAGTTAACTGTGCATGGGGGTCATACTGCTGTGTCAGAAGTAAGTACTAGGAGGGTTCAGCACTGTTACAGCCTGGAGTGGGGGCAGGAGGATGGGAGGGATAAATCTCTCAGCTCCAAAATAAAAACTCTTGGAAAATGAGGAACAGAAGGAAACCTCCCTAACCTGCTAAAGAACATCCAGAGGGATGCCTGGGTGGCTCCGTAGTTGAGCGTCTGCCTTTGGCACAGGGCGTGATCCCAGTCTGCGGATCCCATCCCACATTGGGCTCCCTGCGAGGAACCCTCTTCTCCCTCTGCCTATGTCTGTTTTTCTCTGTGTCTCTCATGAATAAGTAAATAAAATCTTAAAAATATATATCTACAAAAGGCCTGCAGCTATATTCTGCTTAATGGTGAGATACGAAATCCCTTTTCTCTAAGATGGGAGAACAAGGAAATATGTCTGCTTTCACCACTTCTGTGCATAAAATCCTTGTTAGTCCAATTGGCAAGAAAAAGAAATTGAAAGACAAAACATAGAAAAGGAAGCGCTTGTCTGGCTTAGTTCGTGGAGCATGGGACTCTGGAGCCCCACATTGGTCATAGAGATTTAAAAAAAAAAAAAGAAAAAGAAAAGAAAAATGGTCATTATTTACAGTAAATACAATTGTGCATATGGAAAACCCAGTGGAATACACACACTCACAAAGCCAAAGTTGAAGGAGAATTCAGAAAGGTCAAGGATACAAAGTCAAAATAAAAATTTATTTCATTCTATATACTATTAAAAAGTGGACAATAGAATTTAAAATATGCTCTTTGAAATAACATAAAAATATCAGATACATAGGAATTAATCTAACAAAATATTGCAGGATCTCTACACAGAAAACGAGAAAACATTTATGAGAAAAATGAGGATGAATTAGACTGCGTGAAAATTAAGAATTTCTGGTATCAAAAAAATATTAAGAAAACAAATAAACAAGCCAGGGAATGGAGACCTATGTCAGAGTACATAAGAAGATAACTTGATAAGAAAAATGGCAAAAGATTTGAATAGACACTTTACAAAAGAAGATACAGAAATGGACCAATAAGCACATCAAAATCGCTCAACATCACCGGTCTTAGTACACATAAGGCATAAGCAACGAAAGAAAAAAGTAAATCGTTTGGACTTTGTCAAGGTTAAAAACCTGTGTGCTTCAGAGGGCATTATCAAGAAAAAGAAGGGACAACCCACAGATGGGAGAAGATGTTTGCTTATCATATATCTGACTAAGGGACTTATGTATAGAACATACGAAGAACTCTTACAACTCAATAATAAAAAGACAAATGACCCAATTAAAAATTGAATAGACGCTTCTCCAGTGAAAACTCACAGGTGGCCTAGAAGCACAAGAAAGACCCTCAATACCATTAGCCATCAGGGAAATGTAAGTCAAACCCACAATGAGATACTTTATACCCATCCTAAAGGGAGAGTAGGATAGTAACAAGTGCTGGCGAGGACGTGGGGAAACTGGAACCGTCGTACACTGCTGTTGAGGATGTAAAATGGTACAGTCGCTTTTGAAAATATATTGGCAGTTCCTCAAAGGCTAAACCTGGAGTTATCATGTGATCCAGCAATTCCACTCAGGTGTCTACCCAAAAGAAATGAAAACATAGTCCCCACAAAAACCTGTACACAAACATTCATAGCAGCAGTATCATAATAGAAAAAGGGGAACCAACCCAAATCTCCATCAAATGACTAACAGATAAATAAGATGTGGCATGTTTTACAAAGGACTGTCATTAAGCAATAATGATGATGATGATGAAGCACTGGCGCACGGCACAATGTACACGAACTTCAAAACTATAATGCTAAGTGAGAGAAACCTATCATAAAAGACCATACACTGTCTTATGCCATTTACATGAAATGTCCAGAATGGGGAAATCCATAAAAATGGAGTAGATTAAGAGTTGCCTAAGGCTTGGGGGGAGTAATGAGGGAGATTGGAGAAGGGGGGTGATGGCTAAGGAGTGTATTGTGCTCTCTGGGGGTATGACCATGTTCAAAAATTGACTGTGCTGATGGATGCACAACATTGTGAATGTACTTAAAGTCGCCAGTGGTACAACTTACATGAGTAAGCTGTATGGTATGCAAATTGTATCTCAATAAAACTATTTTTTAAAGAAACGCTACAGTGGGATAACCCTACATCCTCACTAGAATGACTGAATTTACAAAGACTGAGGAGACTCAACGTTGGTGAGCAAGTGGAAGAACCAGAGCTCTCATACATTGCTGGCGGGAGCACGAAATGGTACCACCCCTCGGGAAAAGAGTCTGGCGTTTTCTACAATGTCAAACATTCATCTATCCTAAGGAACAGTAACTCTACTCCTAGGGATTTCCTCGAGTGAAGTGTAACCCATGTCCACAAGAAGACTTGTAGAAGAAAATCCATCGCAGCTTCATGCAGTGTTGCTCCAAATGGGAACCATCCCAAAGTCTGCCAATAGGTGAGCAGATAAACAACTGATGGACCATTCATCCAGCCCGGACACTCAGAATGGAAGAGAATGGACAGCAGGTACGTGCAGCAACATGATGATTCTCAAAAACATGCACAGCAAAGAAGCTAGCCGCCGAAAGGACGTAATGGCCCATCCCCTTAGATGAAATCTGGTAACGGGAACATCTCACTTCCAGTGAGAAAAGTCAGAGTGTGTTGCCCAGGATAGGGGGACTTGACTGGGATATGGGCCAGGGGAAAGGTTTGAGTCAGTCACTGATGTGTTCCATATCCTGTTTTGGGTGCTGGTTATCTGAGTCTATACAATTGTCAAGATCATCAAACTGAACACTTAGGAGGTGCTCGTTTCAGCATATGGTCATTTTACCTCAGCTTAGCTAGGAAGGGTTGGGAAGCAGAGTATGTACCCAGGAAAGGGAGTCCTAAAATTTGTTTGCTTCATTCAGTCATTCAACATACAATACATACCCATTGAATAGGCAGACATTGTTCTGGAAGCTGGTATCACTGGCGAGTTAGCTCCATGTTCTTGCCCTCTTGGAGCTTACATCGTGGTGGGAGAGACAAGGAACAAAATGAACATATAAGGTCAGATGCGGGGTGGGAAGAAGGATAAGGGAATTTAAGGCAAATAGTTCTACTGAATGCAGGAGCTTTGCAGATTCTGGGCATCACCTTTGCTCAACAGGAACCCAAAGCTCCCTCTCTCCCTCTCTTCCTCTCTTCCTCCTTCTCTCCCTCCCTCCCTTCCTTCCTCTCTCTCTCTCTCTCTCTTTCTCCCTCTCCCTCTGTCTGTCTGTTACTCCTTCCCTCCCTCCCTCCCTTCCTCTCTCTCTCTCTCTCCCTCTCTCCCCCTCTTACTCCTTGAGTAACTCCCTTCCTCTCCCTCCCTCTCTCTCTCTCTCTCTCTCTCTCTTTCTCTCCTTCTCTCTCTGTCCCTCTGCTGTCCTCTTGCCCTGTGAGGCTGCTGCTTCTCTGTTTGGGCCTTACAAATTTCCTAGCTGAGTTCCCACCGGCCTATGACTTTCCTGACACCCCTCTGAGGAACAAATAGTGTGATCAAGACTCGCCCTCTTGGATGTTTTCGGAGCTTGGCCCAGAGTAGCTGGAACTTCCATCAGGCGAGGTTGATGTCTAGATTGCACACAGTTGCAGGGGACAGCCTGAGGGCAGAGCTCACCAGAGCAGCCTGAGTCTCTCCACCTGACTTCAGCTTTCCTGACCTCTATCAGGAATAAGGATCTTTCTTAGGAGGAATTCTGTGCCCTCTTACTTGATTTTGCTTCCCATCAGAATCCTGGCAGCCAAATGACCCCCAGCACTTGCCCTGCTGCCTTTATTTGATCTTTGTCTCAGAGGGACACCTGATGGAGGGAAGGCTGAGTGGTCAGAGGACTCTGCTGCAACTTCCCACCACTGATTGCACCAAGAGGTTGATTGTCTGTCAAAATTCCTCTCCCTGACAAAGAAAGGACAGGACTCCCAGCAGGTCACAGTCGAAGGAGATGAGGGGGACTGCTATGCCTCCCGAATGTGCAGGCACTTCTCAGAGTGGCATCAGCCTCCCTATAATGACCTCATGGCCCCAAGCATGGCTTTGGGATTCCCAATGTAAGCAGCTCAGTGAGGGGGGTAGACTTCCTTGGGAAGCCTGGAAGGGGAGCCTTCCAGGCAGGAGGCCTGGGGGGAGGGAGGGTAGCCCCCTCCCACAGCTTTCCTGGGCCTTCAAGAGGAAAAGGCCTGTCCCACCTCCTGTGGCTGTGACTCACTCTTTGCTGCCAAACCAGCTGCTACATCTGTCAAGACTGGGGCCAGTCCCTCCTTGACTGTGACATGGCCTGGCCAGGGGTTCTGAAGTGTGTGGCACACACTGTGTGCTGGTCTCTGCTTCCTGGACTCGGGCTGAAGACCCCACGTCCTGGGCATCATGATACTGACCCTGCATTGCTTTGTGGATGATCAAAAACTCACAGTTTGTAGGTTTCAGGTTCTTTCCCCAGGCCATGGTCGGCAAGGGGATGAATGACACTCTGGTTATAAGCTGACACTCGGGAGGAGGGAAACTAGCCAGATCCCAGAGCCTGTTTCTGTTTTCTAAAGATTTTATTTATTTATTTGACAGAGAGAGAGAGAGAGAGACAGAGAGAGAGAGAGGGAGGGAGGGAGCACAAGGAGAGGCAGCAGGAAAGGGAGAAGCTGGTTCCCCGCTGAGCAGGGAGCCCTATGTAGGCTCCATCTCCAGTCCCTGAGAGCATGACCTGAGTGGAAGGCAGGTGTTGAACCTACTGAGCACAGTGCTCCTCAGAGACTGTTTATTTTTTCCAATTTAGTTTGGATTTGTTCTTTCAATGCCTTGTTCCTCCATTCTCTTCTGTGAAACGGGGGCCAGCAGACTTGGCTCATCATGTGCTTCCCTCCCAGGTGGGAGGTCAATATATCCAGCTCTGGTCTCCCAGGTGTTTGGGGCAGGATGAGGTCCCCTGTGATAGGCTTTCAGCACACGAGTGACCTTCATCCCAGGAAATCTTGTGTGAGTTTCATGAATGCTGATTCAGGACATGGACAGGCCCCAGCACTGGGGACAGTTTTGGCCTCCCTCTTCTCTTTTCTTGACCGGTTCAGGGAGAGGGAGCCTGGGGACACATCCATGGACGCATGGCACATCGGGTTGCAGAAGGGAAGAGCAGGATGGAGCTGCAGCTCAGTGATAGGGTCCGGTGGTCTTTGTGGAACCCCTACCTTGTGAGTCTGTGACTGTCCCCAGCCAGATGTCAAATGGGGATTGCGGAGCTGAGGGCAGGTGTGCTCGCAGATCTTCATGCAGCCTGGACAGCCCACTGGACCTTCCCTTCCTTTTGCCCTTCCAGGCTCCCTGCAAGGACAGGCCGCAATACCCATAAGGCTCTGAGCCTGGAGAGCAAGGCCCACAGAAGGACTGGCTGGGAATCCCAGAGGCACTCAGGCACTCACAACTGTCCCCTGGCCCAGCTGCCCCCTGGCTCTGGCCTTCTTACCTCGTCTTTCCTCACCCTTTGACACTTTAAAACACAGATCTAAGTCAACTCTGAGTGTACATAAGTAAAGATAATACATTCCCCTGACCTAAGTCCCTACCCCATGACCCATAGGTCCCCAGGCCCCTCTCTTCCCCCATGACCTATAGGTACTAGACCCAAGCCTCCTCCCTGACACTGTGGCTTCAGCCCCCCAGGTCCTGAGATTAAAGTGTCAGCTTGCTCAAATAAGCAAGCACACTGAGACAAGTTGGGATCCAACCAGCCCCACGTATTTGTCCATCCACACTGCCCATGGCATCGTGGCAGCCGGGCAGGAGGCCAGCACTGTACACAATGTCCTCACAACTCTGACCTCAGGCTTTCCCCCGGGATATAGTCACTATGGGGAAGGGATGCAAGCCAGCTCCTGCATCTGGCTCAGCATTTGCCTGGACCGATTTCTGTGCCAAGAGATGGGGAAATGAACCTCTTGGGCTTTGGAATCTTCCCTGTCCCTTGGCCCAAGCTGAGTCACAGGTAGCAGACATCCAGGATGGCTAGTGTGAGTGGACTTCCCTCCTCCTTCCCAGAGGAGAGGGGCCCAGGCTGGTCTGCCCTTCTGGATCCTGTCCTGGCACCACTGGTTTCTGGATGTGCTTGAGTGAAATAAGGGTTGGGGCTCTCAGACCTCCATGACTATATTGGTTCTCTCCTTCAGGGGATGGTTATGGAAACCACATGGCCTGAGAGGCATAGTGGCAAGTGCTGAGGCTATAAGGAGCTCTTGATCTTGGGTGAGTCACATGGTGGAGGAGATCCTTATGAGTGGACGATGGCGTTTGGCCCAGAGTGAGAAGAGGCACACACAAGAACAGGTTGGGAGAATCAGAGAAGACTTGTTAGAGGAGATGGTGGTGCTAAATCCCATGAGGCCATTTTTCGTGAACATGGAACATTGCCTGGATGACTCAGTTAGTTATGTGTCATGTCATGATCTGGAAGCCCTAGTATAGAATCCTGTGTCACACTGCATGCTCAGTGGGTAACCTATCCACCCCAGCCCATCCCCACCCCCAGGTCACTCTTTTTGTGTCTGTAATAAGTAAATAATATTTATCTCTAAAAAAAAATCAGTGACCATGGAGAAGGGCAGTGGATGAGTTTAGAAGCACAGAGGGGAAAATCTCTACTTTGATCACAAGATCCTCCAGTGTAGTGCTTCCTAGATTCCAAGAGACAGATCGTGTCTCAGTTCCTCTGCTGAGTGACCCTGGTGGAGAAGAGGCAGTCACTCCTCCAGCCAGCCCCCTCTGTTACCAGATGTATTGGCATCCACCTAACTGTAGAGCTCGGACTCCCTTTCTCTCCAGCGCTTCCCTGGAGGTTCTCCTCTGTTCTGCACAGGGCAACAGGAATGTGTGTGTGTGTGTGTGTGTGTGTATGTGCGCACCCATGCTGGAGTGCCCAGGTGTGCTACCAGCATAGAGTCCTCTCTGTAGGGTTATTTCCACCAATCTTCTGTCCAGGGGGTTTGTCCACAGAGCACATGGTGTGACCAGAAGCAGGTGATGTCTCTGGGCAGAGTGTTTGACCAGGGACTGATAGGTGAGTGAGGCCTGGGGAGAAAGGTCTTAGGATCAGGGCCTGGGCCAGAGATTTCCCTGACTGCTTGCTAGTTGAGACCTGGGGACAAAGATCACAGGACAAAGGCCGGGGTATGGGACTCCCCAGCCCTTGCCATTGGCTCGGCGCAATCTGCTGTTCCCTCAGCCGCGAGTGCTCGCTCCCCCTCCCCTCTCTTTCTCCGTCTCCGCTCGGCTTCCACCGGCCGCTGGGCCTGTGCCCGGCATCCCGCGGCCTCGGGGCGCTCGGGAGCTCGCGGGTCCCGGGGCGGGCGGCCCGCACACGCACCAGGTCCACGTGTGTGCGCGCGTGTGTGGACCTGCACGCGCGCACGCCGCTCTGCCCCTGGGCGCGCCCGGCAGGGGACAGGCCCCACCGGGCACCGCGCGGCGGGAGGGGGAATCGTCCCTGTGCCCTCGCGTCTGGGACGTGCGTGCGCGGGACGTTTGGGGAGCCCCTCGGGTCGCCAGGTTGCCCCTTGGGGATCGCCTAAAGGACAGAGGCAGGAAGAGCAGGCACGTGGGTTCAGAGGACCGCTGCGCGCAGCGCACATAACCACCAGGTGCCGCGTTCCTACCACAGCCAGTCACAGGGACCCTTTAACGTGACCCTTACTGCGAGCCGCGAGGTGGGTTGTCCGCTCCAACCTTCTAAAGGCGAGGAAGGGGAGAGAGGGAGCCATTAAGTGACTTGCCCCTGGTCTCAGCAGCCAGGAGCTGAGCTCCTCCCCCTCCCCTTCCCCCGTGTGTGATGCTAGAGCCCAAATCCAGGTCCCTTCCCAGAATCCTGGGTCCCTGAGATGCCCCGACCTCACCGACGTGTCCCTCATGACGACACCGCCCCACCCCACCCCCTCCCCGTCTTTCCGGGCCTGTGGGTGCCCTCCCATGAATGAGAGTAAGCTCTGCACCAGGCAGGACATGCATTCTCCCAGCCTCCTTCCACACGCGGGCCTCCCCAAATACTCTCCCAGGATCCCTCCTCTGAGAAGAGGGGAAAATAAGGAGTTCTGTACCAATGACTGGCTTCTCAGGAACATTCCAGGCACCTGGGATTGCCTGGGAGGAAGACTGTTGGCCACTGGTCTCAGGGTCAGGCCAGCTCCCTGGCCAGTCCCCAGCACCTGCATTCCAGTCCTGGCTCCCTGGCCAGTGCAAAAGTTTTGAATGAGACCAGATGCTTCAGTGATGGACAGCTGGTCTTGTCATGGCTCAGAAGTGCTGGGCGTGTAGAAGAGCATTCTGTGCACACGCTGCTCCTCTTCAGGCTTGGTCTGCAATGTCTATTTACTTAATTCCTCTACAACCACAGGGTTACTCTTCAAGGGAGAAGATCCAGAGTTTCTTTAGGGCCGTACGCTTAATTGTGCATGAAAGTGGCTCTACCGTGGAGACCAGCTTTCCTTCTCCTTAACTGCCTAAGTATATGTGACCCTGTTTCATCCAGACCCTGGACCTCTACTGGCATTATTACTTAGGCCAGGAGCTAGATCATTCTTTTTCTGCCATGGAAAAAAAGGGGAGGGCTGCCAAGACAAAATGTAGAACTAGACTATTGTATTTTTCTCTAAAGACAAGACGCAGCCCTGTAGGGGAACCTTTGGGAATGAATGGAAGGTCTGGATTATGGAAAGCGTTACAGGGAGAAATGGTCAGAGCCCATGTCATTGTTGATACCTATGATAGAAAGGTGACCTCTGGTTTCCTAGCTTGGGCTTCCTCCCTAAAGTTCACCCAGGGCATATCATGTGGAATTCACTGTGTCACCCACGATGTTAAAACTCTTAGTAACTTATGGGGCACCCACATGGCTCAGTTGGTTAAGTGTCAACTCTTGGTTTTGTCTCAGGTCCTGATCTCAGGGTTGTGAGATCGAGCTCTGTGCTGGGCTCAGCTTGGAGCCTGCTTGAGATTCTTTCTCTCCCTCTGCCCCTCCTGCTCATGTTCTCTCTCCCTCAAATAAATAAATAAATCTTAAAAAAAAAAAAAACCGCTCTCAATAGCTTGCTACTGCCTACAAGACATAGCTGCATGGTAGGAGTAATATGGGAAAAGCTTGGACTTTAGTATCAAGAAGTATTAGTAACAAATTGGAAGTTACACATAAATATGTGATCAATCTTTGTTTTTTGTTTTTTGTTTTTTTTTGTGTGTGTGTGTGTTTTTTTTTTAAGATTTTATTTATTTACTCATAGAGACAGAGGGAGAGAGGCAGAGACACAGGCAGAGGGAGAAGCAGGCTCCATGCAGAGAGCCCGACATGGGACTCCATCCAGGGTCTCCAGGATCACGCCCTGGGCTGCAGGTGGCGCTAAACCGCTGGGCCACCGGGGCTACCCCTGTGATCAATCTTTGGATACAAGAGAGTTTAAATACTGACTTAGATATTTAGTGTGTAAGACAAAGTAAACTTGCGGGGTGGAGGATGCAGTTCTAATTCTTCCTCTATGCAAAGGGGCACAAGGTACCATGGCAGTTTTTTTTTTAATTTTTATTTATTTATGATAGTCACAGAGAGAGAGAGAGAGAGAGAGAGAGAGAGACAGAGGCAGAGACACAGGCAGAGGGAGAAGCAGGCTCCATGCACCGGGAGCCCGACGTGGGATTCGATTCCGGGTCTCCAGGATCGCGCCCTGGGCCAAAGGCAGACGCCAAACCGCTGCGCCACCCAGGGATCCCCCATGGCAGTTTTATAATTTCATGTTGATTCTTCAAGAGAACGAGAAGAAACAGATCCCTGTAGTCATTTAGATAAGTAAGATGTCAATTGCAGGAAGTCACAGAGAATGGTCTCCCTGTTCCTTCAGCCTTTCCCAAGTGTTCTTGCATCTGGTTCGTATAGGCACAGAATTGTTCATATTAGGGACCCAGTTGGAAATGCAATCTGTGCTTGCTAAAGTCTGTGATTCACTCTCACTTCTCTGGGGATCCTGGTACTCTGAGCCTAGAAATCCTGAGGTTCTCTTAACCAGCACAGCTTGGTGATATATGGACAAAGAAAGGTTTTTTATTTTTTTTATTTTTTTAAGATTGATTGATTGATTGATTTGAGAGAGACAGAAAGAGAGAGCATGAGTAAGGAGAGGGGGCAGAGGGAGAATGAGAGAATCCTCAAGCACACTCCCCACTGAGCACAGAACCTGACATGGGGCTCGATCCCAGCACCCTGGGATCATGACCTGAGCCAAAGGTAGACACTTAAGTGACTGAGCCACACAGGTGCCCCTAAATTAAATGGTATTTCAATCACCACTCCATTCTTCTTTGCTAGCATAAGATTTAGAGGTGTTTAAACTGGAAAAGGAAAAAAAACCCAGCTACCTCAAGTTAATAATCTGAGAATATTTTTATTCTGTTTTCCTAACTAGGAATTTGTTCCTCCTTGGAGCAGAGATCACATGCACTCCTGAAGCACTGGTCACACTGTGGCTCTCAAATAACAATGGTCAAACCAACACACTGACTTAGATTCTAAGCTTATTCCTTAGTCAGCAAAAGAAACAAATTGTCCCAACAGTTATAACAGTTATAACAGCAAAATATTAACAGCCTTTATTTACAAAGGCTCATGCAGACTGATAAACTTCACTGAAACTCAAAATGATAAAGTAGCAAAGGACCTGAATAGGCACTTCATTAGGGAAAACATGCAAACAAATACTTGGAGATTTGTGCTTCACAAATCATTCAATTCAATACAAAATAATGATACGTATCTGTCAGTACCAAAGACTTGAGAATATTCAATATTACTGGGAAGGGTGAGATGAGATAAGCATTCTCTTAGACTGCTGGTAGGAGGATAAATTGATTTATACATATTCACCACAGGGGGCTCCTAGGTGGCTCACTAGGTTTGGTGACTGACTCTTGTTTTCTGTTTGGGTCCTGATCTCAGGTCGTGAGATTGAGCCCTGCATCAGGTCCCAAATCAGGCTCCACACTGGGCTTGGAGCCTGACTGAGACTGTTTCTCTCCCTCTGCGGCCCCTTTCTCGAGCTTCTTTCTCTCTAACTCTTAAAAAAAAAGTTACAAAGCATAATATTTAAAAAAGTATTGGGGCATCTGGGGGGGCTCAGTTGGTTGAGGGGCCTGTGCCTGTTTTGTTTTGGCTCAGGTTGTGAGATCAGGGTTGTGAGATCAAGCCCTGCATATGGCTCCATGCTCAACAGGGAGCCTGCTGGAGGTTCTCTCCTTCTCCCCCACGTGAGTGCTCTCTATCTCTCAAATAAATAAATCCTTAAAAATTATTTTAAAAAACTGTCAATGATGCAGCATTATGCAGCCAACACCAATAAAATATTGTGTAAGAAGCAATTTTTTAAGATTTTATTAATTAACTAATTAATTAACGAATTTATTTATTTATTTATCAGAGAGAGAGAGAGAGAAGAGAGAAAGCACACATTACTGGGGAAGGTGAGATAAGGGAGAAGGAGAGGGAGAAGCAGACTCCCTGCTGAGTGGAGAGCCTAGCTCAGGGATTGATCCCAGGATCCTGATGAGATCATGACCTGAGCCAAAGGCAGATACTTAACTGACTGAGCCACCTGGGAATCCCAAGAAGCACTTATAATGACATGGCAAGTGTTCATGCTATAATGTTAATGAGGGAGGACAAAGCTTAATATATTTATGTGATCTCAACTATGTGCAACATTTTAGATGGGAGGGAAAAAATGTTAGGCTGAGATCCTGGTCCTCAAATTTACTGTGACGCATGGTAACCTTGGACAATTCACTTCATTCTGTAAGCTTTAATTTCCTCATTTGTAAAAGGGTGATAGTTTTTGTTTTGCAAAAGTGTTGTGAATATTAAGTAATTTATTAAAGTGATCAATACACTATTGGACACATAGTAAGTTGCAATTATTATTTCATTTACATCTAGGTTCCTTAGTTTTACCTATTGAAAGTGCTCCATGATTTGACCCTCACCTTCCTGTTCCAACCTTAATTCCTATTGCCTGTTTGGTATATGTTACACCTTCCTCAAACTGCCCTTGCTGGTTCTAAATATGCTCCCATCCCTCTCCCCAGCTTTTTCTTCCCCTCTACTCTTCCTGTCCAAATATTAGTCACTTTTCAAGGCAAATTCAGCTCCATCCCTTTCTTAAAGTTTCCCCTGATCTTCACCATTGCAGGATATGCTCTATCTCTTTCACTTGTGTCTTCCAGAGAGCTCCATCATTTTTGGCACTTCTTCCACAGACTTGAGAATAATTACCCGCATGTAACTTATCTCTCCTATCAACGTCCAAGCTCTTTGAGACAAGGCTCCTGCTGTCTTCTTTCACTGGGCCTAGTAAGAGGGAAGTGAAGCACTGAGCTGGTTGCTAAAAGTAAGGGAGTTAACTGTGCATGGGGGTCATACTGCTGTGTCAGAAGTAAGTACTAGGAGGGTTCAGCACTGTTACAGCCTGGAGTGGGGGCAGGAGGATGGGAGGGATAAATCTCTCAGCTCCAAAATAAAAACTCTTGGAAAATGAGGAACAGAAGGAAACCTCCCTAACCTGCTAAAGAACATCCAGAGGGATGCCTGGGTGGCTCCGTAGTTGAGCGTCTGCCTTTGGCACAGGGCGTGATCCCAGTCTGCGGATCCCATCCCACATTGGGCTCCCTGCGAGGAACCCTCTTCTCCCTCTGCCTATGTCTGTTTTTCTCTGTGTCTCTCATGAATAAGTAAATAAAATCTTAAAAATATATATCTACAAAAGGCCTGCAGCTATATTCTGCTTAATGGTGAGATACGAAATCCCTTTTCTCTAAGATGGGAGAACAAGGAAATATGTCTGCTTTCACCACTTCTGTGCATAAAATCCTTGTTAGTCCAATTGGCAAGAAAAAGAAATTGAAAGACAAAACATAGAAAAGGAAGCGCTTGTCTGGCTTAGTTCGTGGAGCATGGGACTCTGGAGCCCCACATTGGTCATAGAGATTTAAAAAAAAAAAAAGAAAAAGAAAAGAAAAATGGTCATTATTTACAGTAAATACAATTGTGCATATGGAAAACCCAGTGGAATACACACACTCACAAAGCCAAAGTTGAAGGAGAATTCAGAAAGGTCAAGGATACAAAGTCAAAATAAAAATTTATTTCATTCTATATACTATTAAAAAGTGGACTATAGAATTTAAAATATACTCTTTGAAATAACATAAAAATATCAGATACATAGGAATTAAACTAACAAAATATTGCAGGATCTCTACACAGAAAACGAGAAAACATTTATGAGAAAAATGAGGATGAATTAGACTGCTTGAAAATTAAGAATTTCTGGTATCAAAAAAATATTAAGAAAACAAATAAACAAGCCAGGGAATGGAGACCTATGTCAGAGTACATAAGAAGATAACTTGATAAGAAAAATGGCAAAAGATTTGAATAGACACTTTACAAAAGAAGATACAGAAATGGACCAATAAGCACATCAAAATCGCTCAACATCACCGGTCTTAGTACACATAAGGCATAAGCAACGAAAGAAAAAAGTAAATCGTTTGGACTTTGTCAAGGTTAAAAACCTGTGTGCTTCAGAGGGCATTATCAAGAAAAAGAAGGGACAACCCACAGATGGGAGAAGATGTTTGCTTATCATATATCTGACTAAGGGACTTATGTATAGAACATACGAAGAACTCTTACAACTCAATAATAAAAAGACAAATGACCCAATTAAAAATTGAATAGACGCTTCTCCAGTGAAAACTCACAGGTGGCCTAGAAGCACAAGAAAGACCCTCAATACCATTAGCCATCAGGGAAATGTAAGTCAAACCCACAATGAGATACTTTATACCCATCCTAAAGGGAGAGTAGGATAGTAACAAGTGCTGGCGAGGACGTGGGGAAACTGGAACCGTCGTACACTGCTGTTGAGGATGTAAAATGGTACAGTCGCTTTTGAAAATATATTGGCAGTTCCTCAAAGGCTAAACCTGGAGTTATCATGTGATCCAGCAATTCCACTCAGGTGTCTACCCAAAAGAAATGAAAACATAGTCCCCACAAAAACCTGTACACAAACATTCATAGCAGCAGTATCATAATAGAAAAAGGGGAACCAACCCAAATCTCCATCAAATGACTAACAGATAAATAAGATGTGGCATGTTTTACAAAGGACTGTCATTAAGCAATAATAATGATGATGATGATGAAGCACTGGCGCACGGCACAATGTACACGAACTTCAAAACTATAATGCTAAGTGAGAGAAACCTATCATAAAAGACCATACACTGTCTTATGCCATTTACATGAAATGTCCAGAATGGGGAAATCCATAAAAATGGAGTAGATTAAGAGTTGCCTAAGGCTTGGGGGGAGTAATGAGGGAGATTGGAGAAGGGGGGTGATGGCTAAGGAGTGTATTGTGCTCTCTGGGGGTATGACCATGTTCAAAAATTGACTGTGCTGATGGATGCACAACATTGTGAATGTACTTAAAGTCGCCAGTGGTACAACTTACATGAGTAAGCTGTATGGTATGCAAATTGTATCTCAATAAAACTATTTTTTAAAGAAACGCTACAGTGGGATAACCCTACATCCTCACTAGAATGACTGAATTTACAAAGACTGAGGAGACTCAACGTTGGTGAGCAAGTGGAAGAACCAGAGCTCTCATACATTGCTGGCGGGAGCACGAAATGGTACCACCCCTCGGGAAAAGAGTCTGGCGTTTTCTACAATGTCAAACATTCATCTATCCTAAGGAACAGTAACTCTACTCCTAGGGATTTCCTCGAGTGAAGTGTAACCCATGTCCACAAGAAGACTTGTAGAAGAAAATCCATCGCAGCTTCATGCAGTGTTGCTCCAAATGGGAACCATCCCAAAGTCTGCCAATAGGTGAGCAGATAAACAACTGATGGACCATTCATCCAGCCCGGACACTCAGAATGGAAGAGAATGGACAGCAGGTACGTGCAGCAACATGATGATTCTCAAAAACATGCACAGCAAAGAAGCTAGCCGCCGAAAGGACGTAATGGCCCATCCCCTTAGATGAAATCTGGTAACGGGAACATCTCACTTCCAGTGAGAAAAGTCAGAGTGTGTTGCCCAGGATAGGGGGACTTGACTGGGATATGGGCCAGGGGAAAGGTTTGAGTCAGTCACTGATGTGTTCCATATCCTGTTTTGGGTGCTGGTTATCTGAGTCTATACAATTGTCAAGATCATCAAACTGAACACTTAGGAGGTGCTCGTTTCAGCGTATGGTCATTTTACCTCAGCTTAGCTAGGAAGGGTTGGGAAGCAGAGTATGTACCCAGGAAAGGGAGTCCTAAAATTTGTTTGCTTCATTCAGTCATTCAACATACAATACATACCCATTGAATAGGCAGACATTGTTCTGGAAGCTGGTATCACTGGCGAGTTAGCTCCATGTTCTTGCCCTCTTGGAGCTTACATCGTGGTGGGAGAGACAAGGAACAAAATGAACATATAAGGTCAGATGCGGGGTGGGAAGAAGGATAAGGGAATTTAAAGCAAATAGTTCTACTGAATGCAGGAGCTTTGCAGATTCTGGGCATCACCTTTGCTCAACAGGAACCCAAAGCTCCCTCTCTCCCTCTCTTCCTCTCTTCCTCCTTCTCTCCCTCCCTCCCTTCCTTCCTCTCTCTCTCTCTCTCTCTTTCTCCCTCTCCCTCTGTCTGTCTCTTACTCCTTCCCTCCCTCCCTCCCTTCCTCTCTCTCTCTCTCTCCCTCTCTCCCCCTCTTACTCCTTGAGTAACTCCCTTCCTCTCCCTCCCTCTCTCTCTCTCTCTCTCTCTCTCTTTCTCTCCTTCTCTCTCTGTCCCTCTGCTGTCCTCTTGCCCTGTGAGGCTGCTGCTTCTCTGTTTGGGCCTTACAAATTTCCTAGCTGAGTTCCCACCGGCCTATGACTTTCCTGACACCCCTCTGAGGAACAAATAGTGTGATCAAGACTCGCCCTCTTGGATGTTTTCGGAGCTTGGCCCAGAGTAGCTGGAACTTCCATCAGGCGAGGTTGATGTCTAGATTGCACACAGTTGCAGGGGACAGCCTGAGGGCAGAGCTCACCAGAGCAGCCTGAGTCTCTCCACCTGACTTCAGCTTTCCTGACCTCTATCAGGAATAAGGATCTTTCTTAGGAGGAATTCTGTGCCCTCTTACTTGATTTTGCTTCCCATCAGAATCCTGGCAGCCAAATGACCCCCAGCACTTGCCCTGCTGCCTTTATTTGATCTTTGTCTCAGAGGGACACCTGATGGAGGGAAGGCTGAGTGGTCAGAGGACTCTGCTGCAACTTCCCACCACTGATTGCACCAAGAGGTTGATTGTCTGTCAAAATTCCTCTCCCTGACAAAGAAAGGACAGGACTCCCAGCAGGTCACAGTCGAAGGAGATGAGGGGGACTGCTATGCCTCCCGAATGTGCAGGCACTTCTCAGAGTGGCATCAGCCTCCCTATAATGACCTCATGGCCCCAAGCATGGCTTTGGGATTCCCAATGTAAGCAGCTCAGTGAGGGGGGTAGACTTCCTTGGGAAGCCTGGAAGGGGAGCCTTCCAGGCAGGAGGCCTGGGGGGAGGGAGGGTAGCCCCCTCCCACAGCTTTCCTGGGCCTTCAAGAGGAAAAGGCCTGTCCCACCTCCTGTGGCTGTGACTCACTCTTTGCTGCCAAACCAGCTGCTACATCTGTCAAGACTGGGGCCAGTCCCTCCTTGACTGTGACATGGCCTGGCCAGGGGTTCTGAAGTGTGTGGCACACACTGTGTGCTGGTCTCTGCTTCCTGGACTCGGGCTGAAGACCCCACGTCCTGGGCATCATGATACTGACCCTGCATTGCTTTGTGGATGATCAAAAACTCACAGTTTGTAGGTTTCAGGTTCTTTCCCCAGGCCATGGTCGGCAAGGGGATGAATGACACTCTGGTTATAAGCTGACACTCGGGAGGAGGGAAACTAGCCAGATCCCAGAGCCTGTTTCTGTTTTCTAAAGATTTTATTTATTTATTTGACAGAGAGAGAGAGAGAGAGACAGAGAGAGAGAGAGGGAGGGAGGGAGCACAAGGAGAGGCAGCAGGAAAGGGAGAAGCTGGTTCCCCGCTGAGCAGGGAGCCCTATGTAGGCTCCATCTCCAGTCCCTGAGAGCATGACCTGAGTGGAAGGCAGGTGTTGAACCTACTGAGCACAGTGCTCCTCAGAGACTGTTTATTTTTTCCAATTTAGTTTGGATTTGTTCTTTCAATGCCTTGTTCCTCCATTCTCTTCTGTGAAACGGGGGCCAGCAGACTTGGCTCATCATGTGCTTCCCTCCCAGGTGGGAGGTCAATATATCCAGCTCTGGTCTCCCAGGTGTTTGGGGCAGGATGAGGTCCCCTGTGATAGGCTTTCAGCACACGAGTGACCTTCATCCCAGGAAATCTTGTGTGAGTTTCATGAATGCTGATTCAGGACATGGACAGGCCCCAGCACTGGGGACAGTTTTGGCCTCCCTCTTCTCTTTTCTTGACCGGTTCAGGGAGAGGGAGCCTGGGGACACATCCATGGACGCATGGCACATCGGGTTGCAGAAGGGAAGAGCAGGATGGAGCTGCAGCTCAGTGATAGGGTCCGGTGGTCTTTGTGGAACCCCTACCTTGTGAGTCTGTGACTGTCCCCAGCCAGATGTCAAATGGGGATTGCGGAGCTGAGGGCAGGTGTGCTCGCAGATCTTCATGCAGCCTGGACAGCCCACTGGACCTTCCCTTCCTTTTGCCCTTCCAGGCTCCCTGCAAGGACAGGCCAGCAATACCCATAAGGCTCTGAGCCTGGAGAGCAAGGCCCACAGAAGGACTGGCTGGGAATCCCAGAGGCACTCAGGCACTCACAACTGTCCCCTGGCCCAGCTGCCCCCTGGCTCTGGCCTTCTTACCTCGTCTTTCCTCACCCTTTGACACTTTAAAACACAGATCTAAGTCAACTCTGAGTGTACATAAGTAAAGATAATACATTCCCCTGACCTAAGTCCCTACCCCATGACCCATAGGTCCCCAGGCCCCTCTCTTCCCCCATGACCTATAGGTACTAGACCCAAGCCTCCTCCCTGACACTGTGGCTTCAGCCCCCCAGGTCCTGAGATTAAAGTGTCAGCTTGCTCAAATAAGCAAGCACACTGAGACAAGTTGGGATCCAACCAGCCCCACGTATTTGTCCATCCACACTGCCCATGGCATCGTGGCAGCCGGGCAGGAGGCCAGCACTGTACACAATGTCCTCACAACTCTGACCTCAGGCTTTCCCCCGGGATATAGTCACTATGGGGAAGGGATGCAAGCCAGCTCCTGCATCTGGCTCAGCATTTGCCTGGACCGATTTCTGTGCCAAGAGATGGGGAAATGAACCTCTTGGGCTTTGGAATCTTCCCTGTCCCTTGGCCCAAGCTGAGTCACAGGTAGCAGACATCCAGGATGGCTAGTGTGAGTGGACTTCCCTCCTCCTTCCCAGAGGAGAGGGGCCCAGGCTGGTCTGCCCTTCTGGATCCTGTCCTGGCACCACTGGTTTCTGGATGTGCTTGAGTGAAATAAGGGTTGGGGCTCTCAGACCTCCATGACTATATTGGTTCTCTCCTTCAGGGGATGGTTATGGAAACCACATGGCCTGAGAGGCATAGTGGCAAGTGCTGAGGCTATAAGGAGCTCTTGATCTTGGATGAGTCACATGGTGGAGGATATCCTTATGAGTGGACGATGGCGTTTGGCCCAGAGTGAGAAGAGGCACACACAAGAACAGGTTGGGAGAATCAGAGAATTCTTCTTAGAGGAGGTGGTGGTGCTATATCCCATGAGGGCATTAATAGTGAAAGTGTAGTTGGGCAGCGATTTGTTTTTGCGTCCAGAGGAAGAATGGAGACCTCAAATGACACCCCACTGACTAGGTGTCTAGAGCATATCTTCTGGGCTTGTGCTTACATGTTCTGGTGTGTGTACTAGAGGAGGGGCCTCCACCAGGCCTAGTATCTATTCTCAGGACTTGTGGTATGTCTGCAGATGAGATTGCTTGATTTGGAAATCTTAATGTCTTGGGGCATAATATGTGACCCTGGGAGCGACAGCCTGGGTGAGATCCCAAGGACAAGAAAGTCACAGGACCTGACCAAGTTGGAGATTTCTGTGTGGCCTGATCTGCTACAGGGCATCTTTCCCTATTCTGGGAAGGCAGCCTCACACCTAGTATTCCATATAGATGTGCATCACAGAATCCAGGGCAGTCAGATACAGACCCAGCATCTCCCACCACAAATGAGCTGAAGGAAAGTCTTTCTTGTCCTGATTCTGCTCTGATCGTAAGTCTAAGATGAGAGGGGCTGCCCGTGCCTTTCTTCTGTGGTTAGAGAGAGCAATGCCCCCATTTGCTTCCCTTAACCTCTTAAGAGTGTCTTGAGGATATCACAGCCAGTGGTATAAAATCCGAAACAGGTTTCTCCCCCCCACACGTGAAAGGTCCAGAGCCTTAGCCATTCCTATCTCCTCTCCCCCAATCCCAGTCTTCACTTTGTTTCTCTCTTCCTCTTTCCTCCCTTTCCATAGCTCCCTGCAGACCCCTGCCAGAAATGCCCCTCAACCCCTTAAACCTTCCCCTTCAATCTAGTCCCATGCCAGAGAGCACAGACAGTTTTCTCTCCCATAGCCTTTCCTTTGCCTGATAGTAACCCCTTCCACAGCTGATGTCACCTCTGCCCCGCAGTGACACAGCAGCTGAGCTGGGCAGAGCAGGGCCACAAGGTCCAGAGGGCAGCTGGCTGTGTCCTGAGCCAAGCTTTCCTCTGTGTCCTCTCCACTAGCCTCTTCCAGCCAAGAGTCTGCTGCTTTCCCATTCTGTCCCTCCAAACCAATGTGTCCACCTGGGGATTGAGTGTTAACTGTGCCTCCATGTGCCCAGCAGAAGGTCAGAGCTGTGCTTTGCATGGGGGGCAGAATGGAGCCAGATTTCACGGATCCCCCCCTGGGGAGCTCAGCTCACAGATTTCTAAGAGAAACAAGACAAAGCATATTAATCAAGTGGACAAGATAGTATCTGATAATGGCAGAGTGAAAACACGTCAAGTGGAATACAGGTTCAGGAAATGGAGAGAGACCCTTCCTAATAGAGATGCCCTAGAACTGGTTAGAAATAGATGGGCTTGGAACAGACTCATTTAGCATCTTTTCAGTGCCTACTTACATGCACTGTGCTAAGTGCTTTTACGGTCTATTAATATTTACCCCTATATTTAGTCTTATTTTGCAAGGCTCAGAAAAGTTGTGCTAGCTCGGGGTTTTGGGGGTACGGTGTGATATGGTAGAAATAGTACCCTGCTGGGTGTGTGTGGTAGGTACTTCACAGATTGTCTAGCAAGGGGTTATTTCCGAGCACAGAACAAACATGCTAAGCTGAGAGTGAGTAGGAGACTTGATGGTCCCATCTCTCTTCTGCCCTCCCACCACTGCTCCCATGGTCCCATCCAGGCTCCATAAACCCTGAAACCTAAGGTCTGGCCCCTGGGCAAATTACAGTCTGGAAGACCCTGTGGTCACCCAGAGGCATCTCCCTTCAACTCCACCTCCCACTCCATTTTTCTTCTCTTTTTTCCCCACCCAGGAGGGAAAAGGGAAAATCTCATGCTTGTCTTCAGCTTCAGCTTACCATTTAAGGTGTAACTTAATATAATCATGGTGGATTTCCAGGCTATTTCTCTGTTGCTCCCACTTCAGAATTTGGCTGGATTCTCTTTTAAAGCCTAGAGTTATTGCTGTTTATTTACCTTGGGGACTCTGGATTTGCAATGTCATCTGGTCCAGACATGCTCTTGCAGAATTGTTGGTTTCCTCATGACCTCCTTTTAAGCAGTAGCCTAGAGAGCCAGCTGAATTCATCCCATCCCTCCCAAGCCTGTCTTTTAGCTGAGAACCAGCCAGGGAGAGAGAGGAGCCAAATCCAGAGCCCCATATATAGTAGGCCCCAGCCCCAAGAGCACTCAGGGAGGCCCACAGGGGCCATTGACCCAGTCAGTCCCTGCCAAGCTGGGTACCCAGTAGTCTTCTCCCCTAACACCCTCCTTACCAAACCTCTGCTTTCCCTAGACAAGTGCCAGCTTCTTCATTCTGACCTCCCCACCCCCGCCCGGGTCTCTGGACCACCTGACAAAGCTATGGCTGCCCCAGCATGTACTTGATCTTGGCTGAGGCCAGAACCATACTGCCAACCACTCAGGTGCTTGGGGAAGGTCACCTGAGGCAGTGGGGGCCCCAGTAAAAAGATGGGGGCCCGGTGCTGGCCTACTAACTTCCTGCCAGGGCAGGCTGGCACCTGAGCCTGTACTTCAGGACTAAAGTCAACACACAGCTAATCCGATCACCACCTTCAAGTTCCCAGGTTTATAAGCAAGAAGGAACCAAATACAGAGACATGGAAAAGGTAGGGCTTGCTTGGGAGAATGCTTGTATCTGGATTAATCCAGGAGAATACTGAGTTGGATGCAGGTTATGGGAGGAGCCTATTCTCTGGTGGGGGTAGCAGGATGCACTCAGCACATGAGGTGAGAAGTATGGAACACAGATGACATTTGGCAGAGCAAGGGCTGTGTGAAGACTAAGGCTGTCCCTTCTTAGAAATAAGGTATGGAGGCCATGAAAATGATTTCATAGACCTCCAACTATGTACACTTGACCAAGAGCGTTCACCTGGACCAGACTTCCAGGTGAGCAGCCTGGGAACTTCCACTTCCTAGGAGCTGTTTAGCAACGATATGAAAGTGGCCCCATCCAGGGAGACCACAGAACTCTCCTGATGGTTTATTTTGGCTCCCTGAAGGCCTCTGCAAATCTTCCTCAGACTAACTATGCTGCAGAAATCCACCCAACCTTCCCACTCTCTCTCCTTCACTGAGGGGCAGATTTACTTCTTGGTCTGACAGCTCTCCTAGGCTTCCTTGGCGCCCTCCCTGTCTTCTCTCACAGGTGTTTGCCTTCCTCAAAACCTCACAACTGCCACCCAACCTTGGTGTCTGCTTCTCAGAAGACTCAGATCAACACAGAAGTCTACAAGGTCTCCAGAATGATAAATCCTGTAGGTTAAGAACTGTTAGTAGGGCCTGTCGTGAACCTTTAGAGTCACCTAGAAGAAAAGAATAAGCAACTGGAAGGAGCCTGGGAGAGGACCGGTCTCTGGACCCTCCCAATGCCAATCCCTCCAAACTGGTTTGTCCTTTGCTGAGTGGGACCGGGCAAGGGTTATGCTGCCACCTGGTGGCCACGGTAGGTAGGCAAAACACCTTTGCATCTTCCCGCTTTGTTCCGTAACTGCTCAAGATGGTGCCAGTTGAGAATTTGCTGGAGTCCATTTCTCCCCCATTTACAGCATTAATTGTAGGTATTGACTCCCAAATCATATGCCCAAATGTTCTTCCTTTGAAACTAGCACCATAGTTGCACACGTCTGTGAATATAGGGAAAACTATTGAATTGTGTACTTTAAATGGGTGAATTGCATGGTATGTGAATTATAGCTCAATAAAGCTTTTTTTTAAAAACCAGCACCAGGGTGCCTGGGTGGTTCAGTGGTTGAGAGTCTGCATTTGGCTTGGGTCGTGATCCCCTGGGTTCTGGGATGGAGTCCCTCCGCCTATGTCTCTGCCTCGCTCTGTGTCTCTCATGGATAAATAAATAAAAACTAAAAACAAAAAACCAGCACCGTAAGAGGAATTGGAATCAAGTGAGGCTTTTAGAACATGAAGATAAGGATGGCTGGTTTCAGTTTCTTAGGACATCCCCAAACAGATAAGCAAGAAGTTCATACAGTACATATTCAGTACTTGATAAATAACTTGATAAATTATTTGTATAGTTTTTTTAAAGATTTATTTATTTATTCATGATAGACATAGAGAGAGAGAGAGAGAGAGAGAGAGAGAGAGAGAGAGAGAGGCAGAGACACAGGAGGAGGGAGAAGCAGGCTCCATGCCGGGAGCCTGATGTGGGACTCAATCCCAGGACTCCAGGATTGCGCCCTGGGCCAAAGGCAGGCGCTAAACCACTGAGCCACCCAGGGATCCCCCATTTGTATAGTTAAATGGAGCCGGCCACTTCTTTTATTGCCTCACCACCTACTCTTTAACCTCCATACCCTCGCTTCTCCAAACCAGGCATCCATTGCCTTCTCACTTTCCAAGGTCACCTGAGAGATTCCCACCTAAGCATCTGAAGGATCAGAACCCTTGATCTTTTAACACTGTTTGATATGGTCAATAATCACTCCCTTTTAAAAATACCCCTCCTCTGATTTTTGTGTCTTGAAAACTCTTGGTTCTCCTCCTTCTCTCTATGGCTCTCTCCTTTTCTGACTCCTCTTCCTTCCCTCTCCACTCCTTAAGCTCCTTTCTCCCTTCATGCAATCCTTTGGCAATTTCAACTGTTCCTGTGGCTCCAATAAACACGTCTAGCTACACTATCCCCACGTCACTCTCACCAGTATTTATTACCATTTCAAACTCTAACCCAAATTGTCCAATGACCCTCTCGGATTTCATCATCTGAGTTCCATTAACACTTTAGATTCACACATACCTGAAGCTGAATTTCACTCTGAAACCTACTTTTGATCCTTCCCCCTCTCCTGCCTCATCCCATTTAGCAGCCTCCCTGTTCTTCTAGTCATAGAGGTTTCAGACCTTGGAGTCACCTTTCCATTTTCCTCTCCCTTGTACCTTACATCCAGTCAGGTCCTAATCCCTGCAGGTTCTGCCTCTGAGATGCCTCACATCTTTCCATTTCTTTCTATTCTTATGTCACCACCATCATTCAGGCTTTCATTCCTGTCCCTAACTAGCCCAGAAATTTCCAACTGATTTCCTGGCTTCCAATCTCCCCCCAGATCAAACCATTTTATTGTTCAATTATTGTTCATATAATACAGCTTTGATTTCATTGCTCCGCTTGGAAGCTTTCTTTGTCTTTCTACTGCCTGAAACAAGTTGAATTTCTATTGCCTGAATGAATTAATTCTCTGGCATTTGATGCCTTCCATATTCACTCCCAACCCTCTTTCCAGACTTATTTCCTATTCCCCAGTGAGAACAGCAGGGCTGTTCTTCCACAGGAGCAAGCAATGGTCCCACCTGCCTGCTCTTGCACACACTGCTGTCTCCATGTGGATGACACAGAGGAAGTCATTCTTGCTGTAGTCAGACAAACCTGACTCACAAGATGGATTCCAGCACAAATTATCTCTTGGAATACTCTATTTCTTTACCTGTAAAATGGAACAATAAAAGTCTACCCCATTGGATTGTGTGAGAATTACTAAGATAACACACTGTAAGGCATCTGCCGTGTGGATAGTTAATAAATGGTAGCTAGGCTTTCTTTTTGTCTCTTAAAATATTTGTCATCCTTCCAAGTCCATTGCAATGCCATTCATTGCAAAATTCCTTTCTTGACCTTTCCACTTGCCAACCCAGTTACCTTCCTTCCTCAGAGCTGCTGTTAGATGCTGTACTTCTCCCAGCAGCTGTTCTCATACTCATCACATGCTTTATCAGTATTCTTCCACAACTGTAATTTCCAGGGAAGTAGCGATTTATATAAAATCTTGGAGCAAGCAGGTGATAAACAAATCTATTGCATAGATGACTCCCATGTCAAGGAATGAACTTTCATGATTCCTGGCTAATGTGGAGAGCTAGTGTGGTGAAGGCAGTCACCTAAGAGATTCTGTGAGTCTAAGATGAAAATGCACCTCAAGTCTTTATGAACACAATAACTACTGACTACTGGCTTTTTAAAAATACTTTTCTTGGGGATCCCTGGGTGGCTCAGCAGTTCGGCACCTGCCTTTGGCCCAGGGCGTGATCCTGGAGACCCAGAATTGAGTCCCACATCGGGCTTCTGGCATGGAGCCTGCTTCTCCCTCTGCCTGTGTCTCTGCCTCTGTGTGTGTGTGTGTGTGTGTGTCTTTCGTAAATAAATAAATAAAATCTTTAAAAAAATACTTTTCTTCTGAATATGAAAGTACTCATAATCACTGTCAAAAAAGTAACAAAAATAAAATAAACAAAATAAAACAAAAATTAGCGAAATAAAAAGCATCTATCCAGAGATATCACTACTAAATTTGTAAAATTCTTTAACATTAGTCCTTTTTTTCTATGCATCCAAGTATGATTTACACATAAATTTTGGACTCTGTAGATATATATGCCATAATTTTCACAAAGCTTGTGATGAGCATTTTCTCATGATATTAAACACTACTCAAACTGTTGATTTCTGCACAACAATCCATCATGTGTATGTATCTTTTTTTTTTTTTTCCAAATTTCCAATCAGTTTTAATGAATGGCAGTACCATATGACATGCAGTTCTGGGTGAGTTCAGGGTGAGAGTTTTCTTTTTTTCTTTTTCTTTTTTTTTTTTTTTTATGATAGGCACACAGTGAGAGAGAGAGAGAGGCAGAGACACAGGCAGAGGGAGAAGCAGGCTCCATGCACCGGGAGCCCGACGTGGGATTCGATCCTGGGTCTCCAGGATCGCGCCCTGGGCCAAAGGCAGGCGCCAAACCGCTGCGCCACCCAGGGATCCCTGGGTGAGAGTTTTCTAATGAAACTTTTCTAATACTAAAATTGCTTCTTTTTGTGTCATCCAAAGTCAACCTCAAGTTGAGGGAAGAGAAGGCTGGATGGGTCCTAAGTTTCTTGGAGGGAGTCCAAGTCTATATAGTTCTGTCTTCTTAAGGAGATGGGGCAGGAGGAACAAGTTCTAGCTCCCAAAGAAAGGACTAACAAATAATAACCAAATTATTCTGTTCTTATGAGGCCTGCCTGTCCTTTAAAAGGAATTGCATCCTTAACTCACAGGTATTTTTCAAACTTGTATCCTTATTTATTTAATATTTTTTCTATTGTTAGATATTTGAGCTTCCTTTTTTTCAGCTTTTAAAAAATTATTATCACTTATGCTGATAGAAACATGAGGATAGATTTCTAGATTTGGGATTACAGAGTGAATAGGATAAAAAAGAAGCTCTTGGTTACGAATTCCTATTCAGGAAACTAAAAATGTTTTTGCAGTACTGACTTTACTGAGGTATGATCGACATACAAAAAGCTATCCATATTTAACATACACAACTTGATGAACTTGGAGATAAGTATACACCTATAAAGCCACCACCTTAGGAAATTTTTCATCATTCTGTAGTTTTACTACTCTAGCTCTCTTATTAATTTCTGCATCTTTTCCAGAGGTTAGGGAGACTATCAATTTTAGGAATGAAAATTGGTTGGATTCCATGTGTTCAGAAGGAATCTAATGCAAGCCTTTAAGCTGAGGTCAACTCATGTACCATGAGGGATAAAGATTACTGTAAATTGTAACATTTCTTGCATTGTCATAACTTCTTCCTTGTTTGGTTATTTAATTCAGCCTGTTTCCTTGTGTAGAGTAGCAGTAAAATATTTATGAATCTCAGAAAACCCTGTTTGCCTCAGGGCCTTAAGAAGGGGGAAGAGAGGTAGAAATTATGATTTTATTCCTCATTTGCCTTAGAACTTCGGGTCTCCCATCTCATTTCCTCATAGCGCCCTGTACTTCTCCTTTTCAACAGTTTCTATGAATACAAATCATAAATTATCTGTGTGTTTGCTTAATGCCTATCTTCTTTAGAAGAAGAAAGTAAGTTCTATGAGATAGGGGCCCTGATTATCTTATTTGCTGCTTATCCCTGAGTCCCCATGGTCTAGACAGCCCTCAGTAAATACCTGTGGAATGAATTATGACTGGAATGAGGACTCAGGGTAGAAAATAATGTGTCCCCTGTGATGGGGCCCTTAGAAGCTGAGACAAGGAAGTTTTGGGTGATTGCCCTGAGCCCCTGAAATGATACTGGAAGAGTGAGCCCCTGGGGTATTTGCTCTGGTGTTGCAGTCTCCCCTCTCACAGGCTTGGGACATTCAGTCGATCAAGTCTCCTATGATATTTGATGAGTTGTTCTGAAGGAAAGAACTGTGTTCTCTCAATTCCTCTTCCCCAGAATCCCTTTTCTCTCTCATGCTTTTCTTTCCCCTTCACATCACCCTTTCTTTCCAGCCTGGCATTTCCAATTCATATGGCACTCTTTCCCTCCCACTCCACCCACTCCAGCAGGAGGCCAGGCTACCACTCACCATCCTATACAGAACCTTGCCTGCCACAGCTGAGCACTGCCTAGAAGTGATGATGCTAATTATTTCAGGATCATGTGAGCACTCCATGTCTAGACTACACTCAGCAGGGGGCATGATAATAGCCCAAGTTTCCAGGCAAACTGAATACTAACTTCCTTATTTTTGTTGATGGCATCATCTGTCTCCCACCGCCTGGATTTGGTTGATTCCCTCTACCTGTCCAGTCTTCTGTAGAAGGCATGGACAAATGGGGATAGTTGTCCAGGAGGGTTCTCTAGAAATGGTAGGAAAGTTGGAGGGCTCATTTAAAAAGGTTCTCTTTGGAGAGATGGAAGTCCAGCAGGACTTGTTAAATCCAGGAGGTAATAGGAAGGAAGTAAAAGACCGAAGTTGGTCATTTTGATGAGGGAGGTGGGTCTCCTCCAGCTTCTTTCTGAAGTCCCTGATGAAATACAACTAAGTGCTGTTTTCTTGGCTTTCTGGGCTGGGATGGCTACAACAGGACTTCATATACCTGAATCTTCCAATGGATCTGGCTTGTCTGCTCTAAGGTATTGAGAAGCTGGCACAGTGCTATGATGTTTATTGCACAAAAACAGAGAGGGAGGGTTCCCTTGGGAATAGCCTACTCATGTCAGTTTGCTTGATCCACTGTGTTTGTTGCTGAAAACCTCAGCTACTCAAATTTCAGTACTTTTGCTATGTAGATGACTGGTGGTATATTGGTAAAGGGTAAGCCCTTATATGCAGGGTTTTCTTGTGAATAAGTGATCTCCAGTGTCTCCCACTGAGAATCATTGCCATAGTGAGCCACTGTTACTTATGGAGTGGGCTCTATTTTTTATGTTTTTGGGGGTGGAAAAGGTTGAGGGTCACTATGTAAAACACAGAAGGCAGTTTGAAGGTTGTTTCTCCCTGTAGAATCTGGACTGTGAATCACCGCAGGGTTCCTTTCTCTAGAATATGGAAGGTGACTTATCCTGGAAGAATTTAGATGGAGGACTTAGAGAAAGATGAGCCACAAGTTTCCATCCTATGGCCTTTGCTGTCTCTGGGCTCTCTGTCAGGACCAAGTGGATCTGAGTGGCACTGCAAAGCCTGGCTAGGATGATGAAAAGGGGATGTACTGGTGGAGAAATGTAGTAATCCTTTTTTCCTGGTGCATGCAATAGGATAGCATGCAACCAAAAAATGTGTCCCAGTGAAGCAATGGGACCAGTTGGCCAAGTGGGCTAAGAGGCATCATGATGAAGAAGGATTTTGGGTTCTAATAGACAATAAGACTTAGCATGTGGTCATGGAACTCTTCTAAGAGCTTCTGGAACTCTTCATTTCAGACTACTGTTAAAATAGTCTCCAGATGAAATGCCATAATTCCATTCTGTTGGTGTCAGCTGGAATGGAATGGGTGTGGCTACAGGGGGTTCTGGGACCCTTGTCTCTCAGAGATAATGACAACAGAGTCCTGACTGAAGGTATCTCTCTGAAAGATGAATTGCTCTATATGAGTGGAATACACAGGATGAATGCTATGGTAGAATAACTAAATTTGTTTTGTGCCTTATAGCACACAGTTCATAAAGGTTTATATATCTACCATTTTAATCCTAAAATAGTCCTTAAGGTCAGCAGGGCAGACTTTAATACAAACACTTTGCAGATATATAAACTAAGTCTCAAATGGACTTGCCCAGAACCATACAGTTAGTAAGTTGCAGAACCAAGAGTTAAACCTGGAGGTTTGGGTATCAAGGTCATGCCTCTTAGATTTTGCTAAATTGCTAAAAGGCAGTCTGAGCTACAGGACTCTGGTAGTGGGTGCCCATATTAACAGGGTCTGGCCACTCAGGGAAAACCAAGTGCCATGAAGGTTGGGAGCATGAAGAACTGCTGGACACAAAATCATCAGGAGCTCCCACTTGATTACTATATTTATGGCTTCTTGAATAAGACTAAACATCCTAGGATTTCTCAGCACCTTTGAGAAAATTTCTCAAGCTGGTTATATAACCTGTGCTCCCCAAGGGTATCATGGGTTGATACACACATGTGGGAATGCTCAAGACTGAAAAAGGCAAAGCAATGTTTTCTAGGAGGGTGACCACGAATAAAGCAGCCCAGCTCTGGTCTTAACATCACAGGGAGGGAGGGTCAGAAACCAGAATCAGAAACCATCTCCTGTTCCTCTCCTTTGAACTATATTCCTAGCTTCCTGTTCATCACCTCTGTCCTAATCTTCAGTTTTGCAAATAAGAGATACTTTTGCAATTATTTGAAAAGCTTGTGGGTGGAGATATCAGCTTCTGTTCCTTCACTATCAGCTGATTTCACACAAAATGTTTTTTTTTTTTTTTTGTCTTCCCAAAGAAAACAAGCACCTTGGAATATGTCTCATTAGCCAGAAAAATGTAGAGATGAAATCCTTCCATCTAGGAAAGCTCATAGAGAGGCCTTAACTCCAGCCCAGGCAGAGTTAATTCCCTAATAGTTTCTGGGACTGGGGCAGGAGATCTGTGCTGCAGAGCCAGAGGTAAAAGATAGCTGCTGCTTTTTCAACCCTTTCTTGAGTGTTGGAGAACACCTATCAAGGACCTGAGGCCAGCCCTGAGTTGTCTGGGATCAGGATCTCTTTATGGGGACACTCGAGCCTGGTGACTTCCACCAGGCTGGTGTTTTACTGAGGGGGAAGGTAGGCTTCAGTCAAGTGGAGCAGTAGAGTGGCTCAGATGGTGAACCAGCAGTTGGAGAGAGGGCAGCCCCCACTCCAGCCATCGAGGATGTAACCCCCTGCACCTGTGGGACTGGTACCATTCCAGGCCATCTCATATGCTCATACGTGAGCCAGAGCAAGTGATCAGAGGCGGGAGCAGGGCCTAAGCAGGGAGGGGCCAGGCACACAGGCCAGGGTTTTAATGTAGACACTTGAAATGGAAAAGAAAGCAGATCAGTTCTGATAACTCTCTTAGTTCCATTTTGTGTTCATGCTTATAGTCCTTAGTCTAGTACTAAGAGCCATAAAATAAAGTTGTCAGGTGAGCTGGGTCCAGTCATCCACCCCTTTTAAGGAGTCCCAAGTCACATTGTCCTTGTCCTTTGCTCTCTGATGCATTCTCCTGGTCAGGGTTTAGGCTCTTCCCTAGGCTGAACGCCACACCCTTAAGGAACTCCTTTCTGTCATATAAGCCAGATGAGGGCAAACCTCAGAAGAAGGATATAGACAATCTAGAACTCTGGAGTGCTGCCCTCTCAGTCCCGCACCTCAACAGTGGTCAGAGACCCTGCCCCTAAAGTGTCTAAATCAGAGGCTCCTCCCACCACTCTCTTTTCCTCCAGGTATAGGAGTCCTCCTCCACCAGGGGACAGCTCAAGGTGAGAACATTTAAGGAGCCTGAGACACCATTGAATGAGCCTTGAAGAGGCAGTATTTTCCAGTCTCCGGTCCCTGGCCTTGGTCCACAGCCTAATCCATGGCGGCCCTTTCAGGAGCTCTTAGTGGAAATTAGCCCAGACCTGCAATGGAGTCTGCCAGCCATCCTCTCCTGCCAGCTCCTCCCCTTGCTTTTTCATCTCCTCTTCTGTCTGCCTGGGACCACTCCTCCACCAGGCCCCTTCTGTAGGCAGCCCTCCTCTCCCCCTAGCACTGGCCTCTCTCACCCCTCCCTCCTTCCACCCTAGTCTCCACATCTCCCTCCCAGTCTTCTCTCTCTCCTGCCAAACCCCTGCCTTCCAGCCCCCTCCCACCCCCTTTCTTGAAGCTAAAGGAAGAGAGAAAGCCCCTGACAGGACTGATGGCCATTCCCCACCCCCTCCTGTCTACTCCCTCCCCACAGCTGGTTCAGATTCCCTCTACAAAAGGCAGGAAGCGGAGGCTTCCTGAGACCAGCTGCTCTCACACTGCTCCTTTGCCTTCTGCTGTCTAGACTGGGCTAGGTCTTCCCTCCCTCTTTCTTCAGGTGACAGTGGGTACCTGAGGTGCCAGCCCCCTACCTCATTCCCCATGAATGCTGTGGAAAGTCCGGAAGGGCAAGAGCTCCAAAAGATGGGGAGTGGAGCCTGGGACAACCCTGCCTACAGTGGTCCCCCCTCCCCACGTGGGACACTGAAGATCTGTACCATCTCCAGTGCAATGCCTCCACAACCCCAAATCCAAAAGCCCGAAGATGGACCCCAGGAGAAGGCATATAGGACTCTGGTGTCCAGCTGCTGCTTCCAGATCTGTCGTGGCATCAGAGGTACCTTGTGGGAGGAGGGTTCTCCTGGGATACTGGAGTTAGGAGAGGGGTCCCAAATGCTTTTGGGTTGGAAGGGAGATACAACCTGAAGAAGAGGTGGGATCTCAGTCTCTTTGGACTTTAAGAATTGTCTGTTAGAGCTGAAGTCCCCAGAACACAAGGGCCAGTCTAGTGGTCTCTCAGAGGGAGAGCCTGGTACAGTTATCTCTGGGAGCCCAGGAAGGTATGAAAGAGTTAGCTTGAGGGAGGATGTTTGTGATGATACCCTAAACTGCCCCACCTGAAGAAAGGAGCTCCTTCCCATGTCTTCATTCTCTGCTACCCAATGTCTTTTCCACTGTCTACCTCAGGGTGTTTGATGAAGGAGGTCAGGCTTGAATGTGTTAGAGTAGCCAGATCCTGCCAAGATATAAGGCTATGGGTGAGCAGAGGACCTGGGTAGAAATGGGAGTGAAGTCCAGGGACTGATGGGTTGGGCAACTGGGAGGAACCCTGCTGCTGGGGAATCCCAGGCATCTCTCCAATGTTCCTTAGGACTTTGGGGAACAACTCTGACTGAGAACACAGCTGAGAACCGGGAGCTTTATGTCAAGACCACCCTGCGGGAGCTTTTAGTATACATCGTGTTCCTGGTGGACATCTGTCTTTGTGAGTAACATCTATCTCTGTGTACATCTGGCTGCAAGAGCCATCTATGTGTACATCTGTGTACACACTTCTGCAGCAATGCCTGTAGAGACAACATCTATCTATGTAAGCAGGCTGTGTCCTGATTACCTTTTCAGCTTAAGATATTTTGATGAAAAAGAACTTGTCACGGGGTTCAGGAGAAGAAGACAGATTGTTAGAAAGCTTTTAACCTTATTTTGTCAGAGTTACAAGGGAAATACAGTTTTTAAGTTCACATTCGTGACACTAACTTAGCAGCCCCCATGTTCTTTTGGCAAGTGGAAGTTTTTACCCTTCTGTTAAAAGTGGAAATGATTCCTTTCTATTTGGAATGACAAATAATTTGGTGGGTTTCATGTAGTTATTATGCTATGTCTGATCCCCATTTCTTTAAAGGCAGCAGGAAAAAGGTTCAGCAGGCCTTAGAGCTTGGATTCCCAATAAAAGGACTAAAGATGCAAGTGGTGTAGTTGTGGTCAATGCACCCAAGATTCTCCCATGTGAGAGACCACCATGCCACAGGCATTGAAGGGTGCTTACTTGAAGTTCTAGCTATAGATACAAACTGGAAAGGTTTCAGTTTCCTAATCTATACCTATCCAACCCAATAGGATTACATTAAGTTCACATGAGATAATATCCATGAAGTCATTACCCCAGTGGATAGTAACTAGTACTAGTAAATAAATTGGCGTATAGTAAAAAGTATTCAATAATGGTCACCATCCTGGTCTCCAGACCTGATGCCCTCCCTATATGATGCCTAGTACTAGACGAAATACTCCATGGGCATATGACCCCATAGAATTCTGTGATGCAATTCAGTTGTATTCAGATTTGGAGTATCTATGAGGACATGCCAAGGAAATGATATCTGAACAAAAGCTGAAAGATAAGGAGGATTTAGCTCCTTCCTGGTGAAAAGAAGCAAACTTCCTGGGAGGGGAGAAGAGAATGTGCCAAGCCCTGGAGGTGACAGAGATCATAGTTTAGTGAGATTGCGTCAGTGTGTCTGGAGCAGAGAGTTTGCAGAACAAAGTGGTAAAAAATGGCAGGACTGGCTATATGAGCAGGGATATGTCACAAAAGGCCTTATAAGGTATGATAAAGGATTTGGATGTTATCCTGAGGCTTTGAGGGGAACCACTGAAGAGTTATAAGCATAGGAGTAACATGGTACATTCTGAGTTCTTCTCATTCTGGGAAGAGGATCAATGCCTGGATGTTGCATCAGAGAATATCTCTGGGAAAGCTGAGTAGAAAGATGATAGTCCTAAGATAAGCATATTAATGTGATATTTTATTTAATCCTCACAACAACCTTATCAGGGACACTGAAGTCAATTTAGTGTCAGTATAGCATACCGGTTAAGCACTAGAGCTCTACATTTTGATACTTCCTATATGTAGTAAAAGAGTACTGTTCCTAGTTTCCAAGCCCCCATCCTTCCCCAGCCTCTTCTTTCAGGCAAATCTAGAAGCTATAGTGAGCCTTGGACATGGTCTCAATAGGGCTACTTTGGCACTCTCCAAGGTCCTGACCTCACCTCCCTGGTATTTCAGCGGTCAGTCTCCCTGAGTTCTGACCATCTGCAACTAGACTATATATTCTCAGTGGGGCTGATATACCCCCTAGGGGGTAGTAGTTTCTTGGAGGGAAAAGAAAAAGGAAAGGAAAGACAACTTGGATATTGCAAAAGTTTTTGGCCCTCAAAAAGCCACAGTACATAAACAAATGTAGTGTTTGTGTGCTATTAAAATTTAATTGGGGTGAGGAAGAAAACATCTAGAGAGGCCGCTGAGTTGAGGGATAATGCCAAAAAAGGTTAAGAAACATTGAACTAGATCCTTATAATTTTGCTAGTCTCTATGCTAAGTTCTCCTGCCTAATGATAGGGATGCAACTCTTAATCATAAAATCTGACACTAAACAGGGTGGCTATCGTGTTGTTCTATCAGGATACTATCTTCTAAGAGATTCAGTACATGTAGTTGGATATGAATCTTTATCAGTGTGCTTTTTCCCTGAAGTTCCTATGACTGGGTGCAGATGCTCTAGGACCCATATTTGGTATTAGGATAAACACTGTGACATAATGGAAAGATATAAACATTGGAGTCAGACAAACTGGATTCAAATACCAGCTCTGCCACATACTGGTTTTGTGACTTTGGGCACTTCTTTGTTGGTAGAACAAGGATAACAATACTTATGGAGATAACATGTATAAATAATCTAACACAATCATTGAGAGTAATGATCTTTGTATTGCCTAGTGGAATTTCAAAATACTTACTTAGTACTCTAGACTGATTATAAAAAATACCTTTCAAGAAAAAAGCAAATCTGAAAGGGCTACATATTGTAGGATTCCTACTGTATTACATTTTGAGAAAGGTAAAACTATGGAGACAGTAAAAGGGTCAGGGATCTGGGAGGAGAGGGAGATGAATAGGTGGTGTGCAGAGAAGTTTTAAGGCAGTGAAATATTATGGTAAATACATGTCATTATACATTTGTCCAAACCCATATAATATACAACACGTAAAGAAAGGTATGGACTTTGAATAATAATGTGTCAATATAGGTTGACATCGATTGCAGTAAATGGGCCAGTCTGGTGGGGCATTTTGATAATGGGGAAGCCTGTCCATACATGGAGGTAAGGGGATATGGGAAATCTCTATACCTTCCATTCAATTTTGCTTTCAACTTAAAACTGCTCTAAAAAGCAAGGTCTATTTGATTTGTAGTTAGCTTCACATATAGGGATAATATCATTTGAACTGCATCATTTAAGTTAAGGCATTTTCTCTGGAAGACCTTAGTTAATCACTATAGCCACCACCATCATCATTGTTATTACCAGCACACATGCTAACCTTTTATTGAATAAAAGCTCTACACTATCTACATTATCTTATTAACTACTCACAATGATTCTAGGATATCGGTTCTGTTATCACTTCCATTTTATAAATCAGGAAAGGTTTAGATATGTCAAACGGCTTGCCCAAGACCACACTGCAAGTAAGTGGCAGAAGTAGGAATTCAGTGACTCAATTTTTGAGCTTTTTAACCAGAATCTACTATAGCCTCCCTACATGGAAGTGTGTTGCACATTAATTTATCAATACCTATCAACGTCTTAGCAAGGATAACTACCTGTCCTACCTTAATAAAAGCATAATTTTGAGATAATTCTACCAGCTTATTACTTTTTTCTTCTTATTACTGTATTTTTTAAATGATATAAAAGCATAAAAGGATGGGACGCCTGGGTGGCTCAGCGGTTGAGCATCTGCCTTTGCCTCCTGAATTCCAGGATCGAGTCCCACATCGGGCCCCTTGCAGGGAGCCTGCTTCTCCCTCTGCCTATGTCTCTGTCTCTCTCCTCTCTCTCTCTGTGTCTCTTATGAATAAATAAAATCTTTGAAAAAAAAACAACAAAAACATTAAAGGACATTTTGAAATATAATTCACCTATAATTTACCAAACATATTGTGATTTATCAGCCCTTATCCATATATTTACATATTTTACCTACTTCCCTTTGTTAAGATTTTATTTATTTATTTGAGAGAGAGAGAGTGAGTGAGAGAGAAGAGCATAGGTGGGTGTGGGGGGAGAAGACTCCGTGCTGAGCAGGAAGCCTGAGGTGGGTCTCAATTCAAGGACCCCCGGATCATGACCTGAGACTAAGACAACCATGTCACTTGAGCCACCGAGGCACCCTGCATATGGTTCCCTTTCACTTACAATTATATCTTAAATATTTCCTCATGTTTGTAAGTAGCTTTTTTTTTTAATTTTTTTTTTTACGTTTTTATTTATTTATGATAGTCACAGAGAGAGAGAGAGAGAGAGAGAGGCAGAGACACAGGCGGAGGGAGAAGCAGGCTCCATGTACCGGGAGCCTGACGTGGGATTCGATCCCGGATCTCCAGGATCGTGCCCTGGGCCAAAGGCAGGCGCCAAACCTCTGCGCCACCCAGGGATCCCAGCTTTTATATTTTATTTAATGACTACAGTTACATCACAATTGAAACATTTCTCTTGTTATTTCACTATTTGTCAACCATAGGTAAATATATCTATACTTGGTACTTTTTGCCATTTCTTTTGAGGTATTTCCTTGGGAATTTCCAGGGAGGGAGATTCTTAGTACTTGCTTATGCGTTGTCATTTTGCCTTTGTAGGGGATCATACAAATTTTTTACGCCACTAGTACTCTGAGATCATACCAATTTTGTCACAGTCTCACAAACATTGGATATTTTCATTTATAATTTTTATTATTAAGTAGACATGAAATGGTATAATTTGCTTTCATCTTTGGTCACTAGTGAGGATGGACAGTTCTCTTATGCTTTAATTTATTTTATATATATATGTATATATATGTGTGTGTGTGTGTGTGTGTAAATTGTGTAAATTGCTTAAGGAAGGTATGTTTTAAGAGAGACAAGAGGGGGGATGGGAGGTGAGGTTTAGAGCATTAAACCCTATGTGAAGGACAAACCACCAGGAGGCTCATTTCCAGGATTTGGGTTCCTGGGGCTAGGAAAAATAGCCTAACTTTGGCCTGGGACAGGCCCTCATAAACTATAGTGGTCAGCCATACTGACCACATTTCTTCTCCCTTATGCTTTATTCTAGGGCCTGGGTAGTGCTAGATACCAGAGCTATTTGGAGTTTCATCAGCTAAAATAGAGCTATCTTTTTCATGCAGGCAATGTAGGTGAACCATTCATCTTCCCACAATAACCATATCAGTTGAGCAGCCTTTTAAATCTTACAGAGAGCTTTTATGCCTATTATCTCATTTGATCCTGACGGCAATCCTGTAAGGGATAGATATTATTTTCATTTCACAGATTATGAAGCCGTTATTTTTGTCATTATGAATAGTTCAGAAATGATCAGTAATTCAGAGCAGTCCCTGATGGATGGAGTTGGTCCTATTCCTCCACATAGAAAGCACTGGAGAATGATCTTCCTGCCTCCACTCATCTCCTCCCACCATCATGATATTTATGAAAGGGCTTCTAGCCCTTTGTCTTCTTGGCAGGATGGCTGTAGCCTTTTGTTGGTGGAGGAAACATTGAAGGTCTTTGTGTAGAAACAATGACTATTTGTTTTAGGAGACAGTATTGTTATCTCAAAGGTGCACCTGGGACTGGCCCTGTTTAGGAGTGGTTTTGAGACAGGAGAAGGCTGGCTCTGGTCACCATGCAGTTGAGGAGGAGGGGGCTCTGGTCACCATGCAGTTAGGAGGAGGGCAGAGACCCTCAGCCCTTGGTGACTTGTGTCTACACACCAACTATTGTCAACTGGTTGCTCTTTATTTGTCACTGGTTGTAAGGAAATGCCTCCCTCTATTTACTCTGCCTTTTTTGAGTGGATCTCAAGGTTCTGCCCTAGATTGCTGGAATCTTATATTAATAGGAGAGGTTGAAGTAAGTTTGGAGGTTAGGAAAAGGATGTCTTTCTTTTTTTCTTTATTGAGACATAATTGACATACAATACTGTATTCATTTTAGATGTAAAACATAATGATTTTATATATGTATATATTGGAAAATGATCACTACAAGTAGTTAACATTCATCACTACACAGTTACTTTTTTTTTCTTGTGATGAGACTTTAAGATTTAGCAACTTTCAAATATACAATACAGTATTGTTAACTGTAGTCACCATGCTGTACACTACATCACCATGCTGGACTTACTTATTTTAAAATTGGAATTTTGTACCTTGACCACATTCACCAATTTCACAACCCCCTCATGCCCCTGTATCTGGCAACCACCAATCTGTTCTCTGTATCTATGAGTTTGGTGGGGTTTACTTTTTTAGATTCTGTATATAAGTGACATAGTATTTGTCTTTGTCTGACTTATTTCACTTAGTGTAATGTCATTAATGTCCATCCCTATTGTTGCAAATAGCAACATTTCTTTTTTTGGTGGATGAATATATCCCATCATACATAGGTACATTTTCTTTACTCATTCATCTGTCAATGGACACTTCAGTTGTTTCCATGTCTTGGCTATTGTAAATAATGTTGCAATGAGCATAGGGGTGGAGATATCTTTTTTGAGATAGTGATATCATTTTCTTCAGATAAATACCCAGGAGTGTAATTGCTGGATCATATGGTAATTCTATTTTTAATTTTTTGAGGAATCTTCACAGAAGATGTTCTTTCTTGACTGAGCATTCCTAGAATTGACAAGGAAAGTAATAGAAATATGTTGGAGGTTCAGGAAATGTCTGTGTGTGAGCTCCTATACCCTCCGTGACTGTAATGATGGGAGAAGGAAATTGGTCATATAGAACCATGACATTAGTGAAGGTACAATGGTGATGGAGAGTATGGGACCTGGAATAAGGTGACATGGTTCAAATGCAACCAGTTATTAGCCATTGCCTTTGGAAAGGTAGGTCAAGATATTTAAATCTCTGGAAGCCCTGATTTCCTTATATATTGAATGATGATAATGACTGCCTTTGTGAGATTGGTAGAAAACAGGTAACTAAAAATAGTACAGTGCCTGGCACATAGTGGGCTTTCAATATATATCAGTTGTCATTCCACATCAAGGTATAAATTAGGAAAATATTAAAATGTAAAGTTTAACCCACTGGAAGCCTGAGATCTGAGAAAAGCCTGAGAAAGCATCAGGATAATGCTTGCTGAGGATCAGAAAGACTAGGCCTTCTAGAAGTAGTTGCCAGGGATTAAGACTGGCTATGGGATCATGATTTCATGCTTTTCCTAGCATGTTCAGTTACCCATGGCCCATCTAGACACAGAGAATTACAAAGTCCCTCTAGTACTAAGGCGAAGTCATCTGAGTTAGCTCAATCTAAATAATAAGGATTTAGGTCCCACCATCAGGCTTTGTCCTGTATTTGCTGTAGCAGAATTCCTTGGTGCCCCAGAATTCTGAGTGCCTGGGTCACTGTTACAAGATTGGTGACCCTGGACATATCCTGTTGTCCATTACTAGGTGACCACCTGTCCTATAGTTTTCTCCCATGAGGCTGCCATTGGTCTCTAGGAATACTGTAGTACATTTAAATACCACTTCTTGGTCAAGGAAAGGCTTTTTCCCCTTAACTATACTTTGATCAAGTACAGGAGAGCAGGCAACAGTAGCTGACAAAATCTAGATATTCTATATCTGATGTAAGTAGCCAGAGAAAGAACATGTAGCTCACATTCATAAAGCATGAGTCTGAGTATTGACTCTGCATCTGACCAGCTGAATGACCCTGAGCAGATCATATAAATTTCAATTTCATAATTCATAGTGTCAACAAGAAAACCACAGGCCCTAAATGGTGTCACTTAGGTTAAGGCCCCATATCAGTAAATCAAGACTTAATACTAACCTAACTGCAGTTTTAATACCCAAAAAATGTAACTTTTAACCAGTCAGCATGGGAATTTCCTGGCCAGCACTAGGAAATTCACTGATAGACTCCTTCAGTTCCCCCAGAGAAGGGCTAAAACAATGGCTTCTTTGATAATAATTTCCTTTTTCCACTCTCTCTGTGCCTTTAAAAATCTTTCCTTTTCTGTAGCCCTTTGGAGCTCTCCTCTACTTGATAGATGGGATGCTGCCCGAATCATGGATTAGCTAATAATGCCAATTAGATCTTTGAAATTTACTTAATTGAACTATGGCATTTAACATTAGGGAAACTGCTCATGGGCAATGTCAGACCATGTCTGACAAGCTACAGGGAGACATTACATGGGAAAACACTTTGAAAACTATGAAACATGGGACACATGTCAGGAATTATAATCATATTGATAATAATCTCTTTATGCTATTACATGGTGGCAGCAGTAAATCTAGGATTTTAAGTTGAGACACATCATTAGGCCTGTGTGGAGGTTCTAATCATAGATATGAGGCAAAGGCCAATATTCTCAAAGTTGTGCTCCAAGGACCTCTGGGGCTTCCCAAGGCCCTTTCAGGAGGTTTGTGAGGTCTTCCTTTACCAAAGTACATATCTGTGGGAGGTCATATTTTCTTTATAGACTTCAACCAAAACAACATATAGCAGCAGACTGAATTCTGAAGCACATATGAGAATCTAGAAATCTTCTTTAAAGGCAGACATTAAACAGGCTGGCAAAAATGTTAAATTGTCCCATTTTTCTCATGAAATATTTTTGTTTTGTGTAATAAAATAGTTGCTTTTTCATAAAATTATGTTGTTTATGTATATTGGGTTTGTTATCATTATTTTATTTTTTTAAATTTTTAAAAAAATTTTTATTTATTTATGATAGTCACAGAGAGAGAGAGAGAGAGAGGCAGAGACACAGGCAGAGGAAGAAGCAGGCTCCATGCACCGGGAGCCCGACGTGGGATTCGATTCCGGGTCTCCAGGATCGCGCCCTGGGCCAAAGGCAGGCGCCAAACCGCTGCGCCACCCAGGGATCCCTGTTATCATTATTTTAAAATGAATCATTATTATAAATATTTAAATTTTTCCCCAATTTTAATTTCTATAAGGTAATTCTTGTTAGATATAACCCAAATAAAAAGTTTTTGGAGTTCTTAGTAATGTTTAAGAGTTACAAAGGGGTTCTGACAACCACTGGCTTGTAGAATGAGTTTGAGCTGGTCAAATCACATTATTTCACAGTATGGAGTGCTCAACAAATGAAATGGTGAGAGCTTATTAGCAAAAGGTTCAAACTAAGGACAAGATCCTGACTATTCACAAATTCGTTCATTCAAAGTTTTGCGAAGTCCTATTTTGTGGCAGATCCTCCCAACTGTTAAAGGCTTTGAAATACAAGAAATACGGAGACACACCTTCTACCTTCAAGGAGCAAAGAAAGTCAACATGTAAATCAATAGTGACACTCAGAGCTACAAATGCTATGGTGGAGGGTGCTCCAGGATAATGGCAGGATGTCAGAGGACAAAATGTTCAGAGAGACCTGGGAACTCTTATGGGTCTCAGAAACAGGCAACCATTCAAGTCTGAGGAGACCCAAAGTCATTGCCATTTGCTTGTGTTTTTTGTTTTATTTTGTTTTAACATTATTGGCTCTCAGCCTGGAGAAGGCAGGGGTAGGAGCTAGAGCCAACTAAGGCCTCAGGCTATGAATATGCAAGAGCTTTGCCACAGTCTAGAAGGGCAAGTATGAAAGGAAAATATAAAACAGTGTTTCTCCTCATTTCATCACAAAAGAATTCTACCCCTTGCCCTCCCAAACCTTGAGAATATTAAAAGTTTAATACATAGTTCTGGTTTAAAAAAGTCAATTAATATGGAAAATGTTAAAGGCTACTATTACTAAACACTATTAATAGTTTGGTGTATATAATTTTATCCATTTTCTGGGAACATGTACATACATTTGAATTTTAGTAAAATACACTGGCTTTATAATCCACTAGTGAATACTCTGAGGATTTAACCCTTCTCTCATTTCTAAGTTGCAATTTTCTTCTGCCCACTTTCCATCTTAAGAAACATGAGGCATTTGGAATCCAATTTTAAATGACCTAATAGCATTAATTAGAATGTGTGGGTGGAAGAAGAAATTGCTCAAGGAGAACAGCAACAATAAGAGGATTTCTTAACGAGGAAATCTTAACGAGGATTTCTTAACTTCCTACTAAGCAAAGGAGAAAGAATTTTATATACTCAGTAAATGTTTTTAACCAGGAGATTTGTGATTAGATTTGACTTAACATAGGAATTTTGTGTTGTCAGTTTGTTGACTTCAACCCCTTTTCCCTAATTTTCCTAGAAAAATTGCTTTTCCAAAGTACCCATCTGACATGGATGTAATCTTATTAAATGCTTCAGTTGGGATATTGATTTAGCCATAGTATCAGTGCTTAAATAAAATAGAAGTTTATTTTGCTCTCACATAACAATCTGAGTTGTATAAGAAATCCTGGACTAGAGGTGCCTGGGTGGCTCAGTTAGTTAAGCACCTGACTTGTGATTTCAGCTCAGGTCCTGATCTCAGTGTCGTGGAATCGAGCCCCAGGTCAGGCTCTGTGCTGAGTGTGCTGAAGCTCTGGACTAACACAGCCTCCACAATCATGTGCACCCAGCTGCTTCTACCTCATAGTCCAGCTTCTGCTCTTATGTCAATATTACAGCTATGTGGAAGAAGGAAAGTAGGAAAGGAAAGTACATTTCTTCCTTTTAATGATATTAACTGAAAGTTGTAAGTGGAAGCCTACCATTCTACTCACATTCTATTGGCCAGGACTTGTAAATAGTCACCATAACTAGCTGCAAGGGAGGCTGGGTAATGTGGTATTTAGTTGGGAAGCCGTATGCCTCTAGGTAACATCACATGATCATGTAAGAAGGGAAGGAAAAGTATTGGGAAATGACTAGTAGTCTATGACAAGTAGGGTGAGAAGAACTCTTGTCCAAAGTTTGACATGGGAATGGCAACAATTAATGGAACCCAGAGAAACCAAGGCACTCACTACCTCCCTGATACAAAATCATCAATGAGGCTGATGAGATATCTGATTCTTTTCCACCAGGAGAGGGTATTAAAGTGTTTTGCTAAGTTATTGTAAAACTATTATCAGAGGCTGTTGGGGAGGCATAAGAAGTGGCAGTTTCAAGGCCTTGTATTTTATTTCACAAGAAAGAAGAGTCACCCTGAAGAGTAACCATAAAACTTCCCCCCTCCCAAATTATAGGACCAAAGCTAAACTGGAACCAGTGCACTAAGAACCACATAGAGATTGATGAAATACCTGTTTCGGCAATCCAGGTGAGAAGAGGGGCTCAAGAAGAGGCCATCAGAGTAGCCACAGGGTAAATTTATAAATTGGTAAAGCTCAAGGAACTTCCAACTCCTCAACAATTGGAAAATTGATGGAACAGTGGAAGTTTTACCCTCACAATGACTGTCAGGGCTGGGTTTGGGGGTAGAGGGAAGAGTCCTCCAGATTTTTAGAGAAGCATCTTCCATACTTTTCCTCACAGCTATCCAGCTTAGGAAGGAGTATTTGTCTTTTGAGTTTCAAAAACTTGAAGGCATAGAGTTTCCAACAGAGGAGTAGTATAGACATATAAAACAATTGTAATTATACACTTGCTGGCAGAAGCACCTTAGCTCTTCAAGATTCTTTGTCAATTAGTTGACACTCTCCTGCCCAAGGAGAGGCTGTTAGAAAATGACAGCTAAGTCCCATCACATGGTAATTAAGAACAAGAAAGGAGCTCAGTAGTATATGGCAGCCTATATGGCAATCATCTGGGAAAGTAGGTGCACAAAGTAACTGCCAACTTCTTGTTCTTGCTCTGAGCTAGGAAGATCTTCCAACAGTTCAAAGGAGAGGACAAGAATATTCAATCCCTACAATAAACATTAGAATGGATAAAATCAGGTTATTATCCAAGCTCATGATTATGATGATTAATAATAATTATTACAGTCATAGTTCTTTAATAATAATATAGTTATGCCCCACCTGTGTCTAAAAGGGACCTGAGCCAGCTTACATTGAAAAGCACAGATACAAAAAATATAGCTAATTAAAAAAAATACAGCTCATTAGAACTATAATAAAAAGACTTAGCAAAAAAAAGATGGGAAAAGATGGGGAGGAAGATAGCTTATACCAGAAAACCTACGATAAACAAAAGTACAGCAAATAAGAACCAAGCCTGAGGTTCCTGGCAGCCAGAGCAAGTAAAGAACATAAATAGGTTGCACAGTTCTTACTGGTGAGTAAGAAAAAGCACAAAGGTTAAGAAGGAGACCCTAGCAGGACGTCTGGCTGGCTCAGTGGTTGAGCGTCTGCCTTTGGCTCAGGGCATGATCCTAGAGTCCCAGGATGGAGCCCCACATCGGGGTCCCTGCATGGAGCCTGCTTCTCCTTCTGCCTGTGTCTCTGCCTCTCTCTCTCTGTGAGTCTCTAGTGAGTGAGTAAATAAAATCTTTAAAAAAGAAAAAAGAAGGAGACCCTATTCTGGGAAGTGTTGGCTTTGTTGGATTTTTATATGAGTCATGGAATATCATAATGGATAAAAACAGTATCCAAACTGAGGCTACATTTCTTTTGACTGTATTTTATATCGGCCTCTTTAAAAAACATATTAAACCCTGTTCTTAAAGAATTTTTAGGAGTAGGGATATATATGTATACTGTACATATATATGTATGTGTGTGTATATATATATATACACATATAAGTGCTTATAAACACATACAGGTAAATATGTAAATTTTTATTGTATCCTAGAGGCCTGGATTTACTCAGAAATAAAGCTTGGAGAGCCTTGAGGAATTGATGGTAGGTGTGTTCCTAGAATATCACCATCAGTTGGTTTGGTCAGCAGCCCCCTTTAATATAGAGTAATAACGTATTTTAATTAATGTAGACTTTGGCACAAATATGCTAAAGTCATTGACTGCCCTCCAGAGGTGTTTGAACAGTAGCAGAAGCTACTGTTCTAGTTCCATTTTCCTCAGGAAATAATGCAATTTAAAGAAAAAATGTCATGGTTTTCATATAAGTAAGGATTATATTACAATGAAGTAAAATGCAGTAAAAACTGGCTTAAACCATATGGGATTTATTGTGTACATAATGAAAGTCCAAAGGAGAGCAGGGCTCAGGGATGATCAATCTAATGACTTTCTGACATCTTCAAAGCCCCACCTGTTTCTTTTGTTCAGTTCTTCCAGGTGTGTGATCAGTGTCATCTTGGGGTTGAATACTCTGGGGCTTTCTCATTCATATCTACTATGAGAGAGAAGGTCCTAAAAGGTTCCAGAACTCTCTCTTCATGACCTCCCCCCTTTTAAAAAATATTTATTTATTCATGAGAGACACACAGAGAGAGGCAGAGATATAGGCAGAGAGAGAAGCAGGCTCCCTGCAGGGAACCTGATGCAGGACTTGATCCCAGGACCCTAGGATCATGACCTGAGCCAAAGGCAGATGCTCAACCACTGAGCCACTCAAGTGCCCCATCTTCACGACCCCTTAATCTGAAATGCTCAATCCCTGAATCTGTAATGGTGCCATGGGAAGGGCATTTTGGCTTAAGCTTCCCATCCAAATCCTAGAGCTAGAGGGTTGAATCCAGCTGCTAGCAACATATGTGGGATGATCCACAGAGGTGTGATATCTCAAATAAAATCATGCCATTAACCAAGAGAGGATCTTTTTTTTTTTTTTTTTTTTTTTTAAAGATTTATCCATTTATTCATTCAGAGAGAGACGGAGGGAGGCAGAGACACAGGCAGAGGGAGAAGCAGGCCCCATGCAGGAAGCCCCATGTGGGACTCAATCCCAGGTCTCCAGGATCACACACCAGGCTGCAGACGGCGCTAAACAACTGCGCCACCGGGGCTGCCCTAACCAAGAGAGGATCTTAAGGAAACCACTGTGAAATCTAACATAGCACACAGAACCTGGAAATTTCAACATGTAACTTGGAATCAAATAGGTGAAAAGATTTTTAAAAATAATTGTACTATTTTTACATTGTATCATTATTATAGCATTACTTGAATGCCATGGGCATGAAGAGAAATAAAATCCACCTGTTATACTACTCATTCATTAAAAAGTCCATTTTTTCTTCAAGGTTTTACATACCTAGCATTTCTGTAAAATATTTAATTGTTACAATAACACAGAAAAAATTTTGCATTCTATATTTATTACCATTTCAGCTATTACCATTAAGTGGCTCAATGATATCATAGTTTACTTCAATATTGCCTCTTTGTAGGACATTTAGGTTGTTTACAATCTTTTAATACTATGAACAACTCAGGTAACATTTTTGTGCATGTGAGTTTTTCTTCCCCCGGGGAATCACCTATGTCAGAATATGACTTTTGATCCAGATTTATATACAATTATTTGTTTATACCAGAATGAAGGAATTTGGAGCTTCTTTTAAGATGGTAGTGTTTTGAGTTTACCAAATGCTTTTCTTTTTTTTTTTTTTTAATGATAGTCACAGAGAGAGAGAGAGAGAGAGAGAGAGAGAGAGAGGTAGAGACACAGGCAGAGGGAGAAGCAGGCTCCATGCACCGGGAGCCCGACATGGGATTTGATCCCAGGTCTCCAGGATCGCACCCTGGGCCAAAGGCAGGCGCCAAACCGCTGCGCCACCCAGGGATCCCACCAAATGCTTTTTGCAATTCATCTCCTAACTCAGATATTAAACTTTGAGTTTTCTTATAAGGGTGCCCTTATAAACATGTAATACTAAATGTTTGGCTTGATTTTTGGAAGAAGAATCAGAGTCCCTAATCAGAAAAGTTTGAGTCTAGAGGATATGGTAGTGTAATGTATGGTGGCTAAATTCATTGTCTTTGGAGTAAGGCAGACATGAGTTTGAATCTGAGTTCTACTTACTTGCTATATGATCTTTGGACAAGTTATTTAGTACCATAAAATGTAGATGGTAATTCCTACTTTTTGAAGTTTTTTTTTTAAAGATGTATTTATTTATTTATGATAGACATAGAGGCAGAGACACAGGCAGAGGGAGAAGCAGGCTCCATGCCGGGAGCCCGACGTGGGACTCGATCCTGGGTCTCCAGGATCACGCCTTGGGCCAAAGGCAGGCGCTAAACCTCTGAGCCACCCAGGGATCCCCTTTATGAAGTTTTTATGGGCTTAGGGGGACAATGTGTGCAAAACCTGGTATATAATATGTGTCAGTGATGTCAGTTATTGTTATTATTCAGCAACTGTGAATATTCAATCTGAGGCCAAGGTTAAAAGGCATGATATAGTGTAGACAAAACAACTTAATTTCTGTCCAGGAGAAAAAAAAAATCAGATACTCTGTGCTGGATGATGAGACCAACACCTGGTCTCTGAATCTTCTTCATAGCATTCTCATGCAGTCATTGTCTACTGTCTGAAAACTTCCTGCAATGAGGCCTTCACTACATTAAAAAGTAGTTATGTACTGGCATATGGACATTCCATGTACTCACTCAAATTCTGATTCCTTCTAGTTCCCACCCATTCCTGGTCTAGTGTTGCTTTTTGAAATGGAGCACTTCTATTCCTTCACTGGATCTTAAAGGAAGAAACCAGGAATGCCCCTTGCAGGAGCCCCTTCCATGTGATCCTGAGTGGGTAGTCCTTGCTGACACTCTCAGAGATGATATGGATGTTAGTGAAATAGTCCATTTCATAATTTGAAAGCCCTTGTGGTTAAGAAATTCTGCCTTTGTTGGAGCTTACATTTTCCTTCCTGTAACTTCTAATTCATGAATATAGCTCAGTCCCAGGAGCAGAACAGAATTAGTTTACTATGGAAGCAGATAGATTTGCATTTCAATCTTGGCTCCTTGGGCAAGTTACTTCAGCTGTTTGAGACTGGAAAATAGGGATGATGATAATAATTGCACCTAATATATACTGCTGTTGTGGGATTAAATGAAATAGGCATGTCAAACACTTAGCATAGGGCATATAATAGATATTCTGAGGTGATAAATGGCTACTCTGGTCCTTTCTTTCTCCTGACATGGAGAAGGATGATGGTAGAATGGATATGTTGAGTCCTTGTCACGATTCAGAAATCTCTGAACTGGATATTCTGCTTAGACAAGCTGGTTCTTCATGGGAAAGCCAAATGATTTACCTGAAAGGAAATTAATGGGGTGGAGTAGGGGAAAGGAGACAACAGGAAAGATCAACAAGTTGTTTTCAATCTTTTTCTCCTACAATATGCTGGAGGGATGTGGTTCACTCCCATGACTACCAGTGGCTCCACAAGGCAATGGATTTCATGATTTTCCCTTGGAGTGAGGAGGGGATGTTTTAAGAGGTCTCCGTAGTTTGTAAAATTTTCCTATCCCTCCCTAGCTCAGAAGGACGGTTCTGAAAACTTCTTGGGAAATATGTTATTTCTTCTTCCTCACTCCCAGTCATGAGAGTCCGGGAAAGAGGCATTGAAAAAACCCCTGCCTTTGTGACAACTCTATCAAAGACAAGTGGGATTATATAGCGACAGGTCAAAGCAGTGGTTCTAGAATTGTCTCAGAACCAGTAGTATCAACATTACATAGGAATGTATTGCAAATGAAAATTATTGAGCCCCATCTAGACTTTTAGCAGTCTGTGTTTTAATAAGCCTTGGAAGTAATTCTGATGCATGCTGCAGACACCATATTGTATTAAGATGAAGAGAGACACGGGAGCTGAAATAATCACTCCATCTAGCTAATCCTGGGCCTCTGTCCTGCTTTTGGGTTCAGATTGCAGTAACCTCTAAGCCTGATACTCATCTGATGTTCTCGACGGTTGATGTATTAGGCAAATTGAGCTTTGCCATCAACATTTTTGCCATCACATTGTGTAAGGGTTACTGGCCAACTGTACTTGCTCTCTAAGCCCCTAAGGACTAGCTTTGTTTCTCTTGCCCAAGACTACGAATTTATTGCTCTCCTTGGACTAAGGAATATTCCAACTTATTTCCAACATCTATTAAATGGGAATTATCCTTGACTATTTTGATGACATTGCTGCAATGTGTCAAATATGGAGTCATAACACTTTATTTAGTTTGAAAATTATTGATTTATTTCATTCTAGTCTTTTTGGGGTACTGTCCCCCTTTTGGTTAAGCCCAACAAATGTTTATTGAGAAACTATTAAATATCAGGCACTATGCTAAATGAATGAAACATAGTCCTTGTCTCCTGAAGAAGCATATAATGGGGCGACTACTTCTAGTTGCTAAGCACCCACTGTGTTCAATACATTCTAAATACATAATCTATCATCTTCAAAATATTACAAGAAAGATATTTTATTCCCCAATTTAATGATAAGGAATGATAAGGAATCAGAGTCCAAGTCCATACTATAAGTGACAGAGCTAGGATTTGAACCTAGGTCAGTCTAGCTCCAAAGCTTATGCTCATTCTACAATAATAAATTCATTCTGAGTGCATACATGAGCAGGGGAGGTCAGCATACTATTAAAAACTTCTATTCTGTATAATTCAATTTTAAATGTTAAAGATGTACTTAAAAAAAAAGTTCATTCGGGATCCCTGGGTGGCGCAGCGGTTTGGCGCCTGCCTTTGGCCCAGGGCGCGATCCTGGAGACCCCGGATCGAGTCCCACATCGGGCTCCCGGTGCATGGAGCCTGCTTCTCCCTCTGCCTGTGTCTCTGCCTTTCTCTCTCTCTCTCTCTGTGACTATCATAAATGAATAAAAATTAAAAAAAAAGAAAATTTCTATTAAAAAAAAAGTTCATTCTAGGACATCTTTCTCAATAGAAATCTTTAAGGATAGGACCCAGTGACCCAGCATGGTGTTTCACACATGTTAGACTTTGATTAATGAATTATATTCATTTGTTTAATTAATATAAAAGGTGTCTTTAGAATAATCAGGTTGGTAGACTGATAATATGTTCTACCAAGTATTGATTTGGGGTATGAGAAATAGTAGATTGAATTTCATGGAGGTGGGGAGGTAAGCACCCCTCATCTCCTGAGACAAAGTAAAAAGTTGCTGAAATAAGAATTAGCAAGAAGAGAAGGTATGCAGGTGGAGAGAAGGCACTGAATAGGTACTATACAGGGCATAAATCTTAATTTAGAAGGTTTTTAAATAGTTTCTTAGTCTTTTCTGTTTGCATGTACTTCAATTAAATGGTTAAAAGGAATACTGAATTTCTGAGTGTCAGTGGGCATTTGACCAGGTGAAATACATAGTCTTCACTCAAAATACATAGTCTTTACTATCTCAGATGATAATCAGAGATGTTATGCCTCCATAATAGGTTGACAGTTCAGAGCAATGTTAATTCTGAGGAGTAATTTAGAATTGGAGACTTGGAGGAGAAAAAGATATAGCAACGGGTACCATCTAGTGGTCATCCAGAAGCTGAAATAATTTAATCAGCCTATGGCATTAGGAAAAATTCAGCTCACTGATCATCCTAAGTTTGTAGTGGGCTTTCAGCAGACAGAAGCTTGACTTCCAACCTATTTTCCAGATCTGGAAAAGTTGAATATAAGTCCTCCAAATACTAAGGGCAAGTAATCACAGAGAAGTGATTGAATCACAGTGATTCACAGTGAATCACAGAGAATCAGAGAGAAGTAAAGTTGTTTTTTGGACTTAAGTGGAATGGGGAAATACGAAGTCACAATGCTTCCTTCTTTGCTGATTTTCCCCTGGAAAAGTGTGACGTTGCTTGTACCTAATCTAGGACCATTCACTGGTCCCTCTTTCCCACAAAACTATGGATAGGTTCTAGGGGTGGTGGGAGCAAATGTAGCTCAAAATTTGAAAAGGAAAATTCTTAAAGAGAATTGTTCACAAGAGACTGACAGATATAACTTTAATATTTTGATGTAATTACAGACTTACGGAAAGCTGCAAGAATAACACAAAGAGTTTATATATATATATATATATATATATATATATATTTCACTCAGATTTCCCAAATAAGTACATTTTACCATGCTTGCAATTCTTTTATTGTTCTCTCTCCCAATCTCTCTTTCTCTCTCTTTTCACACACACACACACACACACACACACAACTTGAGAATAAATTGCAGATATAATTCCCTTTTGCTCCTAAATACTTTAATCTGTAACTCTAAAAATAAGGATATTCTCTTACCAAAGTCATGAAATTATCATTGATTCAATACTATCATCTAATGAACAGACCTTATTACAATTTCATCAATTATTCCACTAATAGCCTTTCTAGTAAAAGGAAAAATTATTGTCCAGGATTTAATCCTAACTAAATGCACATATTACATTTAGTTTTTATGCTTCTTTAGTCTTTTTAAATCAAGAACAATTCTTTAGTCTTTATCTTGCATGACTTGGCTAAAAAATTAAGTAACAATATCATAATACTAATAAATTATAAACTATAGAAAAAAACAAGAATACATGAGTTCATGCTGATATACATAAATGACTAAATAAATGAGGAAGAAGGAGAAGTTATTCCTAAAGAGAATGATAACTAACAAGTGCAGAAGGAATGTTGGAATGAGAAAATCACAACTTGACAACCATAGTAGTAATAATCAGGCAAAAACCATTAGTGGATATTAAAACTAGTAGGTGAAAGACTGATGAGTAATGGGATGTTTACATAATTTCAAAGTATTTTCTCACAAAATACATACCATTTACAAAGAGAACAATAATTTTACATTGAAGAAAGCTGTAAGACACTGTCTTAACAAGGGATGAAAGTTAACATCACCAGTAATGATACAGTTAGACAATGTGTGCCTCCTGATAGGAAGCTCTGAGAAGGACACCCATCACTTTTTGGTATTCTTTGCCAAATGTATAACCTGAATTTAAACACAAGGAAACATCAGGCAAATCTAAATTGAGGACAATCTATAAAATAAGTGGCTTATATTCTCCAAATTCTGTCTTTAAACTAGAAAACTTTAGTTTCCCTTGACAGCTCTACTTCAGAATAGGTATATGGGTTAGGGTGGTTAAGAGATATTCAGTTCTTCAGGGCAAAGGGCATGCCTTTTTTTGATCTGGGGATGCTCTGAGTCCTTCCCTCAGGAGACAACTGTGCCCATCAGGATGCCTTGTGGCCAGAGGTGCCATGCCTACCTCCTACTCCCACTGCTGTGGAGTTACTGACTCCAAAGTCCAGGAGACCACATCTTCATTGTAAGGTGTTTGGCCAGGGCCTCAGAGTACTCTAGAATTCAGAGGTAATTTCCCGACAGCATAAATATAGGACAAATGAAAGGAAGCACTAACTGTTGCAGAATGTGGAAATATCTTGGATTTGGGGAGTAAGAACTAGGAAGTCAAACTGGTTTAGGAAGAGAAAAGTGGATTTTCAGAATGACAGTATCAAGAAACAATTTCTGAATGGAGCTCAGTCTTAAGGTAAGTTAGGAGGAAAGGAGACCTTGTAGCCTAATACATTCCCTGGTTTCCCCAATGCCTTATTAGCCTCCTCAACCAACTCTCGGGAGTTGGGTCTAATGGGATCCCATCTAGGTAGCATCTCTGGCTCCAGGGCAATGGGCTTTCCTGTCTCCTCTGGAGAATGGATATGAGAACAGTGAGCAAGACATAGTCTCTTGGGTTGGTTTCTAGTGACCTACGGAATGACAAGCTCCAGTGCCTATTATTACACTAAAGTGATGTCGGAGCTCTTCTTACATACCCCGTCAGACACTGGAGTCTCCTTCCAGGCCATCAGCAGCATGGCGGACTTCTGGGATGTGAGTATGAGATCCCCTCTACCTCTCCCCTGTCCTTTTCAATGGCCTGAAGCATCAAGCCACAAGACCAGGACTCAGCAATATCAGACAGTGAACCAGGCTATATCCAGAGAACAGATCATTCTGGAACCAGGCTGAGTCAAAGGGTCAAGCAAGAATCAATGGGTCAAACTAGAGTTTAGGTAAAGGTAAATGAGAGACTGGGATGGTGATCAAGGAGTCAAGCCAGGAGTTAGACTAGTATTGGAAATCAAAGGTAAGGCTGAACTTCAAAAAGCATTTTAAATAAAGAGTAGGGCCATATCAGGTCAAGAGCTGGCCAAGATTCATGGGTCAGCCAAGGACTGCAACAGAAGTGGACTAGGGATAAGCTGGGGGAGGAGGGTGTCAAGGAGGAAGGCAAAAGTCATCTCAAAAATAAAGGTCAGGATGAGGCAGGGTCAAGCTTAACCCAGCTTGTGGTCTAGTTTGCCCAGGGCCCACTACTGGACAGTTTGTATTGGACCAAATGGTACAACAACCAGAGCCTGGGCCACGGCTCCCACTCCTTCATCTACTATGAAAACCTGCTGCTGGGGGTTCCAAGGCTCCGGCAGCTGAGGGTCCGCAATGACTCCTGTGTGGTGCATGAGGATTTCCGTGAGGACATTTTGAGCTGCTATGATGTCTACTCTCCAGACAAGGAAGAGCAGCTCCCCTTTGGGCCTCTCAATGGCACAGCGTGAGTGAGTCCCCCCACCAATGTTGCTGGGCTTGCTTCTCTGAGCTTGACACAATCCTGAGGTTTGGGAACCATTTCCACGTAGTCTTAAAGAGACTTGGGGGACCTGGAGGGAGTATCTTTCTGGGTCCCATCTGTGACTGTTTGGAGATCTTGATTTGGGTCACTTAGGAACAGAGAAGGTATATTAGCAAACAGAGTCATAGCCTCTGGACTTGTTTCCACACACAGATCACTGTCACATTTGCCCTACCCTGGAGGCAGTCTTGCTAGAGAAAGCATCCTTTCTGGCCCAGATGTTCTTACGGGTATGGAGAATGGATGAAACACTAATGTTGCCACACAAGTTGTAATTGGAAGAGTCTGACCCTTGGACTGGATAGGGAAAGCAACAAGGGGTTGAAGATGGATGAAGAATTAGGAAAGAAAGGGGGGGTGGAAAGGATGGATAGGACATGTAAGAGCGGGAAGTAAGGGCCCAGGGAGGAAATTTATGCACAAAACTGAGAATCATGGGGCAAAGCAGCTAGGTCCCCAACCACAAGAGCAGAAAGGGGATTTCCTGAATTATATAAGCCAGGTGTTTCCCTAGTAGAGACTACTCAGTCTGGGGTCAAAGTGGGGCATGGGTTTGTCATCCATAGTTTTGAGGAACATCATGAGAAATACGTTTGAGTTTCAGTTCAGACACTAACCTAGTCTGAGGTTCCTCATCTTCAAATGTGGATAATGTTTACCCTCCTTTCTTACATAGTAACAAACAAGGTAATATACGTGAAATATATATTATATGTGATATGTATATATAAAATATATGAAATTGTAAAGCCCAGACAATTATAAAGTGATGCCATTGCCTTGGAAGTCAGCTTTTGGATAGGCTCAGCCCTTTCTGCTCAGATGGTTTCTTCTGTGACAGGTGGACATACCATTCACAGGATGAGCTGGGGGGCTCCTCTCATTGGGGCCGGTTGACAAGCTACAGTGGAGGTGGCTACTATCTGGACCTTCCGGGATCCCGACAGGCCAGTGCAGAGGCACTCCAGGACCTTCAGGAGGGCCTCTGGCTAGATAGGGGCACTCGTGTAGTTTTCATTGACTTCTCAGTCTACAATGCCAACATCAATCTTTTCTGTGTTCTGAGGTGGGTTCTGTTTCCCTATCTTCCCTCCATCCATGGTTCCTGATTCCCTTCTCTGCTTGAGACACATAAACTTGTACCCTATGGTAGGGGAGTATGGAAGAGAGGGGATGGGAGGAACTATCCCAGCCTAGGTCTCATCAGGTATCTCCCTCTCCTCCCATAGACTGGTGGTAGAGTTTCCAGCCACAGGAGGTGCTATCCCATCCTGGCAAATCCGCACAGTTAAGCTGATCCGCTATGTCAGCAACTGGGACTTCTTCATCATTGGCTGTGAAATCATCTTCTGCATCTTCATCGTCTACTATATGGTAGAGGAGATCCTGGAGCTCCACATCCACCGGCTTCATTACCTCAGCAGCATCTGGAATATTCTGGACCTGGTTGTTATCATGGTGAGAGGCAGATATCCTATACTTGGGACATATTAGAAAGAGGAAGGGGATTCACCTAAATAGGGGCTCCAAGGTCTTCCTTTTGGAGTCTCGAGCCCTTCTTATGACTTCTGATCAAATCATTGTGTTAAAGCTCCCAAACTCAGAGGCTGATGTTCCTCTGGCTCACCCCTGGGAAACTGTCTCCCACATGCCGTCTCCCTCTGACCTGCGATCCAGGCACCGCCTTTTCTTTATGTACTTGCTATTCTGTTTCTCTTCCGTCTTTTGCCTTTATGACCTGTCCCTTTGAAACTCCTACCTTTTCTCTTCTCTTCTAATAAAATATTCTGCCTCTTTATCTTCATGTTCTTCCTTATTAATAGGACACATTAGCTTCTCAACCAAGGCTAGGAAGTGGTGGAAGAAATAAAATTACTTGGCTCCAATTATCCATGGTACTTTACATATTTACCACTGCTTCCAAAGCCTTCTCGGGATTTAAGACGTTCCGCTAATCATCCTATTCAGTTCCATTTGAACCTGAGATAGTCAACAACTCAGAATGGAAGGATTTTTTTTTTCCTCACCTGATTTACCTACCCCAGCTCTCCCCTTGGACCTTATCATTGAACTTCTCTTGAGATCCTGACTTTTCTTGACACCTCTGATCTCTCTGATGACAGCTCTCCATTGTGGCTGTGGGCTTCCACATATTCAGAACCCTTGAGGTGAATCGGCTGATGGGGAAGCTCCTGCAGCAGCCAAACATGTATGCTGACTTTGAGTTCCTCGCCTTCTGGCAGACACAGTACAACAACATGAATGCCGTGAACCTCTTCTTTGCCTGGATCAAGGTACCTTGGGACCCCCACCCCAGCAACACCTCAGGGCACTCATTCTCCCTTCCTCAGTACTTGTCTCATTTTCCTTGTCTGGTTTGCCAACTCCTGTGACCTTTATAGCCCGTGGAGTGGACTATTCAAAGCTTTTCTCTTTTCTTCCTTCACTGCTTGGTTCGACATGGCCTGTCCAGATATTCAAGTACATCAGCTTCAACAAAACCATGACTCAGCTCTCCTCCACACTGGCCCGCTGTGCCAAGGACATCCTGGGATTTGCTGTCATGTTCTTCATCGTTTTCTTTGCCTATGCTCAACTCGGCTACCTGCTTTTTGGAACCCAAGTGGAAAACTTTAGCACTTTCATCAAGTGCATGTGTGTGTCTTGCCCTTTTCCCTCCTCCTGGGCCCCTCACCCTCCAGTTTTGTGGGTGTGCGTATCCTTGGGGAGGCTGGGTGTACATGTGCAGGCATGTCTGTGCTTAAAGCATCTGTGTGAGAATCTCCAGAAGTCCTGGTGTGTATGCTCAAGTATCTCTGTACCTCACTCTTTCTCTCAGTTTGGAAATATAGTGAGTCTGAGTTCACCGAAGAGTGGTAGTTAGGAAAGTGTGTTGGGGGTGTGAATAGGGGTCAGGGCTGTGGTTAGGCTCTGGGTGAAGCCCAGACCCTGGTCTCTCAGTTTCACTCAGTTCCGGATCATCCTTGGGGACTTTGACTACAACGCTATTGACAATGCCAACCGCATCCTGGGACCTGCCTACTTTGTCACCTATGTCTTCTTTGTCTTCTTCGTGCTCCTGGTGAGGGTCCCTCTGAGAGGTGGGAATTGGGAGCCTGAGGGGTGGAGACATAAAGGACCTGTAGAGTGAGGTTTTAGCTCCCCCCCCCAACCCCATGCTCTATACCCAGGATTAAAATGGGTATCTCCAGTCAGGGGTAGAGAATCAGGTGGGGGAAGCTCTGGCTCTCCCAAGAGCTGGCTAATGTGCTCAGTGTGTCCAGCACGTCAGGCAGTTTGCAGAGTATAAGGGAATCTGCAGACTCCCTCAGTATAATGAAACCTTTATTCTCCAAGGATGGAAAGGGAGAGAAAAGTACCCTATGAAGAAAAGTGGTTGAATCTAGAAGCTTCTATATCTATTCTCCTCTTCCTCAAGGAATCTCTAGCTATTTATATCACCATTGCTTTATATTCTCTTTCTCTGTGCCAACTATGAAAGATCTGGGCTTAATTTTTATTAACAAAGCCAGCAGGTTTCTTTATTTGATCATGGTTAGAGATAGATGGGTTAGATTGGGATTAGATGGTAAAGACAGCAAAACTGCACTCTCAGTGATTGGTAGGCTCTTATATGGAGGTGAACCCTGACATATGATGTAGTCAGGTTACTACAAAGCAACTGAGTGAAGATAGCAGGAGCTTGATCCATCCCTAATAGGGGATTGTGCTGAACAGGGGCTTGGGGACTCTGAGATGTGGGGGTTAGTGGGCTGCAGAGTTGAGATTGAAAACATTGGCTCCTTTAGAATATGTATCTGGGACATTAATAAGGTTAGTGGGCTCAATTCTGTTAGTAGGTATGTGGGTGAGGACCCGGGTCCCCACTTTATCTTCAGAACATGTTCCTGGCCATCATCAATGACACATACTCAGAGGTCAAGGAAGAGTTGGCTGGACAGAAGGATGAGCTGCAACTTTCTGATCTCCTGAAACAGGTAACCACTCAGTCTCCTTGAGCCACACATCTGCATTAGGACCCAAGCCCAAGGCCTGGTCTGTTCCGACTGGTATAAGGACCTGTGCCTTTGTGTGGCTTTGATTTATCCCTGGAAGCCTGGCATCCTGTGATGGAGGCGTGGGCAAGGAAGGCTGTGGGAACTGGTACCTGTTTCCTTTTCCCTTCCAGGGCTACAACAAGACCCTACTGAGGCTGCGTTTGAGGAAGGAGCGGGTTTCAGATGTACAGAAGGTCCTGCAGGGTGGGGAGCAAGAGATCCAATTTGAAGATTTCACCAACACCTTGAGGGAGTGAGCAACCAGAGATCCAATCTTTTCTGAGATTGATCTATAATAAGTCTTTGACCCTCAACCATATACCCTTTGCCTTAAAACTTCTGATCTTGGCCTATGGGCCTCTGACCTTGGTTTTGGCCTTTGGCCTACAGAGCTCTGATTCTGACCATCAGAATTGTGCCCTTGGTTTAAAGGTCTCCAGCCATGTTCTATAACTTCCTGGACCTTGTCGAACAACTCTTGGAACTAATGTAATAATATAATTTCCTAATTATTACATACATTTCTCATTCCCACAAAGCTCTGTAGTTGGTTCTATGCTCCCCTACAAACATGGGCCTATTCTCTTAGCCTCCCTGTTTCCCAGTCAAACATATTAACACACACTGAAAAAATATATTGTGAGCACCAGCTGTGATCCAGGCACTGAGTAGGGCACACAATTAAATAAGACAAAGTCTTTGTCCCCCAGGAGCTCACACACATGTAAGCAAATAAACTGAATTACAGAACAAGTTCAACAACCGAATTGACTAAAAGATACAGAGCACAAAGTAAAAAGAGTATTCAGTTCTATTTTTGAGCTTAAGAGAAGGCTTCCTGGAAGAGGTGATGTATGAATACCTACAGGAGGATAAGTTCCTACATGTAGACAAGCAGGGGAAGTCCATTCCAAGAGATAAAAGTGTTAAGTTGAGCAACATGTAGGGTACATGTTAGCTAAGCATTGCTAAGGTATCAAATAAAAGTGGAACATAGCAGGAGATGAGACCAGAGGAATGAAGAAGGGCAACATTGGGAAAGACCTTGTATACCACCAATCTATCCTAAGAATAGGGTTCCCAGGAGAGATTTTAAGCAGAGAATGGGTGTATTTAGACTTGCACCTTGGAAAGCTTAATTACTCTAGTTGCATTATAGAGTATGAATTTCAGGGGTAGGGAATGAAGGGTGGGATTGGGGGGATGGAGTATTTAGGGCAAAGAAATTTTGCAATAATTCCTATAGAACACTGGAGGGCCTAAAACTATTTATCAGGACTAAGAGAAGGAAGGCATAGATTCAAACAATTTCTTGGGAGTAAAATTGCTAAACTTTGGAGATCCTGGCCTTCCCACGTAGTCTCATTCTTCCCCAGAGAGCAAGAGTCATGAAGTCTGAAAAAAAGTAGGGAGTCTATAATTGAGAGATCACAGCCACAACAGGTCAGAAGTCATTTCCTCATACTGTTTTCCCCAGACTTGGGCACGCAGAGCATGAGATCACTGAGCTCACAGCCGCCTTCACCAGGTTTGATCAAGATGGAAATCACATCCTGGACAAAAAAGAGCAGGAACAAATGCAACAGGACCTGGAGGAAAAGAGGGTGAGCCCAGTTGGCTGATGCAGAGGCAGTGAAAGAAAACCACTCTCTCTCCCTTCCCTGCCAACACACCCAGAACACAAATCCAAACTGAAAATCCTTCAATAGAGGGGCAGGAGAGAACTCTCTAGAATAGTGATTCTCAAACTGCTGCATATTAGAATACCCCAGTGGGGTAGGGGTGGAGAGTCAAATAATCCTCATACTCAGGTCTCTACACTCTAGACATAATCGCTGGGGGAGTGAGAGACTCAGACATCAGTACTTTTAAAAACTCCCCAAGTGATTGCAATGCATAGCCAAGGTTGAAAACCACTGCTCTAAAACATAGTCTTGGGTGGGTGGGTGGGGGGGGGAGGATCAATTATCCAAGAATCCCTGACAATTCTTTCTGAGGACTTACTTTCTCCTTGGGATTTTCAAACTTGGATCCTTAGCTATACCTGCTGTGCCTGCTTCATCCCTATCTAGTATAGACCCCAAAATCAAGGGCAGGAGGGAAAGTGGCAGGAATTCTGGTAGTGTTCTTCCTTTCCCAAACTGAGTTGGCTTCTAGTGAGGGTCTCATTAATCAAGGCTTCCAAGAGCTCATGTTTTGTTTCTGTGGAAGGTGATTCCCTCCCAGAGGTTGGTCCAGCTTTGTGTCCAGCACTACTACACTGATCCTATTGTCTCTAGAGATTCAGAGAGAAAGGGAATAGAATGAACTGGAGCCTAAGGGCCTGGTCCTGAGAGTCCATCAGAGCAGGTGATGAAATAGGAGCTGATGACTTCCCAGAGTCATCTTCTCCTCTCTGACTTCCTAATCAGGTGGTCCTCAACGCAGAGATTGAGAACCTAGGACAATCCATTGTGAGTAGCTCACCAGGCGAGTCGGGTCCAGAGGCTACCAGAGCAGATGGCTGGGTTTCAGGAGAAGAATTCTACACGTATGTGCAGCAGGGCTGAGTGTGTTTGTAATGTCCTATGTTGAGCTTCTTTCCATAACCTTCTAATTTTCTGTCCTAGCCCAGGGAGAACCTGTGTTCCCCTTCTCCTTTATTCTCCCTACAAGGCTGGGCCTTACCTTCCTTGCTCCCATTCACACACAGACCATAATGTCTCCCCTACCCCTATAGATGTTTAGCCCCATGATGCATATTTTTGCTCCCTTAGTCTCTCTCAAATCCTGCAGACTCACAAGGAGAGTTCTTCAGTTGGAGACTGTCTTGGAAGGAGTCATGTCCCAAGTAGATGCTGTGGGCTCAAAGCTAGAGATGCTGGAGAGGAAGGAGCAGCTAGCTTCCTCCCCAGGCATGGTGAGTGGCCCTTCACTTGAGTCCTCTTGGTTTCCCACATTTGAACCCTACCATCTGTTCTACTCAGTGAGTGGAGGCAAAACATTTTTGAAATAGCCTGTTTTCAGGCTCCTGCAGAACATGTTCCTAGTAGTCACTATATCAGTGGAGGTAAGGAGTGGAGGGAAGATCTGAGGTTGATTGCTCTGGCCTGAGGGCTGCTGTGGCCTCCAGGAGATGGTCTGAGGTTGAAGAATCAGATCCAGATTTTCTAGATAAAAGGAAGTAGAGTGGGACCCAAATTCTTCCTTCAAATAACCTGTCCCTTTTTCTTCCAACAGGGGGATCAAGGCATTTGGGAGCATCTGCAGCCAACCTCACCTGTGACTCCAGACCCCTGGGGAGTCCAGGGTGGGCAGGAGAGTGGTGGGGGAGGGATTCTAAAGCATCAGATAGCTGGCTCCTCTCTCATTGCCTCCATAGAGAACTCCTCAGGACATGCCCTCCACTTCTAGGGCAGCAGATCCCTCCACTGCTACTGCTGAGTCCCACCTGGGTCCGGCCTTTTGAACCAATGTTTCTGTGTGTCGCTTGCATCATGCTTAGGCTTGTGACTCCGTGTTTCTGTGGTAGCCATGTAGCTCTGTGTAGCTCTTTGAAGTAACATTTCACCCTGGGCTTCTTACTCCCTGTGCTCCTAGCTCTGCTGTGATGAAAAAAAAAAATCATTAACAAACAGAATAAAGGAAGCCAGGGTTATGTTCCCTAAGCACCTGGCACCCGGATAACCACGATTTGTGAGAAAAGTAGAAGCCAAGAGAGCAGCATTATCTAAATGTCTTCCAATTTGCCAGTAAATCTTTATCCTTTGTGCATCTAGAGATCTGCTGCTAGCAGCCATGGAATTCTTGTCTTCCCCATAGAGTTTCCAGGTGGAAGAGAAGGGGAAGCCTTGGAGGAGATGAGACTTTCTCACATTGGAGATTACAGTGTTGCAGAGGAGTTGGGAGTGAGTGACCTCTCCATCCAGGGCAAAAACCATGAAGGCTCAGTTGAGAAGCCTGCTCCCGACATTTCACTAAACACTGGGAACTGCGAGAGCTGTAAACAGGCACATAGATGGAACCTGAGAAGAATCAGACAAAGAAATGACTCCAGGATTTTGAGATCTTTGGAATAAAATGTGGTGGGCTCTGACCCTATTTTTGCAAGGGATAATATGGGTTTCTCTGGTGACTATCAATAAAAATCATTAGAAAAATCAGGACCTTTGCGTTTTGCTTCTGGGATGGTACGAGGAAGAAGGCTGGAGCTGTGAACCATTCTTGTACTTGGGCTGGAGTACTCATCCTTGCTGGAAGGTGCAGAGTGGGGGCAGTGACAATGTGAAGGAGCTGGGCTGCCTGAGAAGTTCTGAAATAAGAACTTCTGACTTTTAGGAGTGATTTGAAATGGTGAGTATTATGACTGTACCATTTAAAGAGTGGAGACAGTGACCTTGGGAGACCTGGTCCTCAGGATGAAGAGAGTAAGGTAGCCCTTAGGCTACCATGAGGGGTAGCTGGTGTGTGTGTGTGTGTGTGTGTGTGTGTGTGTGTGTGGTGTAGGGTGTGGGAGGTAAGAAGGTGAGATGAAAAATAACTAGGAATCTACACCAAAATTTTGGGTATATAGGTCTGCATCCCAAGACTCACTATATGTGCTTCTTCCCTTCCCCTGTGATCTTTACCTCTTTCTCATTTTGCACCTTGATCCCCAGTTGCTTTTTCTCATCCATTCCCTTCTCCCACCCTTTTCACCATCCCGTCATGTACAGTGTATACACCTAGGAGACTTGTGAAACAGCTAAACTCAATCAAGATAACTAGAGTGTATCCTCAGCTGTAAAAAGTTACAAAGCGTTCTTCCAGAAAGGCTGTATCAGCTGAAGAGAAGTAGGTGCCAACCTGCAGTTTCAGAAAGGGGCTGGGGATCTCCGGGTGGCTCAGCGGTTTAGCGCCTGCCTCTGGCCCAGGGCGTGATGCAGGAGACCCAGGATGGAGTCGGCATCGGGCTCCCTGCATGGGGCCTGCTTCTCCCTCTCTCTCACTTTCTCTCTCTGTGTCTCTCATGAATAATAAATAAAATCTTAAAAGAAAAAGGGGCAAATGAGTTGTTTAACCAAGACACTGAAGGACCAGTATTTCGGCTCAGGAATCAATGACTGAAGGTTTCCCAAGGGAAGGATGAGACTGCCTTCAAAAGCGTGGATTTCCTGAGCAGTCTTTGGCGACGAATACAGGCCTGGGTGGGGGCGTCTCTCGGGAGAGGGTAACTTGGCCCTGTGGCTTTGGTCAGCGGGCCACCTGAGCGCAACCGGCCCCAGACAGGTAGGTCATCGGGTTTTACTAGACTAGTGACAGGGATGAGCGCAATGTCAGTTCCAGACGTCGCGACTGTTGGCAACGGAGGGACTCACTATGGCTTATTTTAGCCTCAATTTCAGCTTCACGCTTACTCTTTGTATTACTCCTCCGGAGCCGCACAACTCAGCGGGGAGACGGAGTACCTCGGGGCGGTGAGCCCGGCGCGGGGAGGGCGGCGGCGGGGCGGCGGGGCGGCGGGGCGGGGCGGGGCGGGGCGGGGCGGGGCGGGGCGGGGCACGCGCGGCGCGCAGGCGCGGGCAGCCCAACTACCGGAAGCAGCGCGGGGCCCGGCATGGCGGCGGCGGCGGCGGCCGAGGGTGTCCCCTCGACCCAGAGAGAGGAGCCGGTTCGAGGTACGCAGAGTAGATGGGCATGAAGTGCCCAGCAGGAGGCCGGGGGCTCACCTGGCCGGAGCGAGCAGGTCGGAGGGGCGCACCTGAGCGGGCGACTGAGGTGATTTGGCCACGGGATCGGGCTTGAGCCAAGGGCGAGTGCAAGGGAACGGAGTCGGTGTGTCAGGTGGGCAAGGACGAAGTGAGGGTCTTGAAATTATGGCACGTGGAGAATGGGGCCGACTTGATCGAATGAGGACACGGGAGGCGGTGTGGGGAGAGGATGCCGTGGCTGGGTTAGGACCCGGTGCAGGGCCCGACCCGTCCTCGTTCTCCTTTGATTCAGACGATGCCGCCGTGGAGACAGCTGAGGAAGCAAAGGAGCCGGCTGAGGCTGACATCACTGAGCTCTGCCGGGACATGTTCTCCAAAATGGCAACTTACCTGACTGGAGAACTGACGGGTGAGGCGGGGTGTGGGCTGACTGGGGTGCTGCCCTGCGCCGCTCGCTCGCTCGCTGGAGCGGCACTTGGGCTCTGGGGGCTGTGCGCTGCCTTAGCCGCGTCGGTGTGTGGCTCCCTCCGCAACACTCCGCGTGCCCTGAAAGATGCCTGTTGGAAGTTTTATATATACTTAGGATGCAATCCCTCAAATAACATGTTTTCATACCATAGGAAAACCAAGGCTATGTCACCTCTTTTTTCTTAAGACATGAATTTATTATTTCCCTTTTTAACCAAGAGTCTGAAGTCATTGGATCTTATTTGGTTTAAATAGTTAGCTGATTAGTATCTGAGTTTCTACTTAGACATTCAGAGTACACAGGCTGGGTATAAATGTCATAAATCAGTAGTGGCCTGCTCCTTTGACATTCTTGGGGTCCTGCCTTGAACTACCATTTGGCCTATGATTCCACATTCTGGTGATCTGTGACAAATCGTAAAGACATCTTCTGTTTATTTTAAAGCCACCAGTGAAGACTATAAGCTCCTGGAAAATATGAATAAACTAACCAGCCTGAAGTATCTTGAAATGAAAGATATCGCTATAAACATTAGTAGAAACCTAAAGGACTTAAACCAGAAATGTAAGTAATACTTTTTATAATTAAACATGTTTGTATTTAATATTCTTTTGTGCTTGGGTTTGTAGAGAAGTGGAAGGGTCATGGCACCTGTCCTGAGGGAGCTCATTCTCTAAAAGTAAATCACGAAGTTAAGGGAATTTCTGCCATATTGAGGATTAGCATGTTTTGGTATGGTTATTTCTGCTTCTGAATCTTGATTTGATCAGTTTATTCCTGGAAAGGGATAGGGGAAAAGAGGGGTGGTTAGATTCTAGTGAATTTATTTAACAATGAAATCCATAAAGGACTACTCTATAAGCAGAAAACCAGAGCATCTTTAAATGTTACACTGGTAGGATGTATTTTTCCATTTTTCCATATTTGTGTTCCTTCTCTGTGGGCACTCTTTGTTGGTAGGGGATTACTCAAGAAACTGACTCGGGAATGGAAAGATTGCTGGAGGAGCAAAGAATCTAAAAGAGGATTGTTCATGGATGAGAGAGACTTGCTTTGTCCAGCTCACAGTTCTGCTTGGTCAGCTGGCTGCTGCCTGCTAGTGTTTGTCCTGCGATTGATCAGAATCCTGTCACCCGGCTAGTGTGTCTGGGGCACAGCTGGCGGGACACTAGTACTGTTACTTCCCACTCTGTGTTTTTCTGCACTCCGTGTTGAGGCTTTATGAACGTGTGGTCTGTCTTTGTTTTCAAAGATGCTGGACTGCAGCCTTATCTGGATCAGATCAATGTAATTGAAGAGCAAGTAGCAGCTCTGGAGCAGGCAGCCTACAAGTTGGATGCATATTCAAAAAAACTGGGTAATCATTTTCATTTCTTTTTTAATTTAATAAGGGTACCCTGTCTGTCCCCCCCCGCCCCCCCCACCCCGCTGTATGATCTTACCTGCTAGGATAGTTAACATTTATGGTGTGCCTGTAATGATCTATTTTAATTAATCTTCACAAAAACCTAGTGAGAGTGATTTTTTTTTTCCCTTAAAGATTTTATTTATTTATTTATGAGACACAGAGAGAGGCAGAGACATAGGCAGAGGGAGAAGCAATCCCAGGAGCCTGGATCACCACCTGAGCTCAACCACTGAGCCACCCGGGTGCCCCGGGTAATTTTTTATTAGTAGTAGTAATAAAAATACGATTTCCTGAGTACTTAATGATATATATTAGGCACCGTTCTTAGTGCTTTACATGTATTAAGCTTTTTCTCCTCCCATAATGTATAAGATGTGATTTTTATCCCCATTCTTTGGAGGAGTAAACTGGTCGAAGGGGTTAACTTGCGTAAGGTTACAAAACTAGCATGTGAAAGAGCTATATTCCAAACCAGGTCTGTTTGATTACAAAGCTCAAGCTCTTAAAACTGTGGTTCAGCAGACCGAAGCAGCTTTACTAATGTGAATAAATGTCTTAAAAAATAGAGAAGTTATAGATTTTTCTTGAAAGATTGTTCTTCTTTTAAGGAGGAAACTGGTACCTGTATTGTTGATGGTTTGCTAACTGGCTCTGGCTCTTATATCCATGATTAAAAACAATGTAGTTGTCTTTATCCTAGGTAATAATTTACAGATTATTTTATTTTCATCATTGACAATTTCTTACTACTTCAGGAGAGAAGTCTGTAAAAGATTGAGATTTGAGATGAGTGTGATTAACATTTTCATTATCCACATTTACTAAATGGTGACTGTGAACCGTACTATATATATAGAAGGCATCATACCAGATGCTTTCAGGGTTTGTTCTGTTTTGTTTTCAAGGTTTTAAAGAAAAAGATAATCTATCACATTAAGAGGCTTATTTGATGGTCTTTTAAATCTCTGTGTCTTTCAAAATTGCTTTCCCATAGTGAGGTGTAGGAATAAGAAAATAAAAGGGGAAACATACATTTATACAACTGGAGAGTTCCAGTCTGGCTCCCAGAGAGTGCCTGGGGCAGTGCCTGGAGCAGTGCCTGGAGAAGCAGTTTTCTGTGCTTAGTAAGGCTCCCCGTGACTCAAGTGCCAGTAGATCTGCTTAATCCTGGTGGAGCCGTCTGAGCAGGTGCTTGTAAATTAGGAACTTGTTCCTAATTCTGTGTGTGTGTGTGTGTGTGTGTGTGTACATGTTTGTCTCCTAATTTTAAGTTGTACACACACAATTTTAAGTCGATGATAGATATCCAAATATCTGTCCTTAGCTAATATGATAGTTAACATTTATGATATGCCTCCAATATGAACCCAGTTTGGACAGATTATGAGATTGAAGCCAATAGACTTTTTTTTTTTTTAATATAATAGATATTGTTGAATGTGCCTGGAAATGCTGACTAAAAAGATCTTTTAAAGAGCTGGTTTTAAAAGATTTAACTTCCTCTCCCTATCTCCCTGGCAGAAGCCAAGTACAAGAAGCTGGAGAAGCGATGAAAAACTTAATCCTCTGGAACGAAGTCTTTTTTTTAACATGGAGGAACGTTTTATAAGACCTGACTCCTGAGGCTGATGAATTGTTAAAACTCCTCAAAAGGAAACTACGCTGGTCGTCCTAGAAACATCCAACATTGGAGTAAACTGGAGGACTGTGACTACTCCTGAACTTCTTTTGAGGCAGTATCCCTCAGAAACTCACACCTATAACTCCTTACCTTTTACTTGAAAGTTTCATCATCCACTCAGGACAGAGTCTCTCAGAGCTCAGGATAAACTTGGGCTTGCCAGTAGAATCAAATGAGAGGACTTACTTTCTCTCATAGTGGTTGATTACTACATTATTTTCTTAATGGCTGGTTTTTGAGTTTCTGTGTCAACAGTTTTTTTCTATTAATGATGCTAATATATTGCTAATAAGATCCTAAATTAAAAAAAAGAAAACAAACTTGTTCTTTATAGATTATCACCTTGTGAATGTCAGTAATTTGCTTTTCCATGACATTACAAATAACAGAAAATCTTAAAATTATTTCAGGTTGAGTCTTCTAGACTGAGCAGAAGAAGTAAAAAGGAGTGTTTTGATAGCTTGATGTATGTGATGGGCTCCTCCTATCTCTTCTCTGTGTGAGTCAGATGTCTGGAGATGGATGACATCTTGACATGTGCTCCCTTTTGGAACTGTGATACAGAGAAACAGTGTGTATGCTGTGTATGTGTTAGATGATGAAGTAGGGCTGCCACTTCTAAAATAAAGCATTTTCTAAAATGTGCCTGCAGGGTCAAGGCAGGGGGATCCTAGGGAGGACCTTTCAGACTAAAGACATCAAGGGATGAGGGATACTGACTGGCCAGTCTAGTTTGGAAGACAGGCATCCTTATTCAGAATTGGGTGTTAGCTAGGAAGGTGTCTGAGGTCATCAATTCTGTGTCCAAAAAGAGTTCATAGCTCTGTTTCTGTCCTTTCCCACTACGTCTGTTCCAGACCATTATTTGTCCTCTGCTCTGCTGCACTATAGCTGTGTCTCCTCACCACAATGATCCCTCCAATGCACCTTCCACAATGTTGTCAGAACAATCTTTCCAAAATGTAAAGTGGCCATGTTACCCCACCTGCTTAGAATCCTTTGGTGACTTCTCACAGCCTCTTTGAAAAAGCCAGACTATTTTTGTTTGTTTTTTTTTAACTCAGAAACCAAAATTTTAATGACATACTTCAGTTCACTTGTGTGTTTCTGAGGATGAACTAGTCTAGTAGAATTCCCTTTGGTTCTTTAATTAAACTTTCTTTTTTACGTAAGATTTAAAATGTTTGGCCAGATATATATTCTGAACATTGGAGTTGATACATGTAGTACAAACTCCCCAGTTACATTTAGGATACAGGGTTCTCAGAAGATAAGAGCTGAAAATACAGTTTTCTTCTGTGTGTGTGTGTGTATGTGTTGCAGAGGAGTGGAGGGTGTAAGTTCTTACTTTTTTTTTTTTCCAGCTTTATTGAATCATAATTGACATAAAACATTGTGTAAGTTTAAGATGTATGATATGATGATTTGGTATATGTATATATTGTGAAATGACTCCCATAATAAGGTTAGCTGAAATAGCCATCACTCCACATAGTTACCTTGTGTGTGTGTGTGTGTGTGTGTGTGGTAAGAACATTTAAGATCTACTCTCTTAGCAACTTTCAGATACAGTAGACCTATGAACAGCATGTGTTTGAACTGTATAAGTCTGTTTATATGCAGATGTTTTTAGATAGGGTACTATATGTGTATTTTTTCATGATTTTCTTAATATTTTTTATTCTCTAGCTTACTTTATTGTAAGAATACAGTACATAATACATATAACATGCAAAATACATGTTAATTGTTTATGTTATTGGTAGGGCTTCCAGTCAACTGTGGGGGTGTCAAAGTCATATACAGATATTTGACTATGCAAGTGGTCAGTGCCCCTAACCCCTGGGTGGTTCAAGGGTAAACTGTATATGATACAGTATCATTAACTACAGTCACCATGCTGTACATTAGATCCCCAGAACTTACTCATAATTGGAAGTTATAACCCTAGACCAACATTTCCCTATTCCCCCTGCCTCCCTTCCAACTCCTCCTAACCACCAGTCTACTCTGTTTCTATGGGTGCAGTTTTAGATTTCATGTGAGATCATACAGTAATTTGTCTTTTTCTGACTTACTGCACTTCGCATAATGGCCTTGAGATTCATCCATGTTATTGCAAATGGCAGGATTTCCTTCTTTCTTCATTGTAAATATATATACTATGTTTTCTTCATTTATCCGTCGGTAGACACTTAGGTTGTTTTCGCGTATTAGCTATCATGAATAATGCTGCTACGAATGTAGGGGTACAGATATCTCATGATTTCATTTCCTTTGGATATATACCCAGAAATGAGATTGCTAGATAATATGATAGTTCTAATTTCTTGAAGAAGCTTCATGCTGTTTTCCATAGTGGCTGTACTAATTTGCATTCTCCCCAGCAGTACATAAGGGTTCGCTTTTCTCTGCAGCCTCATCAGTATTATCTCTTTGGTAATAGCCATTCTAACTGTTGTGAGGTATGAGGTACTGATAAGCCACAATGAGATATCAGCCAGTTAGAATGCATAGCACCTTTTCATGGACGTATTGGCCATTGATAGTCTTTGGAAAAATGCCTACTTGTGGCCTTTGCCTATTTTTAAAATCAGAATATTTGCTTTTTTTTTTTTTTTTTGCTATTAAGTTCCTTATGTTTTTTGGGTATTAACCCCGTATCTGATAGTTTGCAAATATTTTCTGTCATTCCGTAGGTTGCATTTTCATTTTGCTGATTGTACCTTTTGCTGTGCAGAAGCTTTTTTGTTTGATGTAGTCCCACTTTTTAATGCTTGTTTTTGTTTCTTGTGCTTTTGGTGTCATACCCAAAAAATTTTTGCCAAGACCAATGTCAAAATGCTTCTTGTTTCTTTTAGGAGTTTTACAGTCTCAGGTCTTATATTTAAAACTTTAACCCATTTTGAATTAATGCTTATGAGTGGTGTAAGATAGGGGTCCAGTTTCATTCTTTTACATGTGAATATCCAGTTTCCCAATACCATTTATTGAAGAGACTATCCTTTCCCCATTAAGTATTCTTGGCTCCTTTGTCAAATATTAGCTGACTGTATATGCTAGGTTCATTTCTGTGCTCTTGATTCTGCTCCATTGGTCTATGTAACTGTTTTTAGGTCAGTACTATACTGTTTTGATTACTATCACTTTGTAACATAGTTTAAAATCAGGAAGTGCGATACTTCAAGCTTTGTTCTACTTTCTCAAGACTGCTTTGGCTATTCAGGGTCTTTTGTGGTTCTGTACAAATTTTAGGATTTTTTTTTCTATTTCCGTGAAAAATGCCGTTGGATTTTGATGGGGATTCCATTGAATCTATATATGGCTTTGGGTAGTATGGACATTTTAACTATTAATTCTTCTCATCCGCAAGCACAAAATATCTTTCCACTTATTTGTATCTTCTTCAATTTCTTTCATCAGTATCTTATGGTTTTCAGTATACGGATCTTTCACCTTTTTGGTTAAATGTGTTCCTAAGTATATTACTGTTTTTGATCCTATTACAAATGAGGTTGTTTTCTTTATTTCTTTTTCAGATAGCTTGTTATTAGTGTATACAAACACAACTGATTTTTGTATGTTGATTTTGTATCCTGCAACGTTACTGAATTCATTGATTAGTTCTGTTTTTTTTTTGAGTATTTAGGATTGTTTATATATAAGATGATGTTATCTGCAAACAGAGACAGTTTTACTTCTTCCTTTCCAATTTGGATGCCTTTTATTTCTTTGTCCTGCCTAATTGTTCTGGCTAGAACTGGTACTATGTTGAATAGAAGTGGTAAGAGTGGGCACCCTTGTCTTGTTCCTGATCTTAGAGGAAAAGCCTTCACCCTTTCACTATTGAGTATGTTGTTAGCTGTGGGCTTGTCATATTATTGCCTTTTTATTTTGAGGTATATGCCTTCTGTGCATAATTTTGCTGGGAGTTTGTTTTTTGTTTTTGTTTTTTTTTAAATCCTGAGAGGATGTTGAATTTTGTCACCTGCTTCTACATCTTTTGAGATGATCATATGATTTTTATTTTTCATTCTATAAATGAGGTTTACTGAATTTATTGATTTCAATATGTTGAACCATCCTTACATCCCAGGGACAAGTCCCACTTGGTCACGGTGTATGATCCCTTTAAGATGCTGTGGAATTCATTTTGCCAGTATTTTGTTGAGAATTATATATCTATATTCATCAGGGATATTGGCATGTAGTTTTCTTACAGTATCCTTATCTGGCTGACTTTGGTATGGGCTAACGCTGACCTCGTATAATGAGTCTGGGAGTGTTCCTTTCTCTTTAATTTTTTGGAAGAGTTTGAGAAAGACTGGCATTAATTCTTTAAATGTTTGGTAGAATTCATGAAATAATCTGGTCCTGGATTTTCTTTGTTGGGAGTTTTTTATTACTGATTCAGACTCCTTACTCAATGGTCTGTTCAGATTTTCTATTTCTTCTTGATTCCGTCTTTTAAGTTTTACATTTGTAGAAATCTATCCATTTCTTGGTTGTCCAATTTATTGGTATATAATTGTTCATAGTGGTCTGTTGTAATCTTTATATTTCTGTGGTATCAGTTGAAATGTCTCCTTTTTCACTGATAATTTTATTTACTTGAGTCCCTTTTTCTTGATTAGTTTATTTTTATTTATTTTTTAAAAGATTTGATTTATTTATTCATGAGAGACACAGAGAGAGGCAGAGACATAGGCAGAGGGATAAAGAAGCAGGCTCTCTGCAGGAGCCTGACATGGAACTCGATCCCAGGACCCCGGGATCATAACCTGAGCCAAAGGCAGACGCTCAACCACTGAGCCACCCAGGTGCCCCCTTTTGATTAGTTTAGCTAAAAGTTTGTCAATTTTATCTTTTTCAAAAACTAACTCTTAGTTTCATTGAAATTTTCTATTGTTTTCCTATTCTCTGTATCATTTATTTATGCTGTAATCTTTGTAATTTCCTGCCTCCTGCTTACTTTGGGCTCAGTTTATTTTCCTTTTTCTAGTTCTTTGATGTGTAATGTTAACTTGTTTATCAGAGACACTTCTTTTTTCTTAATATAGATATTAACAGTTATCAACTTTCCTCTTAGAACTTTTTGTTGCAGTCCATAAGTTTTGGTCTGTTGTGTTTCCATTTTCATTTGTCTCAAGATATATATTTTTTTTCTTTTAAAGATTTTATTAATTTATTCATGAGAGACAGAGAGACAGAGACACAGGCAGAGGGAGAAGCAGGCTCCATGTAAGGAGCCTGATGTGGGACTCGATCCTGGATCTCAGGATCATGCCCTGAGCCAAAGGACGCTCAACCACTGAGCTGCCCAGGCATCCCTATTTTTTATTTTTCTTTGTGATTTCTTCTTTGGTCTATTAGTTGTTTAGGAGTGTGTTGTTTAATTTCTATGTATTTTTTAGCTTTCTAATTTTGTTCCTTATTTCTTACTGAACTCTAGTTTCATATTGTGGTTGAAAAGATGTTTGATGTAATTTCTACGTACTTGAATTTGTTGAGGCTTTTTTAATGGCCTAACATATCTATCCTGGAGGAATTTTCCATGCACTTGAGAAGAATGTGTATTCTAAAGCCAGACTTCTTAGCATGCATCAAAACCCCTGTTTCTTTCATTTTTTTTTCAATTTCATTTACTCTGACACACTGTATTCAGCTGTCTTGAGCTAGCTTAACTTCCTGTGGATGAGCTTCCTATCCATAAACTTTATATTTCAGAGTAGATTTAAATTTGCAAGAGGTGGGGGCACCTGGGTGGCTTAGTGCTTGAGCCTCTGCCTTTGGCTCAGGTGGTGATCCTGGGTTCCTGGGATGGAGTCCACATCAGGCTCCCAATAGAGAACCTGGTTTTCCCTCTGCCTAGGTCTCTGCTTCTCTATGTCTCTCATGAGTAAATAAACCTTAATTTTTTTTTTTTTTGCAAGAGGTATAAAGGTAATATAGAATTCCCCTGATGAGTTTTCATATCTTACTGTTGTTTCTTCTGCCTGAAGTTATTACTCTGTGCATGTTTGGCACATTCCTACTCTTCTAGATTCAGTCTTGATTTCTACTCCTGGGCTATGCTGGATTGCCCCCAAAGTAGTAAAGACACATGCTTAGTGTGCCATCAAAGTAGGGGCATCAATAGTTAATGAGACAGGGAATTTAGTATTTCCCTCCAAAGTAAGGAAAACCAGAGCTTTGTGGTTCTTCCTTAAACTTATTATCTATGTTTTGATTTTTTAATTACTTAGCTGACCTTAGTGAATTTCTCCTGCCCCTCTGTTGTCAGAAACCCATTTGTTTCCATTTCCTTATATACTGTTGTCTCCTACAACAAATTGGACAGAACTCCCACAAAAGGTCAGTGTCGGGATCCCTGGGTGGCTCAGCGGTTGAGCGCTTCCCTTCGGCCCAGGGTGTGATCCTGGAGTCCCTGGATCGATTTCTGCATCCGGCTCCCTGCATGGAGCTTGCTTTTCCTTTTGCCTAGGTCTCTGCGCCTCTCTCTCTCTTTCTCTCTGTGTGTCTCTCATGAATAAATAAAAAATCTTTAAAAAGCCAATGTCATGGAGGCAAAACCAAAAAGGTCCGTGGGCCATTGATTTAAACAGACTAGAGAGGGAACTGAATACAAGATAGAAACTTAATTGTATTCTGAATTAAAACAAGTCCCAGATATTAAAGAGATTGGGGGAGGGACACACAAATGGAGTACTTTAAATACGGATGTATTAATCATATGGATGATATTATTGAATTAATTCTCTTGGGTGTGTTAATGGTATTTTGGTGATGGAGGGGATGTCCTTTTCTTAGGAAATGCATGCTGAGGTAATCTTGATGTCTGCAATTTACTTTCAAATGATAAAGCGAGAAGTGCTGTGCACCTTGAAGGAAAGGGAAAGGGAGGAAGAAAATGTGGCAACCTGTTGACACTTTCTGTGTCAAGGTGATCACCATTATTCTTTTAACTTTAGGATGGGTTAAAAACTGACCAAATAAACGTGTGCACAGGGAGTCTGACTGTCTTGCCCGCTGGACTGATACGATTAGCTTCGGTTAGGGCCCAACGTTGTATCGAAAACTTTCTCGTGGCTCGATAACTTCAATTGCTCTGTAATAATCATAACTGGAATCCTTTTTTTATCATCGCCCCTCCCTCTCGCCCTCCCTCTCCCTCCCTCTCCCGCTCGCGCTCCCCTTCCTGGGTTCGTCTTGAGCGCCAAGCCACCGCAGAGAGGCTTCTGTCCCTCGGCGCTCTCCGTAGGTCAGCGAACCCTCATTGGCTGGGTGCCCTCGCGACGTCAGCGTAGTGCTGCCGCCGTTTTTCAGAGGAGTGTGGTTTCAGCGTCTCAATTTTTGGTGGTCGTGCTGGTCCAGGCTGTTGGAACAAATGGCTCAGAAACCGCTGCGCCTGTGAGTGACCGGAGCCCAGCGGCGCGCGCCCGTGTGCGAGTGCGAGTGCGCGCGCGCGCGGACCTGCTGGCCGGGGGCTTTCTCGCGCCTGGATGGGAGGAGGGCAAGGCGGGGGTGGGAGCGTGGGAGCGGCTGGTGAGCCCAGGCCGGGTCTTTGCCTGGCCGGAGCAGGTCTGTCTTCGCTTCCCAGAGGGGGCCCTCGGCGACACACGCTGGAAGAGGCGGAAGCTCCCAACGTCAGGCCTCCTCCGTCTCAGGCCTCTGACACATTTCCCCTTCACGTCTCCGCACCCCCCGTTTATTTATTGACGACAATTCCTAGCCGTGGGCTCCGCTGGTGGGCCCTGGTCAGTTGTGAACAGACTAGATAGATAGGGCTCCTGCCCAGGCGCACTTTTTTGGGGAGGAGGAGGCGCTGGAGTGAAGAGACTCCATCCACCTATTGAATATTTATTAAACAATCGCAGTGTGCCAGGCACTGTGCTAGACATCGCACAGATGGAGTTCCTGCCTTCACGGAGCTTAGAGTCTTGAGCAGATACCAATCAAAGAATCCAGATGAATGCAAAATTATGGTGGTGATAAACGTCAGGAAGAAAAGCTTCAGGGTTCTGGGAGGGGATAAAATAGGGGTATTGAGCTTATTGTGAGAAACAGGAGAGGGAGGATTGAGCCCTGGTTAATATTTTTGTCTTTATTCTAAAGTCCTTGAAATGCCAAAGAACTCCGTGGCAGGATCAAATTTTTTTTTTGTTTTGGAAAGCGATTCTGGCTGCGGTGTGAGCACAAATCAGAGCCAAAGAAGAGGGCAGCTAGGATTAGGTAGAGTGATGGTAGAAGAAAAGTGCAGGGATTCAAGGCTTATAGTAAGGAGTTGAAATTAACAAGGCTTGGAGATGGTTTAGTTTGAGAAGGAGTTAGCACTGTGGGATCCTAGATTTCTGCCCTTCAGTGGGATAGGAAACACTGGGAAAGGTCCTAGTTGGGGAGGTGAACTTTGAGATGGATATACTGGGTGCTGGCTCTCCGAGAAACAATTTTAATTCCATGTGACAACTACTACGAGAGAGGAAGTGCAGGCTCCTGTGGGAGCACCGGTAATTAATGACTGGTAGGGACTCGAGGGCGTCCTAGAAGAGGTGGTGCTCAGAAGGTAAATAAAAACACGTAGTAGTTTGTTACAGAGCTTGCTCTGAGATGCTGTATGGGTTTCTGAAGTTTGAGAAGAAAGTGACTTTCTGAGCCAGTCAAGAAGGCTTTAGAGATGTGTTGGGCCTTGAAGGGTGGGAAAAATTTAGATTCAGAGTGGGTAGGGTGGGGCTTTTAGGAAAGGTAACTACCTTAGGGAATGGCAGAGACAGAGTGATCAAACTGACCATAGGGGAGATTTCTGCTATGGAAACTCGAAGGATCAAAGACTTGTAGAAGCTCTTACTACTTTTTATGTCTCTGCCCCTTAACACTTAACACTTTACACATACCTCTTATTGTAGCCTTCTTCATATAAGTTTGTATCAGAGTGTCTCCCCTTCCCTGATTGTCAGCTTTTTGAGGTTTGAACTAAATCTTTCTCCTTTTTACTCCTAATGTGTTCTTCGCATAGTACCAGGCATAGTGCCTTAGCATATTGTAGGTGTCCATACATGGTTGTCAAATGGATGACTGATAGTGGCATTGGAAAGGAAAAGGGTGGAATGAATGTGAAAGATGTTTGGAAAATGGGATTGATGAGACTTGATGACTGGATGGGGGATTTTTGACTCTTGAAGACCAACTTGGCAAAACAGCCATCCACAAACCTTGGGAAGTGAGGAGAAGAAGTTGGTTCCATTTTGGAGGAAATGATAAACTAACTTTTAGATGTGGTGAGTTGAAAGTTTTGGTGACCTTTAGGTGGAGCTGCCCCAAGATCACATGTGCTGAACCTCTCCAGTACCTCAGAGGAACTGAGTCCCATACCTACCTTATCCGGGAAGACTAATATGTACCAAGCCCGGCAGGCCATTCATGTTTCCTGGACTCCCTTAACATTTATCTCTTGTTTGCAGCTTGGCATGTGGAGATGTTGAAGGAAAATTTGATGTTTTATTCAATAGAGTTCGAGCAATTCAGAAGAAAAGTGGAAACTTTGATGTAAGACATTTCCTGTTACTGAATCTAATTTTACTGTTATACTCAAACATGCTGAAATAAAGCTTGGACTTTATTCCTTTCTCAGTTGAACGCATACTTTCCCTTTTTGTTAGACTGAGTTCCTTTTGTGATCGTAGGAACTTAGTAGCTGTGGAATGGTAGGGAAAGGGAGACCTCTGTACTTTTTTATACTTTTTGAATTTGAATGTTACTTTCTTACTGTGCACAAAACTGAAAACAGTTGAGCAAAACCTCCCCAGGTGATTCTAGCCCCTGGGTTTGGGAACCTCATGTGTATTTCATGAGTGTGTGGTATGGATTAAGTCTGATAACATGTGCAAATGCTTCACAAACTGAAGAGCTTTATATAAATGTTATGTAGGGTTGCCAACTAGAATGTAAGCCCCCAGGAAACAGAAGAGTATTCTAGGTATGGGGACAAGCTGTTCATGGGTTAAAAAATGGAGTAAAGACAACAGTCAGGAATGTGGTTTTTTTCCCTGTGTCTCTCAGGGTATTTAGTACTTAAAGTTTTGTGTTTCAAGACAGATTCTTGGAAGTAGATTTCTCCATCTTTCCCTGACTCCCTCCTCCCCATCCCAGCTTGAGTTTAATAGCCAGCGAGCCAAAATTTAGTAATTTATAGAATCAGATCAACTACTGTAGTTGCTGCTGAAGAATTATATATTAAGATTCTGTAAATGATTAAGGAAAAAAAACCTACTTTGAGGCTGTTAAGTAGGCTATTTAGCTGGATTATGTTAATATCAATTATGTACTATTTAATTTAAAAAAATCTCATATCTGTTTAAAAAACTCATTTTAGCTGCTGTTGTGTGTAGGAAATTTCTTTGGCTCCACTCCAGATGCTGAATGGGAGAAGTATAAAACTGGCATCAAGAAAGGTATAGAAATTATTTTTATTTAACAAATGGTTTCTAACAAGGTTTTAAGGTTACATAATTCTTGCTGGGTTGTTTTTCATACATATTAATTATTTAAGAATTTCCCTTTGAGCTCCACCTGGAGCTGGGAAGGATGCTTATATGCATCTAAATGTTCATGTTTTGATTTGGTTGGATTTGGTTTAGAAAAATAATTCTCAGGATGCCTGGATGGCTCAGTAGGTTGAGTGTCCAACTCTTGATTTTAACTCAGGTCATGATCTCAGGGTTGTGGGATTGAGCTCCACTTTAAGCTCTGTGCTCAGTGGGGAGTTTGCTTGAGATTCTCTCTCTCCCTCTGCCCCTTCCCTCGTTCATGCTCGTGCATGCTCTGTCTCTTTCAAATAAATAAAATAAATCTTAAAAAAAAAAAAGAAAAATCATTCTCTTCTAAGTAGGCAGGAATTGAAGAAATGCAACCATATGTGTCCTTTCCTTTTTTCCAGTTTGAGTGGCTTTTTTATGAAGCTCTTTAGGGTCTATGTTTCTCTTATTATACAGTAACCATCTTCTTTAAGATGTCACTTCATCAGCCAACGATAACTATTAGTCAGGCCACAGGTTGGATAGGATATCCCAAGTGCTCAGCATGTTCCACAAATAGGATTGCAGGTTCATTGCTTTTACGATGATTATTTTTCCTATGGGGAAATATTTCTCAAATTCCAAAGCAGATCTGGTAACTGTATGGTGTCATGTCTGTTTCTTTCACTAGCTCCCATTCAGACATATGTGCTGGGTGCTAATAACCAGGAAACAGTAAAATACTTCCAAGATGCTGATGGGTGTGAGTTAGCTGAAAACATTACTTATCTGGGTAAGTTGATATTTTTTGTGTTTGTAACCAACATAATAAAATGTCTTCAGGAATTAGTCTCCTGGGAAATTTGTGGCTGGATTCTTCTGCCATTACTGCCCAGAGAATGGGGTTCTTTCCCAAAGTCTGTGTCTCTACCCTTGAGACTCTAGCATTTTTTCCTCTGTATTCTCTCCCTCCTTTTCCCAATCTCCTTGTACTCCCACAACCCAATATATACTCCTGCAGCCAACCACGGAATAAACTATTTGTGGTATACGGAGTACTTAAGGTATAAATTATGTTGAAAAAAATTCCATGTTTGTGGTCTCACCATGTAACATTGCTAGATATATACATCTTTTTAGATTCCTAACTAGCTATATAGCTCTATGTCTCACTAAGCTTTTGGAAATTCAAGTGGTTAGTCCTGATTCTCACATTTTTCACTCCCTTTGTCCTTCTTAGGTTCTGGTCCACTTTTTAATTTCAGGTTAAAGTTGTTCCCTTTTTACACCCAAATCTCTTTTAGTGGTTCTTTTTAGTATCTGGCCATTTAAAAAAGCACTGTCAGATTTTGTTTTTGTTTTTGCCTTATCTGCCGTCTGGCTATGGCTTCTTGGATTATTCGACTCATTTTTTTCTACAATGACTCCACTGTTCTTCACATTTCCTCTTTCTTGGTCTCTGACTTCTCTGGAAAGCTTCTACAATTTCTTTACTGGCCTTTATTCGCTACATCTGGCTGTGGCCCTTATGTAAGCAATCTTATCTCGCTTCAATCATATGGGGCTCCTTCAGGCAAACAATTGAGGGACAGATTTTTGTTTGTTGTTTTTAACCATTGCTGTGAGATAGACATATTGAAATCCTTTTGTTGTAGATGTTAACATAGGCCTGACTTACGCCAGTTCTTGCAATAGTTATTAGATTGGATTAAGATTGCCACTGTAGGGATCCCTGGGTGGCACAGCGGTTTGGCGCCTGCCTTTGGCCCAGGGCGCGATCCTGGAGACCCGGGATCAAATCCCACGTCGGGCTCCCGGTGCATGGAGCCTGCTTCTCCCTCTGCCTATGTCTCTGCCTCTCTCTCTCTCTCTCTCTCTGTGACTATCATAAATAATAAATAAAAATTAAAAAAAAAAAAAAAAAAGATTGCCACTGTAGATATTTATGGCGGCCATTTTACCATATGACTTTAGTGCCAGTAGTGGAAAGAGCAAAGAGGTATTTGGATTATTTCTGTGAAAGAGATTTTTTGAGATCCAGTAGGAGGAGCAAACAATGAACTTGATAGTGAACATGTGATAGTGAGCTTGAAGTGTTGGGAGATCATCCAACATATAGTTGGAAGCGATCTTTCTAGAGTATATAAGCAAGGTCAGTGTGGAGGAATAGGCTTTGGGGAGTTGGTCCCAAAAAGATGAAAAACAAAGTGAGAAGGATCATATGGTTTCAGAGGAAATATAATGAGAAGGAAAGCACAGCTCTGTGGTGGGGGTGTATATCTTCATCCAGGCGTAGGCAAAGAGTGATTAGAGCAGTATTGGGGGGAGGTAAAGATCTTATCAAATTCATAGACTCTAAATGAAGAGAGAGTGGTTTCAGAAACCAGGAGAGACTATTGTCAGTTATAGGGCGATTCACGACCTTTATGAGAATGGTAGGAGAGGGAAACCACAGTGCAGTGGGTTCAGGAGATAAGAAGTGAAGCCCTTAATGCATGGACTGCATTTTTGAGAAATTGGAAACAGAAGAAAAGGCGGTTTCTCTTTCAGTTAGTGTATGTGTTCCCTTTATCAGTTGATCTGTGTGTTAATTGGCATGGTTCTTTATTGCTTAGTATGCCCATTAGTATGTTTAGTACTCTGTTCTTCTCTGAGTGGAAAGAGCTCACTGAGAAGAGTCTCTGTAGGTGAAAGGAAGGTAAAAGTTGATGGAGCTAGGTCTTAAAGGCAACAGGAAGAAGTAGGTTTAATGGCTCAAGCCAGGAATATATTTAAAAGAGGGTAGAGTCTCTAGTTTTGCCCAGTTGCTCTTTCCACATGTTTGCCGTCTGTCATACACTGCTGCCTGCTTGAAGAGCATATGCATTCTAGACTGTATTTTTCTCAGAACTGCTGCTCGTTTTTCCTCACTGCCTCTCCCTGAGTCCGGGTGTCTGGGTTTCTTTTAACCCGTGTAGAGTCTTCTCTAGAAGGCAGGAAGGCTTTTTCTAATCAGTGTTTCCCAACTTTTTTCATTTGTAAGGTACCTGGGGTAAACAGACCAGCCTGTGGGTTCCAGCATCCTCCACATAAGGGCTATTCTCCCTGAATGGGAACACAGTTGTAGCCATCCACCACTGAGTCCCTGCAGGCAGAAGAGAGGCTCTAGAAGAGTCTGTGCTCATTTAGACATGCTGAATGGCAGGGAGGTGGGGGCTTACGGCATGGGGAGAGAGATTTATCACTATAATACTCTGTTCTGCAATTTTGACTAAAACTTGTCCTTTTTTTTTTTTTTTTTTGAACCCAGGTCGTAAAGGTATCTTCACTGGAAGCTCGGGGCTGCAGATTGTGTACCTCAGTGGGACAGAGTCCTTAAATGAGCCGGTCCCCGGTTACAGTTTTAGTCCCAAGGATGTATCTTCCCTGAGGACAATGCTGTGTTCAACATCCCAGTTTAAGGGGGTTGATATCTTGCTCACATCCCCATGGCCCAAGTATGTGGGGAACTTTGGGAATTCTTCTGTGAGTAGTGCTTGTTCAGTTGGAATTTCTATAAGCAAATTGTACTAACTTAATTTGGGACTTTTTTTTCTTTTAATTTAAGATCTTATTTACTTATTTGAGAGAGACAGCACAGAGTGAGAGAGAGAGAGCACAAGCAGGGGAAGGGGCAGGGGGAGGAACAGATTTCCTGCTGAGCAGGGAGCCCAACGCAACTGGGGGCTTGATCCCAGATGCTGGAATCATGACCTGAGCCAAAGGCAAATACTTACCTGATAGAGCCACCCAGGTGCCCCTTTTTGCTCTTTATATTGAGTATTTCAGCTCTTAGTACCTTTCAGTAGAAATTTTATGTAAATTACTTCAGGATACTTAAAACTATATCAATTGACCAAAGCAAAAACTTTAAAACTGGTTGATCTTATGAAAGCACAATTCACAGATGGGCTTGCTGAAATCTTAATTATAAATGAATGATTCTTTAAATTATTTTCCCTGCTTCAAATGTCTTCTTTCAGGCTTCCTCATAATATGTTTTGAGGGTTCACTAATTTTTAGTGAAAAGATTTACAGCTAGTGGCAGCTTTACAGTTATATTTCTCTTACCTTCCATTCCACATTGTAGCATTTTGGCTTTCAAAATACATTTTTTTAATGGAATTATTATGGGATAAGGGATAGTGATATAAAGATCTAACCTTGAGGCCAATTCCCTGCACTTCGGCAGAAACCTAAAGGAAGCAAGCATAGGACATAAGAAATTCTTGCTTTATTTGGTATAAAACTAATTTTGCTAACTTCTTTTTTTTTGCTAACTTCTTTATCTCCAGCTAATACCTTCTCTTAAGTTCTTAATATAATATGGGTGAGAGATCACATAATTTGTTGTTAATAAAAGCTAGGGGTGGATGAGGAATAAACCTAGTATTTTTGACAAATTTTATGTTACAAACTTTAACAAGGGCATGGTTGCATCCTTCTACAAACTACACCTTTCAAACTACACCTTTCTTGGCTGAGGCAAAATGAAGGATTGCAGGCTTATGTCATGAAGTCTGTGAATGTCCCATTCCAAATAATCTCTGGATCCTAGGGGCCCTGAAAGCTAGCTCTTAATTTTTATTGTTTGCATTGACTAGGACTGTCTGTATTGTCAGAACTATAGGTACACAACAAAGCAAATTATAGAAGCATAGTCTGTGGGCTTCAGAGAGACATATCACTTCCCAAAAAAGATCATAGTAAATCCTATTTTGGATATTAGTGTGGAGGGCTTACCTTACCTTTTAACCCCTGGCTGTCCAGCAGTGGTTCCCATCTCTGCATTTATAATAGCCTAGTTCCTCTTCTGTGTTTGAGATTTCTGATTGCCACAAGCATGGAAAAAAGTAGAAAAAAAACTTTTAGGTTCGTTATGATGACTGAATTTCTATTTACTAGGGAGAAGTGGATACCAAAAAATGTGGCTCTGCTTTGGTCTCCAGTCTGGCCACAGACTTGAAACCAAGATACCATTTTGCTGCTTTGGAAAAGACCTATTATGAGAGGCTGCCCTATCGGTGAGTAGCATTGCATTATTTTGGCTTTTTGGAGAATTTGCCTTGGATCTTCTTTTTTTTTTTTTTTTTTTTTTTTTAAGATTCTATTTATTTATTCATGAGAGAAAGAGAAAGACAGGCAGCCAGAGACATAGGCAGAGGGAGAAGCAGGTTCCATGCAGGGAGCCTGATGTGGGACTCCATCTGGGGACTCCAGGATCATGCCCTGAGCTGAAGGCAGATGTTCAACCGCTGAGCCACCCAGGTGTCCCTTGCCTTGGATCTTCTTTGTGAACTTCTCTTCATCTTAGCCATGTAACATCTTCATTCCTTTCGTTTACTCAGGCACAGAAGTGAGTGGCTCTCAAATTATTTAACTCTTCTCAGTTTGTTTCCTAATTTGAAATTTAGGGGATTGGACTGTATACAGTCCCTGAAAGATTTGCAGATCTGAAGGAACTATACTGTTTCATCCTCACAGCTTCCTGTAACATAGTATGTCCTGTTGCCTGTTTAATCAGGTCAAACCAGTACTCTTGGTATAGTCATGAAAACTCTTGTCTCAGCCTAATCAATTCAGAAGTATTTCAACTTGATAATTAAGAACTTATATCATTTTTTTTTTTTTTTTTTACTTTTTTCTTAGTTTGAGTTTGGAGGTGGAGTTATTAAAGCACGTCTTGCAGAGACAATAAAACCAGTGTTTCATAAGTGATAAAATTAAGTTAACTCTGAATTATCTTCACGGGTAAAGAGCATGGATAATTTCTAAAATAATCTATAAAAACTTTTTTAGCTTTTAAGGATCAGAATACACATTTCCCTAAAGAACACATACCAGTGGCCAATAGGCACATGAAAAGATGCTCATGTCATTAGCGATTAGGGTAATCCAAGTCCAGCCCACAATGAGACACAACTTGATACCCACTAAGAGGCTACAATCAGAAAGTATAAGTGTATAAGTGTTGGTGAGGATGTGGAGGAATCAGAACCCTCATACATTGCTGGCGGCAGTGTAAAATGGTGCAGATGCTTTACAAAACTGTTGGCAGTTCCTCAAAAGATTAAATATAGAGTTACTGTCTGACCCAGCAATTCCACTCTGTTCCAAGTGAAGTAAAAACATTGACCCGGGATCCCTGGGTGGCGCAGCGGTTTGGCGCCTGCCTTTGGCCCAGGGCGTGATCCTGGAGACCCGGGATCGAATCCCACGTCGGGCTCCCGGTGCATGGAGCCTGCTTCTCCCTCTGCCTATGTCTCTGCCTCTCTCTCTCTCTCTCTCTCTGTGACTATCATAAATAAATGAAAAAAAAAAAAAATTAAAAAAAAAAAAACATTGACCCATGCAAAAACTTGTACACAAATGATCATAACAGCATTATTTACAGTAGACAAAAAGTGGGAAACAACCCAAATGTCTGTCATCTGATGAATGGGTAAAGAAAAAGGGATATATCTGTACTTTGGAATGTTATTCAAGAAAAAGGAAAGGAGAACTGATAAATGCTACAAGGGTGAATATTGAAAACATTATGCCAGGGGATCCCTGGGTGGCGCAGCGGTTTGGCGCCTGCTTTTGGCCCAGGGCGCGATCCTGGAGACCCGGGATCGAATCCCACATTGGGCTCCCGGTGCATGGAGCCTGCTTCTCCCTCTGCCTATGTCTCTGCCTCTCTCTCTGTGTGTGACTATCATAAATAAATAAAAAAAAAAAAATTAAAAAAAAAAAAAGCAAAACAAAAAAAAAAACAACATTATGCCAAATCAAAGAAGCTAAGCACAAGAGACCATATATTGTATGGTTGGATTTATACAAAATATCAAGAACATTAAAAAAGTCAAGAATAGGCAAATTCATAGAGATAGAAAGTAGAGCCGTGGTTGCCAAGCCTAGTTGGAGGGGAAATGTGGAGTGACTGCAAATAATGTGAATATGCTAAAAACTATCAAGTATTTTACTTTAGATGGGTGAATTGTTTAATATTTGAATTGGAGCTTTCATTTTTGGAGGCTCTGAGGGAGAATCTGTTTTCTTGCCTTTGAAAGTTTCTAGAGGGCAGCCCTGGTGGCTCAGCGGTTTAGCGCCACCTTCAGTCCAGGGCCTGATCCCTGCAGACCCAGGATTGAGTCCCACATTGGGCTCCCTGCATGGAGCCTGCTTCTCCCTCTGCCTGTGTCTCTGCCTCTCTCTCTCTTTCTCTCTCATGAATAAATAAAATCTTTTTTTTTTTTAAAAAAAAGAAAGTTTCTAGAGGTCAGCTAACGTTCCATGGTTCATGGCCCTCTTGCACCATCTCAAAGCCAGTAATTCTGGTTGAATCTTGCCACTTTTACTTTCTTCTGTACTCACTTTTCCCTCTGGCACTTCAACTTCCCCCTTCCACTTTTTTTTTTTTTTAATTCCAGTAAAATTAACATACAGTGTTATATTAGTTTTAGGTGTATCATATAGTGATACAGCAGTTCTATACATCACTCAGTGCTCATTGCAGTACGTATAAGCTTAAGCCCCATCACTGCTTTTACCCATCCCCCACCCACCTCCCCTCTGGCAATCACCAGTTTGTTCTTTATAGTTTTGAGTCTCTCTCTTTTTTTTGTGTTTGTTTTGTTCCCTAAATTCCAACATATGGGTGAAATCATTTGGTATTTGTTTTCTCTGACTGACTTATTCCATTTAGCATTATATCCTTTAGCTCCATCCATATTGTTGCAAATGGCAAGACTTCATTCTTTTTAATGGTTAGGTGCTATTCCATTGTATACATATATCACACCTTCTTTGTGCATTCATTTATCAGTGGATTCTTGGATTGCTTTCATATTTTGGCTATTGTAAATAATGCTGCAGTAAACATAGAAGTGCATATATCTTTTCAAATTAATATTTTCATATTCTTTGGGTAAATACCTATTAGTGGAATTACTGGAACATATGGTAATTCTATTTTAAGTTTTTTGAGGAACGTTCATACTAGTTTTCCACACTTCCACATTTGTCCCAGCTTCCATTCCCACCAACATTGCACAAGGGTTCTTTTCTCTCTGCATCCTTACCAACACTTCTTGTTTCTTGTGTTTTTGATTTTAGCCCTTCTGACAAGTGTGAGGTAGGCATGAATGATAATGAGTGATGTTGAGCATCTTTTCATGTGTCTTTTGGTCATCTGTATGTCTTTGGAGAAATGTCTGTTCATATATTCTGCCCTTTTTAAAATTGGATTATGTTTTTGGTGTTGAGTTGTCTAAGTTCTTTATATATTTTGGATATACATCATTTACAAATATCTTCTCCTACTTGGTAGGTTGTCTTTTTGTTGACTGTTTCCTTTGCTGTGCAGGAACTTTTTATTTTGATGTATTCCCAATAGTTTATTTTGTTTTTTGTTTCCTTTGCCTTAGGAGACATATCTAGAAAAATGAGTATGACACTGCTACAGCCAGTGTCAGAGAAAGTACTGCCTGTGTTCTCTTCTAGGATTTTTATGATTTCAGGTCTCACATTTATGTCTTTAATCCATTTTAAGTTTATTTTTGTGTATGGTATAGGAAAGTGGTCCAGTTTCATTCTTTTGCATGTAACTGTTCAGTTTTCCCAATACCCTTTGTTAAACAGTCTTTTTCCCATTGCATATTCTTGCCTCCATTGTCAAAGATTGATTGAACATACAATCGTGCATTTATTTCTAGGCTCTCTCTTCTGGTCTATTGATCTGTGTCTCTATTTTTGTGCCAGTAGCATATTGTTTTGATTAATATAGCTTTGTAGTGTGTCTTGAAATCTGGGATTGTGGTACCTCCAGTTTTTTCTTTTTTAAGATTCCTTTGGCTATTTGAGGTCTTTTGTGGTTTCATACCAATTTTAGGATTGTTTGTTGTAGTTCTGTGAAAAATGCTATCGGTATTTGATAGGGATTGCATTAAATCTGTAGATTACATTAAATCTGTAGTATGGACATTTTAACAATATTTGTCCTCCCAATCCATGAGCATGGCATATGTTTCCATTTGTTTGCATCATCTTCAGTTTCTTTAATCAGTGTTTTATAGTTTTTAGGGTACAGGTCTTTCACCTCCTTGGTTATTTTTATTCCTAGGTATTTTATTATCTTTGGTGCAATTGTAAATGAGATTGTTTTCTTAATTTTTCTTTCTTAACTTGTACTTCATTACTAGTGTATAGAAATGCAACAGATCTCTTGCAACTTTCCTGAATTCATTTATTAGTTCTGGTAGTTTTTTCATGGGGTCTTTAGGGTTTTCTTTGTATGGTGTCATGTCATCTGCAAATAGTGAAAGTTTTACTTTCTCCTTACCAATTTGTATGCCTTTTATTTCTTTTTGTGGTCTGATTACTGTGGCTAGGACTTCCAGTGCTCTGTTGAATAAAAGTGGTGAAATTGGGCATCCTTGTCTTGTTCCTGACCTTAGGGGAAAAGCTCTCAGTTTTTCCCCATTGAATATGATGTTTGCCATGGGTTTTTTATATATGACCTTTATTATGTTGAAGTATGTTCCCTTTAAACCTACTTTATTGAGGGTATTTATCATAAATGGGTATTAAACTTTGTTGAATGCTTTTTCTGTATTCATTGAAATGATCCAGTGGCTTTGTCTTTTCTCTTGTTGATGTGATGTGTCACATTGATTGATTTGTGAATATTGAACCACTCCCTGCATCACAGGAATAAATTCTTCTTGATCGTGGTGAGTGGTTTTTTTTTAATTGTATTGTTGGTTTGATTTGGTAATATTCTGTTGAGAAATTTTGCATCTATGTCCATCAGAGTTATTGGCCTGTAGTTTTCTTTTTTGTAGTGTCTTTACCTGGTTATGGTATCAGAGTAATGCTGGCCTCATATAATGAATTGAAGCTTTCTTTCATCTTCTGTTTTTTGGAATAGTTTGAGAAGAATAGGTATTAATTCTTGTAGAATTTACCTGTGAAGCCTTGGTCCTAGACTTTTGTTTGTTGGGAGTTTTTTTGATCACTGATTTAATTTCATTGCTGGTAATCAGTCTATTCAGATTTTGTATTTCTTCTTGATTCAGTTTCAGGAGGCTTTGTGTTTCTAGGAATTTATCGATTTCTCCTACATTGTCTAATTTTTTGGTAGATAGTTTCTCTTTTATTTTAAAAGATTTTATTTATTTATCTATTTATTTGAGAAAGAGAGTGAGCAAATGAGCAGGTGCACATGTGAGGCAGGGCGAGGGGCAGAGAGAAAGGAGAGAGAAAATCTCAAGCAGACTCCAGCAGATCAGGAAGCCTGATGCGGGGCTCGATTTCATGACCCTGAGATTATAACCTAAACTGAAATGAAGAATCGGATGCTTAACTGACTGAACCATCCAAGTGCCCTGGCAGATAGTTTTTCATGATATTCTCTTTTAATCCTTTGTATTTCTGTAATGTTGGTTATTTCTCTTCTTTCATTTCTGATTTTGCTTGTTTGAGTCTTTTTTTTTTTTTTTTGGATGAATCTGGCTAAAGGTTTATCAGTTTTTTTTATCTTTTCAAAGAATCAGCTTCTGGTTTCATTGATTTGTCCTTAGGTTCTCCTCGTTAGTATAGTGGTGTGTATACCCACTTGTCATTGATCTGTTCTTGTTCCCTTTTTTTTTTTTTTTTTTTTTTAGTGTCTATTTTGTTTATTTCTGCTCTAATCTTTATTATTTCCTTCCTGTTACTGGTTTGGGGTTTTGTTTGTTCTACTTTTTCTAGCTCGTTCAGGTATAAGGGTGGGTTATTTATTTGTGATTTTTCTTCTTGAGGTAGGCTTGTGTTTCCCTTTTCCACTTTTAAGGACCCTTGTGATTATGTCGAATCTACCCAGATAATCCAAGATCATCTCCCTATCTTAAAGTCAGTTGATTAGCAACTGATTAATTCCATTTGTCACCTTATTCCCCTTTGCTGTGTAAGCTAACATTCACAGGTTATGGGGATCAGGACGTGGACATTTTTGGGGAGCTATTTTGCCTACCACACCTGGGTAGCCTAACAGTGGGAAATATTAGCAGTTCTTGAGGCCACCGCTCTAGTCACTACTTAAACTAAAGAAAGACATTTCTGTCAGGTATTCGGCTGTTTTTCCTTAATGTATTCATGTACTGTTAAATCTTCTATTTAATAATGAGTAAACTTGTTTCAATCATTTTAAAAGTTGCATATGAAAGAACATGACTTTTACCTTGTACTGACATTTACCATTTACCAACATGTCCCATTTACCAACTATAAATGTACTTCCTCTCTTTTAAGAAACAGGTTATAACAGATAAACTGAATTTTGGCTTACTTCCTTTCAGTAATGTGAATATAAAACAAGTATTTGTGTATTTGTTTATATAAAATGGTATTATGCTAGATTTTAAAAATAAAATTATATTTTGTGACAGATTCAGGAAATTTTTGTATCTTAAGGAAAGAGCTCCAAGGGTTGGTATCTGTATTAACAGTCAGCTCACTAAAAATAAAAATAATATATATAATTCCATAACTTTTTTCTTTTAATTATAAATAAGTTGCTCAATGTAGAATACTTGTAAAACATAGAAAAGCTCAAAAAAGTGTTTTGGCATATTCATTTATCATATTTTTTATTTTTCCTAGAAAAATGAATTCATGCTATAAATTACTATTTGAGGCATATTTTTTCCTCTTAAGATTTATTTCTATTTGGTTTGCATTATTATAGCTTTTTTTTTTTTTTTTTTTTTAGAAAGAACATTCAAGGAGCAGGGGGCAGAGGAAAAGAGAGAGAGAATCTTAAGCAGGCTCCATGCCCATCACTGAAATTAAGAGTTAGATACTTGCTGAGCCACCCTATTGTAGCCCCTATTACAGCTTTTTATTACACACACAAAAAAAGAGAATAGTATAATGAACCCTCCTGTACCCACCCCCGACTACATTCAACAATAATCGTCATTTTGCCAATTTTGCAACTCTTTTAACACCAAATGTTGGGGTTTTTGTGCTTTTCAGATATATGATCTCATTTTTTCCTAACAATATCCCTGTGAAGTAGGGATGATTATCCTACTGGATTTATAGGTGACATCTGAGATTATATTACTGATGGTGATGGGCTTAGCTCTCTCATGGTCCCATGGAGTCCACATATTTCATAATTGTAAATAAAGATTAAAGTTTTTTGGTGACCTGTTGTCAAATATTTTATAGAAACCACATCGTTCTACAGGAAAATGCACAGCATGCCACCAGGTTCATAGCTCTGGCGAGTGTTGGAAATCCAGAAAAGAAAAAGGTAAAGATTTGAGTGTTTGGTGGTAGGTTAATATTCACTGTCTGCCTGATAAATGTTTCTTTTGCCAATTTAGCATTCAGATATTTTCTCCAAGGTCCTAACTCTTCAGTGACTCCTTTGTGAAGATATGGTAATGAAAGGTTAGGTTTCCTTGATTCCTTTGTAGGAGATTTTAAAGAGGGGTTTGAAAACAATAGGCCCAGTGGAACCAAGGCAAAATTTCAAATGAGTGATGTTCCTTTCTTCCCATACCTGTGTGGCTGTCTTTGTAGGTATTCATGAGTTTGCCCTCAGATGGTACTTTTGCTTTGCTTCTTTTAGCACCTTCGTTTAGTGGAAATAATAGCCTTTATAGGATTCATGTAACCCCTCCTTGGCTTTGAGAAATCTTAGTGATACCTGGAATCTATCTTTGTACAGGAAAACCATACAGATGAATGAAAGAGAATATACCAGAAAAGTATGTTATTTTTCTCATATCCCTGTGAGCATTTCTGATTCTCCAGGACCAAAAGCAGGATGCTATAGATTGAGACAGCCACAGACAGAACAATCAAGCCAGGGAAGAATAGAGAGATAAATTATGTGAAGATTATTCTGTAACATGTCATAAACAATGTGCAGAGAAAAGATAACAAATACATACTTTGTTTTTTCCATTATATCTTAAGTTTTGAAGCCCAATGTGTTCTTAGCAAGTTTAGATTTGCGAGTTTTTTACTGCCCTTTCAAGACCCTGTAGTACTCACAATATTTTCACTATAGAAATATTTTATTATTGCTTTACTCTCAGGGGCATGTTAGCTTCAGCCCTATGCAATTCATACTACAGTAAAAAAATATGGACATTTTAAATTTTGGCAAGCATTATTAAATTCATCTCAGAGTTTTGTTCTGTATTACATCCCTTCCAACAGTGTAAGTTTGTTTGTTTGTTTGTTTTTTAATTTCTGTCTGTATTCTCATGGGGTAGTGTCAAATTTTTATTAAAGTTTTTTGCCAGTGATATGGATGAAAGATTGTGTATCACTATTAATTGTTGCATTTCTCTGATCAGCACTGAGATTAAATATCTATTTATATCTCTTCTAAAGTTTTCATTATCTGTTCCATTAGTGTGAGAATCTAGATAATCTATATGAATATTTACTTCTTTGCTACTAGTCCCTAAGAAAACTCATCAGCATATGCAGAAGAAATTGCATAATATCAGAGGGAAACATTAAGGTGTCCAATTTAGTTTTCATTACAGAAAAAGAATGGCAGTGCCACAGTTCTGTTGACAAAATACACAAAGATAAAGGACTGGAGATAGAAGCATTTTGTCTTCAAGGGTTATGGAACAAGTCTCTCCTGGGGCTTGTAATGACAGTTGTTTTGTGTAAAAGCTGATTTTTGTAAGGGCTAGGGTTTTGATTCATTGCTTGTGACTTTATCAGCCCTTGGTTAGCCTCTGCAGAGATCACTAAATTGATATTTGGTTTACTGTGTGTTCTCTGAGTCACAAACAGGCCAGTTGCTATTCTTTAACTCAGTTTCTGAAGCTTCTGTGAATAAAATATGTGATTACATTTGGATAAACAGGATTTCTCCTAATGTTATGTTTGGGGTTTTTATTCTTCACAGTATCTTTATGCATTCAGTATTGTTCCCATGAAACTAATGGAGACAGCAGAGCTGGTAAAACAGCCTCCAGATGTTACTGAAAACCCTTACAGAAAATCTGGGAAGGAAGCATCCATGGGAAAGCAAATTTCTGCTCCTGAGGTGTGTTCTGTTTCAGAGGTGGCATTTTCTGGGCAGGATTGCCCATTAAATGTACACTTTTCCTGGTTATAGTTTGGCTCATAAGACCAATTTAATCCCTAGAATCTAAATCTTTTTCTCCTTGGGAAATCATGATGGTGTTTAGAAAGCCTTAGTAGATTTCAAGTAAGCTCAGCATTTTTTTATTTCAATTTAGTTTTCAGTTTCATATTTTGTCTTTCTTTGTCTACACTTCGCTTATGTGATGGAGTTATACATGTTAAAAGTCTTTATCTAAAGTTGAGTATTTTTAACTTTTTTTTTTTCTTTTAAGATTTATTTATTGGGATGCCTGGGTGGCTCAGTGATTGAGCGTCTGCCTTTGGCTTAGGGCATGATCCCGGAGTCCCAGGATCGGGTCTCCAATTGGGCTTCCTGCATGGAGCCTGCTTCTCCCCCTGCCTATGTCTCTGCCCTCTCTCTGTGTGTCTCTCTTGAATAAATAAATAAAATCTTTAAAAAAAAAGATTTATTTATTTTAGAGAGGGAAAGTGGGAGAGAGAAAAAGAGAATGAGTGGGGAAGGGACAGAGGGAGAGGGAGAGAGAGAATCTCAAGCAGATTTCCTGCTGAGCTCAGAGCCTGATGTGGGACTCAGTCCCAGGACCTGAGCCTAAATCAAGAGTCAAACACTTAACCAACTGAGCCCCCAGGTACCCCTGTTTTTAACTTTCCAGGCAAGGATCCAACTGCTTTGTAGCAATGTAATTTGTGATTTTATAATGAGTGCTAGCAAGTAAATAGGACTCACTGTGAAGAAATTTCTTTTTTTTTTTTTAAATTTTTATTTATTTATGATAGTCACACACAGAGAGAGAGAGGCAGAGACATAGACAGAGGGAGAAGCAGGCTCCATGCACCGGGAGCCTGACGTGGGATTCGACCCCGGATCTCCAGGATCGCGCCCTGGGCCAAAGGCAGGCGCCAAACCGCTGCGCCACCCAAGGATCCCCAAGAAATTTCTTAATAGCAAACTTTTCTGAAACTAATTTTTCCCTCACTAAAACGAGTGTCAAGTTCCCTTACTGGTATGCATGGTTTGCTTTCTTAGAGTTTTTTCTTGTTGAACAATCTCCTCATCTTTTTAATTAAGTTAGACTTATGTGACCTGGGAAATTGTAGGACTACACTAAGACCCTATTGAGAGAGAAAGGAAAAGGCAAGAATTACTCTATAACTTGAATTTTAACTCGCTTTTATAAAAAGATAGATTTGGTAGTATTTTAGGTAAGTATTGAGAAGTATGACTGAGTGCAGGCATCAGGATTAGAAAGATATTTTGCTTATCTAGAATAGGCAGAAAGGACTGGGAGGAAAGATAGATAATGACATGGCAGGAATGTTCCCTTGTATGTGAATGGTTGGCTTCTTGTCTAAAGATTAGTTTAATAACATTTGCTCTTTTGCCTTTGGCCATTCCAGGAAGAATCAGCCTGTCAATTTTTCTTTGATTTAAATGAAAAGCAGGGAAGGAAGCGTTCGTCTACAGGCAGAGATAACAAGTCTCCTCATCCAAAGCAGCCTCGCAAACCTCGTAAGTACCTCGGTTCCTGAGGTCTCCTATGTGAGTAATAACTTATTTCAGATGTTGTGTGGGACATGACATTGCTAAGGGAGCCTCTTCTGGAAAAGGAAAACAGTACAATGGTCATTAAAACCAAAAATAAAATACTACTGAGATTGCTTGATTTTGAGGATATCTGAGGCTATTCCTGAAAGAACTATGAAGAAAGCCCGTGTCTATAAAACATATGAGGTAAAGAGCCTACAAAACCAGTAAGGTTCATGAAGTAATAGTGTAATCAAACTGGTAAAAACAAATTTAAAGTTATTTCATTGATATCTCCTTTTTCTTCCCCTTGTTTCAAAGTTGAAGAAGCTGACCTTGGTGGCATAAACTTATTATCCGGAGCCATATGGCTGGCTAGTGGCATAGTTGGGGCTAGAATTGGGACTCCTGACATCTAGCTCATTGTTGCCATTTAGATGCTACTTTAATCAGTATGTGGTCATCGCTTGTGGTTATCCACCCGTGAATTGGTTGCAAATTCAGAGGTCAGTTTCATTGATAGTAGTCATGCGGGTGGGGGGCTATGGTAGAAGCACAACAGAGCCAGCCCTTTGTGGCAGTGCTGTATACCAATCTTTGCAAGGTATGAAGATCAGATAAGACTGAGTTCTGTAGGGTGATTATATGCTGGAGTGCTTGGACCACAGTAACATCTGCTTTCTTCCATATGAAGCTCAGCCTCCAGGACCCTGTTGGTTTTGCCTTGCGAGCCCTGAAGTGGAAAAGCATTTGGTGGTCAACATCGGCACACATGTGAGTTACTTCTGTGGACCTTTTACAGAGAATGACACCCTTATTTATTTGTTTTTCATTAACTTAATAAAGTTAGAATTTACATTTCATAAAATTTATCCACTTTAAGTGTACAATTTGTCAGTTTTCAGTAAGGTTACCAAGTTGTGCAGCCATCACATAGCACAGTTTTAGAACGTGTCCTTCACTCATGCCCATTTACTGTGAATCCCTGTCCCCATCCTGAGCCCCAAGGGACTACTAGTCCACTTTCAGTCCCCATAGGTTTGCTTTTTCTGCACATTTCATACAAATGGAGTCATAAAACATGTGGTCTTTGTGTTTGGCTCTTTGTATTCAGCATAATATTTTTTTTTTAAAGATTTTATTTATTTATTCATGAGAGACACAGAGAGAGAGAGGCAGAGACACAGGCAGAGGGAGAAGCAGGTTCCTGACGCGGGACTCGATCCTGAGACTCCAGGATCACATCCTAGGCCGAAGGTGGCACTAAACCACCAAGCCACCCAGGCTGCCCTCAGCATAATATTTTAGAGGCTCATTCACGTAGCATGCATCAACACCTCATTCCTTTTTATATATTCTACATATTTATCAGTTGATGAGCTTTGGAGTTGTTCCCACTTTATGGTTATTAGGAATAATGCAGCTATGTGAACATTGGCACGCATGTCTTTGTGTAGATACGTGTTTTCATTTCTTGTGGATAGATACCTACCAATGGAATTGCTAGAAAATTTATGCTTAATATTTTAAGAAGCTGCCAAACTATTTTCCAAAATGGCTGTACCATCTTATATCCCCACTAGCAATGTAGGAGTGTTTTCCTATATTTCCAACATTTGTTATTGTCTGTGTTTTTTATTATTGTAATTCTCCTAAGGTTTCATTGTGCCAGTTTCACAAGAGTGCCCCTTCCTTTCCTACCTCTCTAACAAATAGGTGTATCTCCTAGGGTGATGCCTTCATATACTTCTTGACCTTTTTTAGTTCATACAAATTAGAGGTGATGAGTTGCTTTCATTAATTACTCACTATTTAAAAAAGGATTTTCTTTGTACTAAAAAGGGAGTCCTCTGTTGCCTATATACTCACATTGGGTGAAAACTGATGATATTCTTTTTTTCTGTATTCAGATTCAGAAACCTGAGTTTATTAATTTTTATCTATAATGTTGAGGACTAATTCATATTAAATAATTATATGAAAGACTAAAGTGATAAATTCTCAATTTTGCCTAGTAATAGAGGATATAGCATCCCAAGACAAGAATATCCATATCTACATTCTTAGTGTGGGTAACTGGGAACTCAGGATAATAATTGAAAGGTTGCTTGGTAAGCACTGAATCAAAGAACTGGATGATCCTGAGGATGATTTTATTCAGGCTGTGGAAAACTGATGAATTATATGTGTCTCACAGTAAAGTCCCATTTCAGAGTTCTCTGGATGCTTTTCCTTGGGCAGGACTTGTTTAGGTATTGAATAACACTGATCTTTGACTCTCATTTTCCTGGGATCTAGATAGATCATTATCCTTTTCATTCACTTGGAAATGAAGAAAGCTTAATTTTCAGGGATACAGTTGCCCTGTAGTCACCTGTGAATTGGCTGTTTCCCATGGCTCTTGATGGAAATATTTATAGACCGGTTTCTCAGTGTATAGTGCTTCTGCAAATAGATACTTTAATCTCTTTTTCATTGATTTATTCTAATTTTGGTTTCTGAGGGTGAGCATTTCCTCAACTTATCCTCACAATCATAGAGCCCCTTATTGTGGCCTCCCATAGACCGACCAGAGCCTGAGTTTCATCATTGTACCCTTTTTAAGTCACATCCCTTTCTGCCTTTATAGTTTCAGACTGAAGAGTCCCAGATTTCTACATTTAAATTTTTATGTCTTGATTATTGGCACACCCCTGTCCCTCGGGGGAGCAGTAATGGGGTCAAGGCCTGTGACCTAATTGGGCCATGGAGTCTATGGATGAACTCTTCAGTAGGAAGAAGAGCAAACTTGAAAAGTTTTTGGTTTTATAAGAATGTCCTTCTTAGATTATCTCTCTTGGACCTTGTTTTCCTCTTTAGATTAGTTTATGCCATTCTTTTCTCCCACACAGCATGTATGATAGGCAGGCTTTGGATTGCCTTCTGTTGGGGAAGCTTCAGTAGTTCAAAATGGCACACAGGGGAAGACAGGTTTGGAATAGGTGACTTAGCTCAGGGCTGCTCGAGGCCTCAGGGAGAAATAACCTTTACTTGCCATTCACCTTTTAATTTCCTGGGGTTATCTAGCCCAGGGTATGAGACTAGAGGATGATAAAGGAAACCTATTTCCTTCTCTTCTAGACCTGAAGCTACAGGGGCAAAAAATATCTTAGGTCTGGTCTGTAGCCCAGCCCAACACCCCAAGTAGGAGGCCACATGAAAATTTTAGCGTAGGGGCCTACCTAGTATTCAAGTCTACACTTACCTACATTATCCTTTGTCTGGTAGAAACCTCTTAGAAACCCCTGGGACCTTTGGGTATCTGGTAGAGGGTTTATTTATTTATTTTTTTTTAAAGATTTTATTTATTTATTCATAGAGACAGAGAGAGAGAGAGGCAGGCAGAGGCACAGGCAGAGGGAGAAGCAGGCTCCATGTAGGGAGCCTGACATGGGACTCGATCCAGGGTCCCCAGGATCAAACCCCGGGCTACAGGCAGCGCTAAACTGCTGCGCCACCAGGGCTGCCCTGGTAGAGAGTTTAGAATCCCATCCCTGCAACCATTCCTTTTCATCTGCTTTCACTACTTTTTTGTCTTGGCTTTCTCTGTCTTGGCACTGCCTTCCTCAAGGGATATACAAGGAACTATGCTAATGGCCCATGGCCACAAACTGGTAAAAGGAGAGAAAGGCTGCTAAGAATCCAAAATAATTGTTGCAAAATTCATACATTTTACTTAAGGAAGAAACATTCATTCGGGTCTTTTATTTCTACATTTTTAGAGGTAATTCAAATATAAAACCCTAGAAGATGAGAAATTGAAAGGGAAGGAGGATATTGGGCAAGTGTGAAACTGTTCCCAAGAACTGGGAACAGGTACTGCATTGGGTACTGCTTTGGGGTTGAGGGGAGGTACTGCATTGGGGTTGAGGGGTGCTCTTTAGTGTGCACTAGAAACCTTCAATAGCCTCACTGAACATTATAATATAAAAACTGATATTTATGGCAGTGACCCTTTGACATAAAGAAAAGGTTAAAAGACTGAGGCTTCAAGAGTAACATTTTAAAAACATACAATCAAAAATAGTTATTATAGGGGATCCCTGGGTGGCTCAGTGGTTTAGCGCCTGCCTTCGGCCCAGGGCGTGATCCTGGAGACCCGGGATTGAGTCCCACATCAGCCTCCCGGCATGGAGCCTGCTTCTCCCTCTGCCTATGTCTTTGCCTCTCTCTCTTTCTCTCTGTGTCTCTCATGAATAAATAAATAAAATCTTAAAAAAAAATAGTTATTGTAAAAATTAAGAAAATGTTTTAGTGTTTATGAGGTTTTGATGAACTTCAGTCATCTGGCAGATTAAGTTGGTAGATGTGCTCTGTCCTTTATGTCAAGTAAATCAAGGCTGATCATGCTTTAGATTGTTTTAGATACCTCTTCTGTCGTTCTGTTGGATGGTTTTAGTGTTGATGATAAATGACTCCTTCCTTCAGTCTTGACTTTGAACTCACAACACTAAAAGGAAATGTTGGATTTTTTCCAAAGCTCTAGTATCTTCATTTGCCTGCGTTGATATTCACTGTCCATTTCTCTACTCATAGTGTTTTCCCTTCAAAGAGTGTCTGAGTGTAGAGCCATCTTGCATGTGTTGGTTTTGACAGAAATATTTTTAGTTCCTTTTAGCTGCTGACCTCGACCATTGAGAGCCATAGTTTTCTACTTCTTTGGGTATGTCTGAGTTTGAGGTTTCTCCTTCTTCTTTGATCCCATTAGGTGATATGTTTGCTTTCATTTTGTATGGGTTAGGGAGCAGCTTAAGGCTGCAGGGATGCTGAATGCTAATTATGACATATTTGCCTTTTTTGTGAGTCCAGAGTGTGTATTCAGGGGTGGGGTGTGGGATTCGATGTTATCATAGGGAAAGTGGTCATTTTGAAATCAAGTGGGATCTTACTGTGGCTGAAGGAAATAGTAACTGAAAAATTGTTTCCAAGTTTGGAGCCTGGGAGGGAAAAACCAACTATTTGTTTTTCCTGTCTTCTTCAGCTTTGGCGTGTCTGAAGCCAAGAGCCTTATGGCATGCCATTCATTTGCTCCCAGTTCATTTAATAGAAATTTGTTGCATCTAATTTTATTCTTCATCGGGTTCTTATTATAACCTCTAAAACCAGGTTTTTTAAGGTCCGAGAATTTCTGTTGATAGCCTCTCGAGCACTTTTTCACACCTTCATGCTCACTCTTTGTATAGACTTTTCTCCCTCAAGAATCATACATGTGGCATTGATGTCTGGATTCTGTGTGCTTCTTCTCTAGTGCTACCTTGCCCTGGCCAAAGGAGGCTTATCTGATGACCATGTCCTCATCCTACCAATTGGGCACTACCAGTCAGTGGTGGAGCTTTCAACAGAGGTGGTAGAAGAGGTGGAGAAGTACAAGGTGACACTGAGGCGGTTCTTTAAGAGTCGAGGAAAACGGTGTGTTCTATTTGAGAGAAATTATAAGAGTCATCACCTCCAGCTACAGGTAGGTGGTCTTTACCCAGGAACTTGGAAGGACCCTGTGGGGACCTAGATATTGACAAGTATTTAAATAATATCAATAATATTTAAATATATAATTCCAATCTAAAATTAAATATTTGAATTTTAAATATTTAAAGTACTCAATACCAATTTTCCCATTAATGTTTGAATAATGTTTACTCTAAAGGTTTAAGAGTCCCTGGTGATAAATCCAGAGATTGCACAGGGAAGTACATGGTCGGTATGAATGGGCTAGCACAGATAGTAAGGAATTGGGTACTTGAGGGTTTCAAGAAGGATTTGGGCCTTGATAGATGGAGGTGGAAGAGAGTGGGTATTTATGTGATGAGTGGGTATTATTTCACCAGCACGAGTGAAGTCTTAGAGATGAGAAATTGTCCCAGAGCCTTGATGGAGCTATCTGCTCAGAAATTTGGAGATTGTTTATGGATAATTGGTTTGTAGTTGTGGTGGTTTTCTTTCTGGCACATTTGTTAAATTTTCAAATGGGCCTGACTCTGCCACATATATTACATAGGAGCTGGCAAAGGCTTGATGACACAGATATCTCTCTCTAGCCTTTCCTACATTAGGCATTGGCTCTCACATGTGGCAAGCAATCTCATAAGTTTAAGTCCTTACAGACAGGCTAACAAACCTGGCTGGCCTGAGGAGAATCTTTGCTGAGGGGTATTTCTCCACCCCTGTGATGAATTTGCTGCTTCTCAGGGACCATGCAGGAGGCATGACCTCCTAAGGACCTGTACAAAGAAAGACTTTCTCCTATCTGCCCACCTCTCCCCCCACCCCTCAGGTCATTCCTGTGCCACTCAGCTGCTGCACTACAGATGACATTAAAGATGCCTTCGTTACCCAGGCAGAGCAGCAACAGATTGAGCTGTTGGAAATCCCAGAGCACTCTGACATCAAGCAGGTGAAATAGGAGGAGAAGGATGTTCAGGGAAAAGTAAAAATGGTTTCTGACATATTGAGCCTGAGGTACTAGCAAAGCATCCCAAAAATGTTAAATAGGCAGGTGGACCTTTTGGACCCAGAGCATGGAGTACTGATTAGACTGGAGATAGGGATGATACTACAGCAATGCCTCAGTGCATTCCTGGGAAGAGCAAAAAAATGAGAAATTTCCCAAGGCAGGAACTTTGAAGGATGGGTGCCACTGGGAGGATCTTTGTGCTATCTGGTAGTTTGGCTTTTTAACTGTATTCCATTAAGTGGCTTGGGATCTGTACTGCTCACATCCTTTTTCTTGTGCTTCTAGACTGAATTCTTTGCCAAATAAAAGCCTATAAGAGATGAACTAGGTTTTAGATTTTTAAAGCATTATGATATGTCCTCATACAACTCTACTTTAGATTGCACAGCCAGGAGCAGCATATTTTTATGTTGAACTTGACACGGGAGAGAAACTTTTCCATAGAATTAAGAAGAATTTTCCTTTGCAGTTTGGAAGGTTTGTATATTTTTCTTATTTTGTGTACTTTCACTAGGCCTAGTATGAACAGATTAATGGGCTGCATAGACCATTGACAATTGAATAAAAAGACAAGTAGGAAGCAGTCTTTGCCCCAAGGAACCTATGGTTTTAGGGCAAGTCGGATATTTGCATATGTGATAGTATGCAATGCAGAATGTGAAAAGTACCATAAAAAAGTTTTGAGGAAGAGTGGACTTTAGAAATTCAGAAAAGGGGGCACCTTGGTGGCTCAGTGGTTGAGTGTCTGCCTTTGGCTCAGGTCATGATTCTGGGGTCCTGGGATCAAATGCCGCATCAGGTTCTCCACAGAAGCCTGCTTCTCCCTCTGCCTGTGTTTCTGCTTCTTTCTCTGTGTCTCTCATGAATAAATAAATAAAAATCTTAAAAAAAAAAAATTCAGGAAAGGGATAGCTTATTTCTACTTTGTTGTAAAAGGCTTCAAGGAAAGGTTGACATTGAGCCAGAGAGAGATTTAGAGGGCAAATGTTAGGGTGTGGGCCTTCTAGGCCAAAGGAGTGAAGTGCTACCATTAATTGAGCATATGCTCTATGCCTGCCACTGTGCCAAAAGCTTTACATGCATGCTTCATTTAATCTTCCCAATTATGTAAGATATCTGTATTGTCATCTCAGTTTATCCTAGTGGAAAGTGAGGCTTCAGAGCTGTGCCCAGTAGAACTTGCCAGGATGGAAATGCTCTATAAATCTACACTGTCCTATACAGTAATCACTAGCCACATGTGGCTCCTGAGTACTTGACATGTGGTTAATGTGACGGAGGAACTAAATTTCTAATTTAATTAAATTAGGATTAAAATTTAAATAACTAGATCTGGCTAGTGGCTCCTATAAGTGTGTATAGCATGGCTCTAGGAGGGTTAGATAGCTTGTCCATGGCACACATGGTAGGTTCCAATCCAGATATGTTGAACTCTAAAATATGAGGTTTTGGGCAGCCCGGGTGGCTCAGCAGTTTAGCACCACCTTCAGCCCAGGGTCTGGTCCTGGAGGCCTGGGATCGAGTCCCACGTCAGGCTTCCTGTGTGGAGCCTGCTTCTCCCTTTGCCTGTGTCTCTGCCTCTCTCTCTCTCTCTCTCATGAATAAATAAAAATCTTTTTTAAAAGATTTTAAAAGGTTTTAAAATCCCTGGGTGGCGCAGCGGTTTGGCGCCTGCCTTTGGCCCAGGGCGCGATCCTGGAGACCCAGGATCGAATCCCACATCGGGCTCCCGGTGCATGGAGCCTGCTTCTCCCTCTGCCTGTGTCTCTGCCTCTCTCTCTCTCTGTAACTATCATAAATAAATAAAAATTAAAAAAAATATTAAAAAAAAATGAGGTTTTAATCTCATTATTGAATAGTGTCCTATGGCCTAGATGAGGCTTCATTTATGCTCCTCATATTAGACAGAACATGATTGTAAAATTGTATAGGGAGTGTTTTTAACTAGGCAGACTGAAAATAGGAAGTTGCTGGCAAGAAATAGAGTATGGAGGGAGGGCAGTAGAAGATGTATGAAACAGATTATCCAACGCTGGTGTCTGATTTGCAGTTGTTTTTTCCCCTGGTTAGAACTGAGCTTTGAGTCAACTTTGAACCCTTCTTGGACTTACTTGGGAAACCTCCAAGAGATTGCTACTATTGGATAAGTTCCGGAAATATGGTTGTTCACTTTTTCAAAAAGATAATTGATAAGTGAGAATAGATATGATTAGGGACTTTATTTTTTTATTTTTTTTTTGATTGATTAGGGACTTTAAACATCTGACATTATTTTTTGTTGTTGCCGTAGCAACAGATGCAGATGCAGACATTGATGACGTATGCACATAATTGCAGATACACACAGGCACATAAGCCCACAAGACAGATTTTCTGAATGATTTTGTGGTCATGATAGTCTGTTATATTTTCAACATTGACTGTTTTTCAAAATACTAATAGTTACATAGCATTTTATAATTAACAAAATACTTGAAAAGATATTTTTCCCCACTGTACAAGAAAGGTGGTTCTGTCTTCATTTTATAAATGAAGAAGTAGGCTTACAAGGCTTGCCTAAGGAGCTAGAACTTGAGCTCAGATCCTATGACTTAGAAAACTCATGTGATTCGTTTTTAATTCTTCTACTTATTATAGCTCAAAGTGGAAAATGAACCATAAAGATGCACAAAATAGAATTCTTTTTTTTTTTTTTTAAGATTTTATTTATGTTATCTCTACACTCAGTGTGTGGTTTAAACTCACAACCCCAAGATTAAGAGTCGCATGCTCTACTCTATGAACCAGCCAGGTGTCCAAAGTAGAATTACTTCTAATGTATCAAAATGAGTATAAAAATAAGTAAAAATGTAAAACAGTGACAATTAGAAGGTAGCCTGTATGTGAGTGTGTGTCAGTAGGTATTTTTTAGTTCTGGGAGCCAAGATAAATTATTTTGTTAACATTTTCCTGTGCTGTTGTGCCTATGTAGGCCTGAGTCCTCTATGAGAGGCAGAAAGTTAGTGGTGTATGATACTAGGCCTGATCTGTACCAGGCCCTCAGCAAATTCATGATCTAATTGGGATGACAAAACCAGACTTTAAGACAAGATGTATTCACTGGTTTGGTGCTTGGATTGTGTTATCTCCATATCTCACAAAACCCTTATTGCATTTTATAGGTGAGGAAATCAAGACTCAGCAATGAAGTAGTATTGAAGTCAGAGACAGCAGTAGTTAAACTAGGAATGGAATTGAGCCTCTGACCTTTCTTTTTTTTAAAGACTTTTCATTTTGGAGGTAGAGAGCGCAGGCAGGGGGAGAGGAAGAGGAAGAGGAAGAGAAAAGCAGACTCCCCGTTGAGCCCTGAGCACACAGCCCCATGTCATGTCCCTGAGATCATGACCTGAGCCAAAACCAAGAGTTGGACACTTAACCAACTGAGCCACCAGGCGCCCCAAGCCTGTGATCTTTCTAATACTAGGGCCCACCGTCTCTTTAGTGTGTCAGTATTGCTTCTCTATGTACCAGTAATGTTGTTCCAGCTTGTTCAAGAGAGAAATAACTGGGTGTGAAGGTTTAGGAAAGAGGTAGGACCTCAGCCAGTCACTTAACACGAATGTGATTTTGATAGAATGGCAGAGATGGTACTCTGGGCAAGAGAAAATGATATGAACAGTCAGAGGAATTTGCATACCTTCTTTGGGTGATGCTGAGGAGAGCTCTATAGCTGGAGAAGAATAGAGAGAGGAGAGGGCTTCAGACTGATACTGTCCATTTTTACTTTTTTCCCGCAGGGAGGTACTGGCCAGTGAAGCCATCCTTAATATTCCTGACAAGTCTGACTGGAGGCAATGTCAGCTCAGCAAGGAAGAGGAAGAGATGCTGGCTCGCCGCTTCCGGAAAGACTTTGAGCCCTTTGACTTCACTCTGGATGACTAAGTAAAGGGAAAGGCACTTTATGAACTTGACAGGAAGTATTAGTAGCTTGTTTTTTTTAAGAAACTACAGTCTCCCATGGGGACTGTTACTCTGCCTCTTTTTTGTGCATTCCTATGGAACCTGCCTGCAGCAAGAGGCTTGAAATTATTTTTTGGAAAATAATTGTAGGATGAAAATCCTGTTAAAATTAGCATGTCTGTCATCCAGCTCCAAGTACAGCTTATGTTAATCAAAATTTTCAGAAACATTAAACTCTCAAATAAAATCCAAATGCTTTTCCATGATTGGGAAGTATCTTATGTACATGTTACTTATACCATTAAATGAAGCAGTGCGTGTGTGTGTGTGTGTGTGTGTGTGTGTGTGTAATAGGGTCCAGGGCTTTAGGCCTAGCTGTTATTCTAGGATCTCACAGCTGGCTTCTTCCTGAACAATCTAGGGTAAAGAAGAGACCTAAAGCCTTCACCATTTTTCTCTTACAGCACTCATCTGATTCATATAAAAGAGCTCTTACAGCCCTTTAGCAAATACTTAATCCTATGTGCCAGGCATTTTTCTGGACTCCAGGAGTATGGCCATGTCCCAACATGGTCCCTGTTATCCCAGATTTTATAGTCTAATTGGAAAGAGAAGGGGCAGATTTTAAAAGAAATCTTAAACTTTAAAAGAAAGTTCAGTTCTGCTCTGGATATGTTGAGTTGTAGTATGCTGTTGGGTAGTTCTAAACTCATGGACACCTGGGTTGGTAATAGCGCTTTGGGGATCAAGGTATAGACCATAGCTGAAATTATGAGAATGGATGAAAATAAGATAGGATGAATATAGTCCTAAACTGCAGATGAATATCTAAGAAGCATCAATCTTTAAGGAGTCCTTGGAAATAGAGTGGTCCACAAGTACATGAAAAAGAGAGGGAAAGATCACAGAATGCTATATCTTGGAAGCCAAGAGAAAAATAATTGTTCCTTTATATTGGGCATTTATGGCCCAAACAGTTTCACTTAATCCTTACAGAACCTCTGAGGTAAGCATTATTGCTTCCATTTTATATGTGAAAAAACAGACTCTCAAACTTGAAGATTGTGAAACCTAAGGTTGACTGTTCCAGGATTTAAAAACAAGCTATGCAGCATCCCTGAGAATGGGGATGTGAAGAGTCAACTATGGCAAACAACCTGGTTCCTGCAACTATGACCACTTCAGGGTCAGCGCACTCATCAGTATCCCTCCCTAGCTCTTCCAAGTGAGCGTTACAAGAATATGGCTCCAACTGTGGAGATCAAACATACTCTAGTGCTAGCTATGCAGTACACCTAGCAGACAAAGGGCTTTATATGTTAGGGGCAATTGGTACCACAATCATCTGTGCAGTCTGCCCAACTCTAGCAGATGTGTTTGGGAAGTACCATTTGCCATCACCTCCAAGTCTGATACTCCAGCTCCATAGCAACCAAGCACATGTAGGAATCCATCATCTGCTACCACACATTACTGAGGCCTAACACGGCTTGTACATGCCATGCTCAACATTTTGGTTGTACCATTCAGGGATTCTGAATCAATAGATGCATGTTCTCTGCCAGAAGCCAATTCAATGCTTTCAAAGCAGCCAGCAACGCTGCTGTGATGCACATGCTGTATTCATCTTTAGGCTTCTCAACATGTTAATCTGTGGGTCACAAAGTGTTGGTTGGAATTTAAGTACTGAGATCACAGGTGGGACTGTGCAAACGATGGCCCAAGTGCACATGTCAAGGGGTGTTCAAATGACTACTTTATGGAAGCAGTAACTGATATATTTCTTCAGAGAACTGGATGCCATAGTAATTTTTATACCCAGTTCTGGATATACTGACTGGATCCCCAAGTTCTGTGAGGCTGAGGCATATGACCAACTTAAAGTGAAAATGGGAGGTTGGTTCTTCCATGCTAAGGCTATCTGCCAATGGCAAATGCTTCTAGTTGCACCAACAGCATTCCTGAAGCTTGCCTCTGCAGCGCTGCATCACGAATCAGACACAGTTCCCTCAGTGAGGAACCGCTGCACTGGCAAACCCATTAATGGAAGACCGACCACTGGACTGCAACCTCCATGAGGCACTTCGGGGAAAATTCCCCAAATCAGGAGGAACATTCTTTACTCCACAACAGTGTCACATCCTTGAGTCCTTTGTGATTACAGGCGAGATCCTGGTACAGGTGTACAGGAAGTCAAGCAAAAGATCTGAGCCTGATTTTATGGAAGATGATTAATCATTAAAAAAAAACTATAAAGTGTAATGCATCGGTAGACGTGTTAGCGCAGGATTCTTTATAGTTTTTCGGATTCCGCAATATTTGAATCACTGGTGGCTTCTGCCAGTGCCACTTCAGCGAGCGGCGGAGTTGGAGGATAGATGGTAGAGGTCTGAAGAAAAGGTGAAATGCAGACAGGGTGGAGACGATGTGGAGTTTAGAACATGGCTTGAATGGAGAGCTTATAGTTTGGAAGCCTGGGAAATCCTATGTGGGTTCTCTCAGCCAGGAGAATGCCCAGGAGACTTAGCGGACTGGAAGCGAGCTGCCCTCACCCCGACCCTTTCTCTGGCCAGGTTCCTGTGTGCCCCCGGGAGCAGCTAGGGAAGGGCTTTTCCTGTGGCGGTTACCGGAAGTGACGCACACATCTCGCGAGAAGAAAGACGCGCGAGTCTCGGCGGCCCGGAACCGGCCTGGGAAGAGTGGCTGAACTTCAGGCCGCCAGCCCTCCCGCCCCATGGAGCGGCCCCCGGGGCTGCGGCCGGGCGCGGGCGGGCCTTGGGAGATGCGGGAGCGGCTGGGCACTGGCGGCTTTGGGAACGTCTGTCTGTACCAGCATCGGGTGAGGTGGGGCGAGAGAGGGAGCGGCGGTGGGTGTTTGTCAGAGCGTTTGTGGAACACAGCGACTGTCAGTACGTGAGACCTTGTCGGTGAGACTTTGGGCAGCACCGTGGGCCGGTGAGCCTGTGTGAGTGAGTGTGTGTTACTGTGCTTGTCGGTCTGGTGACTGAGTCCGAAGCTGTATCTGAGGTCCTGGGTCAGTGTGTGAAATAGAGCTCTTGTGGGGGAACTTTTGGTACGAACGTCAAGAAGTGACAAACTGTTTACCGAGTGTGACACTGCGATTGTGTCTCCGAGTGTAGAGGGTGTCGGGATGTGGGAGGCAGAGCCACATTAGAGTGTGTATTGTGAGCATGAATGGGTGAGAAAACGGGACTGAAGAAGGGGGTTGTCTGTTGGAATGTGTGTTCAAGTGTGTGCTTGGAGGCTGTGTGATATTTGTAGGGGCTGGAAGAGACAAGGAAGGTTTCGGAAGCATCCAGTAGGCTTCAGATCTTGGAATGCGTTCTGAGTAGGGAACAGTGTGAGGATCAGCTTGGTGAAATGATCATGGCTTCCTAAGGGAAGGAAGTAGATTGGGCGTGAGGTGGAAGACAGCTAACATCGGAGTCAGGAATTTTGCTTCAATTTAATTGAAAATGTTTAAGCATTTAGCAGCAGTTAATAATCATGTTTGAGCCATGCATCTTTCAGTATACCAATAAAAGCTATGAAACCTTTCCCCAGCAAAATGCACAGTTGCACATCCCCACCACCTTAGGTGCTGCCATTTGAGGGGGCTCATGCTCTCCTGAAGGATGTTCACAAACCTTTTAGAGGTATTAACCCTTGACTGATAATCTTTGCAGTGTTGCCTTTGTTTTTGTCATCTGTATTTTGTGTAAGATAGTTATATACATCATAGGTCTGTTTGAAAGTTAAAGAAGTTAATATGGGTAAAGCTAAGTACAATACCTGGCCTAAGTTAAGCCCTCAAGTGTTAGTTCCTGCTGCTGTTGTGTTGTTGCTATTGTCATCTTCTTTACCATTATTTTATTTTCTTCTTTACCATTATTAATTAAACTTAAAAAAGGATACGTCAAGATAAAAGTGGCGCCCTTGGAGGACTGTTTTGTAAAAGATAAATCTGAGTGAAAAACACGGGACAAGATGAACAATTACAATATTATTCAAATGCATGCAATTGGCTTGTAAAGGGAATAAATGAATTCAAGATTTGCTTGAATCTTAAGGAATAGGGGTATGGGTAGAGAGCCCATAATATAGGATGGGAGGTAGGGGCATGGGAGTATACCTGGGAAAAATAGGTATGTTTGTGTGGCAGTCACAATGACAAATGTCAGTGATGGAGCTGAAGAAATGTTGTGAAGCAGCTTTCTAGATAGAGCATGGGAGGACATCTTGAAGAGAGGGAGAATGGGAGGTGAAGGACTAAAGCATTAAGTACTCTGACAGCTAAACAAGTAGTAAATTTAATAATTCTCACCATCAGAGAGTACATAAGGCACTTAAAGAGAAAAGAAGGAGCCAAGTACTTCCAGTGAAATGTTGCCTTTGGTGTTGTTATCTAAGCCTGTTCATTAGCCTGGTCATAAAAAAATATATGCTTGGTAGCTTGCTTTGTGACTGCTTTTCTTGGTCACTGGTTGGAAATAGATCAACACATCATTTTTTAAAAAAATTGTGATAAGGTATATATAATGTGAAATTTACAATCTTAACCATTTTTAAGTGTACAGTTCAGTGGCATTAAGTACATTGACATTGGTATGCAACCATTACTACCATCTATTTCTAGAACTTTTTCACTTTACCAGTCTGAAACTGTATTCATTAAACAATAACTCCCCATTTCCTCCTCCCCCTGCCCCCTGGCAACCACCTTTCTACTTTCTGTCTCCATGGAATTAATTACTTATTAAATGGAAGAGATTTGGGTTCCTCTAGAATCCTAGAAATCTCTCAGGAACTTTCCAGGTATCTAGACTGGTTCTTTCCTCAAATTGGAACATTTGACAACGGGGCTTGTAGTGGAAAGAGAAGAAATACTCTGTTCTAAGACTTGGAAATAGCTTCATTACTTTTCCAAGCCTGACTTTGGATTTGCCCTTAACAGTTTTCAAGATCTTTGTGTTTTGGTGGAAGCCACGTCCCCAGTATTTTATCTATATCTCTTAAATCACAATGAGGAAGAGAAAAGGATGTGAGATGGTTTATTTATCAGATTATTATGCTGGGATGGGTGCTGATGGTATCCCAGTCAACAAAAATCGTATTTTCTGCCCTCAAGGAGATTTCAAGTCTAGTGGGAGAGGTAGACACAAAAACACTTTAAGTACAGCGTGGTAACCTATATAACAGATATATTTATAAATTTTTTTTTAATTTTTATTTATTTATGATAGTCTCACAGAGAGAGAGAGAGAGAGAGAGAGAGAGAGAGAGAGAGGCAGAGACACAGGCAGAGGGAGAAGCAGGCTCCATGCACCGGGAGCCCGATGTGGGATTCGATCCCGGGTCTCCAGGATCGCGCCCTGGGCCAAAGGCAGGCGCGAAACCGCTGCTATGATAGAGTGGCAAAAATAACCAAAGAATTCTTCCTAGGGAATAATGTAGCACTTCTCAAAGTGTGTTTGGGAAAATTAGTCCTGTGAAATGCTTTGAAAAAAGGATACTGTAGTCAAATACATTGGGTAAATTCTGTATGTAATATTGTTTCACTTGGAGAGTGATATTAGCATATTAAAAGTGATATTAGCATATTAAAAGCTCTGAGAAGTTCTTTAGTAAAGAAACTAATTTAACTTTGTATTTTCCAGTTTTTTTATTTTGGTAAAATAGATAGTATTTACCATTTTTAAGTGTACGGTTCTGTGGTTATTAAGTACATTCACATTGTTGACAACAATCACCACCATCTGTCTCTGGAATATTCCCATTTTTTAGAGCTTATTGTTTGTGGTTGTACCACATTGTCTCCATGGTGGTAAAAGCTTACATGGGACCTAACTACAGCCAGGTACCTGCTCAAAACGGAAGAAAGGTTGAAGGGAGTTAGGACTATATTTAAGCTAGATTGTAGTGTGTTCTAATTCCTTTCTTCTTTCTTTGTATATGGACTGTCTTATTATCTCTTTTTCCCCTTCATCATCCTTCTGTTCTCATTTAGAATTTCCTACACAAATTAATGTCTTGCTTCTTCATCTATATACTATATTGTTTTTTCTTCCTCTTTGGGCCTAACTGCTCTTCCTGGGCTGCATTATTACTGTTGCCAGAATGTGATGAGTCTGGCTATTTCTGTAATGTGCATCAGGTTGGATTTAATTTCGGTCAGAATTGGCTAAATTACCAGAGCTATTAAGTTCATTTTATAGATATGGAAATAGAAATATGGCCATTGTTAGGATTTTTTAAATGTCATTTGAAACGTAAAGATTAGGAACACATTTTGGAGTTTTTTGTTGTTGTGGGTTTGGTTATATTGAAGCTATTTCTTGCTAGTGAGGCCAGGTAGCCCTGAATTATCATCTTCATTCTAGTTACACTGAAGGCTGGGGTCCTTGTTAGCTGTCTTCATTAAGCTTAAAAAGGGGTTTGTTGGGGAGACTGGTCTTTGTATTTTTCTAGCTCTGTGTGGGAGACAGTTTTCTGAAGAGACCTGTAATGGGATCAGGCTCAGTTACTTTCTGCTTGTGTGCTTTGATATGTTTGAACTTTGATTGATTGTTTCTTCTCAAGCCAACCTGGAACCTGAGAGTCTCACTTTTCATAACTTACAGCTTTTCTTAGTATTTCTAAACAAAAATTGTTAGTTACCTATGAACCAGGGTGACAGTGATTTAGTGATTTCTTTAAATCACTAAAAAAAGTAAAAGGGATTTGGTTCATTCTATAAAGAAGTGTTCATTTAAGTATTACTAAAAATCCTCAGCTCTAAATATATTAATACAAGAGGTCTTTTATTTTATTTCCTCTGAGAGAAAAAAATGTGTCTGTCTGATCTTGGGCATTTGACTGTCAAGATTTTTTCCCTCTCTTTCTTTTTTCTTTTTTGTTATTGCTTTTTATTTTAATTCCGGTAAACATACAGTGTTATATTAGCTTCAGGTGTACAATATAGTGATTCAAAAATTTTGTATATTACTCAGTACTCATTATTATAAGTGTACACTTTAATACCCATCATCTATTTCACCCATCTCCCCACCTACCTCCCTTTCTGGTAACCATTGGTTTGTTCACTGTAGTTAAGAGTCTGTTTCTTGCTTTGTCTGTCTGTCTGTCTCTTTCTTTGCTTGTTTGTTTTGTTTTTTAAATTCCACATACGAGTGAGATCTTGGTATTTGTTTTTCTCTGGCTGACTTATTTAGCATTATACTCTAGCTCCATCTGTGTTGTAGCAAACGGCAAGGTTTCATTCCTTTTTATGGCTGAATAACATTCCATTTTATACTACATCTTTATCCATTCATCTATTGATGGACACTTGGGGTTGCTTCCATAATTTTGCTATTGTAAATAATGCTGCAGTAAACGTAGAGATGTCTGTGTCCCTTTGAATTAGTGTTTTTGTAGTTTTGGGGTAAATACCCAGTAGTGTGATTACTTCACCATAGGGTAGTTCTGTTTTTTAACTTTTCACAGTACCTCTATACTGTTTCCCACAGTGGCTGCACCAGTTTGCATTCCTACCAACAGTGCACAAGGTTTTTTCTCCACATCCTCATCAAACTTGTTGTTTATTGCGTTTATTTTAGCCATTCTGACGAGTGTGAGATGATATTTCATTGTAGTTTTGATTTGCATTTCCCTGATGATGAATGATGTTGAGCAACTTTTCATGTTATCTGTTGGCCATCTATGTATCTTCTTTGGAAACTGTCTATTCATGTCTTCTTTCCATTTTTTAGTTGGATTACTTGTTTTTTGGATTTTGAATTATATCAGTTTTTACACTAACCTTTTACCAGATACGTCATTTCCAAATATCTTCTTCCATTCAGTGGTTGCCTTTTAGTTTGCTGATTGTTTCCTTTTGCTGTGCAGAAGCTTTTTTTTTTAAAAGATTTTATTTATTTATTCCATGAGAGACACAGAGAAAGAGATGCAGAGACATAGGCAAAAGGAGAAGCCGGCTCCCTGCAGGGAGCCCAGTGCGGGACTAGATTCCAGGACCCCAGGATCACGCCCTGAGCCAAAGGCAGACTCTCAACCACTGAGCCACCCCGCTGCCCCTGTGCAGAAGCTTTTAATTTTGATGTAGTCCCAATGGTGTATTTCTGCTTTTATTTCCCTTTCCTCAGAAGACATATCTAGAAAAATGTTGCTATGGCTAATATCAGAGAAATTACTGCCTGTGTTCTTTTCTGGATTTTTATGGTTTCAGATCTCATATTGATGTCTGTATCTATCTATCTATCTATCTATCTATCTATCTATCTATCTATCTATCAATCATCATGCATGAGCAGGGGAAGGGGGTGGATGGGAAGGTCAGAGGAAGAGAGAGAATTTTAAGCAGGCTTCATGCCCAACATGGAGCCCAAAAAAGAGCTTGATCTCACAACCCTTGAGATCATGACCTGAGGCAAAATCAAAGAATCAGATGCTCAGTTGACTGGTGGGCGCTGACCTCCCTGTATTTAACCCTTTTGAGTTAATTTTTGTGTATAGTGTAGGAAAGTGATCCAGTTTTATTCTTTGCATGTAGCTGTCCAGGTTTCCCAACATCATTTGTTGAAGAGACTATCTTGTTTCCCATTGCATATCTTGCCTCCTTTGTCATAGATTAGTTGAACATATAATTGTGTTGTTTTTTTTTTTCTGGGCTCTCTCTTCTGTTCTATTGATCTATTTGTCTACTTTTGTGCCACCATACTGTTCTGATTACTACAGCTTTGATATAACTTGAAGTCTGGAATTGTGATATCTCCAGTTTTATTTTTCTTTTTCAAGATTGCTTCAGATATTCAAGGTCTTTTTTTGTGGAATCTTTAGGATTTTCTACGTATAGTATCATGTCATCTATAAATATTGAAAAGTTTAACTTCTTCTTACTAATTTGGATTTCCTTTTATTTCTTTTTGTGGTTTGATTGCTGTGGCTAGGGCTTCCAGTACTATGTTGAATAAAAGTGAGAGTGGACATCTTTGTCTTATTCCTGATCTTGGGGTAAAACCTCTCAAGTTTTTCCCCATTGAGTATGATATTTGCTGTGGATTTTTCGTATTATGGAAGCTGGGGTGAGATCACTTTTTGAAGCATTACTTTAATAGTCTTAATGATTTACCCAGCAAAAGCACGTCTCAGGAGAGTGGTGGATACATTTGTTTAGTTAGTAAAGTTAAGAGTTTTGCTTCCTCAGGTTGACATTTCTTTTATAGCAAGTAAATCTGCACAAGAACCTCATTAAATATATTTTTCTCTGTTTTTTCTATTTTGGCAGGAACTTGATGTTAAAATAGCAATTAAATCATGTCGCCTAGAACTAAGTACCAAAAACAGAGAACGGTGGTGTCATGAAATCCAGATCATGAAGAAGTAAGTGTATTTGATGACTTATATTTCCCCAGTTCTGCAGCCCAGGCAGATGTCATCATAAGAAAGGAGGGAGGAATCTGTTCTTCTCAGGATATTTTTGGGGAACATGTTTTTTTCTTTCTTATCAAATATATATATGTTCTATTTTAAATAATAACATCACATTATGATTAGGTTTAATTTTAAAAGTCAGTTAAGGGGACATCTGGGTGGCTCAGCAGTTGAGCATCTGCCTTTGGGCTCAGGGCATGATCCCAGAGTTCTGGGATCAAGTCCCACATGGGGCTCCCTGCGGGAAGCCTGCTTCTCACTCTACCTATGTCTCTGCCTGTCTCTGTGTGTTTCTTGTGAATCAATAAATAAAATCTTTAAAAAAAAAAAAAACAGCTAAGGGGGCACTTGGGTGGCTCAGTCAGTTAAGCAGCTGCCTTCAGCTTAGGTCATGATCTCAGGGTCCTGGGATTGAGCCCTGCATCAAGCTCCCTGCTCAGTGTGGAGTCTGCTTCTCCCTCTGGACCTCCCCCCAACTCATGCTCACTCTTTCTCTCAAATAAATAAACTCTTTTTTTAAAAAAAGCCGGCTAGATATTCTCAAACTCAGCTCTCTGTGGACAGAATCTTTTTCTTATGGATATTGGGCAATGTTCATCAGTTATACTTTCTTTTTTTTTTTTTTTAAAGATTTTATTTATTTATTCATGAGACACACACACACACACACACACACACACACAGAGGCAGAGGCAGAGGCAGAGGCAGAGGCAGAGGCAGAGGGAGAAGTAGGCTCCATGCAGGCAGTCTGATGTGGGACTCGATCCCTGGACTCCAGGATCACAACCTTGGGCTGAAGGCAGCGCTAAACCGCCTGAGCCACCCAGACTGCCCTCCATTATACTTTCTAGTTAAATATAACCACTATTCTCATTTCTTTACTCCTACCTACTTTTGTTTGAATAGTGTATGTTGTTGCTTCATACAAAATTACCCCAAAACTTAGTGGCTTAAAACAACTACCATTTAGGGGCACCTGGCTGGCTCATTCAGAACAGCATGTGACTCTTGATCTTGGAGTTGTGAATTCAAGCCCCATGTTAGGTGTAAAGATAACTTAAATAAATTTAAAAACACAACAACAAACATTTAGTATCTCACAATTTCTGTGGCTTAGGAATTTGGGAGTGACCTAGCTTAGTGATTCTGATGCAGGAGATCTGTCTTGAATACCCCAAAATGTTGAGTGGAGCTGCAGTCATCCAAAGACTTGAATGGGGCTGGAGTATCTATTTCCAAGCTCATTTATATGGCTGTTGGCTAGAGGTATCAGTTGCTAATCATATGGCCTGTGTGTAGGGAAGCTTGGATATTTTCATGACGTGGCAGCTAGCTTTCCCCAAAGTGAATGATCTGAGAGAGAGAGAGCAAAGTGAAAATAGAGTCATACAACTGCTAGCTAATAGAGTCTGGATTTGAAATAAGTACTTTCTGACTCTAGGGTCTTTTTCAATTCACTATTAAAGTACTCAAACTTGGCTATGTGGACAGAATCACCAGGAAGCCTTGCTAACTGTATAAATACTCAGGCCCTACACATGGAGAGTCTGTTTCCTTAGGTCCCTTAGGACTGGGTAATCTATTCCAGTTTTGAGATCCATTGCATTGATGATGATGATGGTGATGGTGATAGTGATGATGATGATGATAGTGCTGGGATGATGTATCATTAAGTTAAAAAAAAGATGTTAGAAAATGTAGTTAGTATGTAGTTAGATATAACATTTATTTAAAAATGTGTTTAAGTACAGATAAAGGCTAGAAGGAAATACGCCCAAATTTTAATACATTATCTCTGGGTGACATTGTAAGTGATTGTGGGAGAACCAGTATGATATAGACTTTGGAGCCACACTGTCAGATTTGAATCCTTACTTGACCACCTCCTTGCTGTGAGTCCTATATTACTTAACCAATTTGTGCTTCAGTTTTCTGAGTGTGTTGAGACTATTATGAATTTACCTATAGTAGGATTATTGTGACTAGTAAATGAGTTAAAGTATGTAAAGTAGGTACTGCTTGGCACATAGAAACGTAATAGTAGTGATAGTGATAGTGTTTTTATCTATATTTATCTATATTTTTATCTATTTATTTATTTTTAAAGATTTCTTTATTTTAGAGGGAGTGGGCAGAGGCTAGAGAGAGAATCCCAAGCAGATTCCCCGCTAAGCCCTGATGCGGACTTGATCCTCTAACCCCAAGATCATAACCTGAGCCAAAACCAAGAAAGCAGACGCTTAACTGACCAAGCCACTCAGGTGCCCTTATCTATAATTTTATTTTTGAAAATTATTAATTCTTAATTATAAATGAGAATGAGAAATTAGAATATTATAAATAATGCCAGCCGTTCTCCGCAACTCTGCCCCCCAATTAACTACCATTTCAAACCCAGGATCTTTTCATTAGAAAAAAATGTTTGATTATGATGTTCCCTTCTTTTAGGTTGAACCACGCCAATGTTGTAAAGGCCTGTGATGTACCTGAGGAATTGAATTTTTTAATTAATGATTGTACCTCTTCTAGCAAATGGAATACTGTTCTGGAGGAGATCTCCGGAAGGTAGTGTGGATGCGTTGAGATGATGAGATAGTAAATCATGAACCTTAGCAATGCTTGAATCATATTTAATATGATGATCTAGAATAAAATTCAGTAAACTGTGGCCTGTAACCTGTTCTTACGACTGTTTTTTTACTACAACATCAGAGTTGAGTAATTATGACAGAGACTTGTGTCCTGCAAAGCCTAAAGTATTTACTGTATGGCCCTTTACTGGGAACATTTGCTACCCCTGATTTAGAATATGCATTTTTTGGTAGGTGATAGTGTTTGCAGGATGGGAGTGGATTGATGGTGTTAGACCAAAATATCCATGTCTAAGATGTTGATAAAGAAGTTGTGTTTTTTAAAAAAAACAATTTTTTTTTTCTAGCACAAATCTTTCTCATGTCATTTTAAATCTGCTGTAGGGCTGTTTTTAAATTTGTGAGGTTTTCAACCTTTTTCACTTTCACATACTTTCCCCTTTTATCTCTACCTGTGTAAGTCTTGTCATGAAATTAATTTATTCTCAGTATGGTTTTGGTGATTTTTCCCTTCTTACATTTTCTTAATTGTGACTTATTTCTTATTTGAATATTCTCTTAGTGTATATAGTGATTAATGTGTTGCTACTGCTGCCCAGCAGTATTAGCAGTATACATTTTTAGATTTCTTTGTTTTTTTTTTTCTTCAGCTACTCAATAAACCAGAAAATTGCTGTGGACTTAAAGAAAGCCAGATACTTTCTTTACTGAGTGATATAGGTATGTAATCAGTTTGAAAATACCATCATAATTTAGTGCCCCTTTGGTTTATAAAAGGATCTATATACTACTTGGGAATTAAGAATTTTTGATGTACTATACAAAGCATACACTTTTACCATCTATAAGAAATTATCAGAAAAATTTAACTCTTGTTGATGCTAAAACTAGGATATTTTATTTTTTTGTTTTTCGCCAGGAGACCATTTTTTGACTAATGGATGCTCTAAGTGCTAAGAAAGAATGGTGTGAAATGACCTTATTCAATTTTGCTCCCCCTTCTTCTCTGCCTAGCATAGTAATTTTATTTACCAGTGACGTTGCATCTTTTGGTTATAGGTTCTCAAGTCAACTTGTAGGATAAAATTCCTTTTTAATAAGAATTAATCTGGGACACCTGGGTGGCTCAGTAGTTAAATGTCTACCCTTGGTTCAGGTTGTGATCCCAGGGTCCTGGGATCAAGTCCTTCATCGGGCTCTCTATAGGGAGCCTGCTTCTCCCTCTGCTTATGTCTCTGCCTCTCTCCATGTGTCTCTCATGAATAAATAAATAAAATCTTTTAAGAAAAAAAAAATTACTCCTGAAAAATCCTTAATTAGGCCCTTGGAAGTTCAGAAGCCAAGAATATGTTTCCCTATATATTTTTTCTTTTTTTTTTTTTTTAAAGATTTTATTTATTTATTCGTGAGAGACACAGAGAGAGAGAAGCAGAGACACAGGCAGAGGGAGAAGCAAGCTCCATGCAGACAGCCTGATGTGGGGCTTGATCCCAGGACCCCAGGATCACACCCTGAGCTAAATAAAGGCAGACACTAACCACTAGCCACCCAGGCCTTCCTCCCTATATATTTTTATTTTGTTTCTTTTTCTAGGTCATGGAGGTCAAGTCTAATTGAAGAGGATGATTTAGGTGGGAGGGAAAACTAGGGGGACTTATGTAATTCTACAGTATTTGTTTAATATTAACTGGATTTTCTGTGGAGAGACTATTAACTGGTACAATACCATTAATCATATAATTATGATGGTCTGTGTAAATAGGAGCATCAGAGGGGTGCCTGGCTGGCTCAGTTGGAGGAGCATGCAACGCTTGGTTTTGGGGTTGTGAATTCAAGCCCTACATTGGGTGTAGAGATTACTTAAATAAAAAAAGAGTTTGAACATCAGAGAAGATCTGTACAAAATGTGAGATGAATTTATTTTTAATTCAGTGTTTCTGTTACCTCAAAATACATTTTAAACTTTATTCAGGGTCTGGGATCCGATATTTGCATGAAAACAAAATAATACATCGTGATCTAAAACCTGAAAACATAGTTCTTCAGGATGTTGGTGGAAAGGTAGGTAAAACCTGAAGAACTGTTACATGCCAATTGAATATAGATTCCCTGGTATAATTAGTCTTTGAAATCTGGTGCCTTTCCATAGCATTTTATACTTTTTCTTCCCCAGCCTTCATTTCACTGAACTGTGGTTTTGTGTTTAGATGTTTGTCTCCTCTTCTAACACAGTGTTTCCATTAGAGAAGGAACTGTCCCTATCTTGGGCACTTCTGGTTTTGAATACAGTATCTAGTAGAGATAATAGACAATGAATAAAAATAATTTGTTAATCCCTTACAAAGCACATCCAACACACACACACACACACACACACACTGGATTTGGTTAAGTATATTTACTTAACTGTTTCTTATTTAAGAAAGAACAACCTCATTCTCTTCCCTCAAATTCTAAGTGCTATATATAAGTAAAATTCAAAACCTTGGTTTCTCAGATTCTTAAATGAGTCATCTTGAGAAGAACCAGAAATTATGCATTGACTCCTGGAATACTTGTATTTATCAGAATAATTTGAGCAGTTTTCTTGTGACTAGCACCCAAGTTCCATTCCAATAAAGATGTAAAGCCAAGAGTCTGAACCTTGAATTGGATTGTGTGGTCTTTAGTTAGTGATGATGGTGGTCAGTTGAGGTGATAAAACTGATGGTGCTTCTTAAGAGCCTTTCATGTATGCTTGGCACCAACTATTTCTGCTTCGTTTGTATCCAAAGTCTTCAGGATATTCCTGAAGTTAGATAGGTCTTTACTCACTTAGTGGTATGATTCTTTCTCAACTTTGGAAGTCATCCTTACCTTTCCCTTTTGGTTTAATGGATCAGTCTTATTCTGAATATGCCAAAATAAAAATTAATAGTCTATACTTAATTTTGTTAACATTTTTTACCATGCATCAAAGGAACTATGTTATTCTTTTCTTTCATTATTTCATTGAATCCTAATAATAATTTTGTGAAGTAAAGATCATTAGTAATATCATTATGTAGGAAACTGAGAGAAGTTAAGTAACTTGATCAAGATCATATAAGTGGGCAGCTCAGGCTTGAAATATGTTTGTGATATTCCAGAGCTCAAGCTCTTCCCCACCACCTTCTCCAGAGCCTTATAAGGATATTGTTGCCTTTCCTTTTCAAATTTCTCATTTAATACTTCTTGTTTTGCAGATTATGCATAAAATAATTGATCTAGGATATGCCAAAGATGTTGATCAAGGAAGTCTGTGTACATCTTTTGTGGGAACACTGCAGTATCTGGTGAGACATTAATTGTTTCTTTGAATTCATGTTCTTACTTCTGAAGGTCATGAATATAGTAGTCCAAAAATAAAGTAGCTCTTCTCTTCTAGTGTTGATGTTTGAAGCATTTTTTTTTTTCTTTTTAAGGCCCCAGAGCTCTTTGAGAATAAGCCTTATACAGCCACTGTTGATTATTGGAGCTTTGGGACCATGGTGTTTGAATGTATTGCTGGATATAGGCCTTTTTTGCATCATCTGCAGCCATTTACTTGGTAAGAAATGGAAGAGAACTTTGGTGTGCTTAATGGTAATGTAAATTTTCAGTTACCTGCTTTTTTTTTCTTCCCGCTTCGTATGTGTAATTGCCTTTTAAACGCATAGTTGAATAAAATTAAATGGCAAAAAAAAATCTTAAGAGTATGAGAATGAGTTGTCAACTGAGGTAACTTGTTTTATAGGCATGAGAAGATTAAGAAGAAGGATCCAAAGTGTATATTTGCATGTGAAGAAATGACAGGAGAAGTTCGGTTTAGTAGCCATTTACCTCAACCAAATAGCCTTTGTAGGTAAGTATATTTTAGTTGAGAAAGTTCACCTCAGTTTCTTTAGGATTATAAAAGAACAGTGGAATTGTCTGTTTCAAGTAGTATTGTGTAGTAAAACTTCCTGTGATGATGAAAAGTTTTATGTCTGTGATGGCCACATTGAGCACTTGAAAAATTATAGTATAAGAGAAGAACTCAATTTTAACTTTTATTTAATTTTAATTAATTTTAATTTAATAAATGCAAATAGCTGCTTGTGACTGGGGGCTATATTGGACAGCACAGGTCTAGTGGAAACAAGAACTCCTGCTACAAGAAGATTCCTGGGATACTGAAGTAAATGAGTTCCTTGGACAGTAGAACTGGACTCACCTATTGAAGTTGCCAGTACTTACATATGTAGGTTTTGGGTTGTTTTTTCTGGAAAAAAGTTTGTCCCCTGTCATTTCATGAATTACTTGAAAGTAAGATACAAAATGATACAGATGAGTAATGAGAAAGGACATGGACAACCTATAAAATTACCCTTTTCACAATAATGAAAGAAAACTAGAATATAGTGATTTTCACTCTATTTTTGTATGCTTTCTAGTTTAATAGTAGAACCCATGGAAAACTGGCTTCAGTTGATGCTGAATTGGGATCCTCAGCAAAGAGGAGGACCTGTTGATCTTACTTTGAAGCAACCAAGATGTTTTGTATTAATGGATCACATTCTCAATTTGAAGGTTAGTTTGAATGTGGTCTGCTTCATAAAACTTGCATTGAAGTTAACAAATTTATTTGGAAAATAAACATAAACATATTTTAATGATCTTTTCTGATGCTTATTTGAAAAGAAAATTATATTTTTAGAGCTGATACGTTTTTGCTTCTTTAGTAAGTCTTCTCAGTTTTACTTTTAAGTGGTCTTTGTTGATTGTTTTTATGAAACATCTTTTAGATTTTCCCCTTCTTTGTATTGGTGCCATTAGACCTCATTCATTTAAGGTATAATCATACCGGATTTGGTTTGCTGAGGAAGTTTCCTGCCTGGCTTTCATGCCTCTATACTTTGTCCCAATCCTACAGTCCATGCAGCATGAACTACCCATCTCATCTTCTGAAAATGCTTTTTTATTCTTCTGTCCAAAAAACCAACATAGTTCTTCTTGCCTCCCAAGTCAAATCTAAACTGATCTGCCTACCTTTTGGAGCTTTTCTCATGCAGATCCACCCCAACCAAGTACTTGCCCCAGACCTGCTTCTCTTACCTCTTACTTCTCTAGGACCAACTTGTCACTGCTCCTCACACCATCAAGCACATTATCCATTTTTGTGCTTTGACGCCGCTGTCCTTCTGCCCAGAATGATCTCTGTATTTGTGTATCTCCTCAACTACACTGGCACATATTCAACTCTCCTTTTCTCTGAACAATTTCTGCGACATAATTTGTCATTTAATCATATTTACTATATCTTCTAAATGTTTCTCATCTTCCACTCATGCCTCTCCGTATAGGTTGTCTTCTTTAATATTGGGATTGTTCTTGGGGATCCCTGGGTGGCTCAGCGGTTTAGCGCCTCCCTTTGGCCCAGGGTGTGATTCTGGAGTCCAGGGATCGAGTCCCGCATCGGGTGCCCTGCATGGAGCCTGCTTCTCTCTCCGCCTGTGTCTCTGCGTCTCTCTCTCTCTCTCTCTCTCTCTCTCTCTCTGTATCTCTCATGAATAAATAAATAAAATGTTAAAAAATATATTGGGATTGTTCTTACTACTTTTATTAACAACTGTTCACCCTCACCCTACCATCATGCTATCCCTACCCCACTGTTCTGCTGTACAAAGCAGGCCATGTATCAGGTTCTCAGTAAATATTCACTGGTATGAATGAGAGGCTCCATTATGCTGTATACCCAGAAACAACTCTCATCTGCAATCTTTTCATAGTTATTGATTGGTTAGAGTAGATAGGGTTCCTAAAATTGGAAGAATCTGTGGTGAGGGCTCAGTGGTGAGCATCCAAGGCCATCCTGGAGGCAGGAGGAGGCTAGTTGAGGGTGGGGCTGAATTTTATTTTCTGAAAAAAAAAAAATTGAAATGAGAAATTATAATCATGTAAGGTTTTACTGTAACCTTGGTATACTTTAGTAAATAGGAACTTGGGGCCATGTTGATGTTATTCTTCGCTAACTCAGAAAAGTTATCTGGTTTCTTGATTTGGGTTTCTTCTATTGTGCCAAGGAATAAATCATTCCTTAGTGTATAAGCCCAGCGGATTTGGTGATCCATTTTAGGTCTTTGTGTCCCCTGAAAATTTTTGTCTTTTATGCCAGATTTTTTTCAGACTTGTCATGGTGATCTTAACATCATTTCCACTTTGTGGGGTTTGTGGAGATGTGCTTGTTAGAGAGCATAGAGAAAGAGCCCTCCCTATATGTTTTGTGGTCTGTAGACTTCAGTTTGCAGAACCACTCTTTACCTGTCTGTGAATCTGGGGCAAATATATATTTATCTATTTTTAGCTCAGGTACGGTAGGTAATATATTCTTTAAAGGCTCAATATTGTTGTGAGGCTGTGCAGGATAAGGAATGTATAGGGTACTATTCATAGTAACTTGGGGATGCTTCTGAGATAATGATAATAGAGCTAAATTTTGAAAGATAAGTAAGACTTAATCAGGGGAATAGGCAAGGAGAGAGACTTACAAATGGGAATATCATGAACACAGAAACATGAACTGTAAAACAATTTGTATTATAGGACATTTTCTAAGGTGTTTATTATGTTCAAAAAGGGAATGGTGTCTGTTTGATTTTCATTTAAAAAAGAAATTTTAAAAAGTTACTAGAATACCCCTTTCTTTTTAAAAAATTTAGAGTCTGATTACATGATTTTCCAACTGTGTATTATAAAAAACTTTAAATATATAGGAAAGTTGAAAAATGTATACTGAACTTGCCACTGAAGATAATGGTGATATAGAAGTATTTAATTATTCTTTCTTTGCCTGATCTTTCATGTTCCTAAGTATAACTATACCCTAAGTGGCTCTCCTTGGTTTTCTCTTTTTCCATATTACTTTTTTCTTCCTTTCCTTTGTAATCTCTTCAGTTGTAGAACTTTACCTATAAGCTGAATATAGATAACTTCCAAATTTATTTCCTCAGTTGTGACTTTTCTGCAGAGTTCTTGTAGCTACTATATAACTATACTCGGGGGTTTCACTGGCACCCAAGACTTAATTTAAAAACTGAACACATTTGCTCTATTAAATCTCTCCTACAGCATTTCCTCTGCCTCTTGCACTGTCATCTTTCCAGTTATCTAGGTGGGATGGCTTGTCTGACTATTCCTTCTTTTTCAACTGTGTATCCAATTATTTTCTTAGGTTTATCTTTTGAATGTTCCAACAATTCTGAGCTTCTCAGGTTCTCAATTTAGAAGGCCTTACATAGTTCCTCTTTGCATATTGAATAAAGTCCAAACCCTTACATTTAGTATTCAGTATTTCTCTTGGTCTCCTTTCATCCTATACTTGCAGCCTTATCTTTTATTATACTCTAAGGGGGCATCATTCTAGGTACATTTGAACCAGATTATTTATATTCCTTTTTTTTTTAAGATTTATTTATTTGAGAGAGAGAGCAGGGGGAAGGGCACAGAGAGAGAGAGAGAGAGAATCTCTAGCAGACTGCCTGCTGAGGGTGGAGCCCAATGCAGGGCTCAATCTCATGACCCTGAGATCATGACCTGAGCAGAAATCAAAACTCAGGTGCTCAACTGACTGAGCCACCCAGGTACCCCTGGATTATTTATATTCTTTGGTTATGCTCATCCCTTTCTACCTCTGTGCCTCTGCCTACTTTATTTTCTACCTAGAAGAACCTTTCTTCTTTCAATTTTTCCTTATTCTAATCTTCCTTCCTTTCCAAAGTTCAGCTCATAGTGCCTCTTCTATAAAGCGTCCCTTTTCCTTCCACCATGTAAACTCCTTTGGAAACTGCATGATAGGGACGCCTGGGTGGCTCAGCGGTTGGGCGCCTGCCTTTGGCTCAGGTCGTGATCCCCGGATCCGGGATCAAGTCCTGCATTGGGCTCCCTGTGAGGAGCCTGCTTCTCCCTCTGCCTATATCTCTGCCTCTCCTCTCAATCTGTGTCTCTCATGAATAAATCTTAAAAAAAGAAAAAAAAAAAGGAAACTGCATGATACTTTTCATTATAATAGTACATTTAGCATTTTGCCTTGTATTTAGTTCCCTTAATGTTTCTTTGTATCTTCTATTTGGCCATTATCCTGTGGAGGGCAAGGATCATAAGTTATTTAATTTGTATACTCACCACCACCATAACACATTGAATATTTACCATAGTAGTCACTCATTAAATAATTGAGTGAACAAAAGGATAAATGTAAGTTGTATTTCCTCTCTATTTCTTTGGCTCTCTTATGGCTCAGCTTTGGTTGTGGGATTCCATGATTACTTACCTAGTTTGACATAAACCCTGTGTAAAAGTGTATATCTCTGTGTGTGTCTCTCATAAATAAAATAAAATCTTTTAAAAAAAATAAAAAATAAATAAAAATGCAACACTTAAGGGCACCTGGGTGGCTCAGTCAGTTAAGCATCCAACTCTTGATTTCAGCTCAGTTCACCAGCTTAAGGCTATAAGAGCCTGGGCATGGAGCCTGCCTGGGATTCTTTCTCCCTCTCCCTCTCTAAAAAAATTAACTAATTAATTTTTAAAAATAGAAAATAAATAAAAATTATAATAAAAATTAAAAGGCAACACTTATTTACTCTCAAAAACTTATCATAGGCCTGGAAGGAAATATTCCCACTTATGAAGTCCCTAATAGATGCTAACTACAAAGTGCTTTCACATAACATACTGTTAATTAGATCTAATCTCCATTTTGGCAAAGAGAGAAACCAGAGTCCTAAGAAGTCTCTTGAAGACTATATGATTTTAAATCCTCTTCCTTCTACTGTCCTTAGATAAACCATATAAAGTTAATACCTATGTTTCTCCAGTACATTATATTAACTAGCATATGCAAATTATTAAAATTACATTTTTCTTTAAATTCAATTAAACAATAATTAAATATAGTATATTGTTAGATTAAAATTATTTCTGCTAGAAATGCTTATTACAGAGGTAAAGCATTAACTTTCCTTCTGTATTAACCTTTATGCTTGAAAAAGGTGAGAGGAAGAGAAGGGAATTATCGAAGTTGTCATGGGTTTATAATACCAGTATTTCAACTGAGACCGTCCATTTCTTCCCATCCTAGACATATTTTATACTATGACAGCTGCCCCTACTAGCGATCGCAGAAACTGAGGATCAATATCCTGAAGGCAGTGCTAAACCGCTGAGCCACCCGGGCTGCCCAGTGTTGCGTTTTTAAATTGGGATTTTTATTTCTAGATTGTACATCCCTGTAATTTTGAAACTTTATTCTTTGGAGCTAACATCTTTTGTAGAAAAGTAAACTCTACTGTTCAGTTTTCAAAATGTTATTTTGTAATTATGGAAGGATATCTCACTTTGAAAAATGATTGAACCTTGTGTAGAGATATTCCCTTTAGTATCTAGCACTGAATCTTTTATGTGGTAAATGAGCAATAATCATTTCTTTTTTCTTATTTATACAGATAGTACACATCCTAAATATGACTTCTGCAAAGATAATTTCTTTTTTGTTACCACCTGATGAAAGTCTTCATTCACTACAGTCTCGTATTGAGCGTGAAACTGGAATAAATACCGGTTCTCAAGAGCTTCTTTCAGAGACAGGAATTTCTCTGGATCCTCGGAAACCGGCCTCTCAATGTGTTCTAGATGGAGTAGTAAGAGAATTTTAATATACTTATAGTATAAGAACTCTGTTAGGGGATCCCTGGGTGGCGCAGCGGTTTGGCGCCTGCCTTTGGCCCAGAGCGCGATCCTGGAGACCCGGGATCGAGTCCCACATCGGGCTCCCGGTGCATGGAGCCTGCTTCTCCTTCTGCCTGTGTCTCTGCCTCTCTCTCTCTCTCTGTATGACTATCATAAATCAAAAAAAAAAAAAAAAAAAAGAACTCTGTTAGCTTGGAGGATTGCATGCTGTGCATTTTTTTTTTTTTTGGATGCATAGTTGGAATCCCCTTGGTGGGGGGTGGTTCACATCTTACAATTCTTATTTTAATTTTATCCTACTCATTATTTTTATCATTGCTTCACAAGGTGAACAAGATATGTTTTAAACTTTGTATGACTTTCTCTTTGGTGACAGTTCCCCCCACCCCTTTTTCCCGCTTTTATACTTAAAGCCTAAAACCTTGAAATTAGACCAGCAGTCTCAGATTCTGCAAGAGGATAGATGGATGGTAAAATATTGTGCTCATGACTCTTGTTGTTGTTGTTGTTTTACTTTATTGAGGCAAATTTTATATATCATGTAATTTACCCATTTCGTGTATGCAACTCAGTGATTTTTTTTGGCTTATACTATAAACCAGTCATTACTATAAGCCAGCTTAAAGAAATTTCCATGTCAGTACGATCCTTCATGTCTGCTAACTCTTAATCTCCATTCTGTTCCATTTCAGGGAATCACTGTTTTGCTTTCAGTCTCTATAATTTGCCTTTTCTAAACACTTCATATAAATGGAATCATACAGTCTATAGTCTCTTGTGTCTGACTTCTTTCATTTAACATCATGTTTTGGAGGTTCATTCATGTCCTAGCATGTATCAGAATTTTATTCCTTTTGATTACTGAATAGTATTCCCATTGTATGGATATATGTTGCTTTGACTTTGTACTTTTGTCCTTTTGGGGTCTGGTGATTGTTTTTCACATTAATCCATCCTATAGTTATTTATTTCTCCCAAATAGTAATCTAGACCTTGAATCTGTAAGATGTATGCGAATAAACATTGACCTTATTCATTTACATTTCACATTAGGAAATGTGTTCAAGTACTTAGAGAACCTAGTATTTTCAAGGATTTTTAAAAATTGTTTCTTTTTCAGAGAGGCTGTGATAGCTATATGGTGTATTTGTTTGATAAAAGTAAGACTGTATATGAAGGACCATTTGCTTCCAGAAGTTTATCTGACTGTGTAAATTATATTGGTAAGTATAGCTCATTTACTGACTGAGGTTTAAAACTGAAATAATACAATTTTGACTTAATATGGTTAGTAGAAATGGTCTTTTGGTGTTTCTGTTCTGTATCTCATACTTCTGGTTTTTAATTATGATGAGAAATGAATTTATACAGATTGGAAGGTGAAATAGTAGATTTCAAGTCATCTCTAGATCCCTCATTTGGAAGAAGACTTACTTTCTGCAGGATAAGGCTCTCACAGAAGAATGAATCTCCACTATTAATTAAGCCTGCTTTCTAGTTGCTTTATGTAAGCGTGTTCAGATACTTCATTTTATATGAATACTGCTTAACGTTCAAATGTTTTCATTTATCCTGTGAGAATTACTCTTTTCTTTGGAAGAAGTGATTAGTTTCTGTATACCCAAAACTAAAATTAAAGCATAGTATTGTAAAATCAAGAACAAAACTGGGCAAAGGGCTAAAATCATGTAATCTTTCCTTTTTGTTAGTTTTTTTTAAACAATAGCTTTAAATTTACAGAAAAATTGAGACACCTGGGTGGCTCAGCGGTTAAGGTTCTATTTGCCTTTGACTTAGGGCATGATTCTGGAGTCCCGGGGTCGAGTCCAACATCGGGCTTCCTGCATGGAACCTGCTTCTCCCTCTGCCTATGTCTCTGCCTGTCTCTTCTGTGTCTCTCATGAATAAATAAATAAAATCTTTAAAATAAATAAATGAATAAGTAAATAAATAAAAAGTAACTTCCCACCTCTTTTCCCCATCTTTTTACATATAGTACGGGACAGCAAAATTCAGCTTCCAATTATACAGCTGCGTAAAGTATGGGCTGAAGCAGTGCACTATGTGTCTGGGCTGAAAGAAGACTATAGCAGGCTCTTTCAGGGACAAAGAGCAGCAATGTAAGTGGATTCTGTTGTTTACAGGTGCAATGTCATGTGCATTAATGTTCAAGAATTAATCTTGCTGTTTTCACTAATCAGTATTCCACGCAATACTGAAATATTGGACTAATCTGAAATATAATATTCTCACCAGACTTAAAGAATTCTTACTAATGGTCTGAAACCATCCAATTGCAACAGCTTGAGAGTAGTTCCTGAGCAGTCCTAGTATAAGAAGATTGTTTTATCTTAGAATATCACAGGTAGGGAGTCTTCAGAGACTAGATTCTAGTCTAAACTATTTCTCACAGATTGATAATAGAAGCTTAGGCTTTGGGTTTATGGCAGTTTAAGCTATTAAATTTTTGTTCACTGTTTCTGAAATACTAATTTTTTTTTTTTTTTTTTTTTTTGCTATGGTTTAGGTTAAGTCTTCTTAGATATAACGCTAACCTGACAAAAATGAAGAACACTTTGATCTCAGCATCTCAGCAACTGAAAGCTAAATTGGAGTTTTTCCACAAAAGCATTCAGCTTGACTTGGAAAGATACAGTGAGCAGATGACTTATGGGATATGTGAGTGTTTGGGTAACATGTTTGAAAGAAGTGTTGAATCTCTTGAAGCCATCTTCTGTTTTGCCTTCTTGCCTCAGCCCATTGTTTCATTTATATTAACATTAGAGCAAGAGATAGGTTGCCTCAAGACCTCATAAACAGTGTTTGTACTGAATAGTAGCTGCTTTTAACCTTTATATTAGCAACTTTACTTCCCCACAATTGAACTATAATTGGACTAGGATGGTTTAGCTTCAGAAAAATTCAAAAGCAATTTAAGAACTTTTGATTTTCAAGTCTCATTTTTGAAATAGAGGCGCCTGGGTAGCACAGTTTCTGTTTGACTCGTGGTTTCAGCTCAGGTCATAATCTCAGGGTCCTGAGATCAAGCCCCACATGGGGCTCTGTGCTCAGCATAGAGTCTGCTTAAGACTCTCTCCCTCTCTCTCTCATACCTCCCCTCTGTACACAGTGTCTCTCACTCTCTCTCAAATAAGTAAATCAATCTTTTAAAAAATAGATACAAAGTCTGTATTGGGATGTCTCCTTAACCAGGGAAGTCTTAAACTACTTATCTTACTGTAAATAATAATACAAATAATTCCAGAGTTTTTTCTTCCAAACCACCTACTGTGGAGTCCCCCCCCCCCTTTTTTAGTATGGTACACAGCCTCCAGTTTTCAATATTTGACTCTAAGCTCTCTCCTTTCAGATGTATTAAGGAAATGTAAGATGCAGATTTAAAATTCAAATAATAAGCTGAAGGGGTCACCACCAATATTTCTGTTTTCTGTCATAAAACAAATTATTTTTTGGGAAACAAATCCTATTCGTATAACTTGTCTTAAGCAAAGTGTATGTGTAACAGAATAAATGATCAGCAGTATCCAATTGGGTAAGTTTACCCATTAGGACTGGTTCTATGATTGATGTTTTATTTCTATTTTTGTATAATAAGCATTCTAATGAATGGCAGAACACTGTAATTATTTCACCAAATTATCTTTGACTAATCAGCTGTTAAAAAGGAATGACACAGACCTGTGTACTCATACTAAAAGATCACTTGGGTCTTTAATGGCAGTGATGTATTAAAAAAAAACAGAGAGAAAAGTATATAGAGATAGTCTCACTTATGAGGGAAAAGGGTATGTGTCTATGTAACAAGTGATTAACAGTAAGATCCTTAGAGTGGAGGGGACAAAGAGAGAGTCTTTTCTTTTTATATCCTTTTATAGTATTTGATTTTTAAAAAATCATGTTCATGTATTACTTTTCCTTTTTTTTTTTTTTTTCATTTTTTAAGAGAAAACTATTTATATTGGTTTCTTAGGGGTGCTGTAGCAAGTTACTATAAACTAGGTGGCTTAAAGCCACAGAAACTTAAATAAATAAATAAATAAATAAATAAACAAATAAATAAATAAAACCATAGAACTGTGTCACAGTTCCAAAGGCTGAAAATCCAAATCAAGGTGTTGGCAGGGTCCATGAACCCCCTGAAAGCTGTGGGGAAGAATACTTCCTAGCTTCTTCCTAGGTTCTCGTGGTTTGCCAACAGTCTTTAGCTCCTTGGCTTACAGCTGTAGCACTTTAATCTATACCTCTGTCGTCAAAATAGAGCTCTCTCTTCATGTGTTTGGGTTTCTCATAAGAAAACTAGTCATACTGGATTAATCCACCCTACTCCAGGATGATCTCATCTTAATTAGCTAACTGCAACTGGCAGTGACCCTATTTCCAAATAAGGTCACATTCTGAGGTACTGAATTAGGACTTCAACAAAGCTTTTTGGGGGGACAGTTCAATCTATAACACCATTTTTGATGATGATATGGCAAGGAAGTGGATAGGTCAGTAATTAAGGCTATAGCTATTTCTGAGATAACCAATTAAGACTTTTTTTTTAGCCTCAGAAAAAATGTTAAAAGCATGGAAGGAAATGGAAGAAAAGGCTATCCACTATGCCGAGGTAAAATCACTAGCTCACTCTATATGCTTATTAATTCCTGAGGTCTCTCATAGAAGTTGTCTTTGGTTTCAATATATAGAATGTTTTTCATGTTACTCCTGAATATCAGACAAAAATCTAGTAGATGCTTTGTATGTGTAGAGTTGATAAAAACAGGGGCTTTGGGCAAAAGAGATTAAACTAAAACCTTGCTAAACTTGTTTCCATATTACGTGGACTTACACTTTTTAGTAGGGTTATGCAGATTAAATGGGAATAAATAATGAATGGTAGTTATTGCTGTTATTTTTATGATTGGTTTAGATAGGACAGCTGTATGTCCTGGTTATCTGAAATGGTCCCAGTTTATATCTGCCTTGCCATAATTATCAATGATACTCCCTTTCACTCTCAAAATTATGCCTGTTTGGACAATAAATTATACATATGGTCATGCTAGTTATAGGTCATTCTCTAGGAGGAATATTCCTTTCTTACCTGTTACATCTGTCCATGGTCCTACTAAATTGTTACTCTCCTGGATGTGGGTAAGGCAGTTAATATGCTTAGGTAGGAAATCCAGTGTCTTTTTCTTTCTGCATTCTTATTCAAGACAGTTGGGAACAAGAGGCAATGAAAATCCTATAACTGAGATGCAGTGGTTTTGGTGGCCACTTTTCCTGTCTTGTTAATAATACTTCTTTTTGCTTCTCAGGAGGAGAAAGCAAATGCTAGTAGTTCACTGTTGTCAGAAGAGAAAAGAGAGAAGCATGGGTATTAAGTCTGTCCTTGTATGAAAGATTAAGTGTCAGAATCTGAAAGATAAAAAAGCTTAAACAAAATCAGTGTTTCATATTAAAAAATTTAGTCCTACCATTGCAGCAAATCGTTCTCTGTCTCAGTTCTGTTTTGTGTGGTGGTGAGCCTGTTATTTCTTTTGCATTTCATCATATTTTAGGTGGGTGTCATCGGTTACCTGGAGGATCAGATCATGTCTCTGCACACTGAAATCATGGAGCTGCAGAAGAGCCCTTATGGAAGACGTCAGGGAGACTTGATGGAATCTCTGTAAGGAAGTCTTGTGTTATTGGTATTGATGTCTATAATTTTTTTGTCACAGATGGTTCTGTCTGTGTACATCTAGCTGATTAAGGCTGTATTTGTTCTTTTCTATAGTTTTCTTTCTCCAAATATATTGCCATCATATTTTAGGAGGAAGTTTTTCTTAGTCACAAGAAATTTTGGTCATGACTTAAGGGTTGACCTTTGCTGTTTTAATCAAAGCATCTTTTCATGTGGGTGTAACAAATTTTTCAAATGTTCTAAGTTACAGACTGTTGCCCTGCTTCCCATACTTCTGGCCCAACTTATTGTCCATTAAATGCCCTAAATGAGGTTAACTTCCTAGGTATCTGAATAGAAATTTCAGATTGTTTTTCCCTAATCACGGAGCTTCATTTTTGCCCGTTTAAGTGTTTCTGATGCAAGGATGTTGTATATGTGGTGGTAGATTAGAGCAGATATGAAATATATTAAAGTTTGCATTTTTATTTACTTTAAAAATTTTTTAAATAGATTTTATTTCTAAGTAATCTCTACACCCATTTTGGGGTTTGAACTCACAACCCTGAGATCAAGAGTTGCATGCTTTACTGACTGAGCCAGCCAGGTGCCCCTAAATTTTGCATTTTTAGATCTTGCTTATTACTCTGTAAAATGCTCTGTAAAATGTTCATTGGCAATATGTACTTGCTTTAAAATAGATTATACTCTATTCAAATAGTATTGTTCATTTCAAGTTGTTGATTATTAGTCATTGAATTATCTTCACATTTGGAAGCATGTTTTCTCTTTCATAGGGAACAGCGTGCTATTGATCTGTATAAGCAGTTAAAGCACAGACCTTCAGGTAAGACACTTATCACTGTACACAAGGCATTTTAAGAAACCATCACAGGGACACCTGGGTAGCTCAACGGTTGTGTCTGCCTTCAGCTCTGGGTGTGATCCTGGATCCGGGGATTGAGTCCCACATCAGGCTCCTTGCAGGGAGCCTGCTTCTCCCTCCGCCTATGTTTCTGCCTTTCTTTCTGTGTCTCTCTTGAATAAATAAATAAAATCTTAAATTAAAAAAAAAAAAAAGGAAACCATCACAAACTTAACGAATACAGGGATTGGATTTTTTAAAACAAGCTGCAGAATAAATTCCAGTTTTGGTATTGCCACAGAGCTGTTTATGGTACAATTTTAAGTTGATGAGAATTTAAGAGATTAGGAAAGCAAAGTAACAAGAGAATTGAGATAGAAAACTTTTTAAAGCGAAATGAAAGGAAGGAATGAAAGAGAAAAAAGGAACTCAGAAGGGGAAGAGGAAGCAAGAAAATGTGTGGAAAGATGGAAAAAATAAGTGCTGCTTAAGGTTAGAGAGGTTGGACAGAATTTGATACAGTGCTTTCATGTGTGGAGTGATCGGGGGGAGGCCCATTTGCTATGCCAAAGCAGTGTACCTTAAAAATGATGCCTTCATCTGCATCTGGTTACTACTTATTTCATTGGCAAAACAATTCCTATCAAACATCTGATGAATACAGAACATGGTCTATTGACAGGAGTATCGGAGTGGTATTTGGAAGGCTTGGGTTCTAGATTGGGCAGCTTACTGACCAAGTACCTAATTTTCTTATATCTCATTTTCCTCTTCTGCAAAATGGGGCTGAAACCTAGCTTTCCTAAGTCAGTGAGTACGTATAACAATGTATTTAAGAGGCTGTTTGTGAAAATGCCTCAGGAAGTATAAAATATATGTATCTGCAAGATATTATCCTTCTGTTAAAAATTGATTTGTTTTGATGGGTTATAGAAGAAATAAAAAGTGAAGCCTGTGCCCTAATTTGCTATATATACCTAAATTACCAATAAATAAGTAAAATAAAAGATATAAGTTTTATACTTTAAAATTTACAAACAGGGCATCTGGGTAGCTTAGTGGTTGAGCATCTACCTTTGGCTCAGGCTGTGATGCTGGGGTGCTGGGATCAAGGCCCTCATCAGGCTCCTTGCGTTTCCCTCTGCCTATGTCTGCCTCTCTCTGTGTCTCATGAATAAATGAAATCTTTAGAAAAAAATTTACAACATATGCAAATTAATATTCATCCATATGAAATTCTGTCTTAACAAATAACATCTCCTCTAAATTGATTTTTATTGGAATAGAATTTGTTCAGTTTATTCCTACAGACATTTATGAGGTACATATAAGATAGGCACCTGACCCTGCCTGGGGCTCAGGAGTGGTTAGAAAAGGTTTCCTGCAGGAGATGACATCTGAGATAAGCCTTAAAGGATAAGTAGCAGTAGCCAGGTGAAAGGAGGTGCGCTCTTGTGTGTACAAGTATAGTCAGTAAAGACACGTAACACTTAGCACATTTGGGGAAATGTAATGGCTGGATTATAGAGTTTTGGGAGAGAGGCTGGATCAGATGTGGCTGGATCATGAAGGATCTGAAATGTTATGGTAATGAGTTTGGATTTCATCATGGTGGTAAAGAAAAACCTTAAAAGTTTTAAGCAGGGGAATGGCATGACCAGATTAGCATTTCAGAAATACTGCATTGGTAGCATTGCACATAATGGATTAAAGTGTAGCTAGACTGAAGACAGGCATTGGCTATGAGGCTGTTGAAATAATCATAACTCCATATAGGGTGGGCCATGAGCTAAGGCAGAGAGCCTCAACTGGGGAGGCTGGTGAGAGGAGGGTAAGGGCTAGAGACATTTACAAGGTAGAACTGATAGTGTTGGGTGATGGATTAAATATAGATGGCTGGACCTGGAGTATGGAGTCATGATGCCTCTCAAGATTTTGGCTATGGCAGCTGGGTGCGTGGTCAGAAGGACTACTCACCATAATGGGAAGAAAGGATGGCACATGATGGGAAAAGAAGATGAATTAATTTCTGTACATGTTGATGTTTGGATGTCAGTGGGATATTCAAGTAGAGAGGTCTAATAAATAGTATTAAATATATATATGTATGCATGTATGTATGTATAAACACACACACACACACACACATATATATATATATATATATATATATATATATATGGATTTAGTAGAGAAGTTGATATTTAGCTATTTGAGAGTAGTCAGCTGTAAGAGTAAAGTGATCATTTTGAAAAAGTAGATTGAGTATGGAAGCCAAGGATGGAATCCCAGAGAATACCAATATTCAAGAAAGGCTAGAAGCAGAAGAGCCAGCAGAGGAGATTGAAAATGACCAGGATAGGGCAGCCCCGGTGGCTCAGTGGTTAAGTGCCACCTTCAGCCCGGGGCGTGATGCTGGAGACCCAGGATCAAGTCACATGTCAGGCTCCCTGCATGGAGCCTGCTTCTCCCTCTGCCTCTGTTTCTGCCTCTCTCTCTGTGTGTCTCTCATGAATAAATAAATAAAATCTTTAAAAAAAAAAAAAGAAAATGACAGGATATAGAAGGAATTATATGATAGGATCAGGACAGAGAGTTTCAAGAAGAAAGTGATCAGTGGGGTGAAATGCTATGAATGTGTGGGTAATAAAGATGATGATAAAAAGAATCAACTTAGCAGTTTGGATACCATTGTTGGTCTTGACAAAATAAGGCCTTTTGGGAACAGAAATTGGAAGCCAAGGAAGGAATGAACCAGGAAGAAATAGAGAAGTGGGTCTAGACCAGCAGTTCCCGAAGTGTGATTCATGAAGATCAGTGAGGTCAAACTATTTTCATAACACTAAGACAATATTTGCCTTTCTCACTATGTTGACATTTTCACTGATGCTATGAAAACACTGGTGGGTAAACAGCTTATACCCTACTTAGCAGGTATGGATGATGGCACTAGTACCAAATTATGTAAGTAGCTATTATTTTCACCACTATGCATTCACAGTTTAAAAAAAAAAATCATTTAAGCATGTCCTTGATTAAGTAATAAGAATTCTATTTAAATCTCAACCCTTGGGTACATGTCTTTACAAGACATCCATCCTTGGCTTCCATACTCAATCTACTTTTTCAAAATGATCACTTTACTCTTACGGCTGTGCAATGAAACGGGAAGTGCCCCAAGAGCACTTCTTCTGCTGGTTGTTTTGTTTTGTTTTGTTTTGTTTTTTTTGAGAAAGCCACAGTGGCAGGTGTCTTCTCAAAAGTTAATGAAACATGACTATTGCTTTAAGGAAAAAAACCAACAATGTTAGTTGGCAATGATAAAACTCCATGTTTCAGACAAAAAATTAGATTTAGGAAATCTTGTATCCATCAACTGAAAATTGTCAGCTTCTCAGTACTTAAACTTTTTTAACAAGATCAGTAGTTATATTTAAAAGACTTGCAAAAATGTAAGATAAGGCCAATTTTCTCACTAACATTTTTTGGAAAATAGTTATTTTTAATAAAAATATGTTAATAGGTAGTGAGTTTATTGTTATTTTTAAGTGAATAAGTAAATTTTTTTTTATTTTTTTTATTTTTTTTTTGAATAAGTAAATATTTTTAAACTTCTCAGTTTAATTCCCGAAAAACACCTTGGGGTTCTTAAGAATTTTTGAATGTACTGAGACCACTAAGTTTGAGAACTGCTTATCTAGGCAGTTCTTTTCAGAAGCTTTCCTGTTAAGGAAAGAAGAGAGGTGAGCAGCTAAGAGATGAAGAATCAAGGGAGGTCAGTCTTCAGAAGGTAGACTTGAGCATATTTATTATGTGCTTGGGGGCCCAAAGCCTATGAAGAAGGGAGTCCCTAAACAAGCTTGAGAGGCTAACTCAATTAGCCTTGCTGTCTCTGGTATTAGAGGGATTGTGGGTGTGGATACTGACACTTTGTGGTTGTAGGGGTTAGAAGATGGGGGTCTCCCTTATAGCCTCCCATCCTGAAGTAAGAAGTGGGGTTAACTGTTAACAGAAGGCGTGGGTGATAAGGTTAATGGAAGAGATGATGACTGCATAGATTTAAGGAGTATGCTAAAGATTTTTAAAAGCTGGTATGTACACGGGCTCAGTGGTTGAGCATCTGCCTTGAGATCTTTTATAGATCACTCCTGTAGCGACAGTATGGATAGCTCAGGTTGTGGTCCTGGGGTCCTGGGATTGAGTCCTCCATTGGGCTCCCCACAGGGAGCCTGCTTCTCCCTCTGCTTATGTCTCCGCCTCTCTGTCTCTCATGAATAAATGAACAAAATCTTAAAAAACAAAACAAAACTGGTGTGTACAGTGGAAGATGTTGCTGACCCAGAAGATTTATTAAGAATCCAGAGCAGAAATGAAAACTTGTGAATTAGCAGTGACAACAGAGAATGGTAGTATTTTTTTTGGTGTTTAGTGGCTTGGCTGCAGGAACTGACAAAGCAGAAGGTTAGACTGATTCAGACTTAAGATTTTGCTCATAGAAGACAAAAAAAATCAAGATATTGACAGAAAGTGATATAAGTGATATGAAGCTGTGGTTAGAATAATTGAAATTTAAAATTTCAATAGAGCAAGTCTAATTCTTTTTTTCTAGTGTCTTTCTAGCTTAGAGTTGACTTGAGACTCTTGTTAAGCTAAAAATGGTGAAAAACTTTCTTCATTTTGTATGCTGGAGAAGATTAATGTTCTGAGGTCTCTGAGAGGAGCTTATTTGCAACTCTTTATCTAGTTGTGAGGGAGAGACAGAGGGACATGTGTAGGGAATAAACTTGAGCTGTGGGGGAGAGGTCTTTGCAGTGATAACAAAGGACACTGAACTTTTTAAAAACGTTTTTTGATACCTTTTCATAGTAAAATATGGGTAATAGTTGTAGCCATCTCCCAGGACTCCTATGAGGGTTAAATGAGAAAAGTGTTAAGTAGGTGATAGCAAATAATATTTTTGCAGCTGAGACTAAAAATTGTTCGAGGAAATACCAGCATTATCTATGAGCAGTCTTCCAGTTTAAAAAACTTTAAATGGCATTTTTTGAAATGTAACAGTGCTTTTTTTTTTTTTTTTTTTTTTTTTTTTTTTTTTGAGAGGGGAAGAGTATAAGCAGAGCAGAGGGAGAGGGAGGGAGAGAATCTTAAGCAGACTCCACAGTCAGTGCAAAGCCTGATGTGGAGCTCCATCTCATGACCCTGAGATCATGACCTGAGCCAAAATCAAGTCAGACATTTAGTCAACTGAGCCACCCAGGCACCCTGTTTTTGCTGTTTTTTTAATTGAGTTACATCTCCTGTAGACTGTAGAACTCACTCATCACTCACTGTGTCCACACAGCCATCCTATTTGAGGACATTTGGCAGTTTCCAGTTTAAGATGTTCTACTACCCTCAGACTGAACTTTCAGGGTGTGTATAGGTCCTTTTATTAGTGCATCAGGTTTGGCTTAAGTTAGTCAGCTTTTTTCAAAGTTTCATGGGCTGCAAACAGATGGATAAACATGAAATCCCAAGTATCCTAGATAGGTCAAGGGCCTCCTGCTTTTAAACCAGTGAAAGTTTGATAAATTGTCCTACTGTTTCTAAATAAATGATGTTAATCATCCAAGAAAAATTGATCTTTTGGCCAGAAAGCTGCATATGGATTTAGGATTTGGGTTAATATGGGTTAAAGATAGCTAAACATATCCTTCTCAAAACAGGCAACTAAGTTCTGTGAAGATAACAGTGATAAATTTATATATGCATTAAACACACACACTTTGTTTTTAGATATATATTTGTTTATACATTATATAATCTTAAAATTTTAATCCAGTTTTAAATTTAAATGGAGATGCTTATTAATTAAAACTAGTTTCAGATTTTTAGGAATTTTTTGTTTGGAGGCTGATATGTTCATGCAGAAAAGAGGTTATACCCACTGACTGAGATCTTTTATAGATCACTCCTATAGCGACAGCACGGAAATGGTGAAGATCATTGTGCATACTGTTCAGAGTCAGGACCGGGTTCTCAAGGAGCTGTTTGGTCATCTGAGGTAGAAAAATTGTTTTATTTCCTACTGAAAAGCCAGGGTACTTTTATCATGTTCCTTTCAAAGTGTAATATCCTTTTTTTGTAAATATACTAGACCCAGGAAGATATCTGGCAATACCTTGGGTAACTTGGCCACAGTTGTGTGCGTTTAGGTGTCCTATTTTGTGTGCATCACTTTGGAAATCAGTCACTAAATCTGGTGCTGATTGTGGTTCATTTTCCCAGTTGGGTGTGGGAGTATGGTATATAGTCTTAGGGTTATGTCTAATTGTGTGACACTGATTTCATCTCTCCAGCAAGTTATTGGGCTGTAAGCAGAAGATTATTGATCTACTGCCCAAGGTGGAAATGGCCCTCAGTAACATCAAAGAAGCTGACAATACTGTCATGTTTATGCAGGGAAAGAGACAGAAAGAAATATGGCATCTCCTTAAAATTGCCTGTGTAAGTAACTTTTAATAAATTATTTAATGTGACATTGATTTGCTAGTATTCTTTGCAAAAGGGATTCTTCTTTCGGCATGAGCTGAATCCTTTTTAAAGATGTCTGTATTTTGTGTTAAGGTTGATGCTCATGTTCTTTTCTTGGTGTTTGACTTCAGATGCAGGACATCATGATCATCCTCCATTATTTCTTTCCTCTCTGGTCTCATGTTTATCTATTCCTTCCAGCCGTAGACCACTGTGGCATCCTATCCCAATTTGGGAATAGATGTGTGTGATCAGTTAATAAAACTCTAGCCCCTTGTTCAACTAGTTTGTTTTTTTTTTTTCTCCAACAAAAGTGGAATGAGAAGGGCAAATACATTTGGTTTTAGTTAAGAAAGGTGGTCAAGGACAGGATAGTTTTGTACAGAAATACTTATAAAAAGGTGAGGATAGTTTTGTGGTTGTGCATCTAAGCACTGGTAGAAGTGTAAATCTTAGGAACATTGTAGGAAATTGTATGCATCAATTGTGGTGCTTGCCTGTAATCTTATTTACTTTTTCCCCCTTCAGACACAGAGTTCTGCCCGGTCCCTCGTAGGATCCAGTCTAGAAGGTGCAGTAACCCCTCAGGCATCAGCATGGCTTCCTCCAAATTCAGCAGAACGTGAACATCCTCTGTCATGCGTGGTAACTCCTCAAGATGGGTGGGTTCACTTTGCAACAATAGATAGTTGTTTTCAAGAGCAGTGGTAGGAATGAGGTAGAGTAGAGCATAGTGGTTAAGAAAAAGTCTTCAGTACTTTATACACCAGGGTTAAATCCTGACTGTCCCTTTTATAATAATGTCCCTTTGTAATAGCCTTGGGCAAATTAACTTGATTCTTTAAATGTTCCCATTTCCTCACCTGTAAAATGGGAACTGTTCTGAAAATTCAATTAGATGTTGTATGTGAAGTGTATGGAAAGTAAATATCAGCAAATGTTACTTATGTAGCTCAATCTAAGTTTTAAGTTCTTTCTCTGTTACTGGCTTAGCAATTCTTTTACCCAAGCTATTTCTTCCATAACCATTTATCTCAAAAGTTATGCTGTCTTTTGGATTTATCATTTTGGGGTCCTTGATCACCTTTCTAATGAATTATTGAGTGTAATCTACTTGATTTTATAACTTGGTATTTCTAAAATCAGGCTTTTTTAAATGCCTTAAATCAGTTTTGCAAATAAGAACTCAAGTGTGAAGCCTTATATTTTCTTTTATTAATTCCTACTCTCCTGCTAAAAGCTGAATGACTATCCATTTCTGTTATTTTTCTCAGCATAAGATGTGCCGTATCCAGAGCCAGTGGCTCTTTGCTAGCTTGTGTATTGTCGCTTTTCTCACAACTCATGGAGACCTCTACAGCAGCACCAGCATTACCTGGAAGCTCTGCCCATAATTAGTTTTGCAGAAGTGCAGCCATGTTACATCACTGCTCAGGAGGTCATGCAGTTGCACATTCTGTACTCTACTTTTATGAGAGAAAAGCACATGGCAGGAAGGAAAGCTGATATCAGGTATTTTATTTTTTTAAAGAAAGCAAGTTGTAGGGTGTATCTTGGGATCGTTAGAGATTTGGCCCAATGTAATACATCCACAGCTACAGCACAGGCTATATAATTGACTTTAGAAAATATTCCATTACTCAGAGTTGAAACAAATAAAATTTAGTACATTACTAACCTTTTTACTTTTGTTAAAGGCATTTAGGTTAGGGGATGCTAATGGTTGCAAATGTCACCTCTATACAGTCCATTTCTAATTTGAGGTTGGGTTGTTAGCAAAAGCATGTCGGACAGGAATTTTAAATGTTTTCCAGTAGGAATACGTTATAAAGTAAAATTGATTTCAATTACAATGTGCACATAATACTTAACCACCAAGGTGGGATCTGTTGGATTCAATTTTTCATCTTTTGAATACGTGCTTTAGAATTAGAATTTAGTTTTGACCTTATAGTGGCTATCATTTATGGCCTAGAACTAATTCTAGTAAGGTAGAGACTGAGGGCTGGTAAAAGGTAAAGGATAGAGGCCAAATGGCAGAGGAAAGTGGGGAAGGTGGAAACCAAAATAAGGATTTTCTTCAAATATAAACTTCCAGAGATTCTTGTTGGTTCTGGGCAGCTACCTTATGATGCTATTTTCTTCTGCTGTCCTCAGAAATCAGCTTGCTTGTTTTCTTTTTCATCGCTGTCATCTGTAGTTTCCAACCAGTTTTCACCTTCCCTTATCTTTGCAGACCAGATTGTACTTCTTTATCTTCACCCTTATATTTGTGTCTCTGGAGTAATAAGCACACTGATATTTTTACTACTTATAAGGAAAGGAAAATATTCCAGAAACAAAAAGATTTTTCATCTGTCTGCACTACAATTTTCTCTCCCACTCCACCCCCCATTAGCATTTTTCAAGAGTGGGGAGGGTAGTTGTATTTAAGTGCTGCTTATATTTCAGAGGAAAATGAGATTGCATTTATAATGGATTTCTTCTCATTCAAGCTGGGCAGAAGCAACAGCTTGCATTAACAAGCAAGACTCTGCCTCTGGGTGGGAGGGATAAGGAAACTGAAGACCATAGGAATCAGCTGCATTGGGGTGCTGGGTTGCAGGGCTGCAGGAGGGGCAGTGATTATCCTGACCCTGAAGACCAGAAGGTAGAGGAAATTTGTATGTCTCTTTGCTGCATTTGAAAAGGCTTTGTTTTTTCATCATACAGGGAGACTATAGTACAAATGATAGAAGAAAATTTGAACTGTCTTGGCCATTTAAGCACTATTATTCATGAAGCAAATGAGGAACAGGGCAGTAGAATGATGGTAAGTTTTATATGGATATGGGTATGTTTTGACTTTCCATGCTAGCCACCTCTGGCATTTGGGATGCATATGGGGAAAAGGAGAACTCAGAAGAAAGAGAAAAGACATTTAAGTTATATCTTTGACCTCAGATCCCAATCTTCTCTTATTCATGGATATACTAGGATTATGTCATTAGTAAATCTTCAGCAGTAGCATTTTGGTCAAATTAAATGAAGGGTGAACTTTTTTTGCAATGTGACCACTGAAATTGAATGGTTTGTACCTTTTTGCTTCAGTAATCAATTTTCTTCAATAAGATGGGGCAGGATTTGTACTGTAACTCAAATATAATAACAGCTGTACGTAAAACAAATAATGTTAACACAGTCAAAATTAATAGAAATATTAAGATTTGGTTACTGTGAATTACTGATTTGTTAAAACTCAGAGAAACCACAAAAAATGTTTATTGAGTTAATTTTACTACAGTTAGTCTCAAGGTCAATTGCTTGTATTTCCTTTCATTATTTACTTCAAATATTTATGAAAACTGAAATATTTTTTCTGAAATATTTTTTTTAATCGGCAGGACAGAAGGTAAAATTAAACTAACTGTAACTTATACTTTGATTTTTCAACTTTTGATTATAAAATGTCCAAACACACAGAAAACTTGCAAAAAGTAACACCCATAAACCTACTGTTTAAAGTCAACATCTAATTATAATTTTTTCCATGCTGGTTTTAGAATCTTGATTGGAGTTGGTTAACAGAATGACTTGCTACTTATTCAGTGTGCCCAAACTGACGGAGATTGTTGCTGCACATGCAGGAAATTTGTTTTTCTCCCATGAAAATACTCTTCAGACACCAACAAATGGAAGAAATGGCTATGATCAGAAAAAATGCAAGATTTTACAAGCACGGTATTTCGACTTTGGGAAATTTTAACCCCTAAACAGAATTTTAACCCGTGAACAGAGAATTTTAAACAAGTCAGTGGACTTGTTTAAATATGATAGCTACTTAAGCATATCATGGCAATCCATTTGTCTTCAAACATGATAAAACACTTAACTGACTAAAAACCATCTTTTACCACTAAATTTTGGGCATAAGGCCAAAAGTATCATCGATATGCAGAAAACAAAACCTCAACTAATGTATGTGTTGTAAGTAAAAGTTGTTTGCCTGTTTTTGTGGGAGAGATTGGTCTCAAGTAAAACTGTATTTCATGAAGAATAAACTCTACCTCCTTTTGTTGCATTCAGAAATGCTCTTCCTGGCAACATAAGGAGTTGACTTAATTTTAATTTTACTGCACATTTGATAATATCCCTTTCCTATAGAAGGAATTGTGCATCTGTGCCTTTAATAAGTTGATTCTCATCTTGTTAAATGTGCTGTGTGTATATGTATTTAAGATGTACATTTAATAATATCAAGAAGATGCCTGTTAATTTATAATGTGTTTGAAAACTGTTGTTTTTTCATTTGTAAAAATGGGTCATTTGTTTAACGAATTTTTCATGTCTTGTCCTACAAATTTATAAAGATCTGCACTCCCTTATCTGTAATTCCAAAATCAAAACTCTGAAAACAAGGTTTTTCATAAGCTTGGTAACAAAACTCATTTGCTTGAAAATCTAACCTGAACTGACATTGAATCTATTTATCCCATTTAGTGTGAATATTCATTTATTTTGCTGTGGAAATATTAACATATTTGATTATTGGGAGTGGGATGGGGCTGCCACAGACCCTGCTGGGTGTTTATGTAGTATGGTATATGCACTGAATTACCTTTCTAAAATCCAAAAATTTCATAATTCTGAAACATCTTGTCCTAAGGGTTTCAGATAAAGGATTGTGGATCTATCACCTCATTAAATAATTTAGAAGGTATTATGTGTTTTTAAAAAATGTGAAATGCTTTTATATTATAGTTTTCCACTTTGTGTATTAAATGATTTTTAAATTACTTTTAGAATCTTTATTCATTTTAATCAGATTATGATAGGTTTGAATATGGTTTAGGAAAATGTGAAGATTCCATGAAGTGGAACTGAAGCACAGAATATAACATCATAGGCCCTCAGTGTACTTTCCTTAGGAATTAAACAGGACTTACAGTAAAAACAGCATTGGGTAACTTCTTTTAATATAGTCTTTTCTTCTGAGATGTCCTGTCACCACTGTGTCTAAAAACCATGCTCATATCTTGGTCTATAAACCGAGGTCTTAGTCACACCATCCTCATTTTGCTAGTAGTGCCGCTTTACACCATGGATCTTGGGGCTGTCTTCTAAATTTTTACTCATCTGATACTACGGTTTCTCTAAAAATGGAAATTCTGTCAGCTATTTTGACAGGCAGTCTATCTCTTACTTCTCCAGTTCTAGAGAGTTTTAATAAAACATGTATGGGTACCTGCTGCTTGGAAGATGATGAGCTAGATGGCAAGATCAGAAACAGTTAACTATAGGCAGTATAAGAAGAATGCTTATCTGGGAATCTGAACATTGCAAGCCATCCAAGCATTGAAATGATTGTTGAAAGAATTTATTTAGATGATTGTGTATTTTCTAAATATCACTGTGGTAACTGATAAAAGAGCTATTATAGGGTGTGGCTATTATATGGTGTGGCTGGGGTGATATGGGCAGGTGCTATGAGTCAGAACAGGTTATAGTGAGAGATCACCTAAGACTTATTTCTGATGTGTGATTGACTATTTTTTTATTGGGGCACATCTTTTCAGAGTTGAATGGCATTTGTGAATGTCTACATTTCATTCTTTAATTCCAGCAGTATTATGAAAAATGAAGAGAATCCATCTAGAAAACTGGAACAAGTTGTTTTTCCTTCTTTTTGCTTTCTGGAAATTAAAATAGCTAAGTTTTGCTGATATCATTTATCTGGAACAGACAAGGTCCCAGATATTTGTAGGTAATTAAAGTCTTAGGAACAATACAGGTAAGTGCATTTATTGAAGGGAGACGGCAGAGTGGCCTGGGAGGGCTTGCTACTTAAAATCCTATTTAGGACTTCCCATTTTCACAATTACTGTCTTTGTAACCTTGTGATGAAGTTTTGGAATATAGGGGAGGTCCGGAGCTGACAACCAAGAAAGAATTGAGAGGTCTGTGGTGCAAAGTGGTGGTTTTATTAAAGCACGGGGACAGGACAGAACACGGGGACAGGACAGAACCCGTGGGCAGGAAGAGCTGCTGCCCCGGGCTTGTGAGGAGTAGCTGATTATATACCTGGGAGTTGGGAAGGGTTTGGGGATAGCATACTCTCTAAGGAGTTTGGAAGCAAGGTTTCCAGGACCTATTGTTGGGAAAAGATCATTTATTACCGTCTAATAAAACCTTAGCCATGAGACCCTTCAGAAGTGTATCCGTGGGCCATGTGCTTGGGGGATGATTGCCAACATGATTCTTGGAGGGGTTTAGAGATAAAGTTTCTAAAGGAATTTTTACATGTTAAGGTAGACTTACAGGATCCGGGGGGTCGGGCTAAGATTGCCTTTTGCCCTTAGCAAAGTATTAACATTGAGGCGGTTGAGTCTGTTAAGGAATGTCCCTCTGACTGTTCCAAGGACTTCTAAGTGCTGCCCTGGGCTTGTGCTTTGTCCTCAGCTAGTCCTCTATTCCCCCATCACTTGGGCCTGCAGTTTCTTAACCACTTGGCTTCTCCGCCTGCAATCTGTCTCCACTCTTAGCCATTCTGCAGACTCACTGGGCATAAAGTACTGTTTTCTCATACATCCCCGCCCAAAGTTACACAGCCCTGCCACGATAATCTCCCTTGCCCAATTGTCCCACTAGCCTTTCTGGGTTTACAGGATTACTGCCCAACCTACTTTAAATATGCCGCCTTTTATTTCCCTTGCATTCATCCATCTCATTCCCATCTCTACTCTTTAATTTTGTCCTTTTCGTTTTTAGTAATGTATGTATACAATCCATAACAGAAGACTGCGGTTAGGGAAAAATGAAGTTTTTCTGTTCTCTAGTCATGCACCTCCCTCTCCCTGCGGAAAAAAAAATGCATGCAAACCTTTCAAAATCTGGGCTTGGCCTAGCCTATCCCATCCTCCTCCCCCCCCCCCCCCCCCCACACACACACATCACACTCTGTGTGCTCAGCGCATTCTGTTCCTATTTGGAATGACCTTCATGAAGCCCTCACTGGATCAGTATTCTGGCACGTTAATCATTACTCAGAAATACACCTGATGACGAAAGATGTGCTCAGGCTGAAGATCCTTCTCTTCTGAGTTTCCACACTACTTTTCCTGCAACAGGTCTACTGCTCCTGAATTCGCACAGGATCCGTGCCTGAAACACGTGCTTGTCATACGGTTTAAACCACAAAAAGACAAAACAGCCACCACACTGAGAGTGCGGGAGTCGGTTTCTGCCCAAGAACTAACTGACCAGTCCCTCATCCCAGGCGCCACCTCCTTTCCTCTACACCGCAGCTTACTCCCGACGGCCGACGTCCCTTCTCTTCCAGAGCAGGAAACCAGCATTGCGCAGACAGGAGCGCACGTACCTCCGACGGCGGGAGGCCGCGAGAATTTTGTCCCGCCCGCTCTCCGTCTCTCTAGTGGCGCGACGAGCGCTGCGTCGGCGTGCGTGGCTGCGCAGCCGCAGTGCCGGCCGAGTGGGCGGGGCCGACTGTTGGCGGCGGTTGGCGCGGCCCGGGAGGCGGCTGCACGTGCGGGCGGGGGCGATGCGTCACTGATCCGTGAGGCGCGGCCTTAGGGTCGGCCTCCCTCCGGAGTCTGCGGCTGGCCCCTTCTCAGTTAGTGCCTTCCGCCGAATTCGGGGGGTGGGGGGGGAAGAGGCTATTGAGAGAGGGGGTGTCAGGACGCTCAGCGAATAGGGGCGGCGCACGGCCCGCTTCGGGCCGAGGGGTTAGCCAGGGGGAAGTAGGCTGGGTGAGGAGAGAAGAATGCGGGACAAGGGGCGCGGGACTCCCCGGCTCGCCCTGCGGAAGGACGCCAGCTCTCCGGAGGGAGGGTGCAAACTGGAGGGGGTGGGCCTGTCACTCACGGGGCTGGGGATCCTTTCCTGCCTCATGTAGGAGGAACAAGGATGAATATGACCCAAGCCCGGGTTCTGGTGGCCGCAGCGGTGAGTCTGGTGGTTGTCCTTCTCTACGCCTCCATCCACAAGATCGAGGAAGGACACCTGGCCGTGTACTACAGGTGAGCGGCTTGTGCAGGCTTCTGGGCTTCTGAAGTAGGTGGAAAGTGGGTCTATGAAGTCGTACCCTCTTGCGGTATCGGGGAGCTCTCCAGGCTTAGGAAGCGATTTTCGCCCCAGCCCTGTGGAAGTATGGGGGCCGAACACCCTCTAGGTACTGGACGGTTCCGGTGCTCTGTGCATTTTGTGCGGACGTTAGGACTTCTCACAATTACTCCTGGTAGACGGCAAATTCAATTATCTGTTGGGGGAAAACGAAGAAGAAAGAAAGGCAGTGGTCACCGCACTGTGACTGAAGAGGTGGATAAGTCATCGTTATATTCCATACAGCTGTACAGGCTTTGAGTTTGTAGAGATGTCACTTAGAAACTCTGGTCCTGTTTGTGGTTGTTCTTAGATTTTTTTTCCTCTAATAGCCCCTAGTTAAGGGTTTTGGCTTAGGAGGCCATGACCTTGACAATTGTTCTATCCCTGGACCTGGAGAGCCGTAAATAGGGGATTGAGGGGCTGTCCTTCTCCCACCTTACCCTTTCTTTTCACGTTGAGGGAAGGAATAGTGTGGGATGTGTTGCTCTCTAGGTGAGGCGGTATAGCTTTTCCTTCAGCGTAGTTACAACCAGTTCCTTTTGATGTAGACAGGGTACATTTTGGAGAAATTGGAATTATGTATTTGAAAGAGCTTCAACTTTCTGCTTGTTTTCATTATCCCCCAAAGCTCGTATTTCCACTTTAACATCCTGAATCTTAGAAACGGTCTTCCCTGTTTGAAACTAGTGCTAGTTTCACATACAGTTTTAGTGATAGGTCTTAGCAGTGGAGATCTAGCATAGCAAATGACAGAGTAGTCCATATTCCTATCTAGTTTGGCTTTGTCTTTCTGACGGTTAAACCAAAGAAAACATTTCAGGATATGGCTCTCAATTAGGGATGGACCTCAGCTCATCTTTTCTTAGTTATGTGTTGTGAATTCTTTGCAAACCTATTTATGTTTTCAAGATAAGAAACTAAGTTCTATGAATTTACTATTCACTCTGTAAAATAGGACTTCTTTTTTATAGTTGCCCCCCAAAATGCCTCCTTTGTAGAATTTCTAAGATGTATGTTCATATTACTCACATTGCAAAATTTGCTGAATAAGTCCACACTTATGAACCATTTATTTATAGTCTTATACCCTTATCCTTCATCTTCCCATGCTAAGTTTTGTTTTTGTTTTAAGATTTTATTTATTCACGAGAGAGGCAAAGACATAGGCAGAGACATAGGCAGAGGGAGAAGCAGGCTCCATGCAGGGGGCCTGAAGTGGGACTCATCGCAGGACCCCAGAATCACACCCTGAGCCAAAGACAGATGCTCAGCCACTGAGCCACCCAGGCGTCCCGGTTTTTGTTATTTTTTATAAAGACTTTATTCCTCCAGTAATGTAATATAGGTAGGTAGAGTAAAAGAGTCTTAAGCCTCAGAAATTTTCTTATTCTCTTAAAGTTTTTGTTATCTTCTTTTTTCAGTCTGGTGACTATATTATGTTTTGATCTGACTCACGTTATGTACAGTTAAACTACAGCAATTAGAGGCATTAGAGTTTTTTTCCCCAATTATTTCTCAGAACCTTAAAGACCAAGGAGAATCCTTTGTACCTGAGAGCAGTGCCAGAGACCCAGAGGTATCGTTGTTGGAGCTTATGAAACAAGATGTAACATTGGCAGTTTAATTTGATCTTTCCCACCTTTGGCAGATATTTTAGGGGCCAGTAGTTGTTCATCATGAGTAAATCATATTAGTGGGGCTTTAGTAGGTCAGTAGCATGACTAAGAATTTATCACACCATTTTAGAATTGGAAGGGGAATTTCTCTCTTTATAATCTTGTTGAATTGAAACATCTTTTCGCAGGGGAGGAGCTTTACTAAATAGCCCCAGTGGACCAGGCTATCATATCATGTTGCCTTTCATTACTACCTTCAGATCTGTGCAGGTGAGTGATTCCTAGGGAAGCCCCCACACTGGATAGACAGGTGTGACAGGAACAGTTACATTTGTGGGTGGAGATGGATTTCCTTATTGCTTAAGCAAATGGTGATACTTAAACACAGGAGTTACAAAGTTCAGAGTACAGTTGTCATAGCACAAGTTACAATTTTGAATCCCCTCACTCTCTTGAAGTATATTAGAAGTATGAGCCAGGCAGCTTGGAAGGATTTAGGACTTCCTAAATTCCACACCTATATAGTGCTGTGCAGCAGGGTTTTTTTGTTCCTGCTGTCAAAATAAAAGCAGGACTTTGAAACACGACTAGAAATACAAACCATTGATTACTTCATTTAGAACGGTGTTTGGTTTCCATAGAGGCCAGCTCCTGGACTACTGTTAACATGGAGGATGTGAATTTTTTATGCACAACCTTTCTGCTGCACATTTTTGCCTGGGACATTAAACACAATTTTGTGTGGAACCCTAGTGAATGTTCTATTTTGACAGCATTCCAGAATATATGAAATAAGCATCTGTTCACTGAAAACAGTATCTTGCCATGGGAGACACTTAGTAAATATCTTTTGATACAACAAGATGACAAAAAAGGTTTAGATCATGACTACTCTTACAAGTGCAGTGTGATCATAAATCTTTGGATTCCGAAGTTTGTGTATTATCCGCTATTAATTTTTCCGGGACTCAGGAAGATTCAGTGTATTTAATCTTATAATTTAAATCTAGGCTTCCTACTAGTGAGAGTTTCATTATGAATACTTAAATCCCCCAGATTTCCTTCCAGTTCCCTTTTAGATGGCTTTGGGTAAGAATTGTGTCTGTTGAAGTGAAATGTAGTGTTCTTTCCCTAGTCAGACTGATTTCCATATTGTTTTCCTATGTTTATTTTTTTCATTCTTGCCTTGGTTCATGTTGTCACCTCTTTTCTCACTATCTCTCCCTTCATTACTGCTCTCCTATCTCAATCTTGCCAGCCTTTTGAGGTTTCATTGCAAATCCGTCTTCTTCTAATCTATAGCTCGTAAAGTCTGTATAGTAAATTTTGGTTCTTGGTCACATTTCCTTTAATAATGTTGTTTGTATTCTCTAAGTTTCTTTGTATGTTTTCTTTCCAGAAAGTCTCCAAACTTCCCAAAGCAGGAGTTGTAAGAAAATTGTATTTCTGACCTTTCTTGCTTGTGGTGAAAGTTTTTCAATTGAGCTAACTTCTTAGGAAGCAATATGGTATAGTGAACATGAGGCCAGGAACCTGGAGACTTAGGTTTTGGCTCTGTCACTAACTGGTTATATGACTTTGCAGAAATGATTTAACCATTAAAGACTTCAGTTACTCCTCCTTTAAAGGGTTTTAGTTACATGAATTTACCAACAGCCCAAACAGTGATGATGTTATCGGTGGCATCCTCAGACTTTTTTAAAATCTTGTTCAAAGCCAGCCAAATCTGTTTCTGTCTTTTTGGAGCTTATTATTTTGAATCCTACTGATGCAGAGACATATCAAAGAGATAGAGTCAATAAACATTAAAACAGATTTAGAGGTTAACTACATATGACAGTTTTATGGTGTATATGTACATAAATAGTAATAAGTTGTTATAATTACACAAAAATAGTAAAAAGATTTTAGTGTAAACTAATATACTTTGCATCTACAAAATATTAAAGGCCAAAGCCAGTGTGGCTGAATAGGAATGTTCTTTATAAATGATGCAGTAACATTCTAGGAAAGAAATACATTAATAAAACTCTTTTAAGAAATTGTTCTTGTAAGAATGAGACATAAATTTATTTTTAGGAATTTTTGGAACACATGAGAAGACAGCCTATATAAACAAATGGCTTAACAAACTTGGCATTTGAAAGGAATATATTAGTAGCATCTTGAGAAATGTGAGATCTTGCATATGATACTAAAAATAAAAAAAACCTGTGCTTAGAGAAATATGAAAACTTTCACCCTTTATAGCATATATAACATAACCAAAGACTTAACTTTTAAAATAAATGTTCCTCCTGGGAAGATAATTTTGGGGATGATCTAAAAGAACTCAGTATGTGAATATAGGATATTAAGTAGAGGATTTAGCATTTCAACTCTTTCCTAGTTCTTGGCTAGGTGATATCCTCTAGGTTAAATAGGGATGTATATTAAAAGCTGATGTGGGATATGGAAATTGAATTTGGTTGATGTTTGGAAGGAAATAAATTGAACTCATCTCTTCATAAACTTCCCTCACTCTGCCCAGAACCTGTGGCTTGTATTTACTGTTCCCCTAATCTCTCAATCCTAGAGTTATAATCTTTTCCCTCTAGGAATGTTCTGTGCAGATGCTTACTACATCCTTCCTGTTATGTCTCCTGAATTGACAGCTTTCAGTTTCCGTGGCCTTTACTAAATTAATTAATACTTTAGCTCCCTAGATGGTTTTCTTGACTCCAGACAAGATGGATGAGTATCACATGTAAGTACATCACATATAAGCACAGGAATTAAAGGAAAAAAAATTTTGAAAGGTCCATTTTGTGGCTATGTGTAAAATGGACTATGGAGAGCATAAGCCCCCAGTGGACATTCAGAGCCCTCTGTCTAATATCACATTCTCTTATCAAAATTTGCACTCCTCTATATTGCCTCTTTTGCTCCAGGCAAGCCAGCTTGCTTCCTATCATCTCCTATGCATGCAGTTTGTTTTCAACTTTGTATATTTGATAAGATAGCTCCTTTTTTTTTTTTTTTAAGTTTATAAAGTTTTAGTAAACATTTCAAACAGCTGTGTAACAAACACACCAGAAATAAAAGCTCTAGAATAGCAGTCCGGATGTTCTACAAGTGTGGCCTCATGGGCTCATTTCCTAGATGGACGGTCTTCAGTTCTGTCCTTTGCCTGGACTTCCTCCCTTCCCACTCAGGCAAAAGAAAGATGGATGATTTAGACTGAAAGGACAGCCATGTTGGTCCCCAGTAGGTAGGGGCCAGGAGAAAGTCTCATTTGCCAGCACTTGTTAACCAAAGCACAGAAAAAGCAAAAAGCAAGTGACAGTCACAAAGTCTTCCTATATATTCTTCATAACATATAGTCTATATTCATGAGACTGAAGGAACACCTGGCATGAGAAGCTATTAAATCTAAGATGTGGTCTCTGCTTCATCTTTCTCATTTTTTCTCCTCTAGACTTGGCTTATAAATACTTTACCAGAGAGAGCTTTCCAAACTATTATTTCACTCTTTATCATTTAACTTAAACAATTCAGTTTATGCTCTGTTAATTTTATACTTGTTATAGATTGCTTTATGAGAATTGTATCTCCTGTGTTGGATTGTGAGCTTTTTAGAAACAAGGACCGTGTTTCCTTTTTGTTTATATTCCATAAAGTAATATTTTGCTGTCTCCTTAAATAAGGTTTGGTGTGTCCAGAATATGCAGTGGAATTAAAGTTTAGAGCACTAGTCCTAATGATAGTATCTTTGTGTAAGCCATGCAATTTCCAATCCCAGGCCAGCTCTAGGCAAATAAGAGACTTAGAGAATGAACATTGAAACTTTCAGATTGAACATTGAAACTTTCCAAGTGCATGCCTATATACTTCTTTCCCTTTCTGAATTTCTTTCCTTTCTTTTCTTTTTTCTTTTCTTTTCCCAATGCATCTTGATTGGGACATTAGTTATAAAATATTTTGTCTTGTTTTTTCACGTCTACTAGAATATGAAAAGAAATTACTCTGATAGCTAATCTTTGGGGACTAAAATTGTAATGGAGCTCTTCTGTAACTTATCTCTTAGCAGTTCTCTGGAGGTTTTCCTCTGGGACCAAAGTTCTTTGACTATGTGTGTCCTGAGTATTCACGAAATATTTTTCCCCCCAGACAACACTACAAACCGATGAAGTTAAAAACGTGCCTTGTGGAACAAGGTAAGCTTTCCCCTCGCTTATCAACCTGCCTTTAGTTTAGATGGAATTTTTGTTCATAAACTCTGGTTATTTAAACGTCTTTCAGATAGACATGATAGTAATCCATGTCTCCTGAGTTTTCCATCTTAGAAGACTGTGTATTGGAAAAAAGTAGTTTTGGAGCTTGGCAGACCTTAGCTTCATGTTATCAGTACTGCCACATCTGCTTTATTGACTTTTTTTTTGGGGGGGGGGGGATAGACTTTATATTTTAGGGCACTTACAGGTTCATAGCTAAGAAAAGGACAGAGAAAAAAAAAAAAGAAAAGAAAAGGACAGAGAGTTCCCATATAATCCTTGTCCTCATACATGCCTGTATTGACTTTGTTAAGCTTAGTTTCCTTGTTTGTAAAAATCAGATAATAAGACCTATCTTGCAGAGTTGTTTTTTTTTTTTTTTTAAGATTTTATTTATTTATTCATGAGAGACACACAGAGAGAGGCAGAGACATAGGCAGAGGGAGAAGCAGATTCCCTGTGGGGAGCCCAATGCAGGACTCGATCCCAGGACCCTGGTATCATACCCTGAACCAAAGGCAGACACTAACCATTGAGCCACCCAGGTATCCTTATCTTGCAGAGTTATTGTGAGGATTAGGATTAGTGTATGTAAAGTGCCTAACTCAACACTTAACTCAGAGTAGGAACTCAGTAACAAATAGTTTGAATGAAATCTCACCTTGTCATCTGTACTACTAAATGCCATCTAACAAAGATTTTTTTTTTAAAAGATTTTATTTATTTACTTAGCAAGCGAGTCAGGGGAAGAGCAGAGGGAGAGAGAATCTCAGACAGACTCCACGTTGAGTGCAGAGCCTGACACAGGTCACAATCTCATGACCTGAGCTGAAACCAAGAGTCAGATGTTTAACCTACTAAGCCTCCCAGGCGCCCCCTAAATGCCATCTAATTAGAAGTTCTGGTTCATTAGGTCTGGAATTAGGTTCAATAATTTGCATTTCTAGGAGAAGATTCTAGGTGATGCTCCTGCTGCGGGTATGTGGACCTTACTTTGAAAGTCTCTGCCCTAAAGAGTTTAGGGGGAGAATAGCAGGCAAAACCCAAATTATTTCTAGAGTATAATCAGTATATTGAATTGTATCAAAACAAGAATGTAATAATCAAGGTTTTTTTTTTTTTTAATGTTCTATTTTTTGAATGACTAACTTATCAGTATTACAAACCTGTAAAAGAGACATGAACAGCTATGGAAGGACAGAAATGCTTGTAAAAAGGGAGAATTTCCCTCTTTTTTAAGTTTACGTATTTGATACTAAGTTCTTCGTAGGTCTTTCTGTAACACTCTTGTGGATTCCCTTTAGAGAGGACTCAAAATTGGCAACTCCTGAAATTTGGGGTAAATTTTATTTTCACACTTCCCATATACTCTCAGATTTTTTTCTTTGAACAGGTGTTACCCTTTTTTTAATCAGGAAAAAAATGTCCTAAGTTGTTAGGAAGACTTAGTTGTTTGGTTTCAAAATCTCTAACTTCATGAGGCTCATGTGTGCATTAGGGTCTGTTCTGATAGGCCAAGAAGTTAGGAAGCCATTAATTAACAAGACGTATCTTTCTGAAGTGTCAATTTTACTTAAGAATTTGGAGGAAAATTCTTTTTTTCATATTAGAATAAATACAGATTAAAAAGTAGATTGTAACTCTTTATGATTATAAAGTAAGGCAGAAAACCAAAAAAATGTCAGCCCATGGATGACCTTCATACCTCTTGGGAAACTGTTTTACTTGGTTCTTTGATGGAAAAGTTTGAGAAGTGCACTGCTTTAGCTGTTGGCTTCAGTTCATAAGGGCAAAGTGCTAAGTAGCCTTAGGTTACAGGTTTAGTCTTCACGTGAGCAGTTTGATTATGGCAATTGCAGAGGTGAGCCTTAGTTGGGAGAAGAGCCAAATTAAGTGTGTGGAGGGGACATTTGAGTGATGATTGAGTGGTGGTTAGTAGTCATTTTAATCAACAAGTAGTTGTGTGTCTTTAGATTTTCCTCCCAAATTTCTAACATGTGGGATATGTTTGACGATGTGGAAATCTGGGATTGTAACTTTACTTGGCTCACACTTTTTCCATTTCTTTGTTTTTAGTGGTGGGGTCATGATCTATATTGACCGAATAGAAGTGGTTAATATGTTGGCCCCTTGTGCAGGTATGGTACCCGTATATTTCTGTTTTGGTTTTGTTTTTTTGTTTTTTAAGTAGGCTCTACGCCCAGAGTGGAGCCCAATACGGAGCTTGAACTCATGACCCTGAGATCAAGGCCTGAGCTGAGATCAAGAGTCAGATGCTTAACCAATTAAGCCAGAATAACTATTCTGTTGTTTTTATAGTTATAATTAGAATATTTAGAGAAACAAAAGCAAAGAGGAACTAGTGGGACTTCATCAAGATAAAAAGATTCTGGACAGCAAAAGAAACAAATCAAAAGAACTAAAAGGCAAAAAAAAAAAAAAAAAAAACTAAAAGGCAGCCTAGAGAATGGGAGAAGATATTTGCAAATGGCATATCTGATATAAAGGGTTATTATCCAAAATCTATAAGGAACTTACCAAACCCAACACCCAAAAAACAAATAATCCATTTAAGAAATGGGCAGGAGATATGAATAGATAACTTTTCCAAAGAAGTCATCCAGATGGCTAACAGATAGATGAAAAGATACTCAATGTCCTTCATCACCAGGAAAATACAAATCAAAACCAAGATGAGGTAACACCTCACCTTACACATGTCAGAATGGCTAAAATTAACAACACAAGAAACAACAGGTGTTGGCAGGGAGTGAACTGTTGGAGCCACGTTGGTGGGCATGTGAACTGTTGGGGTCACTCTGAAGAACAGTTTGGAGGTTCTTCAAAAAATTAAAAATAGAGCCACCTTGTGACCCAGCAATTGCACTACTAGGTATTTACTCAAAGGATACAAAATAGAGATTCAAAGGGGTACATGCACCCCAATGTTGATAGCGTATTAACAACAGCCAAACTATGGAGAGAGCCCAAATGTCCATTGACTGGTGAATAAAGAAGAGATGGTATATATATATATACAATAGAATATCACTCAGCCATCCAAAAAGATGAAATCTTGCTGTTTGCAACAATGTGGATAGAGCTCTAGAGTGTCTTATGCTAGATGAGATAAGTCAGTCAGAGAAAGACAAATACTGTATAATCTCACTGAGATGTGGAATTTAAGACAAAAGAGATGAACATAGGGGAAGGGGGAAAAGAATAAAAGGAGAGGAAACAAGTCATAAGAGACTCTAAATAATCGAGAACAAACTGAGAGGGTTGATGGAGGGAGGAGGGTGGGGAATGGGCTAGATGGGTGATGGGTATTAGGGAAGACACTTGTGATGAACACTGGATATTATATGTAAGTGATGAATCACTGAATTCTACTCCAGAAACCAATATTGCATTGTACGTTCATGGACTAAAATTTAAATTAAAAAAAAAAAAAAAAGAGTTGGACGCTTAACTGTGACTGAGCCATCCAGGAGCCCCTATTCTGTTGTTTTTATAATTACAATTAGAATATAACTGAAGAAATTCCTTAAGGAATTAAAAGGTACTTTTAAAGTTTTATGACCTTACTTATTTCTGATATATATGAAAAAATGATAACTGAAATCTTTTACATTTCTGGGGAATGGTGGCAGGAATAGATCACAAGTCCTGAACAGAGTTGACTTTCTGCAACTGTATATATTATTCTTCTCCTACCAATAGTTTTTCTTGTCTTTTTTACTTAAACAATAGAGTTTTTCTAAAAGCACGACAATCATTGATTAATTCTAGAGTTTGTAGAAAGTAGTGTTTTATCCAGTCAGGATGAGAGAGAATTTCCTTGCATGCTAAAAAATCTAACTGATTAATTCCTGGGCCACATTGATTGATGACTGTAGAAAACTTTTTTTCTAGTTGAGATTTGCTATAACTTGCAAAGTGATCTGAAAATTCTCAGTGTGGGGAAAACATTTCTTTGGTAAAAGATGAAAACCCACAGAGATGGAGTGGTTCAAATAAAAAAAAAAATTAGAAGTTCTAAAGAAATATTTGCCCATTTTTGTTTTTGTCCCAACTTTTTTTTTTTATTGTGGTAAAATACACATAACTTAAAATTTACTACCTTTAAGTATTTGTAAGTGTAAGTTTCAGTGGTACTAATTAAATTCACAGAGGTGCCTAGCTGGCTCAGTTGGTAGAACATGTGACTCTTGATCCAGAGGTTGTAAATTCGAGCCCCATATTAGGGGTAGAAATTACTTAAAATCTTAAAAAAAATATCACATTGTTTTGTAACCATTACCACCATCCATCTCCATAACTTTTTTTATCCTGCAAAAGTGAAACTATACCCATTAAATATTAATTCCCCACTTCCCTCTCTCCCCAGCCCATAGCAGCTACCATTCCATTTTCTGTCTGTGATTTTGTCTACTCTTATGTACTTTATGTAAGTGGAATCGTAATATTTGTCTTTTTGTGATTGGCTTATTTCACTTAGCATAATGTCCTCAAGGTTCATCCATGTTGTAGCATGTGTCAGAATTTCCTTTTTTCTAAGGCTGAGTAATACTCCATTGTGTGTGTGTGTACACACACACACACACACACACACCACATTTTGTTTGGCCATTTATTCATTGGTGGAAACTTGGATTGCTTCCACATTTTAGCTATTATGAATAATGCTATTAACACAGATGTAGGTGAGTCTGTTTAAGACCCTTCATTCATTTGAAAGAGCTGCCATTTTATCCTGCTTATTAAAATTGGAATGTTTAATATGTATAAGATACTGTGTTTGGCAGAAACAATTTAAAAAGGCAGTTAAAAACTTCCCTTGGGAGTTTTTTATTTTGCTTCAGAGGATGTGATGCCAACCTTAAAAAAAAATATTTGTAATGGAATATAGGTTCATACTTAATGTCATGGCACTGTACAGGCTCAAAATGCAAAAGGATTTCAAAATAGAGAGCAGGCTGTATTACTCTCAAGTCGATTTGGATTATATTTTTCCATTATTATTTTGTCCTTTTCTCATCTACTTTCCCTGCTTACACAGTGGAGTGGATTATGATTAGAAAAATAGACAAAGGGCAGATATTACTGGTTCAAAACTGTTGGATCACCAATTTATTTGGAAATGACCAAGTGAGTTAGCAAGTATTTATTGATGGCCTATTATTTGTGATCTGAAATCCAGTTACATAGGAAATCCTCCATGGGAAAGCCAGTAGAACAAGTACTTGAGTCTGAAGGAGGAAAGAAACATGTTTTAATAGGTAGAGCACAGACTCTGTTGTGGCCTAGTATGTGCCCTTAGGAACATTACTGAAATGCTCTGTTTCTCTTTCCTCTTATGCATAATTAGGAATTTTTTTTGTGAAAATTAAGTGGTAATATATGTAAATTGCCTGATATAAAGCCTGTCTTAGTAAATGTTCATTTCTTTTCCTTCTAGCTTGATGTCTATTTTACAGCCTTTAAAAACTACTTATTTGAAAATGGTCTTTGGCAGCTACTTCCTTCTTTTATTTCCAGTATTCTTCAATTAATTCAGGCTCTCTTTACCTCCTTGCTAAACTTTTGCTTTGCAGTGATTGCCTTACACTTTCCCTGCCTCACAATTCATCTTAACACTGCTGCCACAGTACAAATGCAATTGTATCATGCCCTTATTTGAACATTTTGACATCCTTTTTATCTCCAAGATAGTATATACTCTCTTTAGTGTGGAATTCGAAATTTGCCCGCTAGAATTGCAAATGCAGTAATATTTGGAAAATTGAGCACAAGGAACACATCAAGGTTTGTGAACTGTGTTTCACTTTTCCACTACTTTGTTGTCACTTTTCCTCATTCATAACTTTTACCATATGTACATTTTACAAAAAAAAATGTATTTTTACTTCTTCTTCAGTGTTTGATATCGTGAGGAACTACACTGCAGATTATGACAAGACCTTAATCTTCAATAAAATCCACCATGAGCTAAACCAGTTTTGTAGTGCCCACACACTTCAAGAAGTTTACATTGAATTATTTGGTGAGTGCCTTACTCTTTTTTTTTTTTTTTTAAGATTATTTATTTATTTATTCATGACAGAGAGAGATGGGGAGAGAGGCAGAGACACAGGCAGAGGGAGAAGCAGGCTCCACGCAGGGAATCCAGTGTGGGACTCGATCCTGGGTCTCCAGGATCACACCCTGGGCTGAATGTGGCGCTAAACCTCTGAGCCACCAGGGATGCCCATCTTACTCGTTTTAAATATGTGAATAACCAATTAGAAATCTTAGTCAACTCTATAGATGCTACAATATTATTAAACATTATGCTGTTTGAGCATTTCTTCTGAATTTATAGTAGAGCATTTGTCTTTAAAATATTCATAAGTTTAAATTTTTTATGATTAAACAAATACTCAAAAGATATTCTAAGAATGATAATTTTCTGAAATCTGTTATGTGTTACTTAATAGAGATTGGAAAAGATTATTTACAGGCTATATTCTGTTTTTGCTGTGATAACTTAGTGAAAATTAACTTTGTTGCTATTCTCATAGATAATTTGGGGAAATTTAGAAGTCTTAGAGTTTCACACTCCCATATTTGATGATTTGCTAGGAACACTGACAGGGCTCAGTGTATGTTCTACTCACAGCTAAGGTACAAAAGGATACAAAGTAAAATCTGGAGGAATCCAGGCACAAGTTTCCAAGAGTTTTCTCCCAGTGGAGTCATACAGGATATACTTCCTTTTGTATAAAGTGTGACAGTACATGTGAAATGTGATCTGCTAGGGATGGTCATTAGACTTACTGCCCAAATTTTTTTTTTTTAGGGGCCAGGGGAGAAGTAGAGCAATAGAGAATCTCTAGCAGGCTCCATGCCCAGCACAGAGCCTGACACAGAACTTGATCTTACAGCCCTGAGATCATGACCTGAGCCAAAATAAAGAGCTGGACACTTAACCACCTGAACCACCCAGATACCCCACTGCCCAGAACTTTTATTGAAGGCATCCTCAGCCTATAGCACATACCAAAATTCCACACTCAGAAGGAAGGCACATATTCAGCATAAACCACGTTGTTTGTATAAACAGTGTAGGCAGAGTGAGTCATTCTTACCAGTTCTGGGAATGGTGGGAATCCTTTCCAAATCCGTGTCCAGGTGACAGCCAAAGGCCAATTTGCTAACAGGCCCTTCTAAGGATTACAGCTTCAGGCCTGCTGTGTTAACTCTTCGCTGCATAAGTTACTTTTTCATTTGTGATAGTGAATGCTATGACCCATGATTGGATTGTTGCTGTTGGTTGCTCACTTCTCCCTCCTGGAATTCTTAGTGAATTGCTTAGAGGTAGGCATAGGGTGAATTATTTTAGAGATCTACGAATTGATTACTCATTGATGATTAACAACTACTAGTTGTATGAAAACACTGTTGTTATTTGTCACATCACCAGTCATTTTAATAAGGGTGAAAGTACTATTGAGGTGGATAGAAAATTCATGAGTTAAAAGGCCAAGTGAAATGACAGCTTCATTTTCCATTCTTGTGTACCTTCCTGTGAGCCTCTTCCCTCCCCCCTCTTTTTAAGAGAGAGTGAGAATATGTGTGAGTGAGAGGTAGGAGGAGCAGAGAGGGGTGGGTGGGGGGGGGGGGAGTAGAGAGAGAGAGAGAGAGAGAATGAATCCCAAGCAGGCTCCATGTTCAGGGCTGAGCCTGATATAGGGCCAATCTCAACCCTGAGATCATGACCTGAGTTAAAATCAACAGTCACTCAACCAACTGAGCCACTGAGGTGCCCCCCGCACCTTTAAGTTCAATACACTAGGCAGAGATCCATGGAAATGAAATTTAGTCATTTGGAAATTTGGGTTAAAGACTGACTGAAGGGGCAGCTGGGTATCTCAGTTGGTTAAGTGGCCAACTCGTGATCTCGGCTCAGGTCATGATCTCAGGGTCCTGGGATTAAGCCTTGTATTGGATTCCATACTCAGTAGGGAGTCTGCTTGAGGATTCTCTCTTCCCCCATTTGTGTGCATGCATGTGCACGCTCTCTCTCTTTCTCAAATAAATAAATCTTAAAAAAAAACTCAAAATGGGAATTGGGTTTTTATGAGAATCAGGACACATATTCAGTAACCACACTGAATTAAGTTATTAATCTCCATTTATTGGATAAACACCTGTTTGTCGTCTTTCTTCCTTAATTTCTTTGTTTGACAGTTCTTCATACTTTGTCCCATACAAAAGGAAAACTAAATATGTATTTAAGTGTATATGTAATAATTTATATATTTGAAATACATAATTAGGGTTCTTTTTTTTTCATAAAAATGTGAAGTGGTTTAAGCTCTATAAAAGAATACTGACATGGAAATTTTAGGTCTAATAATGATTGGAGGTTTTCAATATTAATACAATGGAAAAAAATTTTTCTGAGTATCATGAGAGTTATTGTTCTTGGCCTCAAAAACAGATCAAATAGATGAAAACCTGAAGCAAGCTCTCCAGAAAGATTTAAACGTCATGGCTCCAGGCCTCACCATACAGGTAAGCCCTTTTCCTAGGGAAATTCTCTAGGGGAAAAAAAAAAATCCTCCAGGAATTTTGAGAACTTTGAATTTAATTGTTCTTTCATTGGACATTGTTTATTCAGCAATTATTTAATTGAAGTGCTATGGGATTTTATAGAATGGCTTTCTCAGTTTGACTTTAGGTCTCTGCCAAAACAAAATACTCTTGGAGCTTGCCCTGGGTGGCATTTTTTTCTGATAAAGCTGATAAGTTGAGGCTCTTACAAGGAAATGAAATCCACGCACTGCTAATTGTGAGGCATTATAAAGATACAGTAATGGTTGTAAATTAGCATAAGAGTAAGGCCTTAGTCTTATAAGATTATAAACAGGATTATAAACAGGAACAATAATTCTAGCAAAATAGATGTTACGTATTATTAATTGACAGATGAACTTACTGGATGATTATTGCTGTAAGACTTTAGAGTTCAAGAACATTTCAAGAGAGTCTGCCTGAAAACTATAATTGAGTTGGGATTTTAGGTGGGTCTGGAAGAATTAGCAGGATTTATATGGGGGAAGGAGTAAGGAATATATTTCAAGTGGGTGGAATGGCCTGAATAAAAGTAAGGTAGCAGACGGATTTGATGGTAGTGGTGATGATGTGGCAGCAGCAGAAGCAGCATTGGGAGATAGAATAGTAAGAGGTTGTATGCTGGCTTTTTTGGGGTCAGTGTTTTTTCAGATTGGGTTGAAATCCATGAGTGATTCTAAAATCAATTTAAGTGGATCATGACAGCATTTTAAATAAAATTGAGTAAGAAAGAAAATTAGAGCACGTGGCATGTACTAAGTTCAAGTATCATTTTGTGAAACTTTTGTTTTCTGTGTGTGGTTTAGATGTTTATATTGGGTATTACTATAAAATGCATGTCTTAGAGTGGTCATGGTTAGTAACATTTAAAAGCTGTGGCTGTAGGTCTGGATTACCTGAGAAGTGGTAATATGGCTTCTCTAGTGTCCTTTCTTAGAGTTTCTAGGAGATCAATTAAGATAACAAATGTTTCTCAGCTAAAGAGAAAACTTGGTTTGGTGTCATGTGTCTCAAGTGTTGGACTGTTGAGAGTGTTCATTCACTATGAGGGACCACATGTGATCTCATAAATAAGATTGGAAAGTTGGTGAGGGTTTTCCCTGTCCTCATTCATGTCGTGGCATTATCTCTGACTGGTGCCTGACGGGGAGTCACCAAAGTTAAAGGGTCATTTGAAAAGTCCAGAGCTAACTTCATAGTAATCCTTCTGGTTGTTTATACAGTGTGGCTAGAGTTGCTTTTCAATTGTAAAGGTAATAAATGTGAATGTCACAGATTCTTAGATTCTGCTCAGGTTGTTACTTGGGAGATGTAGCTCATTGTTAACAGCTGCCTAGAATTCTTTGCCTTTTATTACATAATCATTTCTGTTTCCAGTTTTTTGCTATTAATAAACAATAGGTTAGTGAATATTCTTGGCACATCTTTTATTACAAGTTAATCTTGGAAAAAACCTGCACAAATCTATATTTGTGTCAGCAGTATATGTGAAAACTTCTTTCTCCATAAACCTCACCAGCATTTGAAGCAGTCAGACATGCTGATATTTGCTATATGGAATGATGTTATATCTCTCTTTGATTTGCATTTCTTTAGTTATTAATGAAGTTGAACATCATCTGATTTTTTTTTTTTTTTGGCCATTTTGTACTTTTGTCAACTGCCTATTTATATCCTTTGCTTACTTTTGTGTTGTTTTACTTTTTCTTACAGATTGTAGTAGTATTTTGTATATTCTGAATATTTTTATACACATATGTGTTCTATATGTTGTAAAAAAAATTAGGTATTGGGCAAAACATGAATAACAAAATGAAATTCGCCAGTAATTTTACATGTGGAGATAAGAGTTTATTGTATATTTCTAGACTCTTCTTAATCTAGAGGAACATATATTTATTCATGGGTATAAATAATGTTAAACCAAAGTGAAATTGTACCATGGCTGCTTTTTTTTTTTTTTTAACCGACAGTATATATAAGCATCTTTTCAAGTCAAAAATAGAGATTCACTGCATCATCGTTTTTATTGGTCTTATTAACCTATGGCTTCCTCCAGTCTTCACTGTTACACACATGCTGCAGTGACAAGCTTATACATACATCTTTTTAAATCCTTCCCTTAAGTTCGTAAATATGGGGATCCCTGGGTGGCTCGGCAGTTTAGCACCTGCCTTCTGCCCAGGGTGTAATCCTGGAGTCCTGGGATCAGGTCCCGCATCGGGCTCCCTGCATGGAGCTTGCTTCTCCCTCTGCCTGTGTCTCTCCCTCTCTCTCTCTATGTGTCCCTCATGAATAAATAAATAAGATCTTTTTAAAAAAAAATTCTTAATTTTGATGAGTCAAAGCGTATGCCCCATTTGGAACCTTTTTTAATACATATTGCCAAATGGACTTTCAGAAAAATTATAGCATCTTACATTCTCTCATCAGCATTGTTGGTGAGCTATAGTTTCTTACACATTTTATTGTGTGATTGTACCCAGATAATTAACAGATGCATGCTGACTTTCTTAATCTTTTTAGAGAAATTAATCTGATATTTTAATTATTGAGATTGAATGCCTTAGGATATTTAATGACCGTTTGTATTTCATTTGTGAATTGTTGTGTTTGCTCATTTTTAATTTCTCTTTTTCTCATCTAAATAAGCTATTTTTAAAATAAATAAGCTGTTTTTAATATGTTAATTATTACAGCTTTCAAATGCATGGGAAACATTTTCTCCTAGTTTTTTTCTTTACCATTTAATGTCTTTTTCCCTCTGCAATTCTGAAGTTTTATTTTTTCCTTATTTTTTATTTTTTTAATTCTGAAGTTTTAAACTTAGGTAGTAATTTTAGTATCTTTATGGTGTTTTGCAGTATTGATATGCCTTAAGCTACTTTCACCCCTTTAAAATACAGAAATTTAAGTAAAATTGGAAATTACAACATTTTTCTCTGCTTTTATGTTTGTGTGTGTTGTGTAAGATTTATATATTTATGTTAGAGAGCAAGAAAGACCACATGGGCTGGGGTGGGAGGGACAGAGGGGAAGGGAGAGAGAAACTTAAGTAGAGTGTGTGTGCTGAGCGTGGAGCCCAACCTGGGCTTGATCTCATGACCTGAGCTGAAACCAAAAGTCAGATGCTTAACTGACTAAGTCACCCAGGCACCCCTTTACAGTTGTGTTTTAGATTTAAATGAATAATTCATCTGAAATCCATTTTGAGCAACAAGAATTAAGGAATGATATATACCCCTATCTCCCTTGTTTGAAATGCCATTTGTATTGTATGCTAAATCCCAGTATATAGTACGGTGTTTCTTGGACTTGGGTCCATTGATCTTTGTTTTCTATTTCTTCATTAGTTATTGAGCCCTTAGTTTTTTTCCCCATCAGATCTACTTCTGTCTTATTTTTTTCTGTTAGTAAATTACACCTCCTTCCCTTCAGACAAATCTAGATGTGTGGAGGCATCTATAACAACTTCTCACCCTTAACATATAATCAGACCTCATATCCTGCTGATTTTATCACCAAAATCCATGTAAAACTTCATCTTCACTGCTACCTCCCTAAGCCAAGCCACCATATCTTGCCTGGACTTCCAACAGTAGTCTCCTATCATGTTGCCCACTTTTGACTTTTCTCTTTATCCACAGCATTTTCAGCATAGCAGTGAGAAGGATCTTTTAAATTTAGTTTTATTTATTTGTTGTTTTATAAAAACAATTACTGAACGAAAAAATATCACTTCATTATATGTTTTTAAACTGGTAGATCAAGATCTCCATTGTTTTGGTTGCTTTAGTCTTGCCTTAAAAGTTTCTTATGAGAGCTGGAGTGCATTTTTTGAACTTCCGGTCTATTTGTCAACCTTCTCTCCTTAACACATTATTATTATATGTTTATGATAATCAACTTTTTATTCACTTTTAAAATCTCGTAAGATACATATTTCCAAAAATAGTGGCCTTTGATATTTCTGCCAGCTTATTCCTCCAGATGAGTTTTTATTATTGATATTTTTAAGCTATATCCAGGTACTTACATTGGCATATAATTTTAAAATTGGAAACATGGTTTATGGCTTTATTTAATCATATCATTTTTGTTTCTTTTAGAATTTCTGACCAGATGAGAAACTCATACCTCAAATTAATACTCAAGGATTTATTGAGTTTTAATGCTATTAAATATGTCATCTTTTTTTGTATAAGCATTGAGGAATGCAAATGATTCTTGGGGAATTTATTGTGCAGCTACTAGTTTGCTGAAATCACTGTTTCTAATAAATTTTTGGGGTTAATTTCTTTGGATTTTTTTGTTGTTTATGTGATATAAACATTTAACATGAACTCTATCCTCTTAAAATTTTAAGTACACAATACATTATTGTTGACTGTAGGTACTGTGTTATGTAACAGAGCTAATTTATTTTGCTTGACTGAAACTTTATGAATTTCCTTAGTTTTTTTTATTTATATTATTATGTGAAAATAAAAACTTTGATTTTCCCCTCTACAGCCTAGTATTTTCCAGTCTCCAAATCATCAGTCTATTTTAATTCTTCATGTAATATTCATAACTATCTGAACGTTTCTTATTCATTTATTTGCTTTTTGATATCTATTGTGGTTTCTCCCTTTAAAATATTCAGTTCCGTGAAAACAGCCTTGCCTTGTTCATTGCTATATTCATAGTGCCTAGAACCAACGGCACTTGGCACAAACTAAACACCAATTAATATTTGTTGAATAAACATTCTCTGTAACAATCAGTAATTTTTCTCTTCTCGCTGTTTATACTCCATTTTTCTTCTTGAACAACTGTGGCAAATTGGAGTAGTGAAAATAGGCATCCTTGATATTTTTTGCCTAGGTTGTTAAAGAGAGTGACTATTTTAGCCTGGCTTTTCATTTAAAATATATGCCTATATGCCTATAACCCGGTGGTCAGTTTCAGGTACATTCATTTCATCAGCTTTTTTTTTTTTTTTTTTTTTTTTCTGCTTTCTCCATTCACTGTGTGTGTTTATTTTGGCCATTATTTTTGGGTATTTTGTCATTTTATTTTTTTTAAGTCTGTTACGGTGCAACTTATCTGTTACAGTAGGTGCTTATTTTACACATATTTGAGAATTATGAGGTTGCCAAGATTGGCAATCATGTAGTGTGTTTGTCAGTCTCATACTGCAAGATAGAAGTCTTCAAAAGGCAGTCAAGTTTTACGCTTTTTAAAAGCCTAAAAAGATACATGGCCAGTCTCTTAATTAAACGCAAAATGACAGTGCTTCCTTCTGGGTCATATTAAAACATACTGGAAGTTATCTTTATTTCTGGTAATCTGGATACCTCCTGGAGTTGTTCCTTAAGTCCTCACATGCCTCACCTTCAGCATATAATGAGTTTTTTCATTATAGTCCCCAACTTCTTGCTCCATTTCACTATTTCTTGTATTTGGTTAGATAGTTCTCAAATTCTTTACAGATTTGACCTCTTTCATGTAGGGGAGTCATTGTTCCTTAAAAGTCTTCTTTCAAAAGCGTTAAAAGAAGGTTGAAAACGTGCTTGAAAAAGAGCAGGAGCTCGGAGGGAAAAATAAAGCAAGATGAAATCAGAGAGGGAGACAAACCATAAGAGACTCCTAATCATAGGAAGGAAACTGAGGGTTACTGGAGGGGAGGGTTTAGGGGATAGGGTAACTGGGTGGTGGACGTTAAGGAGGGCACATGATGTAATTAGCACTGGGTGTTATATAAGACTGATGAATCACTAATTCTACCTGAAACTAATAATACATTGTATGTTAATTAATTGAATTTAAATTTTAAATAAAGGTTATATGCTTAAAGACTTTTGTTACTTAAAAAGTTTAGCTAATTTTTGGAGGGAAATTTCTTCAGATTAGTGTTTTGTGTATGTCTACAGTATAGGTAGGGGATGAGTGATGTTTAACTAGTTAAGTCAAAAGCTTTTGAGAGATCAGTTGCCTATTGTAGAAAAATCAGCCTTCAAAAGGCTTCACTTCCCAAGTAGATAATCTTAATTGATGTCAAAGTGCACTGTGGTTAGGGAAACAAAGTGTCTAGTAAACAGTGTCCACAAAGACAAGTAAACTTTGTTCTAAGTAAAATTCTAGGAAGAAAGAATGTAAGCTGTTAACTGGTATTTGTTTTCCTTTAGCTTTGGGCTGTTTATGTGTAGCCATTACTGCGTAATTGCAGGTTAGGAAGTGGTAAATATATTTATTGACCACTATATTAAGTTGCATATACTGACCTGGACTTTGCTGGCTTTTATTTTTGTTTTTACTGTTTCCTACTTTACAATCTAAATCTTGGAATTTTTCCTTCCTTCTGTTTCTTTGATTTGCAGGCTTGAAAATGAGACAAAAGTATCCAACTGAAGAGCTTTGTAGGTCTTTTAAGGGAGAACCTTTTCCCTAAAGGAAAGGGATAGAGTGATTTTTTTTTCCCTCCATAGCCAAGCATTTTTTAAGGAAACAAGAAGCAGTGTATCTTTGATTCTTGGAGTGATGGCATGAAAAATAGATTTTCTGGCAGAATCTCCACACGTTAGTAGGCAGCTATGTCATAGTTGTTTTATTCGTTTCATTTGAGGAGTTTTTCTATTGAAGATTTAGTTTGAAGATTTATTTTTCAAATATACTTTGGCTTTTTACTTTTATTTTTTAGGCTGTGCGTGTTACAAAACCCAAAATCCCAGAAGCCATAAGAAGAAATTTTGAGTTAATGTGAGTAATATGCTTGGGATCCCAATATTTTTATTTAGGGCTGTCTACATATTAATATACCAGAGTAGAAAAACTTATATGTGAGATGTTACACTCTGGGGTGGGGTGTATATCTATCTTCCATGCTTTAATTTTTATTATATTCTCTATTCTTGTGTCTCAGTTCATAGACGTTTCTTAGTTATTTCTTTATATATGAACATTTCAGGAGCAGCTTTAGTGGCTAAGGATGCAGTTAGCTGTAGACCTATTGTTGGAAGGCTAAGGTATAATTTGGACATGAATATCTTGAATTAAAATACTAATGGAGGAGGGAGTCCTAGTGGTTAAGGTTGAAGAGAGTGCCTATATTGTGTACTGTGTTACAATGCTAAGAATAGATACGTTATTGGTATAAAGTTTGGTTTTCCATTGTATGTGATTGTGTTATCTAAAGTTATACCTAGATCTTTATAATTTGCTTTTGGGAAGCTTTGCCTGAATTGACTCCTGGTAGTCTTCTCTTTGGGTCCAGGGCTGACTGGGAATAAGATACTTGCTTGACATGAAATTAATTTCTTAGTGTTCTGAAGATCCGTGTTAAGGGAATACCTATTGTAGTTGAAATGGCTGTATTCTTCTTGTTTGACAGGTATTGAAAAGAAGAAACAAAAGTCTTTATGAAACTTGGGTAGTATTTTAGGAGGAAAAATATGAAATGCTGGAAAAATAACTTTGCAAAAGTCAGGAATGCAACAGATTGTATAAGTATTAGGGGTCTAAGGAATACTACTACTACTACTTGGGATAATCTACTGCTGACTCCTTACTGTTGCCAAGTCTGTATCTTCTGTTACGCAGAATTTTATTTATCCTTTTCATTTGTAGAATTGGAACTCCTCTTTTAAAATTATAAAGGATAGAGTGCCAGGCTGGGTAGAACATAGTCTGAATATCTTAGGCTTTCAATATGATAGCTTCTAGTGATGGAGACATGAAGACTATGTTTTCTGCCCTCAAATAACTCGTAGTATCCAGAATGCCATTTTATGTCTTTATCAGTTTTGAGAGGAAAGGAAAGATCTTTTGGGGGAACTATTTTGGGGGAACTGTTGGGAGTTATTTTTTGGATAAATCTGGATCTTTCCTAATTTTGTAGACTATTGCAATTCCAGATTTAAAAGCCACCTTAAATCTAACCTCCCACCTAATGGTAATTTTTTTATACTTTTTCTGCCATGTGGTCACCCAGTCATCATTTGTACATGCTTCGTGATAGGCCACCTGTTTCCATTTTTAGAAAGCTCAGAATCTTAGAAAAATTTTCCTTACATTGAGCCCCAGTTTGTCACCTAATAACTGCTACCTAATTATATCTTCCATACAACAAATAGGGTCAGTGCACAGTGTCTGCCTGAGGAAGGGCTGAAATCCAGCTCTGTTCTGCTTGCCAAACCATGCACCTGAGGGACTGCATCTGCTCAGAGGTTGTTGCATTTTGCTAATTGGCCCAGAGGTGCTATATGGGCTAGTTGGAGGCCTAACAACAAAGGAAACATTTATACACTCTGGGTACTTCGAGATCACAGGCCTTCCCATGATACAATTAGAGGAAAAGGTCAGACTAAAATACAAATGTATAAATTGATTCTTATATCTGGGTGACTTTGGGCAAATCATTAAACCTTTCAGCCTCAGATTCATTGTAAGTAAAATAGAGTAACACCTGTCTTGGCACCTTAATGGATCAGAAGTTCATGTTGCAAATAGTTCTCTGACCCACTGTAGAGTCAAAATTACTGCCTGTGACTGCACATCATTTCTAATTTTTATAATATTTTGCTTCACAGGGAGGCTGAAAAGACAAAACTTCTTATAGCTGCACAGAAACAAAAGGTTGTGGAGAAGGAAGCTGAGACAGAGAGGAAAAAGGCTATTATAGGTACCTGGATTTTTTTCTGAAATGGATGTCTCTAAGTACATGTGTTACGAGTTTGTCCTGTTTTTTGTCAGTCTGACACTGGATATTAATGGGATCAAATAAGATTGCACCATACATAGTGGAGAATTCTAGAAACTTTTGTCATTCAGATGTTTTACAGCCTTTAAAATTAGATGGTGCCAGTACTTCGTGAAGTGCTTTGGCGTTCTACCATGTCTTTGGCTGCTACTGCTTTTTCAAGGACAGGAAAATGGATAGGATTTTTGGGCAACTCTAGCATCTGTGGAGTAAGTTTTGTTCATATGGTTTAAGAATAGAGTTTTTTGGCCAGAGCTCAGGATTATAATATGCTTCCTTGCTGTTGACATACAACGAGTTTTATTGGGATGGATAGATGTTGTCATCTTCGACAGTATGGCAGGATTGCTTACAGCTTATTTTGAATCACAGTGACTTCCCTAACACTCCAGGATACTCTATATTGGACTGCCCTCTTAGGCTCTCAGTCATTTGTTCCTTGAGATGCTGAAAGTTTAAGAAGTGTTTCATTAACTATTTCAAATAGGCAGGAATGTACAGAGAATAATCGAATGAAGGCGCAATATTGGCCACATTCCTTCAGATCACATTTTCTTTTAAGAATAAATTTATATATCCATTTGAAGCCTCCTGTGTACACTTACCTGGTCCTATTTCTTGACCTCCCTTCTCTGAGTAGCTTTTCTTTTAAAGTTTTTAGGTAGATGATTCTGTCCATATTTTTATACTGTAACTGAAAGTATGTTACAATAAACAGTTCATAGAGTTGTTTTAAAAGATAAAAATGGTATCAAACTCCATCTTTTATTTCACAACTTGCCTTTATTTTACCAGCACTGTTTGAGTTTTATTCATATTGATATGTGTAGATTTAGTTAATTTTTAACTGCTCTGCACTCATTCTGTGAGTGAACCTCCGTTCATGCTGATGGATTAGTGTTGAAGAGTTAGGTAGTTTTTAGTTTTTCCTTATGAACAGTGCTGCAGTAATGCCAATACCCATGTCTCTTCATGCACACATTCGGAGTTTTCCTGTGGTAGTGTAGTGTCAGTTAGTGCCCTATTTCACCAGCTTTTTGTTTCTAATCCCTAATGAGATGACTGCAGAAATTGAGAATGAGTGTTTTAGAAGTTCTTAAAGCATTACACAGTAATTTTATGTCTGTTGAGTCTAATAATAATGAGCCTGTGGTTATTTTTAAAATATTTTTCCTAGTAATTAATTTTAGTTATACTTTATAAAATATTGCTTCCTAACAGATTGAAATACAAAAAAAAGGAGGGAGGTTGCTCTCCCATAGATAGTTTGAGAAGCATTGCTCTGGAATACATACCTCAAAGTAGAATTGCTGGGTCATAGGGTACATACATCTTCATATTTATAACATTCAGTATTGCCAAATTGCTCTGCAAAGTGATCCTACCATTTTACCTTCTCTTCAGCAAGGTTTGAGTTCCCATTCCTTTGCTTCTTTATTGAATTCCCATTTCTGCACATCCTCCTCAACTCTTGGATTCATTAGACCTTTTAAAATTTATGTCAGTGTGATCAGTGTGATGGTGCACACGTATCACATAATTTCAGTTTGTATTTCTCTGATTACTAGTAAAGTTGAATATTGTTTACTGGTCATTCAGGTTTCTTTTTTTTTGGATGTGAATTGCCTGTTAATATACTGTTAGCCCATTGCTTGATTACTTTTTTTGAGCTGATTTGTAGAAGTTCTTTATATCTTCTGGATATTAATCCTTTCCCAGACTTATGCTTTGCAAATATCTTCTCTCACTTTGTGGCCTGTCTCTGAGCTTTATAATGTCTTTTGACATTCATATATATTTAATTTTCATGTAATCATATTCATCAGTCTTTTCCATTCTAATTTGTGCTTTTTCTATTCCATTTAAGAATTATTTCCCAACCTTAAAGTAATAATTTTATTTTAAAGGTTTTAAAGTTTTGCTTTTCATATTTAGATATTAAATCCATCTGGAATTTATTTTAGGGCTTGGTGTGACATTAGAATTCAGTTTATTTTTTCCAAGTAGCAAGCCAATTCTTTCAGGCTATTTATTGAAAATTTCATTATTTCCTCTATTTATTTCTAAAACCGTGTCATGCCTTCTCCAGAATTACCTTGTTTTAATTACTGTCACTTTTTATGTTGAGTTTTGCTATGGGAAAGCAAGTTTTTCCTTAGTTGTTTCTCTTAACTAGTCTAACTATTCCTAAAATTGTCTTACACTGTCCTAGGCCCTTTATTCCTCCTCTAAATTTTAGAACCAGCTTAAGTTCTATAAAATGCTGTATTGAGGTTTTGGAGAGAATTACAATATTTATGATACTGAATCTTATAAATCTGTTACGTTCCTGTTTATGAGAAATGTCTTTCAAAAAAATTGTTACAATTTTCTTATTAAAATTCTAGCACTTTCTTAGAGTTTCATTCCTATATATTCCTCAAATTTTTTACTATTATCATAGGCTTTTTTTTTTTTAAGATTTTGAGAGAGAGCGCGCACACAAGTGTAAGAACGAGTGTGGGGGAAGTCCAGGGTGGGGAATAAGGATGAGCAGACTCTGCGGATGAGCACAGTCTGATGCAGGGCTCCATCCCAGGATCCTGAGATCATGACCTGAGCTGAAACTAAGTGTCAGACACTGAACTGACTGAGCTACCCAGGTGCACCAAATAGGCTCTTTTTTGAAGGTGCATTTTCTAACTGGTCTTTGCTTTTGTTAGAGGTATGCTGTTAATTTTGTTTATTTAGCAGTCTTGCTGAACATGCTGTTTCTGAGTCTTTTGGATTTCCCATAAGAGCAAATTGTCTTCAGATCAGGATAGTTCTGGTTTTCTCTTTGTAGTCCTACATGTTTTAATTTTTCTTATCTTACTGGTTTAAGCTATGATTTACATACAATGCAGTATTGAAAAGAAAGATGGCAACAGATATTTTTCTCTTGTTCCTAACTTTATTTAAAATAGTCCCAGGGATGCTTGTTGTGCTGAACTTTTATTGGGTTAATGAAGTTTCTTTCTGTTTCTTGCTTGCTGAGAGTTTTTATCATGAATGACTGTTAAAACTTTGAGAAACTTTTCCGTATCTGTTGAGGATGACCATATAATTTTTCTTTTTGAAGCTATTAATGCGAATTATATTAATAGATTCTCTATTACTGAACTGTTTTGCCTTCCTGGGATAAACCCACTTGATCATGATGTAGGAGATTCACCCCAATACATTTTTCTTTATGTCTTGCTGATAATTTCTTTAAAATTTTTACTTTTATTGCCTAATTTTTACTTTTATTTCATAAATTTCAACTTATATTTTTTTCTTGCACTCTTATTGTCAGTTTTTTTCACGAATTCACTAAGCCTCAAAAATGAGTTAGAGAGCATTTTTTTTTTTTTCTGTATTCTGGAACATTTTGTATAAAATATGTTATCTCTTCATTGTAGGTTTGGTGGAACTCACTTGTAAAAACTATCTTGGTCTAGTGGGGTTTGTGCTTCTTTTGTATGATTGCTTGTTTTTTGTGGTAACATTTAGCCAGCTGATTTAATTTCTATACTAACAATAGGTCTATTGGGTAGTTACATTTTTCTAGAAAATTGTCATCTGAAATTTCAGATTTATGGGCATAAACTTGAAGAATTTTATTCTGATTTTGAAAACCCTCTATCAAATATGCATGTCCCTCTTCATTGCTAGTATTGTTTATCTGTGCCTTCTGTTTTGCTGCATCATTTGTGCCAGAGGTCTGTCATACTTTATTCATCTTTTCACAGAACTGTATTTTGATTCGGTTGATTCTATTGTCACTTACTTTTCACTTTTATTATTTACACTTATTATTTCTCTCCCTTTTTTGAGTTTTCTCATTGGTTCTCTTCTAACTTCTTGAGTTACTTAATTCTTTAGTTTTCAGTCTTTTCTAACGGAAGCATGTAAGATTATAAATTTTCTTCTAAGTTCTGCTTTAGGTATATCTCACAAGTTTTAAAATGTAGTTTATTGATGTTCATTTTAATTTTTTAAAAACATTTCCATTATGATTTCTCCTTTCACTTAGGAAGTATTAAAAGTATTTCTTTCAATTTCTGATTAAATGGATTTTTAGGGGGCTACCTCTTGCATGACAGTCAGAAAATATCTGTTATATGGTCTTAAGTATTTGTTGAAATTTGTTTTGTAGCCTATCAATACATGGTACTTTTTTGGTAAATGTTTTGTGTATGCTGGAAAAGACTGAATGTGTTTTCTTATTTGTTGGATGTGGTTTTCCCTATATATCCATTAGGTCAGGGTTATGAATTGTGTTGTTTACATCTTCTGTATTCTAATTTTTGCCTTCTTGAGTTCTCAGTTACTGAGAGGTGTGTGTTAAAATTAAAATCTCCTATTGTGACCATGGATTTGTTGACTTGTAATTTTTTTTCTTTATATATTTTAGGGCTATATCATTAAGAGATTCAGTATTGTTACATCTTCCTGGAGAATTGCTCCTATTATGTAATAACCCTCTTTATTCCAGACACACTTTTTGGCTTAAGACCTATTTTGTCTAATGATATTATAGCTATGCCAGATTTCTCTTGGTTAGTTATTTTCTTGATGTATCTTTTCCCATCCTTTTACTTTCAACTTTTCTATGTCATTATGTTTTAGGTGTGTCTCTTGTAAACAGCATATAGCTGGATTTTGTTATCTTATCCAATGTGAGAATCTGTCTTTTAACTGGTGAGTTTAGTCTTTTTATATTTATTGTGGTTACTACTATATTTGGATTTGTTTGTATTATTTAATTTTGTGCTATTTACCATGCATTTTTTTCCTCTGCTGCTTTTTTCTCTCTTATCCAGTTGGTATTGAATTGGATTTTCTTTATTCTTTTCTTCCTTTTACTTGCTTAGAAGATTTATATTCTGTTTCTAGAATGTATAACTAGTCATTACCTGTAAAATGTTGATAAGCATGCCTGACATGACTAAGTCTAAAGCTAGTCATTTTCTCCATCCTACCTTTTTTAAAAAAAGATTTTATTTATTTGACAGAGAACACAAGCAACACAAGCAGGGGGAGTCACAGGCAGAGGTAGAAGGAGGTGGAGAAGGTAGAAGAAGTTGGGAGCCATAGGCAGAGGTTTGAAAGATGTGGCTGAGCAGGGAGCCCAATGTGGGGCTTAATCCCAGGACCCTGGGATTATGACTGAGTTGAAGGCAGACACTTAACCTGCCGAGCCATCTAGGCACTCCTCTTTCTATTCTCTTAAATAAAACCTTAGAATGCTTTAATTCTTATCACTGTCCCCCAATTTTACATATCATTGCCTTGTATTCTGGTTTTATGTTTTTATTCCCCCATTATTACCATTATCATTGATTCTTACAGTAAACATCTATTTTGATTTATAGGTGTTACTTAATTTTTTTCCCTCGCCATTGTTTTTGGCAATTCATTCTTTTTTTCTGCTAGTTTGTTGTTATTATTGTTTTGTTTTTTTCAGTGAAGGCTAAGGAGTCGATATTTACTCAGTTTTCTTTGGTCTGAAATGATTTTATTTCATTCTTGAATGGTAATCTAGCCTACAATTCTAAGCCCAGCGAACCTTACTTTTCTTTGTCATTATGGCAATATTATTTCATTTTTGTTTGGCTTCTCTTCTTTTTACTTTTATGATTTTTCTCTCTGTCTTTGGGTGTTTCAGTTTCATGTGACGTGTCTAAATGGAAAAGAGCTTGCTTCTCACTGGGCTGGTGGGTAGAGCTTTTTAGCCTCCCTGGAGCTGAAGCCGTCTAGTGGTCTCAATTTTATACAGGAGTCTCAGTTCTAACATCTCAAGGCCTCATCTCCTGGCCTTGCATAGGCAATATCCCAACTCCCTCTCCTTCACTTGTCTAATAACCACCACCAGGTCTGCCACTGTACTGGCTCTCAGCTCTCCCTTTGCTTATGTCTCTTGAGGATCTCTCCTACTTTCTTATTATCTTAGCCATACGTTAAAAAAAAAAAAATGTTATAACACCTTAAGGTGTTGTTAGCTGAAGGTTTTTCTTATTAGCATACTCCACCATTTTTCTAAAACTGGAAGTCTACTCATGCTCTTTATTGGTTTATCCCTGCATGTTAGAGAGCATGTTAAATGGGATGACTGCAACAGTTTTTCTACATTGAGACACCATTCTCTGGGTTTTAAATGTAGGCTCCAGATGCCTTACCTATTATTCAAGTTTTATCTAGAGCTTCTGCGTATAGGTAAGTTTCTAGTCCAGTTGAGCATCATAGTCTATTGGGTGTGTGTGTGTGTGTGTGTGTGTGTGTGTGTGTGACATAGGTTGATTTTATGCTAATGGAGAAATAGGGAAGTATGCGCTGGGGTCTTTGCCACAGGATACTGGATCTTCTGGAAATAGGAAGCCACTTGGAAAATTTTTTTCTACTATGTACTTTCCCCAGGGGCCAGAGAGAAGATGTGTTAATATTTAACCTCTTTGGTGGAAAAGAAGAACTGAGAATGTTCTTCAAGAATTGGAGTGATTGTATTGAAAGTATAATTAGGGTCTTTCTTCCCTGGTCCTGGATCCTTTGGTTAGGTCATGGGTTTACTTGAGGGTGTTTGGTTTCTTCTGCTGCAGCTAACTTGTTCATCCCTAACACTTATTTTCCACAGGGTCATTTGAATTAGCCTGCTTTCTCTTTCTGATACTATTTTCATCTTGTGATCTCCCTGATGGTAACTGAACAGTTGATCCTGAGTATATAAAATTCTTTAGCCTACTACTAAAGATGGGGGTCATCTAGCCTTCTTTCTAGTCTAATTATTTGTGGTCTTGTCAGTTGGCTCTGCAATCACCTTTTCATTGTGACTACTCAATCATTCTTCTTGTCTTTTTGCCTTCTGCCATGTCCTCCTAGGTCATGTACATTATTTTCTCTAGGATTTCTTCCAGAGGGCCTTTCTTGGTTTAACTTACCTTCCTTATTCTTTCTTTCTCCTGCCATTTTATAAGATTGTTCTGTGTTGCCATGCATTTATGTTGCTCTATTTTTGTTCTGAGTACTTTTCATGAAGTATCATTTTCCCGATTAGCTTGTGGACTGTTGCTGTGTAATCCCATGAAGGAATGGAACCTTTTGTACTCCCCTTTCTTACAGAACTAGCACTGTCAACAGAACAGTGAAATAGGAAATAAATTTCCTTTTTTATGTTAAGTAGTTTATAGTCTGGGTGGATAAACTTAATGAAAGTTAGCCCATAAAACATATAATTAAATGTTAAGACTGTGTGCTGCTAATTCTAAATATTTCTGGAACTAGAGAAATGTTTTTGAATGTGTCTTCTTTTGTGTATGATTATAGAAGCGGAGAAGATTGCACAGGTGGCAAAAATTCGGTTTCAGCAGAAGGTGATGGAGAAAGAAACTGAAAAGCGAATTTCTGAAATTGAAGGTACATCAGTGAGAAAAGAGGCTCTGGCTGTCCGAGTTGCCTTTCTGCCTCAGAAATTGGGCTCTTGATTGTGGTGGGCGGGAGGACAATAGACAGAATAATCTGGTCTGGAGGACTTTAGAAAATTGCCAGTACACATTCAGCTCTTGGTTTGGTTTGTGACTGTAGGTAACTCTTCCTTTCATTTTCTGTCCTTTAGTTATGGCTTATTAGCTACCACTCTGTTCTCAGGCAAAGTATGAGAATTACCCATAACCAATTGTAAAGAATGTATAAGATAAGAAAACCCACCACTACCAGTTTCTTTTCTACCCAGCAACAAAAAAATAACAAAAAAATTAGTGGTGGTGGGTGGGGGAGAGAAGCTGCAATTTTTGTAGAGGCTTTCAAACTGTTTGATTTCATATAGTGAGATGTTAATGTTCTGAGTTCACAGTCTTGAAGACCAGATATTCAACCTCTGTTGCTTGTATAGTGTTGCTCCTTGTCGTTCTCCATTAACTGACTTGATCAAATTTGGAGGAGATGGGGACAGTGCAATAAATAGAGCAGAGCTTTCATCCCTGGACTTCATTATTTTACTTGAAGCATAGAGCCTGGGTAGGGTGTGAGGCTTTTTGAGTGATGAGGGCTAGAGGAAAGAAGAAGCAGCATTAGGTGGAAAATGAAGTGGTCTCTAATGAGCTGAGAGTTCTTTGACATTGACAAAAGTATCCCCCTTTGAGAAGAGTGTTTCTGGGGACTGGGATTTGAAAACTACTAATGTTAAATGCTTTAAGTGATCAAGGAGTACTTGGCTAGCTCAGTCATTATAGCATGTGACTCTTGATCTCGGGGTTGTAAGTTCAAACCCCATTATTGGGTGTACAGATTACTTTAAAAAAATCTTTAAAAAAATAAGTAAGTGATCAAAATATTAGGCAGTGGATAAAGAGACCCCTCTTTAACATAGAATCTTAACTCTTACCCAGCTAAGGAAATAGATTACAACTTTTTTTTGTTTTAAACACCCTGACTGTATTTTGCTTGCTAGATGCTGCGTTCCTGGCCAGAGAGAAGGCGAAGGCAGATGCTGAGTATTATGCTGCACACAAATATGCCACCTCAAACAAGGTGACTGGCTCTTTGTGCCACTGTCCTAATAATATAATGTTAGGGATTTTGCTTTTCCTTGGGGGGTTGGGGGACAGGAGAGGCCTCTAATATGATAGAGGTGATCTCTTCAGTGTCAAGGAAGGGTAGTTACCACCACACTCTAGAAACAGCTAATCACTCATCAAGACATATTGCACACTCATTGGGGAGAATTTTGTAGAGTTCCTTGTAAAAGTGGGGAGCTAGGACAAAGGTCAGATAAACACAGATCAAACACGTATGTAAGTCATCTATCTGTACTGCCGTTATCCGGGCTCAGTAATCAGGAAAGATAACAGTCTTCTCGTGGAATGACAGGAGTAACAGAAAAAGAGTAAAAGTCCATTTAGGGTTGCTTTCCAGTAAGGTAGCTTTTTTGTAAAAATGCTAAGCTTGTTTAGTGTGGTGTTTCTCATCAGAAACTCTTTGCATTTTGAGATGAAATACTCTTTCTTTTTTTTCTTTTTTTTTTTTTAAAGGTTTATTTATTCATTCAGAGAGAGTGAGAGAGAGGCAGAGACACAGGCAGAGGGAGAAGCAGGCTCCATGCAGGAAGCCCCGATGCGGGACTCGATCCCGGGTCTCCAGGATCACTCCCCGGGCTGCAGGCAGTGCTAAACCGCTGCACCACCAGGGCTGCCCCTACTCTTTCATTTTTGAAGACTGTCTCATGCATTATGGGCTATTTTGCATCCCTGACCCTTGCCTGCTAAGTGTCAGTAGTGTTGATTATTCGAACAATCAACACCTCCTCCCCACAGCACACGTTTCCAAATGCCCCTGAGTATTGTTTGTTTAACTGGATTTAAAAAATATTCTAGTTGTGAGGAATTTCATGTCTGATAATTTGAGAAAGGAGGTTGGGTGATACAAGTGAACAGTTTTTGTTTAGAGACTCAGGATAATTAGGTCTAGAGAATGTAAGCCTACTTAGTAGGTATTAGGAAGAGGCTGTTAGGATGCTTATGGTAGTCTGAGAAGGGGAGGATATGACCAAGGTTTATAAAGCTATTAATTGTAGAGTAGATAGAAACATTGAAAGAGCTGAGAAAGGTTGCCAAAGTGTTTGGTGTGGTTTGAAGGATTAGAGTCAAGATTTAAGGTATAGACAGGTCTTAAATTCTTTCAGTTTAAAAAGGAACAGCATACTAAGGGTTCAGAAGAAATGATCATATATGATAGGTTTATAGAATGAGAGTTGTCAGTACTTTGAAATCCAGTATAAATTTTGAAGTAAATTTAACATATTTGAGGAGACACCGCTCTATAGAAACAATGGGATTTGGTCAAGATGGAGGCAAGGTGAGAAACTTTTGTGTATAAAACTAGCAATTCAGATCTGTCGTGGGAGAAGCTGGCCAGGCACAAGTATCAAGACCTTGTCATTAGCTTAGCCTTATGTTGAAAGGGATAGCAGTTTTATGCCATTTTGAAAAATGCTGTTCAGATATTGACCTATGTTAGTTAGTAAAGCAATAGAAAGTAATTTGGTTATGTACTGTGACCAGGTTTGATGACAGTGTTTCAATAGAGGATATGGATCAACTGGAGAGAGTATAGACTCAGAAAGTAGAAGGTGTTGGGGGCTGTGAGAGGCAAGATGGGCTTTTGCCTAATGGGACAATCCAGAGACTTGAGGTGAGGAAAGGATTCCTAGAGGAAGTATATTCCAGGAAATATTAGAAATAAGTTTTAATCAAACCTAAAGAGATTTTGAGTGTATATATCATGGCAGCATGATTTAAATTAAAAAAACCTATTTGATTGGCAGACATCTGTCCCTCACAGTGTTTAAATACCCAGCTTCTAGATAGAGGCATGAGGCCAGACCAGATGATTTCTTGAGATTTTTTTCCACTTTTAAAATGTGGTCAAGAAAAGCAGAATCACAGATGGTTGATTATAAGGTTATGAACCCAGCTCCTTTGAAGCTCTGCTACTCTCATCCTTTGACCTATTTACCTCTTAAAAGAGAACCTGCCGAGATTCCAGACTGATTTCCAGGTTGAACTCAGCTAGATGAAATAAGAAAGTATATACAAAATTATTTTGCAAGGTCCAAGTCACTATGGAAATCTTAGTTATTATCCTTGTTCCCAGGAACCCACCTCCTCAATCATTTCTTTATTAAAAAATGAAGGACAGGAGCTTGTTTAAGGAACTTCAAGTCTAAAATATAGCTGTTAATGTGATAGCCATGCTTCAAACTGAGAGGAGGTCATTGGCAGTGATTCAGCATTGAGTAGTGATATTCAGAAAAGCAGTAGGAAAAACATTTGTGAGAAAAGAGAGAGATGACTGTTGGACAGAAGCGTCCTGATGCCTTTGCTCTTGTTTGCTCCCACACAGCACAAATTGACCCCGGAATATCTGGAGCTCAAAAGGTACCAGGCCATTGCTTCTAACAGTAAGATCTACTTTGGCAGCAACATCCCTAGCATGTTCATGGACTCCTCTTGTGCTTCGAAATATTCAGATGTTAGGACTGGAAGAAAAAGCTCTCTCCTCTCTAAGGAGGCTCTTGAACCCTCAGGAGAGAGCCCCATCCAAAACAAGGAGAGCACAGGTTGATGCAAGTGGTGGAAATGTACTCCCATATCAAAATGTGGCCCAAGGGGTAAAGTGGGAACAATAGTTATACGACTCTTCAGATTCACAGAGAACCTGTGCTCCGTCTGTTCTGCCTCTCCTGTGGTAGCCCTGGTTTATCAGCTGATTGGAAGATAGAGCCAGGTGTCTGGCACCCAAATGTCTTTTCAGCTACAGTTTTATCAAGTATCCTGTGTGTGTTCCTTTCTGAACTGGTACTCATGAATGAGGAAAAGTCTGATGCTAAGATACTGCCTGCACTGGAATGTTAGACATTAAGAAAATAACAAGCTGTGTTTTTCTAAGCTGAGATCTATTGAATAATGTTTACATTGGTCCCCGGGGAGATGTGTGCTCAGCCATTCAAGACATAGGAGGCCAGAGAAGATGGCCAGGATGTGGTAAGTGTAAAGAAGATCGATTACACCTGGGGCCCAGGCTCTCTCTTTGGGGCCCAGTCCCAGTGTTCATCTGTGTGATTAGCATCTAGTCTGCTGAGGTTCTCCAGGAAATGATCTTCCACTTGAGCAACTATTTACTTGATACTATTTGCACCTTTTTGTTTTCCTATAGTCGAGTTGGTGGCCTGCTGGGATATGTACCTTGCCACCCAACCAGGGATTCCTAATCACTAGTTATTGCATTAGTAGGCTCAGAGATAGAGCTTGGCTTGAAGTTCTGGGTGAGATGAAACCTTTGCTTTGAACCAAAGCTCTGGGGCCCTGCATTCCCCTCCATTGGATGATGACTGCATCACTGCCCCAAGGCCATTCATAACTAAGGTGCCTGGTTTTTAGCTATAGACTCCTTATACGTCACCTCTCAGCTCTGGCTGGCCAAGAGTGGGGCAGGGCTTTAATCAGAACTGCGAGCAGCATACAGTCCCCAGCTGTTCACTGTATAGTATTGTATCATAACTGCAGGAAGTTTTCATTTTTAAAACTGGATTTGGGGTACATTTATTTGCCTCAGTACCTCTGCCTAAAGGCTAGTCCTAGGGCTGCCATGGTTACTGGCACACCGATTCTCCTCAATTTGTCCTTCTGGAGCCTACATAGTGTGGAACAGAGTAACTTAGCATCTTTGGTCATCTTTGTCTCTCTCTCTCTCTTTTTTTTTTCCTGGCTCTGAGATACTGAAATCAAAGTTGTTCTCCACCTTTCATCCTCCCTAGGAAATCAGGATTCCACTGACTTCCTGGGCAGCCAGGGGATTTAGTCTCCTGTGAGAGGATGACAGAGTGAGTTATGAGTTGGCCTGTGGCAATGGGAGACCTGTTTCATCTGGGCCTTTATTCCCTTTGGATTACCTTTCCCGAAACAGTGTGCTGCATAGTTAGGCCTGAGTTTGTGCAGCTTGTTAAGACACTTTTCATGTATACGATGTTCAAGCCAGAGAGAAAAGTCATGGGACCACTTCCAGAAACCTTTCCGCTGTCAGTCCTGTCAGCCTCATGACAGTTTGCAGGTTGTGCCAAACACTTTCTGGGGAAGGTATCCCAGACATGAGTGGGTCTTTTCCCTGGGCCTTACACTAGAGAGGCATTTGTAATATGGAGAGAATCCTTTTTTTTATTTTTGCCTATTGTATACACTCTCTTTATGAATGGATCTTACGTTTTCTAGTCCTCCTTTAAAGAACCTTTGAACTATAAGAATAAACTCATCACCTGTCATGGTATCGTTGCTGCAGGTAGATAATGATTGTTGTGGGAAATTTGGGTCAATTGACCTTTGTGCTTTCATTCCTAGAGATGTTTCCTATTCCCATGAGCTAAAAGCTGTTGCCCCAAAATGATGGATGTGGGTTTTCTTACAAGCCCCCTGGTGACAGAGTTGAGGAACAGGGAACTAATGTTGTGAAATTGTAAAGAAACTACTTCCACTTAAACTCTCCATGGAGTGTGCTTCCCAGTGCTCGCTCAGGCTCTAAGTCTATCCCTCCTGCAGGGATGTTCCTTTTGGCAAATATACACTGTAATCTTGAAGTCTAAATTTATATGTGAAATGCTACCTTTTTTTAAAAAAAAGAAACCAAATAAAATTATTTTACTATCAGTGATTTGTATTTTTTTTTCCTATGTCTCCATTCTTTTCTGTTGATTTAACACGTTGCTAAGACTGTCTTGCCCATTTCATCTAGGTAGCCAGTTTATTTACTAGTTTAACTCAACTGCAAAGGCTTTTCTTATACTCTTCTCAGAATACTGCTTCCCGAGTATAAGAATTTTGAAAGCAGGGTTTCCACTCTTCCTAACTCACAGAATTTAACAAGGAATGTTGTGTTTCTTGGTGGGATGTGGCCAGCATCAGAGGAGGAAAGAGGGAGCCTGGAGCATTGTGCCCTTCAGAGTCTAAGAAGTAAAGAAGGGAAATGGTGGTTTTACTGAGGTAGAGGAAGGACAAATTGTACAAATTATAACTGGCAGTGGTATGATGTAACTAACTTCACTAATTCAGATGTTAGTCCAAGAGCCAGGGCTGGACCTGCTCTTCCTAAGCTCTCAACCTTTCCTTCCTGGGGAACAGTTTCACAGTGATGTTGGGTATCAGGGTTTGGTAATTGGGAGTTTTGGGGCAAGCACCCCTTTACTTGGGTTTCTGTGGGCTCCAACCCCATAGTATTGTATATCTGCTTCTGCAGACCAGGGAAATTTAACTAAAACCAGTTATCCTATAGGCTTTGGTGGGTATTAAAATGAAGTAATTTAGAACTTGCTATGGAAAAAGGAATTTTGTGAATTAGAAGTTGTGGCTTCTGGTTGCTTTGGGATTAAGTCCTAGGTGTGTGCATAGAAAGCTGTGATCTGGCCCCCACTGGCCTCTCCAGCCCGGGTTCTTGAATGTGCCTTTTTTGTGTCTCTTTACATACATTGTTCCATCCACATGGCTAGTTTTTTTCCCCTTGTAACTCCAACTTTACTTTGCTAACTCCTGATGAATCTTTACTTCTTCAGACAGGTAATTCTAAACTGCTGGCTCAGGTCAGCACTCCACATTTCTGTCTTTGTAACATTTCACACACCTCACTTTACCTGTTTAATGTCTTTCCTCACAAGTGTTCAGCTCTCCAGGGGCAGGGACTGTGATTCTCCTCTTACTTGGGCTGATATCTATTGCTCATGCCTGTCCCATATGAGTTGGCCAGTTTTGTCACTTGAAAAAACAAAAGGATGAATGTGAAATGCAGGAAAGTAAGTAGTGGGGGGAAAAGATGTAGAAGTTAAGGTAGAGTGTCTGTGTGAGGACTTACTGTGTAAGTAACTGTGGGAAGTTATGTAACATCTCTGAGCTTGTTTATACATCCTCGAGGGGCTCTTCAGTGGGTTCAGCAACATATTTTTATGCAACTAGCATAATGCTTTCTGCATGGTAATTGTTGGGGTACATTTCTGCCTTCCTGGAGTGGGGGAGGCTGATCTGGGGTTCCCAGGCCCCATCCCACTCTGATACAGAATATAAAGGGGGCAGTGATATCTAGCAATAAGAATCTCATGGGAACTGAACTCTGATTTTTTATGATGGATTTGAAAAAGGAAGAAGAGATAGAAAATGTGTTTGCAGCTCTAAGGTACCCAAGCCAACTGTCAACCTTCTTTAGCCCAAATTCTCTTCCAGGACATTACAAACCAAGACATTTGGGCTACTGCTGCCTCTAATGGTTAATATTTATGGTTAATATTTACAGAGCACTTTGCATTTGCCAAAACATATGTGCACTGAGGTTGTAGTCAGTCTTCTGTAGTGATTAAGGGGTTGGGTTTTACATTTAAACAGTTCCAAAGAATAGAAGAGGAAGAAAAGGTGCTAAACCTGACCAAAATACTATAAAACAAAAACAGTTACCAATCTTAAAAATAACAGTGCAAAAGTCTACTAACACATAGTCTAGCATCACATTGAAAATAACTACACCACCATCAAGTGAAGATAATCAGGAATACAGGAATGGTCTAAAATCTCGTTTAGTAAAATTAACCATGTAGGGCCATCTGCGTGGCTCAGTCAAGTGTCTGACTCTTTATTTCAGCTCAGGTCATGATCTCAGGGTCATGAAATAAGAGCCGGACATCAGACTCTCTGCTGGGCATGGAGCCTGCTTAAGATTCTCTCCCTATCCCTCTCCCACTACCCCTCCCCGCCCCCACTCCCACACCCTCAAGCTCACTGTCTTTCTCTAAAAAAAACAAAAAATTCACCATGTAAGTAGAATTTAGGGGACAATCACATGATATCTCATTTGTACAGAAAATGCTTTTGATATTAACATCCATTTTTAATTTTTTAAATCCTTAATAAAATGAGACTGAATACTTCTTTAGCCAGAGAAAACATTTCTCAAATAAGGCTAAATGATAAAAAACTAAAAGGATCCCCATTAATACCAGGAATAAAACAAATCTATGGGACGCCTGGGTGGATCAGCAGTTAAGCACATCTGTCTTCGACTCAGGGCGTGATCCTGGAGTACCAGGATCAGGTCCCACGTTGAGCTCCCTGTATGGAGTCTGCTTCTCTCTTTCTGTGTCTCTCATGAATAAATAAATAAAATCTTTAAAAAAAAATAAATCTATCTACCATTACTAGAATTAGAAAACAGGAATGAAAAAAAAATTTCAAGGGAGGCAGATTTGTAGATGGTATAATTGTACCTGGAAGATAAAAGAAAATTTTCTGAACACAACTGCAAAAATAGAATTGTTCAGTGGTTAGATATGAATTTATTACTTTAAAGATTTTATTTACTCTAGAAATATCATGAATGGGGGAAGGGGCAGGGGAGAAGGAGAGAATCTCAGGCCAACTCTAAGCTGAGCATGGAGCCCAACATAGGTCTGATCTCATGACGCTGAGATCCAAAATCAAGAGTTGGATGCTTAAACAACTGAGCCACTCAGGTGCCTCACAAATTTATTATTATTTTAAAGATTTTATTCATGAGAGACAGAGGCAGAGATACAGGCAGAGGGAGAAGCAGGCTCCATGCAGGGAGCCCAACATGGGACTCGATCTTGGGTCCCCAGGATCAGGCCCTGGGCTGAAGGTGGCACTAAACCACTGAGCCACCCTGGCTGCCCACAAATTTATTATTTTAAAACAATCAATTGCTACCCTATATAAAATAAAACCTTTAAAAAGACATAATGAAGGCAAGTTTAAAAGGATAAAATGCTTAGGATTTAGGATAAAACATCCCAAATTTGTAGGGAAAATTTTAAAAGAATAGTCACAATAACACTACATAATGTTAAAATATAAAGTCACAGTTACTGGGGCCCCTGGGTGTCTCAGTTGGTGAAGTGTCTGACTCTTGATTTCAGCTCAGGTCATGATCTCAGAGTCGTGGGATCAAGCCTCACATCCACTTCCATGCTCCGTGTGGAGTCTGCTTGTCCCTCTCCCTCCACCACTCCTCCCACTACCTCCCCCCCCTTGATTGCTCTCTCAAATAAAATCTTAAAGTCACAGTTATTGAAGCTGTGTACTACAGCTTCTTTAATAGATCAATTAAAGTATAGGAATAAACTGAAAAATACGGATTATTCAATAGAAGTTAGAAAACTCTGGGGGAATTGGAAACAATATATATCCCTATCTTACATCTTACATGAAAATTTGTTCTTGGTGGCTCAAATATATACACAGAGAATGTTAAACTGTAAACTAAATAAAATACTTATAGAAGCCAATATGGCAGTATTCATCAAAATTTAAAACACACAATTTAAAAAGTACCTTCATTACTTGGAACTTATCCTTAATGAATACTTCCCCCAAACTAAAAATATTCATTGTAGCAATATTTGTGATATTTAAAGACTGGAAGCTTCCTTGAATATTCATTTTTTTAAAGATATTATTTATTTATTCATGAGAGACACACAGAGAGAAGCAGGCTCCTCACAGGGAGCCTGATGTGGGACTTGATCCCCGGACTTGGGATCATGCCCTGAGCCAAAGGCAGATGCTCAACTGCTAGCTACTAGGCGTCCCTAAAAATTCATTTCAAAAGAATTTTTTCAACTCCCTTATTTTAATAAAGTGGAATAATAAGCAAACAACAACCACCATAGGAAGTTACTTTTTGTGTAAAAATAAGGGATGTATATATGTGTCTTTTTTTTTCTCTCTGTAAATCGCTAAGCGATTTATATCATAAGTGGGTAACAATAATTACATTGAGAAGGAACCAGAAGAGTATAGGGAAAGACAGATTCATTTTCACTTTTCACCCTTTTGTATATTTTCTTATATTTTATACCATGTACAAGTATTACCTACTCCAATCATTGTAAAATAATGTTTAAGGAAATACAAAATAAAGTAAAAATGGAAAAAGGAAGCTTTCACTTAAATAGAGATGCTTTATAATCAGATAGAACCCGGTTCAAGTTCTAGCCATGCCACTTGCTAAATTTAATCTCCAATTATTTCTTCTTTCTGAATGTCAGTTTCCTTGTTTACACCACATGAACAAAGAGAGTCTGCTGGACATGGCTAAAGTGAAAATTAAATGAGATTTCTAAAAAAACTAATAAGTGCAGTGTCAGGTAAATGTGAAGGGACCAATATAAATTGTGAGTATTGGTATTATTTTCTCATTTAATCTTCACAAAAATCTTTGTGAAAAAGGAAGAAAGCCTGTTGTTTTGGTTACCTCACCCCATTTTATAAGCAAAGGAAGTGGGGCTTGATTCAGCAGTTTCATTATCTCATTTTCTTTCATTCACATCTGGATTCAGAAAGGAAAAAATTTTCTGTAAGCTCCTGATTTGGTACAGCAATTCTAGTAGTTCATTGTCTAGATGATATGGATTGCAAATCCTAGTTTTTCAACAACTGACTATTGCACATTGACCATAATACTGCTCTTCCTACTAAGAACCATCTTACTACTCGGGTAAAGGTAATATATGAGAGTGTGTAAAATAGCCATAACTCTAGCCAGCCACTCATTAGGCTAGTTTAAGAGTCCTGTTCAATCCACTATAATTAAGAGTGTTAGATTTGTTTTTATGAACCAAGGATAAGTGTGATAAAGTACCATTCCACTCTCCATTTCTTGGTTTCAGGGCACTACTGTATTGCATTACTGTCTTTGGTCTTTTTCACTTGCAAGGAGTTTCCCAACCCAGAAAAGTTTGATCCAGGACACTTTTTGGATAAAAATAGTTTCAGGTAAACAGAATACTTTGTGCCTTTTTTCCTTGGTAAATACAAATAAATCCACCCAAGTCATACATGCACATTCTGGAAAATTTTTAGCTTCACTGAATTTATGGCGTAACTAAGTAATCCACTGGTGATAACAAAATCAGTCAAATCAAATTGTTACAACTCTCCAAACCTGGATGAAGCCATTTAAGTCTGTACACCAGTAAGATCAGATAAGTCATCCAGGAACTATTTTGTTGTTTGGCAACTGAATACAATGCAGGTTTTTAAACTAAAGAAAGTCAGTTCAAATCAGGTATGTTACCAGATGACAAATTTGCTTTTGCAAGCTTTTGTTGATCTCCGCTTTGTAATACAGACTTCCAAAACAAAATGTACAGGTTCCTTTCTTTTATGTGAACTATTAACCATTATTTTCTGATTCTTAGAGCCAGGGGCCATCAAAAAGACCTTGGCCATCTTCCTTCTTCTCCTCTGAAATTCAGAGCCCCATATAACCATTGCCTCTGTGCTGGAGCTGGTTGACTCCCAGCTAATATTTCCTGTAGGTTCATAAAAATAATTTAGGATTGGTCAGCATACATGTTTTTCCTTGTTATCCAATCATTTGATTAGTATTTTCAGAAATAATAGTTGATATGCTTCGTTTCTAATTTCAGTGATAAAAGTGTTCAACATAAGAAATGGAAAATGCAGAAAAGCAAAAAAAAAAAAAATTTATCTACAAAGATAATCACTGTCAGTATTTTACTATATGCCCTACGTGCTCTTGAGCCCTCCCATCACCCTTTTCTCTCCACCCTCCAACCTGCCCTTCTCTATCGCACTGCCACCCCCAAGTTCGGTGGCAGCCAAGCAGCAGGAGCAGGAGCTAGAGCGGGAAGCCAGCTGTGGTCTAGGAGTCCATGGCCTAGTGTTAGGGAGGTGGTAAGAAGAAAGTCAGCTACTACTATGATGGTGATACTGGAAATTATTATTATGGACAGAATCAGCCCATGAAACCTCATAGAACCCTCATGACCCATAACTTGTTGCTAAATTATGGCTTATATAGAAAAATGGAAATAATACAGTCCCCATAAAACCACTGCTGAAGGAATGACAAAATACCACAGTGATGAGTACATCAAATGTTTACATTCAATAAAACTGGATAGCATGTCTGAGTATAGTAAGCAGATGTAGAAATTTAGTGTTGGAGATGATTTCCAGAGTTTGATGGACTCTGAATTTTGTGAGTTCTCACTTGATGGTTGGAGCTATGAAGTTAAATCAACAGCAAGCCAATGTGGCTATTAACTGGGCAGGAGGGTTACATCATACTAAGAAATCAGAATTAGGATTCTGTTGTGTTAATAATATTGTACTTGCCATCCTTGAATTACTGAAGTGTCATCAGAGAGTCTTATATATTATTATTGATATTCATCATGATGATGGTGCTCAAGAAGCTTTTTATTCACAGATCATATAATGACTGTATCATTCCATAAATATGGGGACTTGAGGAATATTGGTACAGAAAAAGGCAAATACTCTACTGTGAACTTTCCAATGAGAGATGGTATAGATATTGAGTCATGGGAAGATAAGTAAGCCTATTACCCTAAAAGTGATGGAGATGTATCAACCTACTGCTGTGGTGTCAGTGTGGTGCAGACTCACTGTTTGGTGTTAGACTTAGTTGCTTCAATATGACAGTCAAAGATCATGCTAAATGTGTAGAAGTAAGAATTTTCAATATGCCATTACTAATGCTTAGGGAAGGTAGATAGATAATCTGTAATGTTGTTCAATATTTGACATATAAGACTAGTTGCCCTCAATTGTTGCAGTTCCCCATAAATTGCCATAAAATGATTACTGAGTATTTTGGACCAGACTTCAAACTGCATATTAGTCCTTCAAACGTGACAAACTGAAACACTATGGAATATAAGGAAAAGATAAAACATTTATTTGAAAATGTACACGTACTACCTCATGCACTTGGCATCCAGATGCAAGCTATTCCAGAAGATGCTGTTCATGAAGACAGTGGAGATTAAGATGGAGAAGATTCAGACAAGAGAATTTCTATATGAGTATCAGATAAATAGCTTGTGATGAGGGATTCTCAGATTCTGAGGATGAAGGAAAAGGAGGTCAGAAATGTGGCTATCTTGAGGAAAGAGTAAAGAAAGCTAGCATCAAAGAAGACAGAAAGGAAACTACAAAAAAAGTAGTTGTTAAGGAAGAAGATAAGCCAAAGGACAAGAGTGGTGTAAAGATGTCAAATCAGAACAACTCAGCAACCTTTGAATTTGAGAGTCTCGCCAATTTCAGAAACCATAAAAAGAAAATATTGGGAAGAAAGTTTTTTCTTTTTGAAAATGTCTGGCTTCATTTTATACTAGTTTGGCATGGACTGTGTTTATTTTCAAATTGGCTTGTTTTTGTTTTTCTTCGCAAGTTTTATTGACTTTTCTCATTATAAAGCAAAATTTCTTCATCTTGCTTTATGTAATAGTACTTAATGTTACAATGTCAAAAAAATGATCTATTAAAGAAATAAGTAGAATTTCTGATCTGACTTTTTCCATGTTTTGTAATTCTCTTTATTTAAAAAAATATATACCTGGGGTTTTAAAAAAAAAAAAAAAACACTACAAAACCATAGTAATTAAGACTGTGTGACACTGGCATATAGATTGAGATCCAGAAATAAAACCTCACACTTATGGTCAGTTAATCTTCAATAAGGGTGTCAAGACAACTTAATGGGGAAAGAATAATCTTTTCCACAAATGGGGTTGGGACAGCTGGATATCCACATGCAAAAGAATGAAATTGGACTTCTTCCTTAAACCATACACAAAAATTAAATGTGAGAATTAAAACTATAAAACTCTTAGAAGAAAACATAGGAGTAAATCATCATGAGCTTGAGTTAGACAGTAGTTTCTTGAAATGACACCAAAAGTACAAGTAACAACAAAAACAGAAGTTAGACTTCATCAAAATTTTAAGTTTTTGTGTATCAAAGGACAACCTCAAAAAAAAGTGAAAAGACAGCCCTCTGAATGGGAAAAGATATTTGCAAATCATATATGATACGGGACTTGTATCCAGAATATATAAAGAACTCTGGTAATTCAGTAATAAAATGACAACCCAATTTAAAAATGGATAAAGGGCTTGAATAGACATTTCTTCAGTGAAGATATACAAATGGCCAATAAACAAATGAAAGGATTCTCAAGATTGTTAAGTACCAGAGAAATGCAAATGAAAGCCACAATGAGATGTTACTTCACACCCACTAGGATGGCTAAAATAAAGACAGATAACAGGTACTTAAAAAATAGGGAAAAGTTAGAATTTTCATAAATTTCTACTGGGAATGTAAAATGGTGCAGCCACTTTGGAAAAGAGTTTGGCAATTCCTTAGAATTACCATATGACCAACAATTTCATTCCAAGGTATAGACCCAGGACAAATAAAACACATCCACACAAGAACTTGTACAAGAGTATTTATAGAGGGCACCTGTTGGCTCGGTTGAGTGGCTGCCTTGAGCTCAGGTTATGACCCCAGGTCCTGGGATCGAGTCCCACATTGGGCCCCCAGCTCAGCGGGGAGTCTGCTTCTCCCTCTCTCTCTGTCCTACTCATGTTCTCTCTTTTTCTCTCAAATAAATAAAATCTTTTTTTAAAAAGTATTCATAGTAACATTATTCATAATAACAAAAAAAATGGAAACATCCACACGTCTATCAACTGGTGAGTGGATAAACAAAATGCAAAAGAGCCATGTGTTGGAATACTATCTGGCCATAAAAAGGGAATGAAGGACAGATACACACTACAATGTGGATAAACCTTGAAAACATTATGCTAAATGAAAGAAGCCAGACACAAAAGATCACATACTGTATGATTCCATTTATATGAAATGTCTATAACAGGCAAATCTATGGAGACAGTGGATTCATGGTTGCATAGGGCTGGAAAGCGATGGCAAATGAGCGGTGCTTTCTGGGGGGTGGGGGTGGTAGTGATGAAAATATTCTAAAATTAGATTGCAGTGGTGACTGCACAGCTCTGTTTTCTAAAAACTAGTTAACTGGACATTTAAATGGGGAATTTTATAGTATGTTAATTATATCTTAATAAAACTTTTAAAAGAAGAATATATATATATATACACACACACAAAATAATAATTAGCACAAATTGTCCTGATAAAATAGAAACATGATGACTAGTAAGTACTTCATGGCTAGTAGGTAATCTTCTAAACCCTGTCAGAATGGTCAGTTGTAATTCTGAGTTTTTCATGAAGCTGGACTTAACTTTGTATTTATAGTTGTTTGGGATGAAATGACTCTCATAAATTTCCATTCTCAGGGCCCTTATAAGCCAAATTCAAGAAGCTTGCTCAGGCCTCTCTTTCCTATTTATCTTCTCTGTTAGTTTCTAACATGGAAGGGATATGTTTGATCTTCAGTAATGATCCAGTTGCTCAAACGAAAAAAAAATTTTTTTTCTTCTGGTCTTAGATAACAATTATTTTTATCTTTAGGGTTAGTGCTTGCTTCAGGTGGGAGCATAGAATAGAACCAAGCTAACAGGTTTTAAAATTTGATCATTTGTGGCATTTTCTAGCTGTGTGACTTTGGGCAGGACCAGACTTTCTGGATCTTCATCTATAAAGTAGAATTAATAACACCTACCTTCCAAGGTTAGGCAGTTGAGGATGAGTGAAATGTGTGTATTTTCTCTGACAATTAGAAGGAGCTCAAAAGTGATGGTTTTTTACTCTCAAGCCACTGAAAATTCTCCCATAGCCAGTGCAAAATGAACTTTTTAGATATTATTTGTAAGCCATTCATTGCTTTTTCACCACTCTGTTTCCTGGATTAATGTATGAAATTCCAGGCTTAGGTACTAGTCAATCAATATTTGTTATTATATTTCTCAAGTATAATAGTGACATTGGATTTCTCTTATACTTCTCATTATAATATTGTATTTCTCTGAATTTAAGATACATCCCAGTTTTAGAGACACTAAAATGTGAAATATAAGCACCTTATAATCAATAAAATATAGTTGCCCCCTACTACATTTGGACCCATGATGCATTACTGGTCCAGTTTGCAGGCTGCTCAAAGTCTGATGTATATTAGTCCCTTCATCCCAGATGACCAGATCACTTAGAGTCAGGCTCCTCTTTTTCAGTTAACCTTCTGCCTGATACCTGATATAGTTTCATATCAGTAGACACACGTGGCATTTTTCAAACTCAGGAAAAGCCACTTTACTCCAACAAGGAGGATTACACAGGTGCAGGCTATTGACAAATTAGGCAATACTGGTACACAGAACGGATTCAGAGTCCATGCTATGCATGCTTTCCACTGGCTGGAGGGCAATCTGAGTCAACATGTCACTGAACCAATGATTGCCCTATTGGAAGTAGGGTTAGTGAGGGCATGTGAAAGATCCTGGGTTTCTGGAATTCCACTTAGTCATTTCCTGACCTGTTCTAAAGTCAACAAAATGTATATGCAGAGGAGATAGTTCATTATTTGTTATTGCTTTTGAACATTTGTTAAATTCTGTTATTTAAGTATAGATGAGGCACTAGGAATCCAGAAACAATATATTGTCCTTGGACTTAAACAAGCCAACAAACAAGTTTTGTTATAATGCTATGTTTGTAGAGAAGTATTCACAGTTTTATGGAAACACAAGGGAAGGACACTGAAATCAGACCAGAGATAAATGAAAGGAAAGGTTTAGAGAAAATGATGCCTGAACTTAGTTTTGAAACACAAATAGGAGTCAGATAACTTCCAAATGGAGAGAAAGGGATAGCAAACCTATTTTCTGTTGGCGTATTTTACCATAATTTTTAAAGATTGGAGGGAAAACCGCAGAGGATGTTGAAAGATTGTGGGTTGCTTTGTATGGCTAGCAGGAAGGAGAGGTATTGGAGAAGAGAGGCGATCTGATGTGGGACAGGCTGGAAACACCAGGCCAGAGAGGGCCTTGTTACCAGGCAAAGAGGTTTGAACTTAGCAGAGAGTGGAGAACCAGTAAAGGATCTGAACAGTGATAGGAGGGGCAAGCGGGAGATGAGATGTGGTTTACATTGAATAGAAATGACGCTGGCTGCTGTGTGACACGTGCAGCAGGAGGGGTTTAAATCCCAGGCAGGAAGGCAGATGTGGTCCAGGATCGATGAGAACAGAACTGAGGCAGGGGCAGTGGAGGTGAAGAGCAAGGACAGTCATGAGGATCATCAAAGAAGATAATGGAGAGGCCTTAGTGAATGAGTACATTTGTGAAATGGGTGAAAAGGGAGAATTCAGAATGGTCCCCATGGCTCCCATGTTTTCTACTTGGGCAACAGGTGGTGCCATTTCCTAAGAGGAGCTGCTATGAGAGAAGAGATGTTCTGTTTAGATTCAAAGGGGTTGCATTTGAGGTCCCTGAGGAACAGACAAAAGGGGAAAGCATCCTAATCAAGGCAGTAAGAAATTAATAAATACAGCCAATGTATACATAGCACTCTACAGTTTATATAGAACCTTTTACTGAAAAGTGAGATCTGACTGGAGCAGACAGCATGGGAGGTGAGGTCTGAGAGGAGTGTATCTGGGGAAGAGCAGCCTGTCTAGAGAGAGCACTGAAGGTCCAACACTGGAGGCTGTGCGAGATTCAAAAAGTAGAGCAAACTCCAGGAGGACTTCACCTTTTACGAAATCCCAGAAGGGCTGCATTTAGAAAAAATATGTATTCAAGCATATTTATCTTGAGAAACTAGAGTTAAAAGTAGTAGGAAAGGGTGTTTTGAATTCATTTCCAACTTTGAAACCAACTGGAAAAAAAAAACCAACTGAAAGCAAAAGAGCAAAAAGTTAAAAACAAATTTCTGCTTTCAATAAACAAGGAAAATATTATAAAACAAAACCATAAAGAATGACTGCCAGATGAAATTAATTTTGATCTAAAATATGTGAGGACACAAAGTCAACACATCCCTGCACAGACTCTGGGAAAGAGATCAAATTTACCTAAAATTAAGTGTCATGTTCCTGGAAAGCACATCCAGTGACCCTCCGTGTGGGTAGGCTTAACAAGGTCTAAGGTCTGGCTACTGTGGGTCAGAGATGATCAGTGTTCTGCAGTCTCTGTCCTCTATTTTTATTGTCCAGAACCTCTGGTTTTTAGCTGGGCGATGGCTCTCTGGGATCAAGACTTCATTTACCAGCTTCCCTTGCATGACCATGTGACGACCTTCTAGCCTCTGATACGCTAAGTGGCAGCCATGTGTAAAACTGGGCAATTTGATTTTGTTTTTATTTTTTCAGCAGCTTTATTGAGATACAATACATACACCACATACAAATGGAATCATGCAATAGGTAGGTTTTCTATAAACAGCTTTTTTCACTTAGCATAATGTTTCCAAGGTTCATCCATGTTATAGCATGTATTAGTGCTTCATTCCTTTTTATTGCCAAATATGTACATACCACATTCCATTTATCTGTTCCCACCAGCAGTGTGTGAGGGTGCAAAGTTTGTTTTGAAAGGATGAAGGTAGGTTCCTTCCTGGTGGTAGGAATATAAACATGATGGGCTGCACTGGACCATCCATCCAGGCATAAGGTACACGTCTGTTAAGTAAGACTGCTAGAGCTACAAACAAGAAGGGGCCTGGGCCACTTGATGATCACCCTGGTCTTGAACTGCTTGCTTCCAAAACTCCATTAGTCTGAGAAAGAAGCAAAACTACAATTGTTTGGAGTTTTCTATCTAATCCTAATGGGTATAGAGAGTTGAAGGGCAGATAACACTCCTGGAAAATCAGAAGACAAGCCATTCAGGAAGGCAGAATAGCAGGGAGGTGGCTGCAGGAAGAACTCAGGAAGAAAAATAAGAGAGGAAAATAAAGCCATTACAAAGAGCTCAGCAGAGCCTTGAAGCACCAAGAGGACATGGCTTTTTAGGAGGACTATATTGTCAAGAACGGTAGAATGGACAGGACACTGATGGCCTTGACTTTATGGCAGGCTTTGACTAGTAAACAAAACTTACTGGAAAGGCCAGACAAATGCACTGTAGAAAGATATCAACCTAATATCGTGGGGGAAAAAAAAGAACTTTTTTCAGGTTTAAATTACATTTATGTTGAGGTATTTTTTCATCTCTACAAATTTACTGTTTAATATGTAATGATGGGAGGAGCAGCCCTCGTGGCTCAGCGGTTTAGGGCCATCTTCAGCCCAGGGCCTGATCCTGGGGACCCGGGATCGAGTCCCACATCGGGCTCCCTGCATGGAGCCTGCTTTTCCCTCTGCCTGTGTCTCGGCGTCTCTTGTGAATAAATAAATAAAATCTTAAAAAAATATATGTAATGATAGGAAACAAATTAATTTTCTATCTGAAAGAAAACCAAGGGAGAAGGAGGAGCCACAATTTTAAGCAATAATGATAAACATTGTACCATTTTAAATCTAAAAGACAGGGATGCCTGGGTGGCTCAGGGATTGAGCATCTGCCTTTGGCTCAGGGCGTGGTCCCAGGGTCCCAGAATCAAGTCCCACATCAGGCTCCCCATGAGAAGTCTGCTTCTCCCTCTGCCTGTGTCTCTGCCTCACTCTCTATGTCTCTCATGAATAAATAAACAAAATCTTTTAAAAATAAATCAATAAAAATAAATCTTAAAGACAGCTCAACACTTGGAAAATTGAACACAGAACTGAATATAAATCTTACAGCATCAAGTAATGTGACTAACAGAAATCCAGAGCCATAGGACTGCAAAGGGGCTTTTAGGAGAAGGGAGAGCTCACTTCATGCCATCCCTCAGTTTAAATAAAGCTTGTCCTTGCTCTTAGAATAAAATCTGAACTGCTTGCCAAATGAATGAGGTGTGTGCCACCTCCCTACTCTCCTTTCAGACATGTGGTCTCCCTGGTGTCCAAGCTCCTGCACTGGCTGGCTCTCTGGCCCTAAGGTCAGCCAATCATCACTGCTCTGAGCATGCCTCAGCTTCACATCTGCCTGGACTGCTTGTTCTCTGGAGATTTCTTTGACTGCCTTTAATGATGCAAAGCTCAGGGATCCCTGGGTGGCGCAGCGGTTTGGCGCCTGCCTTTGGCCCAGGGCGTGATCCTGGAGGCCCGGGATCAAATCCCACGTCAGGCTCCCGGTGCATGGAGCCTGCTTCTCCCTCTGCCTGTGTCTCTGCCTCTCTCTCTGTGTGTGACTATCATAAATAAATGAAAAATTAAAAAAAAATGATGCAAAGCTCAAATCAAATGTCACTTGCACATGGCAGGCCATCTCTGACCCCCAATCCAAATCAGCTACTCCAACCCACCCTAGTCTACCTTAGACCAGTCTATATTATCACATACTGTTTCATTTTCTTCATTGGTAAAACCTGAAAATGTCTCCATCACTATGTTTTCACTGTTTATTTTCTACTTCCTACACACACACACACACACACACACACACAGACCATGAGAGCAGGATCTTGCCTGCCTTACTATCTAGCCCCATATCAGAGCTTGACACAAAACGTTCAATATGGGATCCCTGGGTAGCGCAGCTGTTTAGCGCCTGCCTTTGATCCAGGGCGCGATCCTGGAGACCCGGGATCGAATCCCACGGTGGGCTCCTGGTGCATGGAGCCTGCTTCTCCCTCTGCCTGTGTCTCTGCCTCTCTCTCTCTGTGACTATCATAAATAAACAAAAATTTAAAAAAAATACTAAAAAAACCAAAACATTCAATATATTCTTGTTGAATGAATAAATGAACAAACAAAGGACCAATCACAGCGTGGATTAGTTACCACCTAAAAGTGAAATACGTGGTTGAAAAACCTAACAGCATAACAATCACCATCCCTTAATGATTTCTATGCTTTTCTTTTTCTTTAGAACCACTATTTAGCAACTGTTATTTCATCTTATGAAGAGATATTTTTTGAAAGGTAAGCAATTCCTTTGGCTTTATTTCAACTTCTTTTTCTTCTGTTCAATATATTCAATATAGTAATTTTTTAAAAGCATAAAGGCTATAATCCCTTTTTTGTAAAAATTATTTGTATATTCTATCTGCACACTCATTCATTTAACAAACATTTATTGAGCACCTAGTATGTGCTAAGTATCATTCTAAGCATGGAGGAAAAGCAGTGAAACAGACAAGATAGTAATACTGACTTCACACAACTTACATCTTAGTAGTAGATACAACGAACAAAAAAAGGAACAACTAATTACATAATATGCCTTTAGGTAATGATAAGCATTATAAAGAGGAATCAAGTAGAGGAATAGAGAATGGAAAGGGGTGGCAGCCAGGAACTAGTTTAGGTAGGGAGGGAGATCAGGGCCAGCCTCTCTAAAAGTGGTGGTATTTGAGCATGAACTTAAATTTGTAGAGGGAAAAGCCACACGAAGATTTAGGAGAAGTGCATTCCAGGTGGGGAAAACAGCAAGTATAAAGGCCCTGGAGCAGAAATAAGCTTAGTATGTCCAAGGAATATAAAGGACAGTGTGACCATTGCTGATTGGGCCTTTACATGACATACAAGTTTTTTGTTAAGTATGGGGGACATCACTGAATTGTTTCGAGTTGGAAAGTAATTTGATTTGTGTTTTCAAAACTCTGGCTATGGTGTAGTTAATAAAACTAGTGGAGCAAAATTAGAAACAGGAAGAATATTCAAGGAGGCTATTGTCATTATCTAAACAAGAAACACATGGTGAAGCTATTGTCATCATTCAAGCAAGAAATATATGTTGCCTAGCCTAGGATGACAGTGGTCAAGGTGAGAGTAGTTTCCAGATACACTTCAAAGCAGAGTTCATGTAACTTGGTGACAGGAGGAGTAAGATAAAAAGAGGATTATGGATAAGTCCTAGGTTTTGCCTGAGAAATTGGATCAATCGTGGAATATTTGTCAGTTTGAGGAAGCAGAGGAGGGAAGGAGCAGATTTTGAGTCATTCTGATAGGACTGTCACCAGTTGATAACAGGGATTATTCCTAGTTGATGGGGTTTGGGAGTAGCATTTTATTTTTATGCCTATTCTTTTCTATGTTTTCTACATTTTTATAACAAACAGATTTCCTTTTTACATAAGCAGATGAAGTAATTTTTAAGAAGAATTCTTTTCAAGGACCTTTAAGAACAGGAAGCCAAATTGGAGGCAGTTTCATAATATAACCAGGCCAATGTGATAGTGGCACTCTGGCATTGTAGAAAGCTTTGGAGTCAGAAAGCTAATTTAATCTTCAGATTTGCCAAATATAAGTTATATGATCTGGGAAAATTATTTAAATTTTAGGGGTTCTCATACATGCAAATGGGTTATAATGGTCCCTCAAGAAAGAATGAGGTAAAGGTTAGATGGGATTATGTGAGTAAGAGCATTGAATCATTCCATCAATCACTCACTCAAGTATTCAACCTATATCCAGATCTAGTTACTAGAGACACATCAGAAAATAAAAGAGACCACTTCTCTATCCATGAGGTATTTATATTTTTACAGGGAGAGAAGACAATTAAATATACAGTATGTCAGATATTAATAAGTGCATTGGGGAAATATTAAGAAGGGCAAGGGGAAAGGAAGTGCTGGGGGACTGAACTGGTTTCTCCTAATCCAGTTGATCCATCCTCATTTGGTGGCATTTGTGGACACAGTTTGCATTTGTAAGGCTCTGCTCTTGCAGGTTCAGAGACTGGAGGAGGTGGGTGGTAGTAGGCAGGAATGCCTAGTAGAAATCCTAGTGGAGAGTTGGAAATACAGTTCTAGAGTTCAGAGAAGTAGCATCAAGAGACAGAAATGTGAGAGTCATCACCTTATAGTGGGATTTGTGTATGAGATCATCTGGGAATAAGTGCAGGTAAGGAAAAGAAATCCAGAAACAGTCCCTTGCAGACTCCACATGATTGGGAGGATAAGGAGAAATAACAAGCTCTTCCCTCTCAAAAATAGCCTCAAACACTCCACCATTTTCATTGGGTCAACATCTGCTCATTCAGATCTCAGATATGAGTTCATACATTATCATACATTATCTCCTTCCTTCATTCTTTAATTTAACTAGCATTTTGTCCAGATATTACATAGTAAACAGTAACTATCATTTTGCTCAGATATTACATAGTAAACAGTAAGATAGTTGGTCTTGGCCTTCACTGAGTTTACCTTCTACTGGGGGAGACAGACAATAAATAAATAAGCAAGAAATAAGCAAGATAATTAACAGACTGACAAGTGAAATTCTCTGATTAAAATAAATAGGAGAAAAAAAATAAATAGGAGATAAGACGAAGCATAACCAGGGGAGAACTGTTTATTTATTTATTTATTTTTTAATTTTTTTAATTTATTTATGATAGTCACAGAGAGAGAGAGAGAGAGAGAGAGAGAGAGGCAGAGGCAGAGGCAGAGAAACAGGCAGAGGGAGAAGCAGGCTCCATGCACTGGGAGCCCGACATGGGATTCGATCCCAGGTCTCCAGGATCACGCCCTGGGCCAAAGGCAGGCGCCAAACCGCTGCGCCACCCAGGGATCCCGGGAGAACTGTTTAGATGAGATGATCAGGGGAAGGTCCCCAGGTGACAAATTGCAAGAATATTCCAGCAAGGAGAATTGGGAAGGGCTTGGTGTCTCCTGAGGATTAACCTCCCTTACTCTCCACACTTGGCCAGGCTCTCTTCGCCTTGCTCTTTCATAACACTTGAAACCCAAATCTCCAAGAGTGCTTGCCAATGTGAATGGAGCTGGATGTGTGATTCATCTATAGGTCCAGCCCATGAATATTTATTTAGCAGGGTTAAATGACATTGAGATTGCTCTGCAGAAGCTCAGAGTTACTGATGCATGATAGAAAATTTACAACCAAGATAACTGGAGATGTGGGTTGAGAGCCCACAATGTCCCCCTTCTCTCTCTCTCTCTTTCCCACATTCCCTACTCCCTTTCTCCTTTGTTTAGCATCTAGAGAGATTGACAGAAGGAAGAAGGATAGCTACTCCCCACCTTCCTACTTGATATGAATATCCTTCTACCTCTTCCCACTCCTTTGCAAGTTTTCATGTATTCCTTTATTTGCCCATATTTCCTTGGTGGGAACTTACTTCTCCTGCATATCTGTAGTCACTGGAATTGATTGAGTAGAATGTTGGGCTCACTGCCAGGGAAAGTGTGGAGTCCAGGCTCTCCTCCACTACTTAGTTATGTGACTCTGGGCAAATCCCTCCTCTGGAATGGGAATTACTACACCCTCCTCCCCAGGCTGTTGTGGGGAATAAAGAACCAGTTAGTACCCTGTAAGGTAATGTAGAATTGTGAAATAATGGAGACTTCTTGGTCCAGGCAGGGACAGCTTTGAGGATACTGAGAACCCAGAAAGTAGGAAATGCCTAAAATTTGTCCACTTTCTCACATCTCATCACTGGGTCTCTGATCCTCCTACCTTTTGCTTTCACTCATAAGGACATTTGTGATTACACGGGGCCCACCTGGGTAATCCCTCTATCTCAAGATCAGCTGATAAACAACTTCAATTCCATCTGCAAACTTCATTGCACCCTGCCAATGTAACATCACATACTCCCAGATCCCAGAGATTAGGATGTAGACCTCTTTCGGGACCATTATTACACCTACCTCAGGGAAAGACAGGACCCTCTGATCCACCTCAATTCCTGCATGCTCTCCCTGAACCTCCAAAGCTAAATTAGGTGACCCTGCTTAGTGCTCCCAAGTGGTTACATCAATCACATTTTCCCCAGTGTTGTGCTTGCTTATTTGTAGTTTTGAGGACAGAGACTGCCCTTTTTTGCTCTCAATTGTCTGTCACTTAACCAGAATGTATGCACCACATGGGCAGGAGTCTTTGTTGGTTTTATTCTAGATAAAAAATAATAATAGTAAAGCTGTTAGCCTTTAGTAGTAAAGTATATATATGTTGAGTGAATGAATTGTATAGCCATCATCTTGCATGGTCTCTAGCACAGAATAAGTGCTTCATGCTGCTGCTACTCTAGTAATACTGCTAATAATATGTATTGAGCCCTCACAATATGCCAGGCACTGTGCAAAAGGCCTTACATGCATTATCTTATCTGATCCACCCAACTCATGAGAGAGGAACTGTTTCTTCTCTATCCTATACAGAAGGAAACTGAAGTTTAGGGAAGTTTAATTAATTTGCCCGATGTCAAATGGCTTAAGAGGGAGTTAAACTTGTACTTAAAATCATATCCTTATGCATCAGGCTAAATGGGATAAGTTAGACAGAGAAAGACAAATACTGTAGATCTTACCTCTATGTGAAATCTAAAAAAATCCAAACTCATAGAAGCAGAGAATATAACGTGGTTGATAGTGGTTGGGGAAGTGGATAAAATGAGATGTTGGTCAAAGGATGCAAACTCCCAGCTGTAAAAAGAATAAGTTTGGGCGATCCAATGTACAGAACGGTGAGTATAGTTAACGATCCTATATTATATACTTGAAAAGAGGGTATATCTTAAATATCCTCACCACATGCACACAGAAACACATAGATAATAGTGAATAGTGATAGAAGTGTTAACTGACCCTATTGTGGTAATCATTTTGCAACATATGCATGTATCGAATCACACCATTGTACGCCCTAAATGTACACAATGTTATATGTTAATTATATCTCATTAAAGCTGGAAACAATTTTTTAAAATATCATATCTCTCTAACACACAGGATCCTTCCACTTCTAGTTTTGGGAGGCATTGCATACACTCTGACTTTAGGGCACACATTCTGGTACTCGAAGTGGAATTTGGGGGAAGGAGTATCAACCTCAGCTTTGATATATAGAAGGTATTCCCTGTTTACAACAACCCAAAGTTCAAATAGACAAGGAGGGTACATTCCTCTTTTAGAGAATGAGGGTCATCTGTTTAGAATGAGTGAAGTCCCCATAATAACTAGATACATTTGCCAGAGAAACAGGAATTCTTTTATAGAGGAACAATTTGGGCTCTCTGAGGGCCACCAAGCCAAGCCTTCAGTAATTACAGTAGATATTGTCCTAGAGAAAGGGCCTAGTATGTGATAGCATTAGTAATGCCTTCACAGCCTTCTGTCTTGATTCACTACCTGGGGTGTCAGGATCTCATCAGAATACTAAGGGATTTAGCAAGGGTTGTAAGGCGGCAACCCTGTGGTACTACAGATTTGGTACTTATCTTAAGCTGACCCTCTGGACCATATCAGACTGGCCTATCTAAATAGCGTTCACCCAATGTATCTAAGAGGAAATTGTGATCTTTACTGACAGGTTATATAAGCATAGAATTTCCTTGGAAAAGTTTGCTAGAGATAGAGCAGCTGGATACAAAGGAAAAGTCAACAGTAGTTTCATTCGTTCATTCATTTAACAAGTGTGCACCTGTGCCAGGCTCTGGGTTAGAGGCTAACAATCATCCTGGAGAACAGGAACAGGGTGTCGGCAGGGCTACATTATGTCCTAACTGTAAGAGCTAGCACCATGGATGAGTACATAACAGGCAAAGCAATAAGACTGATTACAGTAGCAATTGCAAGGGGAAGTGAGGGAGTCCCAAGATTGGGAGCTGGGTTAAGGTGAAACAGCACGAGCAAAAAAGCAAGAAGGCAGGCAATGAGGGTATCCTCAGAAGACAGTAGGCAATGTGGCGAGGCTGTACTGGGTTGAGGAACAGGATGGCAAGTCACAACTGGGCCTGGTACAAAAGACCTGAAGACCAGGCTGAAGCACTTGTATTTTATACCATAGAACATGAAGATCCACTGAAACTTTGTTCTTTGAAAATAGGTGTAATTTATATACCATAAAACTCACTCATTTTAAATGTATAACTCAGTGATGTCTAGCAAACTTACTGAGTTGTGTGATCATCACCATCATCCCGTTTTAGAACATCCTCATCATTCCAACCAGATGCCTCATGCGTTTGCTTTCTGTCTTTGTACGTTTACTTTTGCAGGACATTTCATATAAACAGAATCATATAATATGTGGTTTTTCATGTTGGTTTCTTTCACTTAGCGTAGTGTTTTTAGAGTCCATCCATGCATGCTACAGCGTTCAATCATATGGATATACCACATTTGATTTATCTATGGGTAGATAGATATTTGGTAGTTTCTATCTTTTGGGTAGTTTCTATCTTTTGGCTATTATGAATAAGACTGCTATAAACATTCTCATGTGCAAGTCTTTGTTCTCTTGGATAGGTACCCAGAGTGGACTTTTTGCCTATTTGGTAAATTTATAGTTAACTTTGGAGGGAGGGTCTTACGTCATTATTTTTATTTCTTTTTTTAAAAGCAGCTTTATTGAGATATAATTTGTATACCAAAAAATTTCCCTCCTTTAAATATACAATTCAATGAAGCTGTAAATCAATATATTTACAAACTTGTACAATCTAATTTCTACTTTGAATAATACTGCTATGAACATTCACATACAAATTTTTGTGTGGATGTATGTTTTCATTTTCTTGGGTAGATACATAGGGGTGAAATTACTGGGTCATGTAGTAAGTATATACTTAACATTTTAGGAAGCTACATAACTATTTTCCATAGTGTCTATAATATTTATTTTCCCATTGGAGGGTTCCAGTTTCTCCCTATTCTCACCAACACTTGTTATTGTGACTTTTTGACTATGGCCATTCTAGTGGGTATGAAGTAATATATCATTATGGTTTTATGTTGTATTTCCTTAAGACCAATAATGGTGACCATATTTAAGAGGTGCTTTATTATAAGCTCTTCATAGATCTACTTTGGTGAAATGTCTATTCAAATCTTTTGCCCACTTTTGAATTGGGTTGTTTGTTTTATTATTGTGTTGTAAGAGTTCTTGACATGTTCTGGATATAGTATCATATTTATGAATTTTAATTGTTTTCTCCCAGCCTGTGGCTCATCTTTTCATTTTCCCAATGATATCTGTTGAAAGATGTTTGAGGGGAAAGGAGACAAGACAGAGGTGTGCTTCAGAAAGAATCTGGCAGCAGTGTGTGGGATTGATTGAAACAGACAGAATCCTAACTAATACATCTCAAATTGTAATGTAGGGAATAAGCACAGGCCAAGTTTCTCAAAATTCTCTGGGAACCAAAGGGTTATAAGCAACTATTTATTGAAGCCTGTTTACAGTCCAGTTAATCAGTAAGCCAGAATCAGTGAAACTACCCATTCTGGGGGAGTACAAAAACCTTTCAAAAGGTTTCCCCAGATTAGAAGTAGTGATGGGGGAGGGGAGATGAGTGGCTATTCCAGAGCTACATAATTTCCAGCTTTGAACGGGACAATTCTGAACTTTCTTGTCAGGATCTGTCACACTGCTGTTCACTGGCAGGAAACTAGGAAGACCTGGTTCTTGGCCCTTAGATTTTGACTAGTTGTTGGGAGAGGTGGAGCCCATTTTAGTGGGTTTCTTTGAAAAAGCCTAGCAAGATGTCAGGCCTGCTCTTGGTCTCCTTCCACCTCCTCCTTCTCTTCAAGTTGGTCGCTCCAGTGACCTTTCGCCACCACCGTTATGATGACCTTGTGCGGACGCTGTACAAGGTGCACAACGAATGCCCGTACATCACGCGGGTTTACAGCATCGGGCGCAGTGTGAAGGGGAGACACCTCTACGTGCTGGAATTCAGCGACTACCCTGGCATCCACGAACCCTGTAAGCCCTGAGCAGTTCTTAGAGTGTATGGGGGCAGGACCCTTCCCTTACAAATCCAGTAATTGGGGTGGCTTCTGGGGAAGTCCATGGACCCTTCCACCTCTAAAGTGTCACCTCTTCCTCCAGCTGTGCTAAGTATCTCCCTGCTTAGCCCTCATACTGCCCCTGCTTCTGGGAAGCTGCAACCTCAATTCGGGCTGTAGTCTGTTGTTCCTTTAGAGGTTCTGTTTGCTCGAGACCTTGATGGTAAAAGGTGAGTCTTCTTCCCTACTCCCACCCTATCTCCTGCTTTCCCTCCCATTACTCTTCTTCCTTCCATGCTGTTATGCTATTTTTATCCAGTGCTTCAGGAGACACAAGCAGAAATAATTAGCTCTTCTCGTTCTGCCAGGAAACCTGGAAGGGTTTAGGGATATGTTTTGCGGAATGACAGTGTGATAGTATATGGGATCCTGGAAAAAGCCTGAGGTCTTGGGTATTAGTTTTATTCATTGGATTACGTTTTGTTTGTTTCTATTATAAAAGCAATCTGTGTTTAGATTAAAATAGAAATTAGATAAAGAAACAAGAACAAAATTCACCCATAATCCCACCACTCAGAGATAATCATTGTTAAACATATTGATGCATATCCTTCCAGACATTTTTGTATGCATGTTTAACAACCCCTCACATATTTTTTTAAATTGAATCATACTAGAACTACTTTTCTCATTTCTTAGTCTTTTATAAATAGCATCTGTGTCTGTAAATATATATCTATATATTCTTTAGCTGCATAATATTCCATTGCATGGTTGTATATAACTTTATTGATTGATAGACATTTCAGTTGCTTCTAATTTCTCACTTCTTTACTTACAGCAATTGTGACATCCAAATTATATCAGTTCCTCCTTCACCCTGTTAGCTTCATATCTCTTTCTTCCTTTCCCCTTCCACATCTGTCACACTAGCCAAACACCATCACAACATGCCTAAAACATTGCACTAGGCTCTTGTCTCTTCTAACTTCTACCTACCACCACTCTCTAAACCTTCCATTTAGCACACAGATGCCAGAATACTTTTCCCAAATATTCATAATAATCCTCTCATTCCCCTGCTTACAATCCTTCAGTGACCACCTCGCACCCAGTGGATCTTGCCTCTGACAGCTTCAAAATGTTACATAGCCAGTGGGGATGGGAGGGTGGAGTGGCACTGGCTCAAGGAAATCTATGCCATTAAATGAGAATAAGGACTTTGCTCTGAAGCCACACTTGCATAGAAAGCACCGTGCTTTTGGGACTGTGTGTTCATTGCAGTCTTGTGAGTGCTAGTGAACACTATAGGTTAGCCCCTCGCTCCCATGCTCCTTTCCACTGCCTAGCATTTAAGTCCTCCTTGGAGCTTTCTCATACTATTCTAGTCATGACTGACTTCTCTTCTCTGATGCCCTATAACTTAGCTGTTCATCCATTCACACATTCATTATTCATTCCACAAATATTACTGATTCCACAAAATCTACTATCTGCAAGCACTTTTGTAGACTCTGAATATACAACAGAGAATAAAAGAAAGATCCCTCCCTCAGGGGCCTTAATTCTAGTGGTCTAAGACTGGCTAAGTAATACATGTTGAATCAGATTAAAAAAAAAAAGATGCTATAGGGAAAAATAGCCTTTAAAAGAGAGATAGCAGGGCAGCCCCGGTGGCCCAGTGGTTTAGCGCCACTTTCGGCCCAGGGTGTGATCCTGGAGACCCGGGATCGAGTCCCATGTCGGACTCCCTGCATGGAGCCTGCTTCTCCCTCTGCCTGTGTCTCTGCCTCTCTCTCTGTGTCTGTCATGAATAAATAACTAAAATATCAAAACATAAAATAAAATAAAATAAAAGAGAGATAGCAAATGCCAAAGTGGGGTGGGGGGATCATTGCTGTTTAGGAAAAACCTCCTTTGAGGTGGTTTTTGAGCATGTGATGGAGCATGCCATACTGTAACTGGGGAGGAAAATGTTTGTAGACAGAGGGAAAAGCAGGAGCATGCTTGGCATGTGTGAGGAATAGCAAGGAGGCCTCTGTGGCTCCAGCAGAATGAACAATGGGAAAGCAAGGTCAGAGCAGTATGGTTGGTGATAGGGATACTGGGCAGGAGATCATGTGGTGCCTTCTAAGCCTTTGTAAAGATTCTGGCTTTTAGAGTGAAGCGAGAAGCCACTGGAAGTTTTTGTTTTGTTTTGTTTTTTTAGACTATATTTATTTATTCATGAGAGACAAAGCAAGGCAGAGACATAGGCAGAGGGAGAAACAGTCTCCCTCAGGGGAGCCTGATGTGGGACCGGATCCTAGAATCATACCCTGAGCCGAAGGCAAACACTCAACCACTGAGCCACCCAGGCGTCCCAAACACTGGAAGGTTTTAGGCAGAAGAATGACATGACCCGACTTAGAATTTTTAAAAGAGCACTCAGAATAGGGATAAATTTGTAAAAGACCACTCAGACAGGAATCAGCAAACTATGCCTAAGGCCCAGTCCCCAGTTGAAGTAAGTAAGTTTCACTGAAACACAGCCATGCCCATTTTCTTTTTTTTTTTAAGTAAATTCTACAGCCGAGATGGAGCTCAGGTTCATCCCCAGATCAAGAATCAAATGCACTGGGCCAGCCAGGCACCCCTGCACATTTGTTTTTGTATTGACTATGTCTGCCGTTGCTGGAAGAGTCAAGTAGCTACGACAGAAATAATGTAGCCCACAATACCAAAGTATTTACCATCTGACCCTTCACAGAAAAAGCTTGCTGACACCAGTGACAGGAGAATAGACTTAAGGGGTGGGGCATATGCAAGGGGTTCGGCAAAGAGATTTACTGTAACAACGAAGTGTCAGAATATGGGGCTTGAACCAAAATGATAGCAGGGTTTGTTATAAGAAGTGGTTTTATTCTGGATGAATAGAAAGTGGAGACAAAGAGTTTTATATTGAGCACCTTTAAGTGCAAGACATTATGCTAGGTTCTATAAGGCAGTGGTTCCCAGACTTTTGGATTTCACTTAAGTTTAAAATTTTTTATAAATTTTATTTAAATTCAATTTTCCAACATATAACACCCAGTGCTCATCTCATCATATGCCCTCCCTTAATGCCCATCACCTGGTTACACTTTCCCCCAACCACCTCCCCTCTGCAACCCTTTGTTTGTTTCCCAGAGTTAGGAGTATCTAATGGTTTGTCTAACAAGGAAATTTTTAATAAATAAGAAAAATTGGAGGGGACCAACAAAGGTTTTCCAGATTTTATTTTGCTGAACAAGGATGTTGAAGAATACTATCTGCTATCTGCTATTACCATCCTTTCCTAAAAGAAGGGATATTTTAACACCAAGGAAAGTAAGAAAGATATAATCTAAGATTAAAGAAATACTCTAAGATCTAAAAATATACATTATAGAAAATTCACTACACAATCCTTGTGGGTTATAGACATTCCTTTGGGAAAAGCTGCTATAGATATACTAAGATAAATACAGTGGATTGCATCCTAAGGAAAATTAAAATGTGCATACATTGCAAAGGCCAGGTCTAGTAAGGAAATGGAACATGGGCAAAATTAGGTAAAATTCAGAGTAGAAAATGTTAAGTACTAAAGGAAAGTTCAATAGCGAGTTTGCTCCTAGCAGGAAGAACCCAAAATGCCTTCTCAGAGTGACATTTGCATTGAGCCTAGAAAGATAGTGAGGAGGATTTGGAAATGTGGAGATGAAGAGGTACAGAATCAGAAAAATCATGGAGGCAGGAGAGTGTAAGGTAGAGGAGAAATCAAGTGACAAGAGCTTTTCTCCCTTTTAAAAAGAGTCAAGAATGATTTTCCTTAAGTGGTTCTAGAGGCTCTTTCTATGCCCTCAGTTCTTACTTTAATCGAACAGTTAGTATAGCCAAAGAGAAGACATAGGTAGATTCCTTCCTACTCTGTGCCTCCAGACATGGCATTCTCAGATATATTTTAGTTTCCTTAGTACCAGGAAAATTAAGTTTTCAACTGGGATGATTAGGAACTGTTATTCCATAACCTAGACTTTATACAAGCAGGTCTTGGGAAAACACCACTTTTACCCTGAAAAGATTTGTTTCTTTTTTTTTTAATTTTATTTATTATTTATGATAGTCACACAGAGAGAGAGAGAGGCAGAGACATAGGCAGAGGGAGAAGCAGGTTCCATGCACCGGGAGCCCGACATGGGATTCGATCCCGAGTCTCCAGGATCGCGCCCTGGGCCAAAGGCAGGCGCCAAACCGCTGCGCCACCCAGGGATCCCCAAAAGATTTGTTTCTGAGAAACATCAAGCTACCACAAATGCCACCTGGGCTTCCACTTCCATCTTACTAACGAGATGACCTCCAAGAAATTATGCAACTGCCTCTGTACCTCCCTTCTTCTGAGGCTAATACTGCCTTCTTCATGGATTTTCTGTGAAGACTGAGTAATGAACACAGTAGTTCAATGGCATGAATTTCTGTAGATTCACAATTGTAATTTGTTCAAAAGGGCCTCAGGGATCACTGGAAAAGACCCAATGGAAACGTAAATTTTCATTTTTTCATTACGGAAAAAGAGGGAAAAGGTCCCTCTGCAAGGTTAGGAATCCTTGGCACTTGCAAGCCTTCCCCCATCTTCTCTCTTTGTGCGTGTTCTCGCACTTGCAGTGGAACCGGAGGTCAAGTACGTGGGGAACATGCACGGCAACGAGGTGCTGGGCCGTGAGTTGCTGCTACAGCTGGCAGAGTTCCTGTGCGAGGAGTTCCGGAATGGGAACCAGCGCATCGTGCGGCTGGTGGAGGGCACGCGCGTGCACATCCTGCCATCCATGAACCCTGACGGCTACGAGGTGGCCGTGGCGCAGGTACTGAGCCCCCAGGCGGGGAGGCCCTGTGCACAGCAGAGCCCTCTGATGAGTCCTCTAGGTCCCGCTGTCAACGCCGCCGTGTGGAACAGAGAAAAAGCCGGTGGAACTACAACACGGCGCCGAGACTGGGGTTCAGCCCAGTGGCAGCTTAGGCAGTGAATGTGGGCTCCCCCTGAGCTTCGTTCCCTCAACACCTTTCCAGCTGACTTCCCAGTTTTATTGTGAGGATCAGTTGAGGCAGTATCAGGGACAGCGCTTCATAAACTGGGAAATAACTGGTGTGAAGGGCTCTTGCCTCAATTTTTAGCTTCAAACCCTAAATACTCTTCTCCCTCCCACACTACACTTCCATTTGCATTTGGGGGGAGGGGGGAATAGAACCTGCTTGTTCCAGAATTGCACCATCGGGGGCTAATTCTAGATTCTTCATGCTTTGGGTTATATTTCTATTTTTTACTGAGGTATTGACATACCATATTAGTTTCTGGTGTACAACATAGTGATTGGACATTTGTATACTTTGCTAAGCGAATACTATATTTCTGTATGGCTTTTTCCTCTACTTGTATAGTAGTCAGCTTTTTAATAATTTTAGAATTACATTGTGCAGGGGTATATGGGCTTTTATTTTATTTTCTGACATAAATTCAAAATGTCAGTGTGACGTTTTTGTGACTGTGCATCAGAATCACAGATGAAGATTTTTTAAAATACATATTCCTAGGTCCCCCACCCACCCAATCTGCTAAATTAGAATTTTTCCAGGGTGAAGCCAGGCACCTGCCTTACACAATGGATATGTTCCTTTAAAAGCTGTTCTCCAGTTTTCCCACTGCAGTGTCGTTAATGTGCACCTTTCTGATTTGCCAGTGGGGGAACAAAGCTTTCTTTTCTCATTTGTTGAGTTGTTTTGGCCAGAAGCTGTAGATTACAAGGGTCGAATTTGTGTTTCATTCAACATCTTGGCTCCATACCTCCTCTGCCTCAACTTACCTCCCCAGCTCTATCCTCGAGTAGGTTTAAAATGGGATGGACCAAAAGGACAGGTATTGCATGGTTCCACTTGTATGGGACAGAGTGGTCATATTCATGGAATCAGGGAATGGAGGGAAGTTGACAGTGACTGGGAGGAGGGGAAATGGGCAGTTACTAATGAAGGTATATGAAGTTTTGGATGAGTAGGCTAGATAAGTTCTGGAGACCAGCTGTACAACATTGTACATATAGTCAAAAATACTGTATTGTACATTTAAAGTTTTGTTAAGAGGGTAGATCTCATCTTGAGTGTTCTTACCACAACAAAATACATTTTTAAAAAAGTAATGTAAAAAAAAAATAAATAAATAAAAATAAAAAAATAAAAAATAAAAAAGTAATGTAGTGAAATCTAGTCTTAAAAATGAAAAAAAATTGCAAGACTATCTCAAATAAACATTTTTAAATTGGAATAGAGGCATTAACGTCTTGAGACTTGAGTTTCCAAAGTAGCAGGAATATTTGAAAGATATGTGGGGGGATACCTACAGCCTGGCTGCTTTCCTTCTATTGGCCTTTCCCAATATCCCATTGGGCAAACTGGAGAACATCAAACTTGTTCACATCTTTTGTGGAATGAGGTGGGGTGGGAGAAAGTGGGGAAAATCATGGACAGCCTTCTAAATCCTAGAGCCATCTCGGGGGAGCCAGTCACCTTGCTCAGCTGTATACTTGTTCAGAAGGAGCAACTCTTGAACCTGAGCCCAAGAGAGGACCCATCAGGTTCTCAAACTCTCAGAGCTACCTGCCATACTCAGAGGAAACCTGTCTGCATGGCTTCACAGGGAAGACCTGCCTGGCCACCAAACTTTAATGCTACCTGTAGGTAAAATAGAATAATTTCCCCTTTTCCCACCCCATGAACAATTTCCAAATCTCAGTCCCTAGAACCTGTGCATATGTTATGTTACATGGCAAGGGAGAATTACGGTTGCAGATGGAATTAGGGTTGCTAATCATCTGACTTCATAATATCCTGGACTGTTTGGATGGGTCAAGTGTAATCAATCGCAGGGGTCCTTTAAATGTGAAAAAGGAAAGCAGAAGGTCACAGAGAGATCTGAGGATGTCATACTTCTGGTCTTGAAGAGGAAAGAAGGGACCATGATGAGCCAAGGAATGTGGGTGGCCTCTAGAAGCTGGAAAAATCAGGAGATGGGTTCCCTTAGAGACCTCAGAAGGAACACAGCCCTGTTGACACCTTTATTTTAGTCTTGTGAAACCCATTTCAGTCTTCTGACCTCCAAAACTATAAGGTAATGAGCTTGTGTTGTTTTAAGCGACTAAGTATGTGGTAATTTGTTACAGAGGGAATAGGAAACCAGTATACCACCTACCCTGTTTATGGGCACTTTCTATTAAGGAAACTCCTGACCTGCCAACCTAATGACCTGGTGTGAGTGGTAAATCAACTGATAAGTAAATTAACATAGCTGTTAATATGGACAATTATGAGCTACATTGATTTGAATAAGCAAGTAGTGAAAAACTCCTGGAAATGTAATAAAATCATTATCTTATAGAAACGAACAACCAAATTCCCAGTTGAAAAATTATATAAATGTTTTCCCTCAAAACAGAATTAATATAGGGAACTTAAGGTAACTTAAATAAATATTATGTTCTCAATGAGATATAAAGTGGTATTATACAATTGCACAGAACTTTGCAATTGTACAAAATTCTTTCTTAGCCAGTGTTTCAGTTGATTTTTGTAACACTGTGGGGAAAATGCATGAAGCAGTAATGATATTCATCCCTGTTTTACAACTCACACAGCAAGTAATCAAATATGAGCAGAATGCCATGAGAAATAGAGAAATCTAAGAACAATAAATATTTTTTAAAGATATGAATGTGGGGGTACATCTGTGACTTTTTAGCTGCCCAACATCCATCCAGTCACCCCACTTCCAGGAGCTACCACCAATTTGAGCTCTACTCTCTCAGTCTACAGGGCTCCAGTGGACACTATTCCCCTTCTCCAATGCTATACAAAGTATTAAATGAAATTTTAGTTTTGTGAGGGCCTTTGAACAATCTCTATTCTACTGCTTTATGTATTTTAATTATATATATATATATATATATATATATATATATATATATCTCCCCATATATATTATGAATTTCTAGAAGGCTGGTATAACGTCTCATCATCTCTTTTTCTAGTGCCTTCAGAGGGTTTCGAGTAGAGATGGGCTTAAATAAATGTTGATTGGCTAAAAGGATGAATGAATGAGTGAATACATGACCAAATAAATGATACAATTTGAAGTGTGAGCAGAGGAAGAAGACCCAGGAAGTTGATACAGCAGAGAAGAAAAATAAACAAGGACCCTAAATTTAAAAAATAAAGGGGTTGGGGTGGTTTCCGTGGTGTATCTGCTTTGCTGAAAAAGTTAAATATAGACTTAAATTATAACCAGCAGTTCCTCTAATAGGTATCTACCTAGGAGAAATTAAAACATACATCCATACAAAGACGTGTATGTGAATGCTCATAGCAACATTATTCACAATAGCCAAAAAGTAGAAATAATCCAAATGTCCATGTGTGGGGTTGAATAGTATCCCCCCAAAATTCATGTCTACCTGGAACTCCTGGCTGTGACCTTATTAGGAAATCGGGTCTTTATATATGCACTCAAGTTGAGGTGAAATCATACTGGATTGGGGTGACTAACTCAAATATGACTGGTGTCCTTAGAAGAAAAAAGAAATCTATACAGAGTCACACAGGGGGGAGAAGACCTTAAAAGATGAGAGTAGAAATTGGAGCAATGCATCTAGAGCTGAGGGATGCCAAGAATGGCCAGCAGCCGCCAGAGGCTGGAAGAGACCAAGAAGAATCCTCCTCTAGAGCTTTTGGAGCATATGACCCTGCTGACATCTTGATTTCAGACTTCTAGCCTCTGGAACTGTGAGAGAATGAATTTCTATTGTGATAAACCAACTAGTGTATGTAATTTGTTACAACTTACAGCGGCTCTAGGATATAGGGCTATATAATCATCTCTTAATTGGTGAATAGATGAAATACAGTAAATCCATATAATGGAATATTAATCAGACATAAAAAGGAATGATGTATGGATACATGCTGCAACATGGAGGAACCTCAAAAACATTATGCCCAGTGATAAAGGCCAAATATGTAATGTATGATCCCTCTTACTGACATGGCCATAAAAGGCAACTCTATGGAGAGAGAAAGTGATGTCCCAGGGCTAGACTAAAAATGAGGAATGACTAGATAGGCATAGATTTCTTTTCAGGGTGTTAGAAATCTTCCTAAGTTACATTGTGTTGATGCTCACACAACTTTCGTCATCAGGGACTAACAATTCATTGAGTTGTACACTTAAAATGGGTGAATCTTGTGGTATGTAAATTATATCTCAATAAAGCTATATTAAAAAATAGGGGTTCCCATTATCCTGAAATGCCCTGCTCTTTTTTAAAAAATATTTTATTTTATCTGTTTTGTTTTTTAAAGATTTTATTTATCTATGCATGAGAGGCATAGAGAGAGAGGCAGAGATACAGGCAGAGGGAGGAACAGGCTCCATGCAGGGAGCCTGACATGGGACTCGATCCCGGTTCTCCAGGATCACACCCCGGGGCCGAAGGTGGCGCTAAACCGCTGGGCCACTGGGGCTGCCCTATTTTATTTATTCTGACAGAGAGAGAGAGCACAAGCAGGAGAACAGCAGTGGGAGAGGGAGTAGCAGACTCTCTGCTGAGCAAGGAGCCCAATGTAGGGCTCAATCCCAGGACCCCAGGATCATGACCTGAGCCAAAGGCAGACACTTAACCGACTAAGCCACCCAGGCACCTGTGAAATACTCCACTCTTGTTAGAGCTTCTCCTGGGATCTCTACCATCAGCATGTGGTCTACAGGGAAACTTGAACCATGCCATGGGGACTTTGGATAAATTAAAGAAGAAAATGCTACATCATTTGATAGATTAAGCTAATGCCCAAAAATACTATGCAGTGTTCTTCCACTATAAGATTCAGCCTGAAACCTTCCTTTTTCATTTCTTCATTTTCCCACTAGGGCGCAGACAGTTCTGGGTATCTGGTTGGCAGGAACAATGCAAACGGAGTGGACCTAAACCGCAACTTCCCGGATCTTAACACCTACATCTACTACAATGAGAAACACGGAGGCCCTAACCACCACTTGCCTCTTCCAGACAACTGGAAAAGTCAGGTAGGAGACAAATTTGCATGCAGAAGCAGGTAAATCACCATCTGGAATTTCTTCTAGCAATCTTCACATTAATTAAACAGGCAAGAATGAAGCATTAATTCAGCTCTGTGTTAATCTGTCCAGAGCAGTAAGAACTGTATCTTCCACTCTTTGTATCCATTTTCTCTCCTAGCAAAAATCCCCTCATGGTGCACAGGCTGTTTGATGTTAGTGGCCATGATAGTAAAGTGAAAGTGGTATTATACAATTGCACAGAACTTTGCAATTGTACAAAATTCTTTCTTAGCCAGTGTTTCAGTTGATTTTTGTAACACTGTGGGGAAAATGCATGAAGCAGTAATGATATTCATCCCTGTTTTACAACTCGCACAGCAAGTAATTGAAGGACTCAGGATTAAAACCAGGTCTTCTGACTCCTAAGCCAATATTCTTTCTAGTGCATTGTAATGTCAACAGAGGACTCTAGTATTCTATAAGGAAATTTCTCCTACATGTGATGAACTATGTGCTCACCAACAATTAGCTATAGAAGGAGGTTCGGGGGGATCCCTGGGTGGCGCAGCAGTTTAGCGCCTGCCTTTGGCCCAGGGCATGATCCTGGAGACCCGGGATCAAATCCCACATCGGGCTCCTGGTGCATGGAGCCTGCTTCTCCCTCTGCCTGTGTCTCTGCCTCTCTCTCTCTCTCTGTGACTATCATACATAAATAAATAAAAATTAAAAAAAAAAGAAGGAGGTTCAGGGAGTTCTGGCTCTCCAACCATGCTACCCCTCTTCAAACCAATCTCTCTCTCCCTTTTTAAAATAGACTTTATTTATTTTTATCTAACAAGAAGCCGTAATTTTATTAATGATATAAACAGAAAATTTCAAACCAAGCTACAGTTACTCTTTTTGAAACACCCAAAAAAAGGTCCTCCATTTTCAGATGGTTACATTGTTTATTCTGTGATAGCATTACTGCTGTTCTTCAGGCTTGGACTGCCTTTGCTCCTGACACATTTGCTTGTGATATGACCGGTTCTATGTCCTTAACCTCTATACCTGTTTGATCAACCTCTTCCTCTTCACTCTCCTCTTATATGGTTGGAATCTGTGTGTTTTCTTGACTGTTTGAAACAGCTTCACCTTGAACTTTGAGTTTCTCAGCAGCTGCTAGTTGCACTTGCTGAGAGAAGTCCTCGGTAATAGACTTTATTTTTTAGAGCACTTTTAGATTCACAGCAAAACTCAGGGGGAAGTAGAGTTCCCCCATACCCCCTGCTTCCCATTATTAACTTCTCCCACCAGAGTGGTAATTTGTGACAGTTGAGGAACTACAATGACTCATCATCACCCAAGTCCATAATTTACATTAATGTTCACTCTTCATGTTGTACGTTCTATAGGTTTTGATGAATGGATCATGGCATTTGTCCACCGTTATAGTATCACACAAAACAGTTCCACTCACTGCCCTAAATGCTCTCCTTTTAGCTATTTTGTATATTGAGATTTCAAATGTGATTTCATTTTGAAAAAGAGTCCATCCACTTAACTTTTTTAAACCATCAGGCAGAAGACCAAAATTTTCCCTTCTATGCTTCTTATATCCAGGAAGATACTCTTTGTTGTATTCAGACACGCAATCTTCTCAGGCCACTTCCTGACAAACTCTTTTGGATATGGGCATTTGGTACCTCTGGTTGCAGCTTCACTGCCAGGCCCTCATCTCTCCACAGGTGGAACCTGAGACCCAGGCTGTGATCCATTGGATCCGCTCCTTCAACTTTGTTCTTTCGGCCAATCTCCATGGAGGGGCAGTGGTGGCCAATTACCCATATGACAAGTCCCTTGAGCATCGGGTCCGAGGGTTCCGCCGCACTGCCAATAGCCCCACGCCCGACGACAAGCTTTTCCAGAAGGTATGCAGAATGGCAGCTTGTCTGGCCAGAGGCACCTGGGGCTCAGGAGAGTATTTGAGGGGTCTAATGTATGACTATATTATAGTTATAGTTATGGTGATATGAATATATTAATGAAAAATAGATTATGTACATAAAGAAATGTTTACATAGGGGGGACGCCTGGGTGGCTCAGTGGTTGAGCGTCTGTCTTTGGCTCAGGGTGTGATCCTGGGGTTCCAGAATCAAGTCCCACGTTGGGCTCCCTGCATGGAGCCTGCTTCTCCCTCTGCCTGTATCTCTGCCTCTCTCTCTCTGTGTCTCTCATGAATAAATAAATAAAATTAAAAAAAGAAGTGTTTACATAATAGTTCAAAACAGCAGGAGAATAAAAAGAACAGATTATTTTATAGTTTATACATTATTAGCAAGTATGGCTAATATAACAATTAACATTAATTATTAATTGATCAATTAATGAATTTCATAGAGTAACACTAGTTATTGCTTTGCAAAGCAAATACATTATTATATTTTTTCCTCCAGTAATCTCATTTTTTCCACTGTTGTAAAGTAGTAATGAAAGAGAATTAAAGGGGATCCCTGGGTGGCTCAGCGGTTCAGCACCTGCCTTTGGCCCAGGGTGTGATCCTGGAGTCCCGGGATCGAGTCCCACATCGGGCTCCCGGGATGGAGCCTGCTTCTCCCTCTGCCTGTGTCTCTGCCTCCTCTCTCTCTCTCTATGTCTATCATGAATGAATAAATAAATAAAATCTTTTAAAAAAAAAGAATTGAAGAGATTCCGCATATATTCCTCTCCTCCCTGTGTATAATACTGGACCCTATATATAATTTTTTCTATACATACCTATGATAAAGTTTAATTTATTAATTAGGCACAGTAATAATAACTAATAATAAAATAGAGCAATTTTAACAATATACCATAATAAAGGTTATGTGAATATGGCCTGTCTTTCAAAATATCTTACTGTAGGGGCACCTAGGTGGCTCAGTCAATTGAACATCTGACTCTTGGTTTCTGTTCTCAGCCCCTAGTCTGAGGATTCTCTCTTTCCCTCTCCATCTGCCCCTCCCCCTACATGTAGGCGTGCTTGTGCTCTCTCATGTTCTCTCCAAAATAAATAAACAAATTTTTAAAAAAAATCTTACTGTACTGTATTCACCCTTCTTGTGATGATATGAGATGATAAAATGCCTACACGGTGAGATGAAGTGAGGTGAATGACGTAGGCACTGTGACCTAGCGTTAGGCTACTACTGACCTTCTGACATATTGTCAGAAGGATCATCTGCTTCCAGACTACAGTTGACCATGAGTAACTGAAACCACAGAGGGCAAAACCGTGGGTTAGGGTAAGGGACTACTTAAATTCTTTGCATGGCAAAGGCCTATCTTGTTCCTTTGTTTTCTTTCATAAAACTAAGCTTGCCGTCCTTGTTCTTGTAGTGGTGAGTATCCCACCTGTCATAAAACTCAGCTAGAAAATGGTATACGTAGAAAGGAGTTTATATATCATCTAGTGTCACCCCTCACTTTCACTTGAAGAAATTTATCCTTAAGATAGTGGAAAAATCAGAATACAGCTCTTCTAACTCTAGTCCTCCACGCATGCCCCCCACACACACATGCATGTGCTCACACACACCATCTTCCTATGCCTGCTGGTATTTTCTTTCACTAAAGTAATCAGTTGTTTATACATAGTGAGGTTTCGTGGTGTCACCCTACTTCTGAGTATGAGCAGTGCCGTATGAGTTGGGAATACTCAGGTCATTTTCCACCTGCTCTACCTACAGCTGGCCAAGATATACTCCTATGCACATGGATGGATGCACCAAGGTTGGAACTGTGGGGATTACTTCCCAGATGGCATCACCAATGGGGCTTCCTGGTATTCTCTCAGCAAGGGTAAGAAGAGTCCTGGGTGCAACAGTGCTGCAAGCTGAAGTGGAATAGGGTTCATCTCTCTTTCTAAATTATCATTTTTCTCAGGAAAACAACAGGAATACCATAGAATTTTGCATTCAAGTAGAGATCTGAGAAATGGAGAACTCTTAAGTTGGCATTTAATGTCATCTTGTGATTCTTTAAAATGAAGGTAGGGACACCTTGTGGTCCTTTAAAACTGGTGGTTTACCTAGTAGATTAGGGCATAGGAGGGAAATAATGAAGTCAAATGATGATTAAGACTGTGACTGTAAGGGTAAATTGGGTTGAAACCCAGCTTGCCCATTTACCAGTTATGTGGCTTCAGGGTAATTACTTAACCTCTCTGTACTTTGTTTTCTCATCTGTGCTTTAAGAATAATAATACTTGCAAGGGCCTGGGTGTCTCTGTCAGTTAAGGATCTGACTCTTAATTTTGGCTCGGTTGTGATCTCAAGGTTGTGAGATTGAGCCCCACATTGGGTTGCATGCTGGAGCCTGTGTAAGATTCTCTCTTTTTCCCTCTCCCTCCCATGCTCTCAGGAAGGGAGGAAGGAAGGGAGGAAGGAAGGAAGGAAGGAAGGAAGGAAGGAAGGAAGGAAGGAAGGAAGGAAGGAAGGAAGGAAATACTTGCATCGTAATTTTGATGTGAACATTAAATTTAAAAATTACATAAAGCATTTGGAAATGCCTGGCTTATTAATGTTAGGATCTTTTTTTAAAGATTATTTATTAGAGAGAGAGAGAAAGAACACTAGCAGGGAAGGGTGAGAGGCAGAAAGAGGCAGAGAATCTCAAGTAGACTCTGCACTGAGCACGACGCCCAACCTAGGGCTTAATCTCACAACCCTGAAGTCATGACCTAAGCCAAAATCAGAAGTCAGATGCTTAACCAATTGAGCCGCCCAGGTGCCCTAATTATTAGGGTCTTTTTAAAAAAGACTATTTATTCATTTGAGAGAGTGAGAGCTAGAGTACAAGCGGGGGGGGGGGGCAGAGGGAGAGGGAGAAGCAGACTCCCTGCTGAGGGGGAAGCCTGACTCAGGCTTGAGCCCAGGACCTCAGGATCATGACCTGAGCCAAAGGCAGATGCTTAACTGACTGAGCCACCCAGACACCCCTATTGGGATCTTTTCTAAGTAGCGTTGAGCTATATGCCTTACATAGCAACAGATGACCAAAGGAGCTAGCCTGGGCATCAACAGTTTCCCTGCTATGTGCTTGCTTTCTGTAGCCTGCCTGCCCTTCTCCTTTGAGCCTGAGTTTGCCATTGACATTGACCATTGACAGCATAACAGAAACCCCCAGCAAGAGGTTTCTGTCTCTCTTTCTTGAGACTTCCCCAATACTGAAGGCCTTCCCCAACATTGGGGTTCACTGTTTATGAACTTTTGTAGATTGGGAACCTAAAGATAGGAAAAATGCTGAAGCAGAAAGTCAGGTTCTTTTAGGCATCAGGTTTTAGAAGCTATCTCTCCCATCCTTTCAAATATAACCTGGACAGAAAGATTACTAACAGAAAGCTCACTGTTAAGAGCTGAGCTAGGGCAGCCCGGGTGGCTCTGTGGTTTAGCGCCTGCCTTTGGCCCAGGGTGAGATCCTAGAGTCCCTGAATCGAGTCCCACGACAGGCTCCCTGCATGGAGCCTGCTTCTCCCTCTGTCTCTGCCTCTCTCTCTCTCTCTCTCTCTCTTCCTCTCTCTCTCTCTCTCTGTGTGTGTGTGTGTGTGTCTCATGAATAAATAAATAAAAGCTTTAAAAAAAAAGAGCTGAGCTGATGGCTGGTTTTATGAAGAGTAGGGAAGAGGAAGGTTAGGGAGTCACCATGTACTGGGAGGTGATAGACATCTTGTGGCTGAAAACTTGCTTAAACACAAAGTGAGGAGATTTTGTTGAACTTTATCATCTTTATTATTATTATTATTATTTAGTTTGCATTAGGAAACCAATAGGTCCTTCCCCCGATTTAAAATATGAAATCTACTTTTCCAAATTGTACTTGTTTCTCCCTCCCCCTTCCCATCATCTGGGAAAGCATGGTCCAAGGAGTAGGGGGTGGATCTTACCCCATACCTACTGAAACTTAAGCTAAGGAGGCCTAGCAACTTGTATTGGCTGGAAGACACAGCCTTCTAGATTATTCTGTTGCAGAGAGCGATCCAGCATAAGAGGTACAATTCTCCAACTTTCCTCATTCTATAGCAGCCACTTATGCTCATCAGCTTAGAGCAGGTAAAGTTGATTAGATGAATACTTTTTAACCCAAATACACTTGTGATATAAATACCACTCTAATAAATCAGGAACATATTTTTTAAATCATTAACTCAGAAGCTAAAAACAGACAAGCCTTAGATGGAAGAAAATTCCAGCTGCCTTCTGCTTTCTTAGGGGCCCATTTTTCTGGGTTAACTGTTCTCAGGTTAGTGCTGTTTTCTCAGATAGGAGGAGGAATGTGAAAGCAAGATATTCATCTTATCTCTAACCCCCAAGATCTGAAGAACATCATCATCCAAAGAGAAGATCTGTCCCCCTAGAAGCAGCACACTTGGCAAGTCTATTATCAAGGCACCACTAACAAGCAGACTTTGGAAATGCTATGAGGGTCAAGAAGTGAATTTAAGGGATGAAATGAGGAAGAGAGGATGGGGGTGACAAAAGGGAATTTGTAAAGAGAGAACATTACAGAATTGGGGAAAGATTTTATGGAGAGAAATAAATGGAGACCTAGAGGTAGAATAGAAGGTCATGGAGGGGGAAGCAAAGAAATTATGATCATGGAGAGTTGTGGTGGGGCATTGGTGGGATGCTGGTTCTACAAATCTGCCACTGCCCTCTTCCCCTTAGGAATGCAAGACTTTAACTATCTCCATACCAACTGTTTTGAGATCACGCTGGAACTGAGTTGCAACAAGTTTCCTCGCCAAGAGGAATTACAGCGTGAGTGGCTGGGTAATCGAGAAGCCCTAATCCAATTCTTAGAACAGGTAAAATCCCATTCTTGAATTTTCCTGGTCATGGAAAGAGAACTGTTTTCTCATGATGGGCAAGGAATTTTGTGAGACTCAGTTCTGACTTTTACTTTGACTCCATACCATATACCTGGGCTGCTTTTACCAATCAGATTTATTCATTCAACATTATTAAGCAATTACCTGTCAGAAGGGGTACTATTTATTGGGGGGTTATGGGCAAACATATAAGGCTTATATGCCAATATAGACCTTATATTTTAGTGAGGAGATATATACAATAAGCAAAATAATAAAGTAAGTTTTAGAACATGTTAAATGCAAATCCAATGAAGAAGGCCTTACAGAGAAAATGACATTTAAGCAGATTTAAAGGAGGTGAAAAAGAGAATCATGCAAGCTTTCTAGAGGAAAAAGGGCTCCCAGATGAGAACGCCACAGGCAATGAAAGACTACAACAAGCAGTCATTAGGGAAATACAAATCAAATACTCATTAGGATGGCTTCCAATACAGTAAAAGACAGTAGCAAGCATTGGCAAGCATGTGGAGAATTGGAGCCCTTGTATATTGTTGCTGAGAATGTGAGATGGTTCAACCACTATGAAAAACTGTATGTAGTTCCTCAAAAATATAACATAGAATAGCCTTATATGATCCGGCAACTCCACTTCTGTATATAGATCCAAAAGAATGGAAACCAGGATCTCAAAGAGATACTCTCTGTGCACTGATACTTGTGCACTGATATTAATAGCAGCATTATTCACAGTAGCTGAAAGGTAGCAGTAACTCAAGTTGCAACCCAAGTGTCCACTGATGGATAAGTGGATAAATGAAATGTGGTATAGACATACAATGGAATATTCTTCAACCTTAGAAAAGAAGGGAATTTTGAGATATGTTGCAATGTGGAAGAACTCAGAGGAAAGTATGCCAAAAGAAATAACCCAGTCACAAAAAGACAAATATTGTATAATTTTGCTTGCATGAGTAGTCAAATCCAGTGTCAAAATTTGCCTTAGATTTTCACAGTACCACTTTGAGTGCTCTGTTGAGAAGAGATTGTCAGGAACAAGAGTGGGGAGAGACCAGCTAATTAAGGGACTCTTACCATAATCTTTGTGAAGATCAAATGCAAAAACCTATGATAAAGGGCTCTGAGGACTCCCAAAAAAACGACCACATGTCTTATGGTCATAACTGTGCACTACAAACTTTCCTACAGGTCCACCAGGGCATCAAGGGAATGGTGCTTGATGAGAATCATAATAACCTTGCAGAGGCTGTCATTTCTGTTAGTGGGATTAACCATGACATCACATCAGGTAGGTGGCCACTGCTTAGTGGGGTGAGAAGGAAGCCTTCATGTCCTCACCTTTTTTCTAACATGATCAGGAGGCCAGTTTGTAAGCCAGTGAGACCAGTAAGGGTGGCAAGGACATTGAAGGTGGAGACAGGAGGAAGGAAGGATGATGGACATAGGGACAGTGAACTTAGAGGCCAGGACTAGGAAGATGTAACTTCTTTTTCAGCATTCAGAAGTCACTGCCCCATACAACTACGTTAGGGGTGTTTTCTGGGTTTGAGGTTATTGGTAGCTCACAAACCGGTGTGAAATGGGGTTGAAAAGAAAAGGACTATAAAACTGACATTTAGTCTTGTCCCTGTCCCAGGCATTTCACTACATCTCCATCCAGGGAAAAGTTAGCAAGGTGCATTCTATAGGCTTGTTGCAGGGCAAGAGTGATGGCAGAGGCAGATCTCGGAAGTGAACTGAAACCTACAATGCTACAGAATATCTCATGGTGCAGGTGTTGCAAACTACCCCAGACAAATTTGATAATGCACAACTCAGATTTTTTCTTTTTCTTTTTTTTTGATGTTTTGGTTTTAATGTAGAGCAGTAGCTTACCAATGCTCAGGGGTGGGTAAAATCTGTCTATCTCCCACAACCTCTATACAAGCAAGGCTCAGCCACATTTTATCGCACTGATGCTTATTATCACACAGGCATCTTACAGTTCAGACTTATAGTCTGTTTAAACTGGATGAAATCTCAACTTAAAGGAGATAATTAATATTATTAAAGGTTGATCCCAGCACATCTTACATGAAAGTTTCATTCAAGGCAAAAGGAGCAACATCCTAAAGGCAGGATTCTCTATCCTCAGAGTCGAGCCTCAGACAGCCAGAATCCTCCATACCAGTGGCTGGACCCAAGACTGTTTAGGCATCAAATCTTGGGCATTCCTCTGAACTTCACAGTTTGCTAGATTTTTATACCTTATTCATGCATAGACAGGGAATGTCTCTGAAACATTCTAGCCAATCAATATATATTGAATACCACTAATTCCACCCAGAAGAGCCCACTTTCGACACTCATTATGCTAAATTAACAAATTACTCATTTCACCATCAAAAAAGCTCATTGCCTGACATTCATTATGCTGCTTAGAAGAGCATCTAGTGTTGATTACATAAAAAGATAGCTAAAGCCCTTGTAATAGCTGTATCTGGAATTGGGCCTTTCTGATATAATGCTAGCTAACCATTCCTGGCTGTAAGTCCCCAATTAAGAAAATGACAGCCCCTGGGGTATAACTTATACTACCCAATATATGCATAATAACTCACTGCATTTGCTAAAGTATTTTAAAAGAAATTACAGACATTTAATAGGGGACAGAGAAGAGACTTCCTTAATATTTATAGTCTGTATTATTCTTAATTACATTTATTATTTCAATTATTCATTGTTGTACACTTAAAAGAAATTTTAAGGGCATGATCACAACTGATTCTAAAGAGATACAAAGGGCAGCCCCGGTGGTGCAGCGGTTTAGCGCTGCCTGCAGCCTGGGGTGTGATCCTGGAGATCCAGGATCGAGTCCCACATCGGGTTCCCTGCATGGAGCCTGCTTCTCCCTCTGCCTGTGTCCCAGCCACTCTCTCTCTCTCTCTTTCTCTCTCTCTCAATAAATAAATAAATAAAATAAAATAAAAAAATATAAAGAGATACAAAGTCATGAACCAAAATCTATATCCTTGCCATAGAAAAATAAGCTTTATTTTGGTTTTATTTTCCCTTTGTTTAGAAGATGATAGAAGAAATATTAAAAATAGAATTCTCAAAATCAGAACTGCAGTGGTCATTTAGTCCAGCCCTCCCACTTAGTATAAGGTTACACACATACAACACCACTGAAGCTAGTTTTCGAACCCAGGGCCATGATGTCCATTAGTGTAGAGCCATGTCCATCAGTGCAGGTTGTGCACTGCACAACTATGTGGCTTTTCTGGAAATGCTCATTCATTCTCTACTTCAGTGCTCACAATTTCATAATGTAGCCCATTTCTTTTTTGATAACTCTATTTGTCACAGTAGTTTTGCTTCTGTCTAGCAAAAATCTTGATCCTACAATTTAAATTCATAGTTCTCGTTCTTATTTTTTTTAGATAGATGTCATTTCTTCACAGTGGCTTTTCTAACATTGAAACAGAAGTCTCATGTGGTTTCTTTATCATGCAAAACATTCATAGATCTTTCAACCTTTTTCCTAGTGACTCTTTCCTGGATTTGAGTTTGTTTTAAAATACAGAGTATAGAATTAAACACAATACTCTCAATACAGAGCAGTGTAACTTCTACTCCCTATGAGCTGAGAAGCTCATGCTCTTATTATATAAAATAGCCTAAAATTGTTTTCATGTTTCATCATGCTATTTTAAAAAATTAAGCTGTGGTCAGCTAAAACCCTCTGATGGTTTTTCATATCAAGGTCCCAAATGGCAGATTTCTAATCAGCAGACTGAGTTATATTCTTGTAACTTTTAGGTGACCATGGAGATTACTTCCGGCTCCTGCTTCCAGGCACCTACACTGTCACTGCCACAGCACCTGGGTTTGAACCGGAGACAGTGACTGTGACCGTGGGCCCTGGGGAACCAAAACTGGTGAGTTAGGCTGACCTTCACAGAGGACTGTAAAGATCACTTCCAACCTATTGCATGGTTCTAGTCTCTGCTGAGCTTCCTTCTTTCACTTAAAAAAAAAAAAAATCATTGCTCTCATATGCTTGTTTTTCTTCATTTTCCTATTATGCCCTTCCCCCTTCCATTTGGCTTTTTCTCTTTCTTCTGTTTAACATAGCATAATGATGAAAAGCACTATTTTCTTCTAAATCTGGCTCATTTGTCTACAGAGCTTGGACAAATTACCTAATCACTCTTCCTCAATTTCTTCCTCTGTAAATTGGTGATAATAGCACCTCCTTTATAAGAGGTTGGAATGAAAAAGTGCATATAAAGCATTTCGTTTACAGTGACCTATACACTGAAACTCCTCAACAAATGCTGGTTTGTAAATCCCAGAGACCTTGCCCACTTACAGACACCCTAGGGTTGCATGCTTTTGTGCCATCAGCTGAGACTACCACCAGATGGCGTGCTGCCCCCTCCTGGTGCCCTGTGTGCCAGACTTACAGGCCACTCACCTAAGCCAAAGAGCCAGTGGCTCTCCAGTATTCAACTCTCTATGGCTGTCTTCCATAGGAAGGACGGGAAGCAAGGAGCTTTTTGACCTACCGGCTGGACCTTCTTTTCAGCTTTGGTCATATTAGAGTAGGATCAAAGAGCTAAAAAAGCTCAGAGATCATTGACAATAATCTTCAGGTTTCTCAAATGAGGAAAAGGTAATGAGGCAGTTCTATAGACCTTGTTACCCACAAGTCTGCTCTTCCCTAGGACTTCCTCATTCTGTCCAGTTCCTTCTCTATACAATCCTAGAGCTTAGCCAACCCGCTCACCCACTCGCTCCTTTCCCTGTTAACTCTGTGCAGTCAAATACAGTTACAGGTACCATTTACTGAATGGTTTATATGTAGAAGACATGATATGAGAGCTTTCCAGAATGATCTCATTTAACCCTAACAACAGCTCTGTCAGAGGCATGTAAATATTCCCATTTATGGCCAAGGAAACTGAAACATAGAGAAGGTAAGAAGTGTGTCCAATGTCACACAGCCAGTAAAGTGGAGCCACCACTGGAACCTCTCTTGGGCCTCCAGGGCTACCTTCTTAGCCAGTGTGTTACAGTGCCTCATGCTAAGCTTACAACCCATGTTTGTAATCCATTATTTTAACACAAGGATTTGAATAAAGAGTTCTTTACATCCTCTGAAAAGTCTTCTGAAATTTCTAGATAGTTCCCCCATCCCTCTCCTCCCTCTATTCCTAGCTCCGACACATTATAAACTACTTCTACTTGTAGATGCAGGGAACAAAGAGTAACTGTGGCAGCCTGTTATCTGCTCTTCCCAGTTTCCCAACCAACTTTCTCTCCCCACCCCCCCTTTTTTTTTAATAATAAATTTATTTTTTATTGGTGTTCAATTTACCAACATACAGAATAACACCCAGTGCTCATCCCGTCAAGTGTCCCCCTCAGTGCCCGTCACCCATTCACCCCCACCCCCCCGCCCTCCTCCCCTTCCATCACCCCTAGTTCGTTTCCCAGAGTTAGGAGTCTTTCTGTCTCCCTTTCTGATATTTCCCACACATTTCTTCTCCCTTCCCTTATATTCCCTTTCACTATTATTTATATTCCCCAAATGAATGAGAACATACAATGTTTGTCCTTCTCCAATTGACTTACTTCACTCAGCATAATACCCTCCAGTTCCATCCACGTTGAAGCAAATCCCACCCCCTTTTTTTAATTTAAAATCAACCTAAGGGGACGCCTGCATGGCTCAGTGGTTGAGTGTCTGTCTTTGGTTCAGGGCCTGATCCCAGGATCCGGGATCAAATCCCACATCAGGCTCCGAGCAAGGAGCCTGCTTCTCCCTCTGCCTAGTCTCTGCTTCTCTCTATGTCTCTCATGAATAAATAAACAAATCCTTAAAAAAAATAAAAATAAAAATGAAATCAACTTAATTAACATATAGCATATTATTAGTGTCAGAGGTAGAATTTAGTGATTTATCAGTTGCATATAACACCCAGTGCTCATTACATCATGTGCCCTCCTTAATGCCCATCACCCAGTTAGTTACCCCATCTCCCCATCTACCTCCCCTTGATCAACCCTCGGTTTGTTTTCCTAGAGTTAAGAGTCTTATGGTTTGTCTCTGTCTCTGATTGTTTTATTTGATTTTTTCTTTTCCTTCCTATATGTTCATCTGTTTTGTTTCTTAAATTCCACATATGAGTAAAATAATATGGTATTTGTCTTTCTCTGATTGACTTATTTTGCTTAGCATGATACACTCTAATTCCATCCACGTCATTGCAAATGGCAAGATTTCATTATTTTTGTTGGCTGAGTAATATTCCATTATAAACATATACCATATCTTCTTTATCCATTCATCAGTCTCTGGGCTCTTTCCATAGTTTGGCTATTGTGGACATTGCTGCTATTAACATTGGGGTGCAGGTGCCCTTTGGATCATTATGTTTGTATCTTTGGGGTAAATACCTAGTAGTGCAATTGCTGGGTCATAGGGTAGATTTATTTTTAACTTTTTGAGGAAGCTCCATACTGTTTTCCAGAGTGGCTGCACCAGCTTGCCTTCCTACCAGCAGTGTAAGAGTGTTCCCCTTTTTCCGCATCCTTACCAGCATCTGTTGTTTCCTGACCTGTTAATTTTAGCCATCCTCATGGTGTGGTGATATCTCATTGTGGTTTTGGTTTGTATTTCCCTGATGCCCAGTGATGTTGAGCACTTTTTCATGTGTCTGTTGGCTATTTGAATGTCTTTTTTGGAGAAATGCCTGTTCATGTCTTCTGCCCATTTCTTGACTGGATTATTTTTTAGGTGTTGAGTTTGGTAAGTTCTTTATAGATTTTAGATTCTAGTCCTTTGTCTGATAAGAAATTTGCAAATATCAGGGCACCTGGGTGGCTCAGTCAGTTAAGCATCTGCCTTCGGCTCAGGTCAGGATCCCAGGGTCCTAGGATGAGCTCCCTGTTCAGTGAGGGGCCTGCTTCTCCCTATCCCTCTGCCCCCTCCTTGTGCTCTCTCTCTCTCTCAAATAAATAAAAGCAAAGCAAAACAAAACCCAAACAAAAAAAAAATTGCAACATTTTCTCCCATCCCTTTTTCTTGTTCTACCCAAAAATCAAATGACTGATCTGCAGCCACATGTGTGAGCCCTGCATTACAAGTGGTTTTCAAAGCCGGATGCAAACAACTGCAAGTCCACAAAAGTAATATATTCTACTTCAGAAGATTTCATTTCCTTTGTGATATAGCCTTTAAATAAATTAACATAACCTATCATTATGTCAAATATAACTCAGAAAGAAAAAAAATAGTCTTTTGTATATAATTCCCAGATTGAAAAACAACTAAGAACCCATTTGTTAATCACAGTAGAATCTATCTCTCTTTTCATTTTCTTAAAATATTTTATTTATTTACTCATGAGACACAGAGAGAGAGAGGCAGAGACACAGGCAGAGGGAGAAGCAGGCTCCATGCAGGGAGCCCGACGACATGGGACCCCGGTCCCCAGGATCACGCCCTGGGCTGAAGGTGGCGCTAAACCACTGAGCCACTGGGGCTGCCCCTCTCTCTTCATTTTAAAGCAGAGATCCATCTGGCTGGGGGGTGGGGGGAGATTATTTACTAGAGGCCTTTCATGTTACAGTTAAGACTCCTTCAAAGATCTTCCAGAGTCATCCGGTGTCCTCTTTGCTTTTCTCCACAGCCTGCCAGATGTCAGCCTCCATTCCTTCTCTCTCTCTCTCTCTCTCTTTCTCTTTCCTAGATCTCTGAATTACCATATACAAAATGATAATGATATAGTACAGTTTGCTCTGAGTTCCTCTACTTTGGGGAACTAGCAGAAAAGCTGGCTGTGGATTTTTGTGGAAGAGGCAGAAAATAACCCCATGGAGAGCTCTCTTGCCTATTTTTCAACTCCCAGCTGGCTTCAGCAGCTCAAATGGTTCCAAGAGCCTAAAAGCCAAGGATCCCTCAAGGGAGTGTGGTTAGAACACTGTGCCACTCCCTCTTCCTCGGATGGTTCCACAGCCAGCAGATCCTACACTTGTCAGAATTATCTTTACATCTGCATGCTATGGCCAGAGGGGAAGTTTCAGTGTATTGCTGGAAAGGATGCACTCATTGTACATGGAAATTTGGAATTTAGGAATCCATCTAATAATCTGTATCATTTCTACTATCTATATTTTCAAGCATTTATGGCAGCAGGTTTAGATCTGAAGGTTGAGGTATTCATTGGCATGCCAGAGCACAATGCCTGTGATTCACACATTGGCGTGAAGGGGATTATTATGGCACCGTCAATCATAGCTCCTGTCCTAAGTAGTAATATTAGTGAAATTGTTATTTGAGATGCAGATGTAATTTTCTTCTAATCCTTATAAAACAAATGTATATTAAGTTAATTCAGCTATATATATATATATATATATATATATATATATATATATATATTGATGTATATATCACTAGTGATTATGAACCACTTCTTGGAATTGTCAGCCACGCCTGATACTACCAGTGCTGCTGAAATCATGCTCCTTGGTCCCCTGCCCTCAGGACCTGGAACTGTGGTGAAACCAGGTCCAAACAGGTTTTCCCCAATTTCTATTCCAGGGTATAGGAAACTGACTACTTTACTTTCCTAGCTGCTGCTTTTTTTTCTTCCAGGTTAACTTCCATCTCAAGAGAAGCATGCCTCAAGCAACCCCTACCAGGAGAGTTCCCAACTCAGGACATGAAGGCAGAGTCTTACCAAAGAAAGTGCAGCCCCGGGTCAGCTAGAAAAGAAGAGATGGAGATGAAGCAGCCCCAGAGAGTCCCTACCTGAAATCCCCAGTGCTGGGGCCACACGTTAGAAAGGCTTGTTCCTGCTTTCCCATCAGATGAAGCTTTCTATTTTGTTATCTGGGACATATTTAAACATAAATATATTCAGAACAATTCAGAATGGTCTCTGTTTCCAGGGTTAGCCCTCTGTTGTGGCAGTGAATCCATTCAGCAGTATTCAGTAAGATTTTCCTATTCTGGGGGAATGGTTTGGCTCCAGAAGTCTCCAATGCCAGTCCACACTGCATCTAGAGGCCAGTTCCGGCTGGTTGGCCACTCTACTTCCAGAGTCTATCATCAAGCCTGCAACATAGCAGGCATTCAAGGGAGATTTCTGAAGGAATGGCTGAAAGGCTGACATGATTCTTAATTGATGCTGTTCCCATAGCAAGACAAAGTGACCAAGTCTTCTGAAATCCCAGAGGGCTATTTCAACAATAAACAATAGTTTCTCAATAAGAAAAGGATTTCATTCACAAATGCCTAGATACTGCCACTTATTGTCATACATGGGCATTTTACACAACATGGAGCTTTCAAAACATTTTCTGGGTTTGTAAGTGTGATGTAAATGACTCTATGGAATGACTTTCCTGTCCCTGTGCCAGTGACACCCAGCAATGTCCACCTTGCTGAGTTCCCCAGAACCCATTTGTACTAAAAATGTTACTGAGGAAGAAGATGTTAGTAAAGATTTTGAAGAGATATGTAATCACAAGCACACAAGTTCATAAGCTGCCATTGGGTATGTTGGGGTTCCTGCCCTTGGGGCTTGGTGAGGGTTCTTTGCCATGTACCCCGTTTCAGAGCCCTGCCTCGGTGAAACAGGGCAAGCTCCAGTTTCCTCCACTTGTTCCACATCCCCTCACTCTGTCAACCTCCCCGACCCCGGCCTCTGACTAACTGACTGACTGACTAACATTGAATTATTTTGCTCCTTTCAACAGATATTCCCACACTTATCAGAAGACAAAAGGTGCCTTAGCTGTGACAACCACCCTCTTCAGGAGGCCTATCAAGACTAGGATTAACACATGATTTATTTTTCTGTTACTTTAGCTATCTCTCAATCTGTGGTCAAAAGGAAAACAGAAAAAAATCTATTTTTTCTCATTTAAAAAGAGAATACTCTCCTTAGATGATTTTTTTAAAAGATTGATTGATTGATTGATTGATGAGAGACAGAGAGAAAGAGAGATTGAGGCAGAGACATAGGCAGAGGGAGAAGCAGACTCCCTGCAAGAAGCCCAATGCGGGACTCCATCCTGGATCCTGGGATCACGTCCTGAGCCGAAGGCAGATGTTCAACTGCTGAGCCACCCAGGTGTCCCTCCTCAGATGATTTAATGCTTTCTCTACATTTTTCCTTTCTTCCCAATTTGACTCCCATATTCCTTGGTTCTCCTTTTGTTTTTATAAAGCAGCAGCTTCTTGAGAGACTCAGAGGAACTTTATGCCTGAGGTTTTCATGTGCACTTGATTTTCCCAGACTGTCTGAATATCATTTGCTTTGTTTTCAGGTTCCCTGGTACATACATAGTTACTTAGCAAAGCTGATGTTTGCAAAGTATAGTCATGGTGTTTTCCATGACACAGCCACATACTCTCGTACATTCATCACCCATCCATTCATTCAGGTGAAATTTATGAGTCCTTGCTCAATGTAGAAAAAAAAGATACAGCTCATGATCTTGGGCAGCTACAGTCTAATTGGGAAGATAATAGGTCATTACACCGCATTGTGATGATTGCTCTGATTCAGTAGGGAGGTAGGGAGCCTGTGGGAAGGTCCCTACTATGGTCTTGGGAGGATCAGGCAGGAAAGGCATCCGAGCTAGTGAAGTCTAAGGTGAGATGTAATAAGGTCAGATAAAGAGGCATAGACCAAGAGGAAGGAAATGGGGAGCAAGTGAGGTGGCAGGGTGAGGGACTGAGCAAGGGGCCAAAAGCTGAAGCCAATGGGGTGGGGAGGAACAGATCATGAAGGACCTTTGAACCATATCATGGGGTTTGGACTTTATCCTGGGAAGGACAAGGAGCCATTGAAGGATTCCACTCAAGGAGTGGCAGGGATCAGATTTAGAATGATTACCCTGGCTATAGCCATAAGAACAGTTGGCTGTAGCCAGAGCAAGACTGAGTCAGTGAGTAACCAGTTAAAAGCCAGCTGAGAAAACAGTCTGAACCTGGGCAGGGCAACATGATAGGGAAACAAATCAGTCATTTTAGCTTAATCAAAAGGAAGATTATCCAGGGTGGGCCTGACCTAATCAGATGAACCCTTTAAAAATAGTTTATCGGGATCCCTGGGTGGCTCAACGGTTTAGCGCCTGCCTTCGGTCCGGGGCATGGTCCTGGAGTCACGCAATCGGGTCCCGCGTGGGGCTTCTTGCATGGATCCTGCTTCTCCCTCTGCCTGTGCCTCTGCCTCTGTGTGTGTGTGTGTCTTTCATGAATGAGTAAATAAAATCTTTTTTAAAAAATGAAAAAAAAGGGCAGCCCCAGTGGCGCAGCGGTTTAGCGCCGCCTGCAGCCCAGGGTGTGATCCTGGAGACCTGGGATCGAGTCCCGCGTTGGACTCCCTGTGTGGAGTCTGCTTCTCCCTCTGCCTGTGTCTCTGCCTCTCTCTCTCTCTCTCTCTGACTCTAATAAATAAATAAATCTTAAAAAAAAATCTAAAAAAAACAAAAAACAAAAACAAAAACAAAAAAACAGTTTCTCTGACTGCCTGCAGAGGAAGAAACCAGACAGGTAGCTTATGAACTACCTATGGGGAGGAGCATCCCCTAGAAATTGAGAATGTTCCCAGCCAACAGAGAGCAAGAAAATGGGGACCATAGTCATACATCACAAGGAAATGAATTATGCCAATAATCTGAATGAGCTTGGGCCAACACCTAACTGCAGTCTTGTGAGACTGGAGCAGAGGACCCAGCCAATCCATGCCCAGACTCCTGACCATAGAAACTGCGACATAATACGTTTGTGCTGTTTTAAGTCTCTAGTTTGTTATGCAGTAATAGATTTGTTATGCAGTAATAGAAAAAGAATACATAAACTCATTTTTTTTCTGAAAATTGGGTTGGATATAAATAGGTAAAACACAACTAGTTGTAATCATCATACTGAGAAGTAGAGCTGATGTGCTCACCCCTCAAGTGAACATATGTAAAACGAAGCACAGGAAAAAACAAAAAGATAACTCTTTTTAAATAAGAGGGCTGATGTAGTCACCTTTACCCAGGAGGTGACTGTGACATTTTCTCTCTCTAAAGGGACATGTCTCTGACAGCAGGGACTTTAGCCCTTGGGTAACTGTAGTGTCTTGCCTCAAATATTTCCCATTATTTGTACCAAATTGCTTGTCACTAGACTGTGAACATGCACCATTGGCATAAAAAGTAAAACAAAAGAAAATGTAAAGGATCTCCAGAGACTTTATAGACAGAATTGTTCTCCAAATAAAGGGTCTCCTCCCTTTTCCAAAGGACCAAAAATCCATAAACAATGTGCAACATCACAAGCTCTTCCATCCACCTTCAGGACACTTTGAAGGAAAAGCAAGAGCAGGAGCCCTCCTACATAGCCAAACACTTTGAAATCTTATTCTAAAAAGGTAAGATCCGAATACAGTAGTGTCAAGGTTTTTTTTTTTTTAAGGTGGAAAATGGATTTTTAAAAAAGATTTTATTTGACACAGAGCAAGCACAGCAGGGAGAGTGAGAGAGGGAGAAACAGGCTCCTCCCTGAACAAGGAGCCTGAGGCCGGGCTTGATCCCAGGGTCCTGAGATCATGACCTGAGCCAAAGACAGACCCTTAACTAACTGAGCCACCCAGGCTCCCCAGTAGTGCCATGTTTTTACCTGTTAAAATCCAGGATATGAATTCATAGCAGTTAATTTATTGATTTGCTCCTCTGACAAAAGTTAAGTCCCATTTATGAATCAGACCCTGTGATAAGAGTATGGAAAACAGTGGGTAAACCAAAGAGATGCAGTTCCTACCTTTTTGGAGTTAGAGGGATGTAGAGGAAGAGAAAACAAAACAAATTAATAAGCACATTAAAAGAATTAGTATCTGAGAAGATGCTAAGAGAGGAAATGCCAGTGGGGTCTATTTGAGATAGGATGGTAACGGACAATTTCTCTGAAGAAGGGATGTATAAAGGATAAGAAAAGGGAAGACTTACAGAGAATAGGAATAAAGGTTTCAGGTAGAAGGAAGAGTAAGCCCAAGGACTTTGTGGCAGGAAAGAGCCTGGCTGGTCCTAGTCGCATTTCTTTCTAAGGGTGTGTGTGTGTGTGTGTGTGTGTGTGTCTGTGTGTGTTTAGCTTCCCAGTGTAGGATCTAACATGCTAGAAGCCTAACCCAGCATAGGTTTAAGACACAGCATAGCATTCAAACCACACTGAGTCTAGTCATAAGCGAACCAATAAGATTCACTTTTTCCGTGGTTGCAGGAAACACCCCAACCCGACCAACCATCTCAAAAACAAGGATCAAGAAAGTAGGGCAGCACGGCTTGGGACAAATCTGCCGTCAGACATCAAAGTCCAGAGCATCATCTTCATATATGTGGCATTATGATTTGTCTAAGACACACGTTCTCAGCACACATGCTACACGATACTTCATCATGTCCATGTCTGCCTGAAATATTACTTCATTTCTACTTTAACACTAAGCTTATTCTGGCTATGAAACCATGAGTAAACATTCCCCTGGGCAAATGCCTAAGAAAACATCAATTCTCTCTCTCCTCCCAAAAGTTAAATTCCACTATTTATAAAAGCTTTTTTTTTCTCTCACTTTTTCCTATTCCTCCCTTCAGTGAATGTGTTGCCCTGCTCCCTCTCATGGATCACTCCTTCTGCTACCTCCATTCTATTCACTTCCTACCAGGCCCTGAACCCCTTCACCCTCATCCCATCAAGGCCTTGGTACACAAGGGATGTAGTAGCATCACTCAGAAGAGGGGCTCCTGAAGCCATTACAGAACAGGTGACAAGCAGCCAAGGGAAGCCCTCGAGGTGCTGCTTTTTTCTACTGTGACTCGCTGCTTCCCATTGCAGTCCCTGGGAAGAGGCAAATAAAATCATCACTTGGATCCATGTCTACCCCCGGAGGGACGAAAGACCTCTGACTTGCTTTTAGAGTCCCATGTGAGGCCTTTGGAATGAAGAGTCCTTCCTGGGCATTAGATCAAAGGAGTTGAGTTTGTTGTTTTAATGCTTTCTGGAATCAGATGAAGTATAAATAAAGAAAAGGACCATAATTTTTAACATATATATAAATACTATATTTTATACACTGTAGTTTATAGCGGACTTTTATTTCACAGGCTGATAGAAAACATTTTGCAGTGGAGGGTGCTATGGGCTGGATGCCTGTATCCTCCCCACAATTCAGATTTTTAATTTGAAGCCTTAATATGATGGCATTTTGAGGTGGAGCCTTTGGGAGGGAATTAGGACACGAAGGTGGAGCCTCCACTGTGGGATTCATGTCCTTATAAGAAGAGGAAGAGAGCTACCTTTTCTCTCTGCCATGTAGCCTACAATAAGAAGGCCATTTACAAGCCAGGAAGGAGGTTCTCTCTGGAATCGGCATGGCCGACATGCTGGCGGCAGACTTCCCAACCTCTAGAACTGGGAGAAATAAGCATTTGTTGTTTAAGCCTATGATAATTTGTTATAGCAGCTGGAGCAGACTAAGACAAAGGATAGATAGCCCACTAACTTTCTCATTTTCTATTAAGGACAAGTAGAAAAAAAAAAAAAAGGACAAGTAGAAAAATACAATTGCTATCTATTATTGCCATCAATTCATAAATGTTTTAATGCCTAAAATTAAGAATGATAAAATGTCAGGATAAAGAGTCTTATAAATCATATTGCTTTTTCTCACTTTGTTAGGAAACAGTAAATGTTTTATCTTGGGTTGGCATTTGTGAACCAGTAGTTTAAAGATGGGACCTTGGCTCATAAAGCTAAAAATTTATAAGAGGAGTTTTCAGGCATGTCTGGATCCAGGTGCCCCAATTATGTGGTCTGGACTCTTTCTCCATTTCTTGATTTCATTATCTTCAATGGTGACTTCATTCTCACGTGCACTCTCCCCATGAGGGGACCAGATGTCCATCAGGAGCTTCAAGCTTGTATTTTTACCAGCCTAGCAACAAACCATTGATTCTTGGACCTGACTCTAAATAGCACAAACTGGGTTGTCTGCCTGTCTCTAAAACCATCATAGTGACTCTGGTCATTCTGGGGTCATATGCCCAACTCCTGGATGGCAGAAGTGGGCTAAGGGTGGCTTATAATATATTTGACCCTTGAACAACATGGGGACTTGGGGTGCCAACCCCCGCTGGCCCTGTGCAGTTGAAAATCGTGTATAACTTTTGACTTCCCAAAAGCTTCACTACTAATAACCTACTGTTGACCGAATGCTTTACCAATGCAATAGTTGTATTATGATATAATAGTCATGAATTAACATGTATTTCATATATTTTACATATTATATACTGTATTTTCACAATAAAATAAGCCAGAGGGGGAAAAACATTAAGAAAAATCATAAGGAAGAAAAAGTACATTTACAGTACTATACTGGATTTATAGAAAACGATCTGCATATAAGTGGACCCATGCAGTTCAAATGTATGTCGTTAATATGTCAACTCTATAGGAGAGTTGGTTCAGGAGAGTTGGTTCCTATTTAAAAAAAAAAAATTAAACTGTTTCAGATAATGAAGAATCAATGATTATAGACAAAACAAAAGAGCATTGCAATTTTATTAAATTCAAGCACCTTTTTGATTTTACTATAATACTTTTTTTTTCTATAATACTTTTTTAAAAAAGATTTTATTTATTTATTCATGAGAGACAGAGAGGCAGAGACAGAGGCAGAGGAAGAAGCAGGCTCCAAGCAGGGAGCTCGATGTGAGACTTGATGCTGGGACTCCAGGATCATGCCATGAGCCAAAGGCAGATGCTCAACTGCTGAGCCACCCAGGTGTCCCATTTTACTAAAACTCTTAACTCAAGTGAATTCAATCATTCAACAAACGGTTATTAAATACATCTCCGTGTGAGGCACTTTGATAGGCAATAAGGATACAAAGATCAATTCACAGTCCCTGCCTTCAATCAACTCACCATCTGTGAGGAGAGTGAGAGGTTGACACATTTTACAATAGTATGTGAAGCAATTGAGGTCAGTCTTATCAAAGGCCAAAGAATCATAATCCACATTGTCATTTAGTCCCCTACTTTGTTTGGCTAATGTAGACCTGACTTAGTACAGTATGAAGTCAGATGACTTTCCTATGAGACAATGTCCACTAATTCAAACAGATAATTATCATATAGGAGGTGGGAGTGTGGGGGAATGTGAACTTGACCACAGAACAACAAGAAACAGCAACGTGGCACAGCTGCTTAAACAGGCAATGCATTCCCAGACTGTGCTAGGAAAAGCACTGCATTACATCAAAAGAATTCAGTCCCACAGGCCCCACGGGGGTCAGGCTTCCTCTGGAGTGTGGTGTACAGTTGCTGGCACATTTCCAGGAAAGACATTAAAGGTCATGACATCACTAAGCCTCATGGAAGCACCAGGATACAATATTGCCAAGGGAAGACAAACATGACCAATTCAGAGCGAAGTTTTGAAATCAGTTAAATGGGAAGCCCACATTGCACAATGGAAAGACTTTGATGCTGGCAGATGGTGGTTTGGATCCTAGCTTTGTCCTTTACAAGCTCTGTTTTCTTGGGCAAATCAGATATTTCCCAAGGTATGTGTAAAGAATCATGGGTAGTACTCAAGATATTCTTCAGGATAATTCAGATAGTGCAGAAGCCAATTTTGAGTTATGCTCTGATCAAATTATCACTTAATGAAAAATCACTTAGTGAAAACGTTGTTCTCCTATCAATTTCTTTAGATCCTTCACTGACAAATCCAGAATATGTCAAGCAGAAAGTTTCTGTTTGGTTCTAACTTTTTAACACTGGCTAGTTTCATTTTTTAACAAACACAGAGCAGACCTCAAGCTCAGAATTAGAATTTACTAGCAGTTTTATTTCCACTGTATTTATTTTAAAGATTACCTTCTATGAATTACAGTCTATACTGGCTTTGCACTTGTGGGAGTGGCACAGTTTCCCTTAAAAACAAAGTGAGTAATTTAAATAAAAATAATAAAAAAGAAATAGCAAGGTGGTATGCCATTTAGTCAAGAATTATGATTTTTTTGAGAGTACCAGATTACAGCAAAAGTGGCATAGTAATGATTAAAGTATGGGAGGTGTGGGAAGCACTAGGCAAGCAAGCTACTCAACCCCACTGAGCCTCAGTGCCTCATTTACAACCTAAGGATTACAATAATTACCTGGCTGGATTGTTGTCATGATACATCCTAGGAAAAAACAACCAATATTATTTGGAAAAGGAAAAGACAGCTTTGGTTATCTTGTTATGTCTACATTAATGAAAGTAGACAACTAGGAAAAGAAAAGAAAGATGACTTATAAAGGTGATTTATAAATTTATAAAATATCTTGTAAAAATTATTGATTCTATTCAAATGGAGAATTTATTTCTTAGGGTAATAAATATTTTTCTGACCAATAGAAGAAAGAAAAGATAATATATGGTAGGCTCTTAACTGAAGGCCAGGTCTCCATAAACATTTACTATAAAATTATCTTCTTGGGGCCCCTGGGTGGTTTAATCAGTTAAGTATCCAACTCTTTTTTTTTTTTTTTAAGATTTTATTTATTCATGAGAGACAGGAAGAGGCAGAGACATAGGCAGAGGGAGAAGCAGGCTCCCCATGGGGAGCGTGATGTGGGACTCCATCCCAGGACCCCGGGAGCACAACCTGAGCCACCCAGGTGCCCCAAGTGTCCAACTCTTGATTTCCACACAGGTCATGATCTCAGGGTCTTGAGAAGGAGCCCTGTCAGGTTCCTTTCTCAGTGGGTAGGCTGCTCAAGATAATCTCTTGCCCTCTCCCTGTGTTCCTCCCCCCACCCTGCACTCTCTGTCTCAAATAAATAAATCTTTAAAAAATAATAAAATTATCTTCAGCTTCCCTTTTCCTTTTCCATTATCTCCTTCCAGATCCCCAGAGATCTCTCTTGTCTCCTCATGAAAATGGTAAAAGATAGAATAATGTCACTTAGATATAGCTTGATGGATTCACAAAAGAATGAGTTTTCCCCAAGTATTACCTCAACTAGGCACTTGCATTTTATTTTTTTAATTTTATTTTAAAAAATTAAAAAAATTTTTTTTCTTTTTAGTTGGAGTTCAATTTGCCAACCTATAGCATAACACCCAGAGCTCATCCCTCCAGGCACTTGCATTTTAAGGTAGATATGTTTACCTATTTGATTTTCCCTTTAATTTATAAAGAATCCGGAGAGGCGGCTGCAGCGCCGAGCGAGCGGAGGAGGCAAGAGGCGGCGCGCGAGGCGGGCCTGGCCGGGGTCACCACCGTCCAGGCGGGGAAGCGCCAGATCAGGCTCCCAGGAGCACGCGGAGGACGCAGAGGCCCGAGCGCCCGCAGCCCGGAGTGGAGCGGGAGAGCGGGGCGGGCGGCCCGGCCGGGACCAGGCTGGGCTGAGGCTGAGGCTGAGGCTGAGGCTGAGGCTGAGGCTGAGGCCGAGGCGGCCTCCTTGAACCGTAGGATCCAGCTGGTTGAAGAGGAGCTGGACCGCGCCCAGGAGCGCCTGGCCACGGCCCTGCAAAAGCTGGAGGAAGCGGAGAAAGCTGCTGATGAGAGTGAGAGGGGTGTGAAGGTTATTGAGAACCGAGCCTTGAAAGATGAAGAAAAGATGGAACTCCAGGAAATCCGACTCAAAGAGGCCGAGCACCTTGCAGAAGAGGCAGCCGGGAAGCATGAAGAGGTGGCTAGGAAGCTGCTGATCGCTGAGGGGGACTTGGACGCACAGAGGAGCGAGCTGTCCCGTTGCCGGGAGATGGCTGAGCCATCAGGCTGATGGACCAGAACCTGAAGCGTCTGAGTGCTGCTGCGGAAAGTACTCTCAAAAGGAAGACAGGTATGAGGAAGAGACAGAGATTCTCAGGGATAATAAACCCAAGGAGGCAGAGCCCCGCGCTGAGTTTGCTGAGAGATCGGCAGCCAAGCTGGAGAAGACAATTGAGGATTTGGAAGACAAGCTGAAAGGCACCAAAGAGGAGCACCTGTGTACACAAAGGATGCTGGACCAGACTCTCCTTGACCTGAATGAGATGTAGAGCACCCCAGTCCCACCTGCGGCCGCTCCCCCCTCGGACCCTGACTCGCCTGAGGCCAGCCTGCCTGAAGCTGGCCTTGACACTGAGGGCTGATCTTTAACTGGAAGGCTGCCTTCTCCTCTTGCTGCCTCTCCCACCCCTACCCCTGTGTCTTTTTCACCAAACTGTCTCTGCCTCTCCCTAGAGATTCCAGTTGGGCTTGAGGCTGAGCACCTTTGGGAACAATGGTTAAGGGAATGTGAGCACAATGCAAAGTGTCTTTAAAAGCATGTTGTGATGTACACATTTTTTTAAAAAAGATTTTATTTATTTATTCATGAGAGACACACAGAGAGAGGCAGAGACAGAGGCAGAGGGAGAAGCAGGCTCCATGCAGGGAGCCCAACGTGGGTCCCCATCCCGGATCTCCCGGATCTCCAGGATCAGGCCCTGAGCCAAAGGCAGAGGCTCAACCACTGAGCCACTCAGGCGTCCTGTGATGTACACATTCTGTAATTACCTTTTTTGTTGTAGTTATGTAGCGACATTTGTAAAACATTCCAAATAAGTCCACAGTTCTGAAGCAGCAGTCTAACCCCTTCCTCCCATTTGGAATTAACTTTTCAGACTAATGAATACTTCCCTCTCCACAGAGGAGGGAGTGAGCAGGGCCCTGGCTCTCAGCCCTGGCTCTCAGCAAGAGAGCCAGGGCCCAGAAAGAGACCCACTCTGGGAGCCTCGTTGCTCTTTCCAAAATACCAGCCAAATTAGAAAGGTGATTCCAGAAGTTGGCCAAAAACGTGTGGCTCAGGGTTTCAGCTTTAAGGTATCTTTGAGCAACATAATGTTTTTTTTTGTTTTTTGTTTTTTGTTTTTTGTTTTTTGCCATCAGATGTGACCAAACAAAAATTAAGATGGTCACCTCGATCTGAGACCAAATCCTTGTCCTATCTTTGCCCTAACTGCTTACAGAATGGATCATGTTCCCCTTATGTCGAGGTGACCACTTATTTGCTCTCCTGCCTCCTTGAAAGAAAAAAGAAAATTATGTTTGCCACTGATTCAGCCACATGAAACAAACTCATCTGGGTCCAAAGTTGCTGCCTCTAAACGTGCCATCTCATTGTGCTTTGTATCAGTTAGTGCTGGAGAAATCTTGAATAGCTTATGTACAAAACTGTTTTTAAATTTTATATTATTTTGAAACTTTGCTTCTTTAGGGTTGGGGCACTTTGACCACCCCGTCTGGCTGAGAACTCTCTACAGTCTGTGGGCTGACAGTGTGTTGATCTTTTAAAAGTTTCTTTCCCTCCCCAGCTCCCCTTTTAGGTGAGGTTTCCATATTGGTCTGTTAGGTGTGCATCCTGCAGCTTATTGGCTTAAAATGCACTCTTCCTTTGGTGGCCTCTCTTTGGGGGCCGATTGAGAGAAAGAAACCAATAGTGCAAACTGTTTTGATACTGAAAATTGACAGGTGTCTTTTTGAAATAAGGAATCAGTCCCTCTGAGGAAAAAAAATTATAAAGAATTCCTTATTCCTGGAATCCCTGGGTGGCGCAGCGGTTTGGTGCCTGCCTTTGGCCCGGGGCGCGATCCTGAAGACCCGGGATCGAATCCCACTTCGGGCTCCCGGTGCATGGAGCCTGCTTCTCCCTCTGTGTCTCTGCCTCTCTGTCTCTCTGTGTGACTATCATGAATAAATAAATAAAATCTTAAAAAAAAAAAAGAATTCCTTATTCCTCATTAAACCAGTTTCAAGCATCTGCAAATAGATAGGAAGAGAGAAAAGCCTGTAGGGAACACCGTTTTAATATATAAGAAGAGCCCCGAAGATAAACATGATGGGTCTTTTCTTAGAACTCTGAAGTTTCCTTCCAAGTTCTTTCTCTTCTGGGAAAAACAATCTGGGGATTGGCTTTATTCTTGTCCACTGGGATCTAGGCTTCAACGGAACCAAATGGCCTCTGATTTCTTATAGGAACTGGCCTTGCCCTAGCACTAGACACATGCCCTCTCTCCAGAATCCTCCCAACTGTTCTTCCAAGAGAGCACACCTCCCCAGCCCTTCCTTCCTCCATCCAAGCTGAGTCCTCTCCTTTCTATCCTACTGTATCCCAGCACCATTTTGATGAAAGATTAATAACATTTCCAAGTGAATGTTTCTTCCTTCTCTGATATCTTAGAATGCAAATCTGTGACTTTTATCATAAAGACATTAAAACATATCTTTGATGTGGGAAACAAAGGCAGAAGAGATGTTATTAAATTTCCTTACTACCTACAGCCCATGGACAAGTCCTTGAAACAGGTAGAGTGACATTCATCTAGGGACTTAACTACCTTGATGTTAATACTTTGCTAAGGGCAAAAAGCAATCGTAGCCTGCCCCCCCACCCCCATCCTGTAAATCTACTTTAACATACAAAAATTCCTTTGGAAACGTCCTCTATCTTTACCCCCCAAGATATGTATTGGCAATCATATGACCCACCTATATTCATCTGAAAGATATCAAGAGTGTCATGACTGAGTTTTTACTAAACAGTAATAAATGACTTTTTCCTAACAATAGCTAGCCCCCTCAGGATCCTGGAAACCTTGTTTTCAAAATATCTGGGAGGCTTCCACTCTCCCTGACCCCCTCTCAGCTTGAAAGTTTATAATGGGCCACTCCTCGTGACCCCAGTGCAAGCAGCTTTCGGCCCATGGATCCTGTAGTGTTTTAATAAAACCACCTTTTTGCACCAAAGACCTCTCAAGAATTCTTTCTTGGCTATCAGCTCAGGACCTCATCAACATTCAAAAACTACATCATCTTTAACAATAGAAATAGGAATATATTATTTTATCTGCACTTTTGTTTTTTTAGTGCTGGCCCCCTGGTTATTCAAAGACTGACAGATGACTCGCACCACGAGCGAGGCCAGCTTAGTTTCATTTCAGCAGTTTACTACTCTCATCAGCTTGCCATCACTAGCAACAGCTTGTGGCTGAGACATGATACATTCCAGAGGGAAGCCAGGGGGAGTTGGCTTTGATTTGGGGCCAAGCCATGCCAAACTGTTAGTGATGTCGCCCATCATAACAGTGACAGACACTTTAGATGCAGTATGTCCTGACAGGTCGAGTTTACATTTAGACATGAGAAATTAAAAAACAACACACTAGGGGCGCCTGGGTGGCTCAGCCAGTTAAGTGTTTGACTCTATTTGGCTCAGCTTATGATCTCAGGGTAGTAAAGGCTAAGCCCTGTATCTGGCTCCTTGCTGGGCATGGACCCTGCTTAAGATTCTTTCTCCATAAAAAAAAAAAAAAAAAAAAAAAAAAAAAAGATTCTTTCTCCCTCTCCCACTGCCCCTCCTCCCAAGCAAAACAAAACAAAACGACACAACTAAACAGTTTTGATCAATGAGATTAACCAAATAATCAGCAATTGAGCTATTCTGTTTTGACTTGTTGAGGATTATCCAGGAAAAAAGCCAGCCAAGCCTTTTCTTTTTATTTATTTATTTTTAAGATTTTATTTATTTGAGAGTGAGCCAGTGGACATGAGAAGGGGGAGGGGCAGAGGGAGAAGCAGGCTGCCCACTCAGCAGGGAGCCAAAGGGGGTGGGGGAAGGGGGTGGGGGGGAATAGGCGGTGGGTGGGTGAGGAGGGCCCTTGATCCCAGGACCCTGGATTCTCAACCTGAGCTGAAGGCAGATACATAACCGACTGAGCCACCCAGGCACCCCAGTCAAGCTTTTCCATTTTACTATACAAACAAAGAAGTTTCACATGCATTTGCCTCCATTGATCCTTTTCATTCCAGTCTCTTAAAATTTAGGATATTTTATAACGTATCAATATATTGACTGAAAATGAAATTTAAATTCTTTGCTAAGACCCACCAGGACAAGGATGATCTTCACCCCTGTCTGCTTTCCAGTTTCATGTCATAATACTTGCTCTCTGGCTGACACTGGCTTCTGTTCTGATTCTGAAACTTACCAAGTTGTTTTCTACTTCAAGGACTTTGCACCTTCTGTTTCTCCTACCAAAAGTCACTTCCTCAGCTCTTAAATATCTGATTCTTTCTCATCCTTGAGATCCCAAGCAAACATTACAACCCCAGGGACTTACCTGACCACTACTATATTCAGAGAAGCTTCCCACCGCTTACCTAGGACCTTATCAGACCAGATCCTCATCTAAACCACAGAACACAGAAATTATTTTCCCAATTCTCTCAAAAGCTGTATGTAACTTACAGCACTCCATGTTGCACAGGAGAGAAGTTAATTCATTACAATTCAGTGACACTAGGGCACTAGGGACTAATTCTCTATGATTTAATCTATCACATCATCTGGTTTATTTCCTTCACAACACTCACCACACCCTGTCATTATTTGGTTTATCATTTATTTATGTATTGTCAATCTAGAAGGTGAGCTCCATGAGGGCAGGAGGCTTGTTGTCTGTCTTATTCAGGCTGAATCCCAAACATACAGTAAGTGCAATGTCTGTTGCGTCACAAATAAACAGTAAATCTTTGTCGATGACTGAAAAAATATTATTTTGCCCTTAATGATTTAGAATCTTTGCCATGCCCTGGAGCAGTGGTTCTTAAACTTCAGTGTACTTAGTAAGGAAGCTTCCTCCAAAGATTCAGATTTAGTCATCAGATCGTTTGGAAATTGACGTTTCAGGTAGAAGAAAAAAAGTTCAGGGCACCTGGGTCACTCCGTTAACTGTCTGCCTTTGGCTTAGGTGATGATTTCAGGGTCCTGGGATAGAGCCCTGTCCCCTGCCCCCCTGCCCCTTTGGGCTCCCTACTCAGCAGGAAGTCTGCTTCTCATCTCTTTGGCCCTCCCCACCAACCCCTCCCTCCCTGTTTCTGTTCTCTCTCTCTCTCAAATAAATAAAATCTTAAAAAAAAAAAAAGTTCAGGGGCGCCTGGGGTGGCTCAGTTGGTTAAGCTTCTGTGTTGTAATCTCAGGGTCCTGGGATCGGGCCCCATGTCAGGCTTCCTGCTCCACCGGGAGCCTGCTTCTCCCTCTCCTTCCGGCTCGTGTTCTCTATCTCTGTTGTTATCTCTGTATCTCTCAAATAAATAAATAAATAAATAAATAAAATATTAAAAAAAAAGTTCAGGTTGGGTTGGGTATATGTTCAGACATTCAAAATTGTCTTCTTTTTAAAATGAAATGCTTTGGGCATTTGGTGCAGCTGGTTGGGCTTCTGACCCTTGGTTTTTGCTCAGGTGGTGATCTAGGGTCCTGGGATCCAGCCCCAAGGCGGGCTTCAGGCTCCAGGTGGAGTCTATGTCAGACTCTCTCTCCCTTTCCCTCTGTCCATGCACTCTCTCTCTCTCTGTCTGGAATAATTAAATAAACCTTAGAAAAGAAAAGAAAAGAAAAAAGAAAAGAAAAGAAAAGAAAAGAAAGGAAAAGAAAAGAAAAGAAAAAAAAAGAAAAGAAATGCTTGAGAGGCACCTGGGTAGCTTAGTCAGTTGAGGGACCAACTCTTGGATTCTGCTTGGGTCATGATCTTGGTGGTGAAATCAAGAGAAAGTCTGGTGAAATCTCGGTGGTGGTGAAATCTCAGAGTCTGCTCAAGGTTTTCTCTCCCCTTCCCTCCCCTGCTGCCTGTCCCCCTGCAGGCTCTCTCTCACTCTCAAATACATACATACATACATACATGCATGCATACATACATAAAATCTTTAAAATGAAATGCTCAATTTTTATTTAATTCTGAGTCCATATGATATGGTTGACTCTTTGTCCAGGCAACATTAGAAAGTACATCCGGAAAACACAAAATTGTGCTTAGCTGAATAGTAACAGTATCCTCAAAAATAAGGGCAATAAATTTGCAATGTTACTTATTCTTAGGAAGAAAAGTCACTGTTTTACAGACGAATGAAGCATTTGTTAACAATTTTGTCAAAGCCAGATCATTGATATTTTACTGGAGAGTCTGGTGCATGCAATGTTTGAAAAAGCAAAGGAGAATAGTATGGCCGTTCCTCAAAAAAAAAATAAATAAATAAATAAAAGGAAACCTAGCATTACCACGTGGTGGAGCAGTCCTATTTGTGGGTATATACTCAAAAGAACCGAAGTCAAGGCTTCAAACAGGTATTTGTAATCCATGTTCATGGCAGCATGGGTCACACAAGAGTCAAAAGTGGAGGCAAACGTTGGATGGAACGAGAGCACCGACACACGAATGGGTAAACACAAGGCTGTATCATACGAGGGAATAGTATTCTGACCTGCACACGGGGGCCTGGAAGACACGCCGAGTGAACACGCTAGTCCCCAAAGGACAAATACTGTGTGATTCCGCTAAGAGCAGGTATCCGGACCGTGGAATTCACGGAGACTGAGGTTGCCAGGGGCTGGGCGGGGAGAAACGAGGAGTTAGTGTTTGAGGACTAGGGTTGCAGTTTGGGAAGGTGACAAAGCAGTGGCACGGGTCGAGCGCTGGCTGCGCCGCAGTGTGAATGTTCTGAACGCCGCGGAATCACGCACTTAGCAGAGGTTAAAATGGCCCAGTTCACGTATATTTTACAAGGAAAGGAGAGAGGAGAAGGCGTGAGGAATTCTGACATGCGGCTTTCTCTGGGCATCCACTGCAAGAGGCGGCAAGTTCCCGCGACAGGCCAGCACGGCGCCTCCGTGGCCCCTAAGACACCGAGGGCAGCCTGCGGGGGCTCTGCACCGAGCCCGGGCCCTCTGCTGTGCTCGCGGCGGGCACGGCCTCGGGGCGCTGCTGAGACGCGCCCCCCGGAGAGCGCGGGGCCGACAGAGCGAAGCCAACACCGCGGGACGGCGGGCGCGCCTGGGCCGACAGCAGCGCGAGGGGCGCGGCGCAGGCCGGCGAGCCCGGGCCTCCTCCCCCACGACAGTCGCCCTTCTCCAGGCTGGAGGGCGGCGCGGGGCTGGCGCAGGGCCCAGCGCCCGGCGCGCGCCGCGGCCTCAGTTTCCCGGGCGGACGCGCTGGGAGCGCCAACCCTCCGGGCGGGCGGGCGGGGGCGCGCAGGGGGCCGGCAGGGGGCGCGAGCGCGCGGCGGGCGCCGGGAGGTGGGCGCTCGGGGACCGGGGCGGCCCGGGGCCGCGCGGCCGCGAGAGGCGGAAGCCCGGGCGGGAGGCGGGAGGCAGGAGGCAGGAGGCGGGGCGGCCGCGCTGAGTCACCCCGGGTCGGCCCGCCCGCCGCTTCCAGGGGCGGAGGGGACAGCGGCCCGGGACGGGCGGCCGCAGCTGCCCGCCGCGCCGAGGGACCGCGGGGCGGCGGAGGGCAGGTCAGGGGCCGCGCGGGGCGGGGCGGGGAGCTCGGGGCGCGGACGCGGGGCGGCGGGCGGAGGGGCCTGCGCCCCGGGGGCCGCGCCGCTCGGCGGGGCCTGCGCCCGCCCTTCCCCGCGGCGGCCGCTTCCCCGGCGGAGAACCCGGGGCCTGGGGGACCGGGGGGACCGGGGCGCCGGCCCTCCGCGGAGCCCGGGTCGGGTCGGTCCGCGAGGCCCCCGCGTGGCACCGGCTGGGCGGTGGGCGGCCGGCAGTCGGGGGATGCGGACGTGGGCTTTTCAACGGAGTCAAGCCCGGGGCTCTTTCCACTGTGCCGCCCTGCCCCGCGGGCGGAGAGGCGGAATCCGAGAGCTGGCACAGAGTTCAGCACTAGCCCAGCCCCCAGTTACAGTGAAGTCGTGCGGCTGGCCCCGAGGCCATCCACTTGGTCTGGGAGTCCGTGATTCTGCGGCCGGGAGGCCGGGAGGCAGGGAGGCTGGGAGGGCAGGGACGGAGGACTTCCGAAGCGGGGGTTAAGACCTCTTTGGCTAGAGATGCGAGTTTGGGTTTGCTGGAGTTTTGCTGTTACCCACGGACACCTGCATTCCGGCCGCGGGGACTGATGTCCACCAGGCATCAGTTTCTCGAAGCACTTCACCTGGAAGGAGGTGACGGTGCTGTCAGTTGTATAAAGGAATCTTGGGGATACACAGCGGTCAGGTCTCTGCAGAGGAGGCGCTGTGGGGAATGCTTGGGGTGTCGAGGTAATGTTTAAATGCAAAAAACCCCCCAAACCCTACTTTAAATGCAGCCTCATTATCCTGTATTGCCTGTCTCATTTATGCAATAATGCCGGGCTCTCCCAAATGGGTAACCTACCTATATTACAGTAACATGCACACCTTGTGTTGAGACACCTTCTTTTCCTAATTAGTGATGCTGTGATATGTGGCGAACAGTGGAAGGCTCAATATTTAGGGTTTGAGCATCGTTTAGCTCGGATTGTTTGCACAGCTGAGTTCCAGGAGTGGAGAGGAGGGCTGATTAATCCCTGGTTGTATGTGGCGACTGCGGTACCTGGCGGCACACAGGTGTGCTTTCTCAGTGCTGCACTTATTTTCCTCACAACAGGAATAGATTCCAGGTGATGTACAAGTTAGTTTATCCCTCAGCACCTATTCTCTAAATTATTGAATTAAAGGATCTCTACCCCCTTTTAAGCTCCTGATTTTACACGTTCATTTGAGACATGTCACTCACTGTGACAACGAAAAGTTTTAATAAAACGAGTCACATTATCAGCGTTGGCCTAACATAAGTGAAAAGCAATTTTTCTTTTTCTTTTTTCTTTTTTTTACTTTTTTTGAAAAGCAGTTTTTCAAATTACTTCAGGGTTAAATGCACTTAAATTCAGAGATTGGCATGGAGCGCTTTGTGAGAATAGCTAAAACCTGACCTGGGAATGGGTTGTGTGGGGTGCACAGATAACTTTGGCAATAAGCTGAGAACATTCTGCCTCAGGAAATGTGATAAGATGTCTTTTATATAGTGCTCATATTGTGTGTATATTCGGCTGAGATATAATAATCTTTATAGACAATCTGTTCAAATATGTATAAGTTATTTATTTTGTCTTGCAGCCCCAAAGCAGAGCCTTTCCCACTTCTTGTTTTCTTTTTCTTCTGCCTCTTTCTGAATGGCCCTCTTTCCTGCAGAGACCCTTTTCCGTTCCTCTTTCATCTACATTGCAATTCAGAGCCTCCTGCAAGCACTGACTGAGCTTACACTACTTTCTCTCCCCTTAGAGAATATGACTAGTCATAATGCTTTAGTCGTTGTTTAAGATCTAAAAAGTAAGGGTGGCTGTTCATTTTTGGAACATATGCAAGACTTCATGAGGCTCTGGTTCTGAAAAAGGGTTAAGTGGACTGCGCTTAGATTTTTATCGTGTGCATCCTTGGAGTCTCAATATAGGAAGGCTCCAGAGCCAGCAAACTCACTTATCTCTGCCTCAGAAGGAAATCCTTTCTGCAGGATGCATAGGGAATCTTCAAATGTGTTCTTGTTCTCAACCCTCCCACTTTACAGGGTGGGGCTAAAATAAGTGAAAAGCTGTTTTTTCAAATTTCATATACTTCAGTGATTTTTTAAGTTACAGATACTTTTTATATTGGGATTTTTTTTAAATGGTAAAAGCAACTGCAGTAGAATGCAAATGGAGACTTGCATACCTATTGCCCGGTATAAGGCCTGAATCATTTTCTAGGTTGTTTCTGAAGCCACGGTATTACATACAGCATAGCAATGTTACAGGATTATCTGCTTTGAAATTCTCAACCATGCTTGGTTTTTAGCTAAAGCATCCTGAAAATTCATTCAGGGTGGCATGAAAAGTTTAATTATTATGAAATTAATGTTAATTTGAAATAGTTTCTTATGCTCAACTTAGGAAAACATCTGGATAAACTAATTTGCAAGATTAGATAACAGAGTCTTGTGGGTCAGGTGTTAATTATGAGATATAAGGGATGCCTGGCTGGCTTGGTCCGTAGAGCATGCAATTCTTGATCTCAGGGATATGAGTTCAAGCCCCACGTTGGGTGTAGAGCTTACTTAAGAGAAATTATGAGATATCAGCCTCTCGCAGAAACCTAAAGTAATAGCCATAACATCAGATCACAGAACAGCTCTGTAATGAAAGAGCCTGTAGACAAACCAAAAGTGTTAGCTTTTGGTTGGGTGCTTTATCCTTGATGCTATGAAAGTCAGCCAGAGGAGATAAAATAAACATAGAGTAGCTAAAATATATTATTTTATTTTTAGATTTTAGAGTTTACCTGAGAACCCAATCACCAAGACCTGGAGCAGCACAGCAGAGCAAATATTTGGGCATTGTGCTAGGGGTCTGAAGTCTGCGCTTCTGATTTGTTCATTCACCACATAATCATGAAGCACCTGTGTCTACCAGGCACCATTCTGGGTGCTAGGGATACAGCTGTGAGCACAACAGACAAAGCCCTGACCGTGTGCAGTAGGATTGTAGTGGGGTGGAGGCAGATGTAAAAATGTGAATGGATCAACTGTCACATGATCAGAATGCTATGGAGAACTTTAAAGAGGTATAAGTTGGAAGGGGTAAGTATGCGTGCAGGGGTTGGGGGATTTACTTTGCACGGATTGGTGAGAGAAGGCCTCTGCCAAGGTCACTTTTGATCTAGGACTGGAACGATTTGAAACGGCAAAGGTGGGGGGGGGGGGGGATAGAGGGATGAGCAAGTTCCAGGCCCTGATGCTAGCATGTTTGGCATGTGTGAGGGCTTACAAGGTCATAGCAGCCAGGCAGCTCCAAAGCGGGTGCGGGAAAAGTGGGCAGCAGATGAGAGGCGGTGGGAGTGGGAAGGGGCACATCACTGGAGGCCATTGTAAGGATTTGGCCTTTACTCTGAGTGAGGGGGAGAAGTCATTAGAGGGTTTTGAACAGAATTGCTCATGAGGACTTAAGTTTGACAGGATCACTCTGGCTGCTGGGTGAGAGCAGAGAGGAACAGGGCAGAAAGTTGGGAAGACCTTCCCTGTGACCCTAAACTGTAACTCTTTTGGGGGCCTTAGTTTTCTTAACTGTAGAGTGACCAGGTCCCTTCTAGCTGTAGAATTTTTTTTTTCCTTTAGGGATTTTATTTATTCATGAGAGACACAGAGAGGAAGAGACACGGGCAGGGGGAGAAGCAGGCTCCCTGTGGGGAGCTGGATGCGGACCCCAGGATCAGGACCTGAGCCAAAGGCAGATGCTCACCCTCTGAGTCACCAGGTGCCCCTAGCTCTAGAATTTTAAGATTCTAAGGAGTGTGGAATATTTCTACGGGGAGACCAGGGGATTGCATATGAAGAGGTTCCAAAAGTGAAGAGCTTCAGATGACCTTGAAAACTTGACTCCAACTCGCCTCTAGCTGAATCACTCCAAATCAAGAGGTAATCAGGTCTTTTCAGTTAGGTTGTCAGGTCATGGGAACAAAAACATTGTTTCGTGAATATTCTCTGCTGATCCCTTTAGTACTCTGCTGATCCCTGAATTTTCTCTTCCTGCTTGAAAAAGGATGAAGAGCTGTTACTCATCAACAGAGCTGGCAACCAAAGTAGCTTTTGTTGTTAGGAAAGTTGGAAACTTTGGGGAAGGAAGCAATTCTAATTTTGTATTTATCATGGATCATTTGAATTCTTTTTTAATGTGGAAGGAATCTGAAAGATTTGTTTTTAATTCCCTTATCCTCTGTGCGTTCACCTTATGTCCCATAGGTACTCGCTGTAATGCATGTAATGTGTTTCTTTTTGTGTGTATAGGGACTTGTTTTATATGTATTTTTAATTTAAAATACCGTATTTCATTTTGCTTCTTTTTTCTCTAAATACTGTTTTGAAGATCCATCCGTTTCCCTGTATACATCTAATTCTTTGTTTTTGACTGAATCATTATACTCCATACTATGTGCTCAAACCACAGTTTATTGTGTTTTTTTAAATTTTTTTTCTTCAAACCACAGTTTTATGTATCTGCTGTCCTTGTGATAGATATTCACATTGTCCCTACACCCTAACATAAATATTGCTGTAGTAAGTAATTTCATACCTGTCCACTTATAAAGCTGCACAGTATTTACTCAGAAGAGAATTTCTGGGTTATAGGCTGGCATATAATGAATTGATTAAATACCACCAGATTCCTCTCCACAATGGTTGCCCCAGTCTCTCTTCCCCCAGAAGTGTTGGAGGGTTCCCATACCCTCACGTCCTACCAATGCTCAGCTTTATCTAGATCTACATCTTTTTTTTTTAATATTTTTTGTTTATTTATTCATGAGACACCCAGAGAGAGGTAGACCTAGGCAGAGGGAGAAGCAGGCTCTCTGTGGGGAGCCTGATGCAGGACTCAGTCCTAGGACCCCCGGATCATGACCTGAGCCAAAAGCAGATGCTCAACCACTAAGCCACGCAGGTGGCCCTCTACATCTTTTCTAATGTCATAAGTGCAAAGTGATTTCTTTTCATTTTTTTTCTTTGCTTATTAATGATTTCAGACATCTCCTGCATACAGCTCTTTCTGTAAATTGCTTATGCATATCTTTGCCTATTTTCTATTGAAGTTGCTATCTGCATTGTTCACATTTAGACTCTGCAGATGTCTTCTCTCTAGTCATCTGTTATTTTGTCTTTGTTGTCCTTTAAAAAAAAAAAAGATTTATTTATTTGAGAGAGAAAGAGAGAAAGTGTGTGTGTGGGCACCCGTGCAGGAGAGAGGCAGAGAGAATCTCCAGCACACTCCCTGCTGAGCGCAGAGCGCAACCTGGGGTCGATCTCAGACCTCTGAGATCATGACCTGAGTGGAAATCAAGTCAGTCCCTTAACTGACTGAGCCACCCAGGTGCCCCTCTTTGTTGTCCTTTGATCAAGAAACATTCTTAATTTGATGTAATCAAATAAAGTCTTTGACATGTTTTAATACTTGTGGAGTTTTAAGAAGCTCCTTTCAATCCCCGGGTCATAGCTATGTTTTTGATTTATCTAGAACCCACATTGTATGTAGTGTTAGGGATCCAATCTTATTATTCTTCATTTAATGAGGCTAATTTTCCAATAATATCTCCAAAAACATCCATGGTTTCCTCCATTGAATTGTGGTACCCTCTCTCTCATGGTTTCCATGGATATACTGATCTGTCTCTGAGCCTGTGTTCTGTTCCATTAGTCTGTCAGTCACTGCTCCATGTTTTCTTGCAATGGTTTTGTAATATGTTCTCTTGACTGGCACAGCAAGTGCCTCATCTCTGTTCTTCATTTTTAAGTTTCATTAGCTATTCCTGGACCATTATTTTTCCATATAAAGTTTGGAATTAAGTTTCTAAATTCCTCGAAAATTATTATTTTTAAAGAATTTTTATTTGGATTACAATGAACTTATAAACTATTTGGGAGAGGCTTGACATCTTTTTGATATTAACTCATTTCCTCCAAGAGCATGTAATATGTCTCTCCATTTATTTCAGCCCTTTTTAAGAGAATTTTTGTTTTATTTGGAAATTATTTATTTTTTATTTTTTGGAAATAATTTAAAACTAGCGAAAGAGTTCTAAGGTTAGTACAAAGAGCTCCTGTATATCTCTCATCTAGATTCACCAAATGTTAGCATTTTGCCATATTTGCCTTATTACTCCCTGTCTGCATTTCTCTGCATGTTTTTTTTTTTTCTGATGCATTTGAGTTAGTTGCAAATATCATGCCCTTTTATTCCAAGTACTTCATCAGCTCATTTTTAAGTCTTTTATTAGAACTTTAAAGTTTTCTCCATAAAGGTTTAGGAATATATTTAAACTAATTTCTGAATATTTCATAGTTTTGTTGCTATTATGGATCATGTCTGTATTTTTTAGTTGACCATTGTTTAAGAAAAATAGTGTTGATTATTGTATGCTGATCTTGTATCTAACAGCCCTTCTTCCCCATTTGATTCAAATCATTGATTTCTGGTTTTTTTCCCCCTATAGTTAATCACATTCTTTGAAAATATTGATAGTTTTGTTGCTTCTTTCCCATCCTTATATTTCTTACTCTTTTATCTTTCCTCATATCGTTGGCCAGAACTTCCAGGTCTATGTCAACGCAGTTGCTATGCTAGTAGGCTTCTTTGTCTTGCTTTCAGTCTTAAAGAGAATGAGTCTAATGTTTTCCCATTTCATACACTGTTTGTTTTAGGTCTTATTTTTTTTTTTTTTTTTTAAGATTTTTACTTATTTATTCATGAGAGACACACAGAGAAATAGGCAGAAGGAGAAGCAGGCTCCATGCAGGAAGCCCGATGTGGGACTTGATCTTGGGACTCCAGGATCACGCCCTGGGGCGAAGGCAGGTGCTCAGCCATTGAGGCACTCAGGTGTCCCTTGTTTTAGGTTTTAGATGTACCTTTGTTAGGTTAGGGTGTTCTCTTCTATTCCTAGTTTGTTGAGAATTTTCACCATAGATAGTAAGCCTTATCAGATACTTTTTCAGGATTTGTCTCCAAAGAAGCAACATGGCAGCAGGAAGGGTGCATACCCAAATCCTAAGCCTATGCTAAGGTTAAGTTTTAAGCAAAAGATTAGTAAGAGTCTTCGATGCTTTTGGACCTTGCTTATGTAAATTTATAGTAAACGTTTCATGATTCCAGTATAAGCTGATTTCACCATTAGATCAGCTCTTTTCTCCTGCTGTTAAGAGTCAGAATTTAAATAGCTGGTGTGAAAAATGAATGAGAGCCATATTCAGCATCACAACTGGGGTCGTCAGCATGATTGTAAATATAAGATATGTAAAATTATAGTTTGCTTACTCTGTGGATCAGTCTGTACTCCAGGTATAAATCTTATCCAAGTAGATCTCACAAAATCTTGAGATACTTCAGCAGGTAGCTCTTTAGCAACTATAGCTGCTTTGGTGTTGGGCAGCTGATTCTCATTGCCATCTCTTTTGGTATATGATTTTTTAAACTATTTTTTACTAATTATTAAAATTATACATCTTCATTGTAGAAACCTTGCAAAAATATAGAAAGGCAGTTCTTTAATCTTGTATGTTAGCACCAGCCTATAAAAATGTTGATTATTTCTCTTTTTTTATTGGTTGGGGGGAGGGGGACATGCTCGTGGAGGAGGAGAATGCACTTGGGGTATGTATAATTGTATCCCCCTTCCTCTTTCAGGGTTAGGCCATCAACTCTGTTCTTCTTGCTTGATTGATCCTTTGAAAAAAAGCAAAGAGATGAATAACTTATAGGCACAGGGTAAATGAAGGCTGATTACTCAGAAATTGTGAACAGGCTATGTCTGTGGGAGCCACTATGCACAGACAGCCCAGCCTCCCAGAAAATGGGACAGTTGTAACCCAAATGCTACTAGACCAAAGACTAGCTTGGTGCAGGAAAAGGGGAGGAAAAGTCTATCTGAGATCACTTTGGTTCATTTAGTACTTTCCTTTTTTTTTTTTAATTTTATTTATTCATGAGAGAGACAGAGAGAGGCAGAGACACAGGCAGAGGGAGAAGCAGGCTCCATGCAAGGAGCCCGACATGGGACTTGATCCTAGGTCTCCAGGATCACGCCCTGGGCTGAAGGCGGCACTAAACCGCTGAGCCACCGGGATGCCCAGTACTTTCCTTTTTGAGGTCGCTTTCAGAAAAGAAAAATATGGAGAAAATAATTGTTTATTTTCTTTTGACTCTGAAACCTAATACAATTGTCTTGTTTCCTTCTTCACTGGCTAGTGTGGTAAGCGGTGAGGGAGTGGTAATAAATAGCAGGAAATGAGAATTCCTAGGTTAACATTCCTCCCAGCTGGTAGATTGCGCATCTGACTGCCCTCCCCTTCTCATTGCCTATCCTTTCGCCCTGCATTTTTTTTTTTTTTTTTTTGTCTTAACACTGTCACTTCTTAAAATGCTGTTGTTTACCTTCCCCATCCCTCAAGGAGAAAGTTCTTCAGTGGCAGGAATCTTTGTTTTGTTCACTGATAAATCCCAAGCGGGTGCCTGGCACATAGTGTGTGCTCAACAAAATGGAAGCCATAAAATGAATCAATTGTAAAGAGTAGCTCTGTGGTACAGAGCAAGAAATCTCAGGGAGGGGTGAAGAAAGAAAGTTCTCTTGGCCTCCTTTAAATGCATGGGTTCAGCCATTTAGTAGAATCCTCATTTCCTCCTTGACCTTGTATGCTTCACTATCAACCCAACCACAGAGCTAATTTCTCCTCAGCTGTGTGAGCAGCTCCTGTGGAGTCTATGGTTCCTGAAAGTGGAGCATGAGTGTCTGTGTTGCTGACAAGCACATGGTGGGGTAGGGCCCCAGAGAGAATAATCACTGCTGACATTCTAGCCATGGGTTCTGGGCCCAGCACACACTCTGCATTGTTTTCATGAGGTGATTCTCTTAGGATAAATGATCTGCCCCATCAGCAGAAAAAGTTGCAGTGGATGTGTCGGGTTGTGCTGAACTCCCCAGCCTCACGTCCCGTGTCCTCCCACTTTCTAGTCTATTCTTTCGTCCCATCCCCAGTAATGTAGAAACCTTTTGGTGTTTCTGTCATTTCTGGATCCAGTTCAGGATTGTCATGATGAACAGTCATGGTGCGTATGCCTGGTTACTTTATTATAATGCAAGGCCTCAAATCATATTAATAGCACAATATAGGGTGATTAAAAAAAAAAAAGTTGCCGTAAATACACCAAAATGCTGCCCTGGAGGCCAATGCCACAGACCCAGTTTCTCTTGTACAGACTATTTTCTGACTCCTTATCCTGAAATACTGGCTTCATTTATGACAACTGTTCAACACTCCTGACATACTACTACTCCCAACAAACCTTAGACTCTGCTGCCTGGCTCTCTAGTGTGTTCCAAATCTACCTATACATATTAATTTGCTTTTATATTCCCACATTCTGCTCTCCTCAGACATTCATCAGATGTTCTTTCCTACAATAGTAATGATAGCAGTAACTATATTGTTAGCCATAATTGTGACTATTTCATCTTTCATTTTTTATGAAGATTTTATTTATGAGAGAGGCAGAGACATAGGCAGAGGGAAAAGCAGGCTCCCTAAGGGGAGCCCGATGTGGGACTCGATCCCAGGATCGTGACCTGAGCCAAAGGCAGACACTCAACCACTGAGCCACCCAGGCGTCCCTCATATTTCACTTTACTGAGTTTCACTAACGGTCTAAATTCAAGTAAAAGGAAAGGAATATAAAATAACAGCAACAATACTAGTGTAGAATGGCAGCTGATATTTTAGCTAGTCACCATACTAATGCATTCTCATTTAACCTTCAGAATATGATTTTATAAGGAAGGTGCCAGTGTAATCCTCATCTTACATATGGAGAAATTAAGGTACAAATTGGTTGAGAGGGGTGTCTGGCTGGTCAGTTGGTAAAGTGCACAACTCTTAATCTCAGGGTCATGAGTTCAAGCCCCACATTGGGTGTGGAGTCCACTTTAAAAAGTGGGTGAGAAACTTGCCTGGAAATTATACTGCTGTTAAGTGGTAGAACTAGAGTTCAGACCCATATCAGTCTGTTTCCAAAGCCCATGCTCTTAACCAGCATGATGTACAGAGTAGGCCTCAGATAAGCAGGTAACTGATGACAAGGAGTGACAGAGTCACAGGGTCATTGAGGATTGGCCTTTCCTCAGGTATGCCACATTACTCACGGGTGCTCTGCATTGTGGAGAGCATGGGAGGATTTTGCCTGGTGCTGAAACCATTTGGTGGGGGGGCTCTTCTACAGATCCTGCATTGACTGCTGCATATGGACAGAGACAGTAACACCTCAGAAAAGGATGGGCTCTGGAACTATCCATCCACATAGCATGCTTTGACTTTTCAACCTTTCTCCTAATGAAGTACTTAAAATTTGCAAAAATGAATAAACATCTGTGTATCCAACACTCAAGTTATGTAAAACTGAGCTGGTTTCTGTATTCCACCTTCCTTTGTGTTTTTGTAGACCCTCTGGTTCTAATGACTTAAAAAGAATTCCTTTTTTACTTACCTATGACACAATACTGTTATTGTCACCTAAAAAAAGTAGTAATTCCTAAATAAAGAAGCTAGTCAAAAATTCCCCAGTTGTCTCGATTTTTTAAACAATTGATTTGTTTGGATCAGGACCCAAGAAATAGGCACACACTGCATTAAATTGTTTAAGTGGTCTTTAAATGATAAGTCCTCCTTTTTCATTTTCATGTTACAATTTATCTTCTTGAAGAAATTTATCTTCTGGTTTCCCACATTTGGGATTTTTTTTTTAAGGATTTGTTTATTTGAGAGAAAGAGTCTTTATTTTTTTAAAGATTTTATTTATTCATGAGAGACAGAGAGGCAGAGGGAGAAGGGGAAGCAGGCTCCCCTCGCCTGATGTGGGACTTGATCCAAGGTCTCTGGGATCCTGACCTGAGTGGAAGGCAGACGCTTAGCCACTTAGCCACTGAGGTGCCCAGAAAGAGAGACTCTTAAGCAGACTCCATGCTAAGCATAGAGCCCTACATGGGCCTTGATGTCAGGACTCTGAGATCCTGACCTGAGCCAAAACTAAGTCAGATGCATAATTGACTCCACCACCCAGGTGCCCTACATTCTGGATTTGTAAAATGGGTTTTGACTTAACTTCACTGACCTGTTGTGAGTTAAGTTGCCCTTCTAATCCATCAGTCACTATAGGAGGTTCCAAGTTCTTCAGCTTCCATAAATAGAAAGGATTGGCCTGTACAAGGTACACTGGCCTGTACCTTGCCTGGTCTGGCCGAGACGTAATTTCTGAGGAGTCTTCCAAAGCATCCCAGGTGACACTATCAACAGACTATCTGTATTTCAAAACATTTTGCCCCAGAAAGAATTCTATAACTTCTAATCGGCAAGGCATTTCTGTCCCCTGGAGTTAGTGGAGGGAGCAGAGAAGGGAGTGAGTAGTCTGGTTTTCTTCTTTTAGACAGTGTTTGTTGCTTTAAGGATTTCTGGGGCTCGGTGCCAGAACCTCCTTGGGATATTATTGTCTTACAGTTTAGATCTGCTTATCAGGAAACAGAATCCCTGAAGGGTCAGGTAAGAGGAGAATGAGTTTACATTAAAACCAGACCTTTGTTCGTGGCTGTTGGGGTCTGGTATTCTCGAGCAGCTAACTGGACTGTGGAGCATAATGCTCATATATATGTTTTTCAAACCATAGTTTTCATTACTCGTTCTTTTTGCCGCTGCTGTCTAGATGTTACTCAGTAATTATGATAGCTGGGACCTCTGTCGATGTGAGGAAGTCCAGTTTTGTCTTATTTTTCTTATAGTCTTGTTGCCTGGACCTGCTAGTCAGCTGGGATCGTTCTGCAGGGTAGTGAGTCAATATTAAAGTGAAGAATGAAAATTAAATGAAAATAGTGAAAATCATTGAAGTATGAAGTGATATGTGGATTTATGTATCCAGTGACTTGGAGAATATAAGAATACAGTATCTCAATATGAATATTTTCATCTATTTTTAAAGCCAAATGGTTAATCAAGGCTAAAAAATCTTAGCATAGAATGAGAAAGATGTGATGAATTTATTTGAAATATTTTAAATAATTATAAAACTACTTATTTTAAGTAAGAGGTTTGCTTTCAGGCATTGATAACAATAAAGGAATGAAATTTCTGTGTTGGCTTTTACCAGTATGTTCAGACTTGATTCTTATAATCTGTAGTTATGAGTCAGGCTTGGTCTGTGTTCTTTGCTGGTAACTCTGAACACTAACAAAGTAAAATATATTTATTCCCAAAGTGTTAGTGATTTGATAATGCCCTGATTGTTGTTTTTTGCAGGGATCAATTAGCAATAAAAATAAGCACTTCACATTCACATCTGATTGTAGATAGCAACAACACCCACATGAGCTGATGTGTTTGAAAAGCAGGCTGTAGATTATTAGATCGTAACAATGCGTATTATAAATCTGTAGTGCCTTGCAGAGTGCTGCCAGCATTTTAGTGAGGTTTGAGTGCAGGGTGTAGGTGAAGAGTGTCTGGAAATGAGGCTGAACTTGTGAGAGCAGGGACCTGGTCACCATGAGCTTTGTACAATGTGCAGAGGGGTTTTAGATACTTCTGCGTGTGCTGGATGGGAACCCCTTGTGGAACTTGAAGCAGCAGAGAATGATGGGATTCGTATTTAAAAAGATAATCCTAGTTGCAGTGTGGAAAACAGAAGGCAAGGAGCCTGGTGGATAACCACATAGGAAGATGTTGCAGTAGTCCCAAAGGAAAAGTGCCAAGGGTCTAAAGTAGGGCAACAGTGATCTCAAATTTGTACATTCCAAGCCCGAAAAAACAATTTTTAGAAAGTTGATGCATTTGAAGGATTTAACAGTGTCAATGATTTCTCTAGAAGTTCAGGGTTGTTTTTTTTTTTCCAAAAAGTAAATAAATTAATTTTATATCCCTCTTCTATCCCTGGAAGGCATTTGGCAAAGGTTTTCTTGGACTCATAAGCAGGGATCTCGTTTGTGAACTGCTGCCAAATACTTGTGGGTCTGTTGTGAATACACAGCTCCAGCTCATTTAGAGCTTAGAGTAGAGAGGGTGTCAATTGCTTTGTCCTTGTGACCAGTAACCACAGAATCACATTGCTCCCCCTTCCTCTCAAGAAGACTGTAGCAATTTTGGGCAGTGAACCCCACCCAGAAGTTGCTGCCTTATCTGTATTTTTTATGTTACAATTGGTTTGGGTGATAATGATAGTTCTCCTCCTCCATCACCATCATCATCATTCTCATAGCTGACATTTATGAAATCTAGGAGTGCTAGATTTCCTATTTGCTAGGAAGTGTATTAAACGTTTTATCTTCATGATCAAACTTAATCCTCCTAACACCCTGTAAATTACTATTACTATCTTCAGTTTTATAGATGAGGGAACTAAGGCTGAGAGGTATAAGTAACTTGTCCCATGTCATGTAGCTTGACAGGTGGTAGAGCCAGAAATGGAACCTAGTTCTTTTTTTTTTTTTTTAAGATTTTATTTTTTCATTCATGAGAGAGACACAGAGAGAGGGAGAGACACAGAGGGAAAAGCTCCCAAGGGGAGCCTGATGAGAGACTCGATCCCAGGACCCCGGGATCACACCCTGAGTCAAAGGCACTAAGCCACCCAGGTGCCCCTAATTTCTCTTTTGAAAATTGCTCTTTATTGTAGGTCTGCTCAGTAATGTCTATGTAGCCAAACACTGTTTACTTTTCATCTGCAGCCCGTAACAGGTATAAAACACAAGTATAGAACATTTTTATTTTTTTTATTTTTTTATTTATTTTTTAAATTTTTTTATTTATTTATGATAGTCACAGAGAGAGAAAGAGAGAGAGGCAGAGACATAGGCAGAGGGAGAAGCAGGCTCCATGCACCGGGAGCCTGATGTGGGATTCGATCCCGGGTCTCCAGGATCGCGCCCTGGGCCAAAGGCAGGCGCCAAACCGCTGCGCCACCCAGGGATCCCAAGTATAGAACATTTTTAAAACATGTAGCACTGGGGCAGTGCCTGGGTGGCATGGTCCATTGAGTGTTTGGCTCTTGGTTTCAGTTCATGGCGAGATCGCAGAGTCATGAGCTCGAGCCCCATGGAGGGTTCCTCACTTAGCACGGAGTCTGCGTAAGACTCTCCTTCTCTTGTTGCCCCTCCCCACTCAAATAAATAAATCAGTCTTAGAAAAAAAAATGAAGCACAGGACAAACCATGGGGAAGGTGGTGCATGGCTAGAATAGGGAAGCTATTTAAATTTCTAGTTTTTTTTCAAGGTAGACTATTCATGTATGCCTTCACTGTTTTGCCTCAGTAGAGCAATTACTGAAATAGGAAAGACACACAATTTAAAAATTAGATCTTTTTCTCTATAGTATGGGTCACACTTTTGCTTGTCATATTTTACTTCTTTGTATCTTAGTAATTTTTATCGTGTACTAAATATTGTGGATGAAATGTACAAAGCCTAGATTATGTTGTTTTCCTTTAATGGGTGTTGGATTTTGGTTTGAGAAGCAGTTAAATTCATCTACTTAAAGTGTACAATTCAATGTATGTTAATATATTCCCACAGTTGTTCGACTTTCCCCACTATCAATTTTAGATATATGATGGCCCAGATAATGGATTTAGCACACAAGGAATTTAAAGCAGCTGATGCAAATGTATTCAGATATTTAAAAGAAGAGATGGACATAATGAATAGATGGGGAACATTAGCAGAGAAATGGAACTATTAAAAAGAGCCAAATGGAAATTCTAGGACGAAAACTACATTAGATTAGATGAATTGTGTCGTATGTGAATTATAACTTAATAAACCTGTTTTTAGAAATGATATGAACAGAACCAATCAGAATGATTTTTCTTAGAATACCTTTGTCTTCATCTGAAAAAAAATTACACTCCCCCACCCTTCTTCCCCCCTTTTATTTGGGGGTATTCAATCACTGTAGCTGATTTTGATTCTAAGGATCTGCTTGCCTACTCAAACATTTCAGATGCTTTCAAGTGCCTAAAAAATCAAAGCCCAACCCTCCCTAACCTGGAAGTGAGGCCTATGAGACTCCATATAGCTCTGTGGGAAAGAATAGCATGGTCATTGGGAATATCACTATATATTTTGATATATAACTTAAAGCAATTCAATGTATTCATTCATTCTGCACATATTTATGGAGGGCCTGCTATATACCAGGCAGTGCTCTAGGTGCTTGATATATGTCAGTAAAACAGACAGAATTTTTCTTTGTACTATAGAATGTGTAAGAGATAAGGCCTAATCCTATAGGCCTTCATAGAAGTACTATTTGAGTTGGATCTTAAAAGGTAATAGGAATTTATCCAGATGATAAGAGTTATGTGTGTTTGATGGAAGAGTGAGGTGCCCAGCTGGTCCAGTCAAAACATAGAGCATCTATATTGTATCCTTTTTTAAAAATTTTAGTTTTGACTGTGGAGCAGTCAGTGGTTTAAAATGTCAGTGGTTTACCCCAACAACCATTTACTTTCATCTTCTTGAGTCTGAAGTCTGGCTGTAGTTTGGCTGATATGGGCTGGGCTAGGCAGGCGAGAATTCTACCACTGAACCACCAATGCTCGCTGGGCTGGGCTAGGTAGGTCTCAATAGGCTTTCATTTGAGTTCAAGTCTCTTTCCCTTTGTCTTCCTTCTGGGGCCCTGACTGAAGGGGCAGCAGCTTCCCAGGGCATGGTCTTCTCATGGTGGGTTATTAGAGCATAAGGGGACAGTTCAAATAATAAAATATGGTTTAAAACTTCTCCTTTCCTTTCCACTGACACTCCATTTGTCAAAGCAAGTCACACGGCCAAGTCCAACAAATGTAACAGGGAACTATATGCTCCGCCCACAGTGGGAGGCACTGCACATAGCAAAGGGTAAGGATCCACAATTCTATTATAAAGAAGGTGATAAATTTTGAATAGCAATTTGATCTACAAGAGTATATATTATAAACATAAGAAATAACTGAACAAGGCATGAACATAGAGGTGAATAGACATGGGTATAAAAATGACTGAAAGTTGTAAAGGTATATCAAAGATGTTAGAGGATTGGAACAGATTGTAGATTATAGTGCTCCACGGATTCACTGATTCTTGTTTTGGTTCTGTGTTGGTGGTATCAGTTTTACTTCACAGTACTGTGATGTAAAGACATTAAATATTTCTTTTTTTTATCTTGGTCATATTTTGTCTATTTTAAGTTCCCTCCTGCCTGGCTGTTGGAAAATTTAATTTTAGGCATCATTGGAGCCCTTCTTTCCCTGTACCCAGCAGTATCAGATTCCTGGATCCACATGGTAGAAAACTAGAGAAGGAGCTGTGCCTTTAGGCTATAGTGGTTGCCTCCCAATATGATGGGAAAACCTACTATTCACATATACAACATTCAGAGAGTTTAAAATTCAGAGTTAGAAAAAGATATTCTAATCTATGAACTGGAGAAGTTTAATACAAAACATTTGCAAATACAAAATGCCATGAAATCCTTCTCTCTTTGATGGAAAAACCAGTGTCAGACTTATATTCTCATGTAAACAACTATAAAACTGGGAACAACATGAGGCAGCTGTTTTCAGGCATTAAACAATAGGCAGCACAGGTCTGTGAGCCTTGAAAGGAAACACCATGTAACCATATATGCACCCTGGCTTTTGCCTGGGGACATTTTCCCAACTATAGCCTTGGGAACTGGACCTCAAGTGAGAATAGTGGTCTCACTGAATAGAGGAGGAAGAGATCAGAGTTTGGGGCTACTAAGAAGGCTGATTCATAGGACAGCATACAGGAGGAGAGGAAGCACCATATGGGTATAGGGGACAGGAATCTGCACGGGGATTTCCCTCAGTTTCTTGTCCAAGGGCCAGGCTGGGCATGCATAGGACAAGACTCTGTGAGCCCAGACACAGAGTGGTTGCTGTGGGGCTGAGAGGTGACCAAAGACTCCTGAGGGGGTTCAGTGCTCAGAAATGTTGGAGTTCTAGTCCAGCCAGACTGAGAGACCTTGATGAGCACTGAAGGCATTTGGGACCCCAGATGGGACAACTTTAGGAGTGGGAACAACATTCTAGAGTAAAGGATGCATCTTAAGACTAGGGACAAAACCAAAATGGACCCACCCAATGTGGCATAAAACCAAACCCAAGAGAATCAAAAGGATCTTACAGTAGTTTAACTGCTTCTCAAACCAAAATCCAACACCCATTAAAGGAAAACAACATAATCTAGGCTTTGTACATTTCATCCACAATATTTAGTACATGATAAAAAATACTAAGATACAAAGAAGTAAAATATGACAAGCAAAAGTGTGACCCATACTATAGAGAAAAAGATATATGATGGCCCAGATAATGGATTTAGCACACAAGGAATTTAAAGCAGCTGATGCAAATGTATTCAGATATTTAAAAGAAGGGATGGACATAATGAATAGATGGGGAACATTAGCAGAGAAATGGAACTATTAAAAAGAGCCAAATGGAAATTCTAGGACTGAAAACTACAAGGCTAAACTAAAGATTAACTGGTTGGACTTATGGGGTGCCAGGGTAGCTCAGCGGTTGATTGTCTGCCTTTGGCTCAGAGTGTGATCCTGGGGTCCTGGGCTCGAGTTCCACATTGGGCTCCCCTCAAGGAGTCTGCTTCTCCCTCTGCCTATGTCTCTGCCTCTCTCTGTGTCTCTCATGAATAAATAAAATCTTAAAAAAAAAAAACTGGATGGACTTATGAGAACAGGAGAGACATACAAAAGAAAGAAGCCAATGAGCTGGAAGGCAGATAAATTGAAGTTACTCAAACTGAAAAATCAAGAGCAAAAAGATTGAGGACAGGGGATAACGAAGCTATAGTGACTATGAGACAATATCAAGTAGTTTAACATATGTCTAATTGGAGTCCCATAAAAATAGGAGGAAAGACAAGAAATAATATTTGAAGAAGTAATCAAAATCTCCCCAAATTTAGTGACAAACATTCAACCTGCAATCCAAAAAACTCATTGAAACTCCTACAGTAAATATGCAGAGAACTATATTTGAGCCCATTGTACTCACCTGCTGAAAACCAAATTTTCAGTAGCCAGAGAAAAAAGATATGTAGAGAAAGAAATGAGAGTGAAAAATGAGAGAGAAATAAAAATATTTTCAGATAGGGGTGCCTGGATGGTGCAGTCAGTTGGTCATCTGACTCTTGGTTTTGGCTCAGGTCATGATTTCAGGATCATTAGATTAGCCCCGAGTCAGGCTCCCCACTTAGCTTCAAGTCTACTTGGGGTTCTCTCCCTCTGCCCCTCCCCCCACTCATGTGCAAAATAAAGAAATCTTTAAAAAATATTTTTAGATAAAAGCTGAGAGGAATTTTTTGCCAACAGACTTAGTACTGTAAGAAATGCTGAAGAATGTTCTTTAGGCTGAAGGGAAATGATAACAGAGGAAACTCAGATCTGTAGAAAGGAATAAAGAGCATTAGAAATGGTAATTATTTAGGCAAATGTGAAAGACTTTTCTTTCTTAATTTATTTAAAGAACAACTGTTTATAACAAAAATGGCATTGTATTATGGGGTGTATAGTATATTTTATCAGTTATTTATTGCTGTATAACAGATTATCTCCAAAGTTAATGGCTTAAACCAATAAATATTATCTTACAGTTTGTGTTGGTTGGGAATTAAAAGTAGGTTAACTGAGTAGTTCTGGCTCAGAGTCTGTCATGAGTTGCCATCAGAATGTTGTCTGGGGCTGCATTCATCTGAAGTATTGACTAGGCTCTATGATCTCCTAAGAGCTTACTCACATGACTATTGACAGGAGGCCTCATTTTCACCATGTGGGGCTCTCCGTAAGGCTGCCTGAGTGTCCTCACAACCTAGTCTTGGATATCACACTATCACTACCACCACATTCTGTAGTTTATTATTATTTTTTTAAAGATTTTATTTATTCATGAGAGACACACAGAGAGAGAGAGAGAGGCAGAGATACAGGCAGAGGGAGAAGCAGGCTCCATGCAGGGAGCCCGACGTGGGACTTGATTCAGGGTCTCCAGGATCACACCCTGGGCTGAAGGCGGCACTAAACCACTGAGCCACTGGGGCTGCCCCACATTCTGTAGTTTAGAAATGAGTCACTAGTAAAGCCCTCAATCAAGAGGAGGGGAATTAGGCTCCTCTCTTTGAAGGGAGCTGTATCTAAAAAGTTGTAGGCATACTTTAAGGCTACCACAAATACATAGAGGAAGTATATATGGCAAAAGTAACAGAAAGGACAGCATGGGATGGTAAATGAAACTAGACTGTCATATAGTTAATACATTGTATGTAAAGTGGTATAATATGAATTCTAAGTAAATGCATATTGTAATACCTAGAATAACCATTGAGAAATCCAGAGGTATAGCTAAGAAGCCAGTAGAGGAAGTGAAATGGAATACTAAAAACTATTTGACTAGCTTGAAATAAGGCAAGAAAGAAGGAACAAATGGGACAGGTAGGAAACAAATGCCTTATCAATAACATTAAATGTAAATGGTCTAAATATTTTAATTTAAAAGTATAAATGATCAGATTTAACAATTAGCTGTTTAAAGGAGAGGCATTTTATTTTTATTTTTTAAAGGATTTTATTTATTTATTCATGAGAGACAGAGAGAGAGAGAGGCAGAGACATAGGCAGAGGGAGAAGCATGCTCCGTGCAGGAAGCCTGATGTGAGACTTGATCCTGGGACTCCGGGATCATGCCCTGAGCCAAAGGCAGATGCTCAACCACTGAGCCACCCAGGCATCTCTAAAAGAGAGGCATTTTAGAAATAAGTCAGAGAAAGACAAATACTGTGTGAACTCATTTATATGTGGAATCTACAAAAAAGCCAGACTCATAGAAACAGAGTAGAATGGGCTAAGGGGTAGTACTAATGGATGGGTCAAACAGAACAAAGAGAACAAACTTCCAGTTATAAAATGAACAAGTTCTGGGGATATAATATACTATACAGCATGGTGACTATAGTTAACACTGTATTATATACTTGAAAATTGCTAAAAGGGTAGATTTTAAGTTTTCACTGCAAAAAAAGATTCTAATGTGATGGATAATCTTAACTAATCTTCTTATGGTAACCATTTTGCTATATATACATGTATCAAAGCATCACATTGTGTACCTTAAACTTACATAATGTCATATGTCAATTATATCTTCATTAAGGTGAAGGAAAAAGAGAGATGTACTTTAAATATAAAGGCATAGATATGGTGAAAGTAAATAGCAAAAGATAAACCATGTAAACACTAAGGGAAAAGCTGGCATTGCTAAATTAATGTCAGAGAAAGTAGGCTTCAAGGTAAGGAGGGACATATTGTTATGATAAAAGTTAGTTCATCAAAATGATTGAAAAATTCTGTATAAAAAAAAAAAATTCTGTATATGCTAATAACAGCTTCAAAATACATGAAGCAAAACTAACAGAATTAAAGAGAAAAACAAGTTCCATTAAGAGTTGGGGGTTTAATACCCCTTTCTCAGTATTAACAGATCAAATAGAAAAAGTCAACAGGCTATGATCTGAATGCCAGCATCAACCACCTTAACGTAACTGACATTTTATAGAACGCTATTCTAAACAACTGCAGGAATGCACGTAACACTCAGAGAGACTGTGGAGCCATAAAACACCTCAATGAGTTTAAAATCATACAAAGTACATTTTCTTTTCTTTTTTTTTTTTTTAAAGATTTTATTTATTTATTCATGAGACTCACAGAGAGAGGCAGAGACAGGCAGAGGGAGAAGCAGGCTCCACGCAGGGAGCTGGATATGGGACTTGATCCCTGGTCCCCAGGATCAGGCCCTGGGCTGAAGGCGGCGCTAAACCGCTGAGCCACCCGGGCTGCCCCAAAGTACATTTTCTGACCACAGAATTAAACTGGAAGTTAATAACAGAAAGATCTCCGGAAATATGAGTTATTTGGAAAGTAAACAGTGCACTTCCAAACATAGTTAAAAGAAGAAGTCATATGGGAAATTAAAAAATATTTTTGGTTGAATGGAAGTGAAAGCATCATATCAGAATCTATGAGAAGTAGCTAAAGCACTGTTTAGAGGGAAATTCAGAGCTTTAGATGCTTATATTAAAAAAGAGGAAGAATTTAAAATCTGTTGTCTAAGTTTTCACAGGAATGAGAAAAAGATGAACAAATTAAACCTAAGGTTGAAGCAGGGAAGTAACAAAGATAATAGAAAAAGAAATCAGTGTAATAGAAAACAAACAATAGAGACATTTAACAATGCCAAAAATTGATTCTTTGAAAAGATCCACAAAATTGATAACTTCCTAGAAAGACTACAAAAATGAGAGAAAACAAAAATTTCCAATATCATTACAGATTATACAGATATTAAAAGGTTAGTAAAGGAATATTATGAACAACTGTGTGCCAGCAAATTTGATAAGCTTGGATTACATGGACACATTTCTTGAAAAACACAATTTACTAAAACAGACAAGAAATGGAAAATTTGAATAACCCTATATCTTGAAAAAGTATTGACTATTTGACTAAAAACCTTTTCTTGAAGTTCTGTAGGACCAGGTTATTTTACTGATGAATTCTATCAAATATTTAAGGTTAAAACAAAACCAGTCTAACATAGACTTTTTCAGAAAATAGAGGAGAAAGGAACACTTCGAGTTCTTCATGTGGCTAGCCTATCTCATATTCATAAATCTAACAAGGATATTTAAAGAAAAGAAGATTATAGTGGCAGCCGGTTAAGCATCTGCCTTTAGCTCAGGTCATGATCCCAGGGTTCTGGGATTGAGTCCTGCATTGGGCTTGACAGGGAGCCTGCTTCTTCCTCTCCCCTGCTTGTACTCTTGCTTGCTCGCTCTTTCTCTCTCTCTCTCTCTCAAATAAATCTTAAAAAAAAAAATAAATAAATAAGATTGCAGACTAACATCCCTTGGAAAATAAGTGTAAAATCTTGAACAAAATAGTAGCAGGGGCACCTGGGTGGCTCAGTTGGTTAAGTGTCTACCTTTGGCTCAGGTCACGAACCTGGGGTCCTGGGATCAAGCCCCACATTGGGCTCCCTGCTTAGCAGGGAGTCTGCTTCTCTCTCTCCCTCTATCCCTCCCCCTGCTCCTTCTCTCTCTCTCTCTCTCAAATAAATAAAATCTTTAAAACAAACAAACAAACAAACAAACAAAAAACTCCCAAAACCCCCAAACAGTAGCAAATTGAAATTTGTACCATATAAAAAGAATAATAGGAGAGGCTGGCTCAGTTGAAGGAGGTGTGACTCTTGAGCTTGGGGTCGTGAGTTTGAGCCCCAGGTTGGGTGTAGAGATTACAAAAAACAAAAACAAAAACAAAAAAACCAAAAAACTTAAACATAAGCAAATAGGGTTTATTCCAGGAATACAAGAGTAATTTAACATTTGAAAATCAATATAATTTGCCACATTAACAAAGGAGAAAAAAACTTGATTCTCAGATTCAGAAAAAGCATTTGATAAAACTCATTTATTTATTTTTTTTTTAAAAAAAGCAAACAAAACAGTATGCACAACTGAAGCAAGTCCTGAACTATGCCCTTCATTTCTTTTGGCAGGTATTACAATGATCAGAAATGCTAGCTGCCCAGAGGCCCAGCAAAAGACCCTGCACAATCTCTAGGACATAGTTAATTAATTACCCTGTGATTGTGTGCCTTTTCTATTTTAGCATTCCAGCTTATAGCAATTACCAGACACTATTATTAGCATCTGTAGCAATTTTGTAATCTTGTTATTAAAATGTCATCTTTGTTTTCTATCATGGCAGTCTATAATATAAATCTCCCACCTGTTTTGTTCTCCTTTTATCTTATCTCAGCCATTTTTTATAATATGTCACTCCCAGATTCAGGGTTTCCATATAGGTATATTATTTTCTTTACATATCCTACTTTTGCCCCCTCCTCTCCTGTCAGAGATCTTTTCACGTGAGATGAACCTTTCCATTGTTGAATTTTAGTTTTGACCATCCTGATTTAGAACATTAAATCCTCCTCATTGACACTGTCTAAGGAATCAGGCATTCACTGTGTTTGCACTCTCTTGGCTTTACTCTCCAGTTCATCTTAAGTAGACAGTACCAGAAGATTCCATATATACATTTTTCTTTCAAGTATAGTGGCTCTAGTATTTATAAATGGCAAGTATTAGTTTTTGTTATTTGTTTGTATAAAGCTTTCAGTCCCTGTTTTCCATTGTGGTGGTGCTCTTTAAAATGAGCTAAAGCACCCACCTTGATAATGGTCTCAGCTATTTTTAACTCTGGTTGGACAGTTTCTTTCCTATTTTTCTTCCTCAGAATCTTTTGTTTTTAGAATTCCTTTTCTGATTCTTCCTCCTAAAAAACCAAGAATATTTTACAAAGTAGGCTGAGAAACTCCTCATGTCGTTTTAAATCTTTTTCTATAGCAAAAATCTAGCTTGTATTTGAAACAGATAAGGAAAAGAAACAAGATGCCTACCTTGCAGATCTATGTAACAGTTCCTCACAGTTTGGAACACTGGGTTAATACATTTTCTTGGCGTTCCCTGGAAACTGTCCTAAAATGTCCTGTTTCCACAGGTTCGTGGTGTTCCTTGGTATCTGCAGCCTCACCCAAAAGTTTCATCTTCATCTGCACTTCTGCAACTGCTATCAGGTGTGTTATCTGGGCATTTATTACATACACAGCAGAGTGGAGCTGTGAATTTTAATGTATTGCTCAGTTGCTTAGCTCAGACATGTCTAACATATTTACTTATGAGTCAGTAAGTCTTATATTTCCACCCATAATTGAGATTCATGCGCGGCTTAAGAAATGGGTACCTGAGAGAGCACTTAAGAAACTCTTAGGTTGACCCATCTAAAAATATTTTTTAATGGAAATATCTTCAAACTTGGTAGGTCCTGAAGTATAACCTTGGGACCTTCCTCCACCAGTGCAATTTTATCAAAAGACAAAATTGATGTAGAGATATATAAGCAGATTTTTTAAAAGTCGCTGCTACTTTGTTTTAGATGAGAAGTGTTTGGTTTAAATCCTGAAGTGGACCAAAGGACTGATGGACTGGAAGCCTGATCTATATCCTATCCTTCTGCCAAGGTTGCTGTCTTCCAATTTGGGACCAATTTGAAACAAGCAAAATGTGATGTAAATTGTA